>NC_066313.1:10298119-10903208 GCF_022539315.1 Serinus canaria
GGTCCCAAAGCTGCCAGGTGAGACCCACATCTCCCACCATCTCAGGGAGACTTTGTCTGCCGCACATCTCCGGGGCAAAGGATGAACTCTCAGCCAGCCCACCAGGAGAGGACACTTGTGTGGCTGCACCCAGTGACTGCACACCCAGCACCAAGGCAGTGATAACCCCACAAAAATTTGTGGTGTATATACCAGCACTATGCCCTATAATTCTTGGTTGTTTTTTTTTTTTTTTTCTTCAGCTAGTATTTCACTCTTCAAAACACTCAATTTATTTCTGGATAAATGTATACCTATGCTAGCTGCTACCCATTTAACCAAATTACTCTTTTGTCTGCCAGAATGAAGAGCTCTCTACCATCCCATTTTTGATCACCAGCTCTGATTCCACAGACATAAGCAATAACTATATTGATCCAGTGACTGAATAAGAAGTAGAGATGTCTTGTACTTACTAGATGAGCTCTGGCCACTGTTCAGACTATAGAGACTTTCCAAAGAGTCACTGGTTTTTAGGGAGACCTTCTCGGTGTGTGCTCCACCACCAGGATCACTGTCATCTTTTCCCTCTTCATTCTTTAACACAAAAATCAAATGTTAACCCTCAAGAAATGTTTTTTAGAGAATTTTTTGTTTGTTTGTTTTAAGGCATCATTGGAGATTAGCTCATTGTTGCACTTTATGAAGAACTCCTTTGTGAGAGAAGGCATTTTTTGACGCTGATGCCTGGTACTAACCATGCCCAACAATCACCCCTAGTGTTTTATGATCCTGGGGAAATTCCCTCTTGTTTCTGCCCCACTCTCTTCACCCCCTCCCTGCTCCAACAGCTAAGCTAGGAGGACTGCAACACAGTCCAGAGCTGAAAGCTTCTAACGGGAAATTTGTGGGCAGCCTGATAAGATTTTGTCTGCTTGTCTCAGAGAAGGAAATACAAAGCTCAGCTCTGAAAGCAGGTGGTGAAGAGCTGGCTGGCACAGCTGTGTTTTACACTGAACTTGTGAAGATGGTGGTTGCTTGGTGGCAGGCTGGGGACAGCTTGCACACACGTGGGGCACTGGTATGCTCTAGCACCGTGCTCACCACACTGCCCACATTCACCCTGTCCTCGAAATCCAGGGCATTTCAGAATTAACAGGTACATGTTTCTCTCACAAAGTCTAATGGTGTATGAAATTGGCCCCTTGAGTTTATCCCAATAAACCACACCTCAGGAATCACAGCCTGTTCAAACCAATAAGATCCATATTTCAGTCACAGTTAAGTTAGAGATGATGTAACAGATAAATTAAATAGGGACGATCTTTCAAAGGGAGAGATTTTTCAGTAGAATCCATCATGTTGCTGGTGCATGTGATATCCTAATGCAACTGAAACTTCCTTCAGCACATTGTATTTGGGGATTTTAAAATTAGTTATTCACCACTTAGATGATGAAGCAAAGATGACAGTGCATGTGTGAATTAGAGACCCATACAGGTACATATCAGGCAGAGCAGTGAAATGAAGAACTATACTGGTTTTCAACAAGAACTGTGCTTGTTAAACCAGCCAGCAGCATAACAGATTAATCAGGAGGCTGGTATTGATTATCATCATCTCCTGCAGGAAGGAAGATCATGCTACATGTGTGTCCAACCAGATAATCCATTGAATTTCTGTCATGGGAATTGCTGCTTTAAATGTGCAGAAAGGAAATATAAGATTATGGTTTTTATGTTTAATAAAGATAGTTTCACTAAGATTAGATAAGGTAAAAGGAGACAAGGCATATGTGTTGGAATTCTCTAGGATGCTGGCTGACCTTTACAAAGTGGACTTCAGAATAATTCTTGCACTGGGGGATAAATTCTTCTAATGAAGCTTTTTGCACAAACTGACCATTAGACTGATGATGGGGTTCAAGCAAAACTCCCTTGTGTCTACATGATGAGGGTTTTTTGTGCTCATACACACATGCTCATGCAAGTGCTCCTTGATGAAAAAGCAAAATTAAATGAAGTAAAATTCTTATGACTCTCTTGGGTCATAAGTGTGTGATTTGTGTGTACACTAAAATGCACATGAAAGAGCAGGTACATACCAAAAGCTTCATTCAGTATGTGTTGTTACCCTGGTTTTATGGTTTGTCACAACTGAGGACAGTTGAAACATGAACAGAAAAAATGCACATAATATTTTTACTACTTCACATCTATTTCCAACAAATACAAGGCTCTTAGGCCATATTTACCATCTCCTCAGACAGTGCCTTGATGTATTTTTTACCCATCTTTTTCTTCATGGTAAGTGAAATGGCTCTCATCTTCTTACTCAGGCTTCCTCCATTGTTTGCTGCTTTGATTTGTACTGCTTCCCCAATGTCACTTATAGTCTCCAGCTCAGATATCTGTTTTGAAATCAAAAAGTAAGCAATAACTCACCAGGAAAATAAAACACAGCAAACTGAAGCAGAAATTACAGGGAAATATTAAGGACACTAACACAGTTAGCATGACAATATTCAGTCATGGACATTTTCCTTGGAAACTGTGCCTAAACAGTTTTGCAGCACAATACTCTATGTATGAATGACAGAAAGAAAATCTATTTTATGGTAGATCATTTTGTTTCCCATTATTTATTGTCCCTAATATCAATAAGAATTGAGGGAATTTTTGCAGAGGTCTTGAAAACAAAAGTGAGACATCTGTGGGTTAGTTGTAAAGTGCTGGTTACTTTGGGCGTGCACCAATGTGAAGTACACTTTTTAAATTTTTTTTTTTTAATTGTTTCTATTTTCACATCAAAGTGCCAAAGTTTAGGTGTGATTCTCTTTTTTGTCAAGACTTCAATCACTGAACAGACACAGGTATAGAAGTAATGTTCTCAGCACTGCAAAATTTACACAAGAGCTTCCCAATGTTTTTGCATAACTCTCACGGGAAAGTGAACTGCAGAAATTCAAACTTAGTGTTCTACAGACCTCAGCTGAATCATCTGTCTTTGATATCGAGTGGTGCCTGAAACGGTCGAAGCTCCCAAAGCTGCTCGTGCGCTGCAAAAGAAGAGAAGACAAACCTTGACTCACTGGGGCTGTTCTGCTTTGTTCTGTTATTAAGACTTAAAAACTGTCAAGCCACCTGTTGGTGTTAAAAATCCCTCCCATATCAGTGGGCCATGAACGGCTGCATCCAGCTAGAAACAAAATATGAGGCAACTGTAGGGGAAAAAAATTATGACCATACAGGCAGAAGTAGAAAAATAAGTAAGAGAAACAATACTGCTTCAAATACTAATTAGGTAATGGATATGATTATGAGTTCTTCTACATCTGTTTCACATTACTTATGTATGTAAATAACCATGCATTGTTTGCAGGTAAGAAAGACTTGTTTATGAGTTTCAAAAAAAGGTGTCATCATAAATATGATACAAGCAATAGACTTGTTTGTGGTGGTGTAAATTGTGGCAATTTATACAATGTATTTTTGCAGCTGGGAAGACAATTTATGATTCTTTACCATCAAGAATGAGCAAGGACTGCTGAGGATTATGAATATATCTTGTCCAAAATGCACACATTGCAGAGGGAGTAAGTAACAGAATAATCAGGCAGGCCTTGTGCTTTTCTTCCCATTTTTCCAATTAGAAATCCTGATTTTTAAACATAGATGGATACAATTTTCTGCCATGCCACAGCTTTACTTGGCTTAACAAAGCTGCATCACCTGAGGAGTGCATTAAGACACAGCGACTGGGTTGCTCTGCCTTCCTTCTAGTTTTCACTCTTTCTGCATGTGGATAAATGGCATGGAAAGGAGGGAGGTGGCACAGCAGGTTTTGAGGAGTGGGGTCATAGAGAAATACCTGTCAGACATGCTCAGGCACAGCTGCCTGACACTGCACTGCCCATGGGGGAAAAAATGCATAAAATCAGCATTGATGCCAAGTCTGGAGTCTCTTTAAGTGTGGCACTAGAAACAGCCAGAATTTGGACATCTATCCACTCTACAGTGTCTTTAAGAGCTTGTTTTTATGTCTTCACCAATACTCACAGCTAGATCTAGAGTGGCTTGGTTTTTTTTAAGTACTTCCCTCTTCCATACTAAATGAAAATCTTTAATGCAGTATGAGAGTTCTTGAGCAGGGCTCTCTATTATACATGAGGCGATATAACTCAGTCTATTTTTTAGTATTCAGAATCCCCTCTGGAGGAAAAAGACACTGAACAAAATAGTAAACCACAAAATAAATACATTCTGTCTGATTTAATAAGTGATTTCAGACTATCTGGGCTTCAGCTTTTCCTGTACTTATTCATCCTTTTGCCTTGCCCATGTGATTTCAGCCAAACTAGTTCCTTGTTCCATTGCTTCCTTCCCCCACCCCCAGCCACATGAGTCATATTTTCATCTCCCCCAGATTTCTAAAGCACCCACTGTGCACTCTTCACCTGGCATCTCCAGATCCCTCCTTTTGCTGTCAATCCAGGAACTTCACAAAAGGCTTGTGAGCTCCCACCTTTCCTATTACAGAGTTCCAATCTTCTCCACCAGGCAAGAATGGTCATGAGGCAGCCTCAGAAGCAACAGAGGTAGAACATCCTTTGGGCAACCTTATTTGTTAAACATTTCTGCCACCTCCACCAAAAAATGAGTGTGGACATAGTGGGAGCCTGAGCAGAGTCAGATGGATGGAAGAGAAAAGCCTACCCATATTTTGGCTCCATGTTCTGAGCAGTGCAGCTTAAAAGAATAATAACATTCTCTTTTTGCCCCTGCCCTATATTTCTGGGCACATCTAACCTGAAAAATATTTCCAGACAAAGGTTATTTGAAGAAACTGACCCAGATTTGGGAATATTTTTGGACAACCATAATGACATTTACTATTCACTGAGGGGAAAATAAAAAAGAAAATACAAAAATCACTTTTTATTGATTGTAAAATCTCTGTTGTCTAAACACTGTGGTTTATTTGTTTGGTGTTTTTTACATTGTGGAACTGAAAATTACAATTTGAATTGTACATTTAATTTTACCTAAAATTCCCATAAAGAGCTTTGCTATTAAGTAGATGAAGAACATCCTGTGACAAGGGGTTAGCTCAATAGTATGATATAAAAACACAGCCCTTAGGATTATGGTTCTATTAGACAGGATTAACACCTTTGACTAGCTTGTCATCCCAGCCAAATGTGCCCTGCAGCACAGATCAGGATGGAGAAGGGAGCCTGGGACTCATAGCAATACTGGGAAGGGAAAGTATAAAATTGTCTCAGCAATCTCTAAACATACACTGACCTTTCTGTTGCATTCCAACACTTCAATATGTCTAGTAGGAATAAGTGTATATTAAAGTGCAGATGTGCTGGAAATAGTTTAAAGGGAACAAGAGGGAAAACATTGTTTAGTGTTGGTCTTACCTATAAACAGCTTGAGCACAGTTATTCTTTTTTGACCCTCGAAACAACCTTATATCCTACACGTGCAGGAGCCCGGGGCTGTTTGTAGTGTGCTTCAATGTTGCTTCATCCTCATTAAATATTAATAAGGGTTACAGGATGATTTCCACTGTTCTAGATAATGGTGTTGCTGCACTGGAGAGCACTGAATAGGGCTGCTTCAGCAGTTCTCTGCACTAACTTTTTCCATTAAGTAATCAATAGGCACCACCTTTTAAAAATGTATCCAACCCCATTATACTGATAACGAAAAGCAGATTTAGGAGCTCCTGGCTGCAAAGGGAATGGGACTATTACTTCCAGCAGTGTCAGTCACTGCATTAGTGTCAGGGAACACCTACTTTGTGAAGATATGGACAGGCCTTATTTCCAGGTGAAGGGAAGCTTTTAAAGTAAATGCAAAGCTACTAAGAGAAAATACGCTATTGACTTTTGATACCAGGATTCAGCATCCTATAAAGTTAAGTGGTTTTTCTGGCTCAATTCATGCAAGAGCTACCCAGGGATATGTTAAGCAAATATGAATTTGCTCAGTAAAATCTAATGGAGGCATGGGCAGAGGGAGAAACAACTGTTTTCCCACACAAGGACTGATCAAATAATTTCTAGAAATCAATTTCATCTCTTCCCATTCAGTATAACAAACTAACATATTAGAAAATATCAAAGACACTTTGCAGTAGTTTAAAACCTTCTTCCTTCTCCTATCATTTATTCCCTGAAATCCAGGAATTTTAAATAATCCTTTTAAAGGGATAAATGCTATGTAATTGTTGTTGATTTTAATTTGGACAGTCTGCAGTTGATTGTCTGGCTTGACTGTAAATAGCCTATCATTTTCCCTAGAAAATAATATGGTATGGTATGCAAATAGTAGGACAACAGCAGGTTCTGCATTCCATGTCTTTCTGTTATAAAACATCCTTCCCTTGTAGGACATATCATAGGAGAAGTAAGTTCTTGTCTGTGACAAACTAGTCAGAGCTTCCCTGTGTCTAAAAACAACCTTTGAGCCAAAAGTGACTGCAGTTATCCTGATAAATAATCATTATGGGAGATATTCATCCCATATTTTTCTTTGGACAATTCACACTGCTCAGCAATGTGGTTGCCTGCTGTCATAAATTCTGGCCCATTATATTTTGCTTCAAGTCCTATTCAAAATATCTTTTAAATCCTGCATGTGTCAAAGGCTTTACTGACCCTCTCACACAAGTAAATCTCTTCAAATTCCTCCATGCATTTTAATTTTTAGCTTCCATTCATCCTTAGACTTCCCAAACCATGTAAGCTGTACAGGGGCAAACGTGGACGCTGAAAATAATAAAAAGGGAGCTCAGCATGTTGCTCAATTTCCTTGCCTGCCACAGACACTTGTCTTCTTCCCTCTTTTTTGAGAGCAGATACAGCAGCCCTCAGGAGAACAGCCTGTTCTTGCTGCTCTGATTGATGGAGATAAGTGGTGATCAGGATTTGATTCATTTGTTCTATTCCCTGATGGTTCTGGTCCCTTCAGAGGGAGGAGACCACTCTGAGAATGAAAGAGTTACCAAGTAGGGATGAATATTTCCACTCTGCTAGCTTATCTTCTTGCATAGATAATCAAAAGAATTGTCTCCTACTTTCCCAGATGGCAACATAGCAATTTATAGCTTTTTGGATGTTCTGTGGGAAAAAACCCCACAAACCAAACACCACCAAAAAAATCCTCACTTCTGTATGAAGAAGAAGAATTTGCATAAAAGATTAAGCGACTCTCCAAAGGGTAAGAGAAGCAACAAAAGAGAAAACATCATGATCTCTGTACCAGAGGGAATTTTTCCTATTTACACATTAGTTACACACACAGAACTTCTGACCACTAACCAACACATTAATATAACTTTATAGCCCACATGAAACACAGCCTAAACCTTGCACTTCACCAGTCAAAAGCAATAAAAAAGATACAGCTTGTTCCTGCTAACTCAAATAGAGCAATCTACTGAAATGGCATTTTTAACTGGCTTAAAAATGACTCTATAAAAGACTGGTTGTTATCATGGCCTGGTGTTCAGTAGCTACATGGAGGTAGGGGAGAGAGGGGAGCAAAGTGGACCTTGAGCAGAACTGCCACCATGAAGCCTCAGATCAAACACCCTAATTTTAACAGTGGAAAAGGACTGGAAAAGCAAAGCTGAATTTAAAAAATGAGCTAATCATAACTAACACTCCTCCTGGTGAACAAACTGCTCTCTCCAAAGTAAACACTGAGCAGCTGTTTTATCAGTGCCTATAAGTGGTACCAGCCTCAGTCTCTCAGCCCCAACTCCCTGCTGACACCAGGCACGGAGTTCCCAATAACCCAGTCAGAGTCACCACTAGAAACCCAGCCCCCAGTGCTTTCCAGGGGCACCTTGCCCTGGGCAGCCACTGGGGCAGCTGAGAGAAGGGCAGAGCTGCTGTTCCTGAAGTTAAACGAGGGTGGGATTTTTTGCAAGGTCTGTAAGTCTTCCTCTGGAAGGAGCAGCCATGCAGGACATCTGAGCAAAGAGGCAGTTTGGTCTGGCAAAAAAAAAGAAAGTGCTGTGTTGATTAGACGTCTTTGTGAGGGACTAAATAAGGAAGAAATTTAGGAAACACCAGTCTTGACACTCGGAAAGTTTTGTGCAAGTGAGTATTGCAAAATGTGCTGGGGGGGGGAAGGGACTTGACTCCACTTTTTTAAGATGCACATTGACCCTGAGTTTTGAGCATCATTATTCCTTCCCAGTTGCTGCAGAGCACTCTCAGTTCCTAGTGAGAAAAGTCACTCCAAATGCTCTTCTGGCAGTCTGTCCAATTCTGGGAGTGTGCACACAGGTATTTGCAATAATTATGTAATTAAGACTTTATTATTTATATGACATTTAATTAAAAGTGACTTTCAGTAGCACACAAAACCATGAAAAGAAAATGGCTTTAAAAGAAGGTTAAGGATGTGTGACAAACTCAGAGGAGCTGTGAAATGACAGTTAAGGATTTGGTATGATGTGCACTTCCACCTCCCTGCTCTCCTTTTTCTACCCTTCATTTACACATGGGCAGAAACACCAAGGGATGAGCCTTGAAATCCACCCTCCACAAAACCATCCCTGCAGTAGAGGGGAGCACTGCCTAGTTAAACACTACATAAGCATTGCAGGCTTTGAACTTTAATCCCTTAAATACCAACATCTTTCCTTTCCTGAAACTTCCTCCTCTTCAAACCCTCTGAATTCACAGACGAATTCTCACATTTTAAAACCAAATCACCTAGCAGCTTCAATTAAAGTCCTTTCCCTGCTTTCTTAAACAGCATGATTTAAATAATGTTGTGTGTTATCTAGGTCCTGACCTTGCAGGGTTTTGCTGGATTTCCTGTGTGAGAGAAATTACTCACAAGCATGTTTGCCTCATAGAAGACAAAAATACATCTGCCTAAAGAGGGGCTGAGAAGAATCCAGCCCCAAAGGTTCAGTTTTACAGGGACCCCCAGGCCTGGCCAGCACACCCATGAGAGGGGCAACCAACATGCACTGGCAGAGGAGGTGGGAATGTGGCTGTTCAGTGGAAGGTGTTCCTTCAGACGACCTTCCAGATGAAAACAAGATTAAAAAAAATAACCTCTAAGCCACGGTCAAGTCTGACCATCCCAAAAGCTCGTTTGTTCTTTTTCTGAAGAGTAAGCAAACTTCAGAAAGCCCTTACATGAGTTTCACTGCCCTACTGCAGCCTTACCCTTGACAACAGGTAATGACCAACAGTAAGCTAATTCTAAGGAACCTGGGGGAGGGGGCCAGAAAGAGAGTTAGTTTTTATTACTTTTAAATGAGTGTTTGATACATCATCTTGGTTCCTCTGATTAATGTTCGCAGCAAACTCAGCCATTGGAGTTGTAATGTTTCTGCAAGCTTCCCTACAGCAAAGCCCAGCCATTAATTCAGTGGCATATGTCAGCTCAGCAGAGCAAGGTCACTCTTCTCTTTCAAGGGGAACCTTTTTAGAAATAATAAAACTGACAGAAAGTTCTTTTTTGCATGCTTTATGTCACCTGAGGTTGAGTGCTGCAGTTAATATCACAGAGCTTATAAACATTCCCATCTTCAGCAGTCTCCAAACCCACCGGGCTCTTAGAAACTCAACTTTTTTTTTTTTTTTTTTTTTTAGTAATATAGTGACAGCTTTATGTGGGGCAGATATACAGTATGTAATCCTAAATGAGTAAAAAGTAAGTAAAAAATGAACAAATCTTTTCTTGGGCATTTTAGAGGAGAAATTTTGGAAGACACTAAGGACTGCTGATACTGCAGGATATTAGTGCTTAGAGAAAAAGATGTGGGATTAGGGTCTTTATCTCTGTGGATGCTTGCATCTTTGGATAAAGGGAAGAAATTTAAAAATGCACCAGTTCATCTTGTTTCCATTTCACTGCTAACTGATACTGTATAAGCATGTAATGTAAAGAGAGCCCAAATTTAATTGATCCATTGTGGAATGATTTTGAATTTGTAAGTAAAGATGTCCCAGTCATCTGCTATGATAACTAATTGCAACTGGAACTTATTTATTGGGGTACAAATATAATGGAACATGATAAACAAAATAACTAGGCGAAGAATAGGATCCAAACAATAGGCCATTTTCCCCCTCATTATCTCCCTTCAGACATCCTGACTACACTTGATTAATGAATCCATAGTGAGATTAGCTGAAATTGCCTTAATGGAGATGCACTACAGTAGAGAAGCAAAATTCAGTGCAGTATCTCTCATCAGACACTGTGAATTTGAGTGCTTCATCAGATCTATCTGTCCATTTATTTAAATCATTTTTATATTGGAAAACAAAGCAAAAAAAGCAACAAAGAAATAAAATACTAGGTTCATTAGAGTGGGTTAACTTTTGACTCCTTTGAAATGTAGACTAGGGTCACCATTTTTGCTCTTTGTTGTGTCCTCCACTGTCAAATGGCTATGTTCCAATGTTGGCTTGTTGTCATCCACTGGCCAAAGTTATCCTGATTATCCAGTTGAAGAAAGCACATGTGGCACTTCATTGCACCTTCTCAGGGTTCAAAAACTGGACGTGCTTGCACAATTTATGCCTGGGAATACTAAAAATGCTCCTGGGACTTTTGAACTTATAAGTTCAGCGAGCTTTTGGTTTTGTATGGAAGCTGAGAGAAGGTTGGCAGCTCAGGGCTTCCATATGACTCAAGAGTGTGTAAGAATCCTTCTTAATGCACAAGTTCTAATGTATTAAATTCCATGTTTGCTTTGTAGTGCAAGCTCTATAATTACAATCCTAGGGGAAAAAAATCTAGGAATCTGAATATATCATTCTGATTCTGTTCAGGTCACTCCAGAGAAGGAATTAATACAGTCAACAGCTCACAGGGGTACCAGTAAGGGCACATGTATTCCCCTCTTTCCATTTGATTATCTCTGTGGCATGAGTTGTTGTGATCACAGCTCAGTGGAAAACTACAGCTTCATTTCATGAAAAACAAGTGTACCTGAAGAGTGTTTTCATTCTGACACATGAGAAGAGTGAGACTGAACATTCCCCCTGCCCTGCTCCAGCAGCTTCCATGAGAACCACATGTAGTGGAGAGCTCACCAGTGAGGTGCTGCTCCTGAGGCAGTGACACTAGTGAGAGCTTTAAGAACCCCAGATTTAAGGACATACTCCAAATCCTACTGAAATCAGCCCTAAAACTGCAAAGGGAACTCTACCAACTGCATTATTTTAGGAAGTTGTTGCCTCTTCCCATTCCTTCAGGTACTGGCTAAAATTGCAAACACAAAGACATTTTCAAACATTTTGCCTCAATTACCAAGATGTATTAGTCAAGCCAGTGCAAACTCCATTACAGAGACAGGAAGAAAATAATGTAAACATGCCAGTAATAAACATGCTTGTGCTAAAGCTGTATGGCTGCTGTACCACCATCAGTCATTTCATGCAACCTCTCCACAGGTTCTGAGCTGCTTAACCATCAGTGAACCACGGCCCCTCTCCAGCTTTTTGAAGTGGTTTTTGAACATTACATCTGATCTTAAAGAAGGAGGCAGAGAGACAGAAATGTAAGAGCAAAACAGCACAGCTGTAGCCAGTGAAACCATTGAGGAGCAGCAGAGCCAAGCCTCCCCTTTGCACAGGTGCAGGCAGCAGAGAAACCACGTGAGCTCGCTCAGCTGGCTCAGCCACCGTGCTGTCCCCTCTTCACACGTCTGCTTTGGGCTGCGCTGTCACTAAGTGAAGCTAATTTCTGTCAGTGACACGTCTCCATCTCTGTCTCAAACCTAATGGTAGAGGGAAGACATGAAACTGCAGCATGTTTTCTGGTTGAGCAGAACTCCTCTGGTGTTTATCCTCTCCCTGGAGAAGCCATGAGGAGCACTGCAGAAAAACCTAAAGCCAAGTATTCAAGTATTCAGGGACTCATGTCCCACTTGTCCTTCAACATACCTGAAAGAACAGCAAACCTACCAAACCTACCACATCAGGTCAGCACGGACAAGTAGGGGAACTCTCACTTCCTACAGCTCTCAAGGAAATGACCATTCAGCACCTCATGGAAATCAAGTTCAGCAGTGTTAGGTTTCATGGCCATTCTTGTGAAGATGATAGAAGATATGAAGACAAAGAAGCATAGGAAAAGGTCTAAAACTCCTCCCAGAAGACATAATGGTGCAAACCAGCAGGTCACTAGAGTTTGTTGACAGAGAACACTTGTCAGCTTCGGTGCTGGGTGATGAGATAGAAGACCCTTTGCTCTTGAATTTCATCTTTCCAGAAAGGGGCCAGAAGATGTTATGAGTGGCAATTAAGGAGCCTGAAGACTCTGGACAGGTGAAGTCATTATCCAGATTTCTGTGTATCCGTGGAATAAACTAATGAAAGTTGGGAGAGGAAAAGTGGCAGAAAGGTAGATATTGTGCATTGTCAAAGAAGCAGCTTCCCTGAAGAAGTCTCCAAACTTTTCCACAGGCTGGAATTTCACTCTCAGGTTTAAGAAGAAAAAAAATAGTAAGAACATGCTCTTGGGTGCACTGTTAATTAAAGTGCACTTTAATTTTTTTTAAAAAAAGCTACAAGCGTTAGAGTAAGCATGAATACAGAAGAGATTTTCACTTAGAAAAAAGATAATTCATCCTTCATCTTCCTGTGGAATAACGACAGGCATACAACACACCTCTGATTCATGAAACAAAGTTTTCCATTAGGATGGTTTCAAGGATATATGATATGCTAAATATTCAGAGCATATATAATCTGTAGCCTGGTGCCAAGCAGCAAATGTTGAGCAAAACCACTGCCACTGCCAATTTGTGGAATAGAATATAATTGTTTCTAACAACTGGAGTAACTCTGCTGTCTTTGTTGCAGCCTTTCAGGAGAGAAAGCTTCAGGGATATTGTGATTACAGAGACCCAGAAGACTTTTTTTCCCCTTCTCAGGAGTGGGGATTCCCAGCAGGTTCTACCCACATAGCAAGAGATTGATTCCTCTGGCTGAAGTGTTTGTGGCCACCCAGAAAGTGCCTTTACAGCTGCAAAGTGATGGCTTTATAACAGCTTTTGTCTGAATTTATGCTGTGATATAGATTACTAGACAAATATAAAAGTACAGGAAACTGTAGACCACATCCTCTGCCAGTCCTGCCCATACATTTTTACTGCTTTTTCCCCAGCGATGACAGGTATCCTGACCAATGTTTACTTTGGGGTATTTAGGTTTTCCTAGAAACACAGTAAGTAACTCAACTGCTCTTGAACAACTCTTAAAGAATTAGGAGGCAGCTAATGCTGATTTGTGTCACCTTGGTAGTTGTGCTACTTTATTTATCAGAGAGCAAAGTTATAAATTCTGTAGTTGATAGTCTGGTTTCTAAAAATGCCTGGATAAGGTGGTTCAGGCAGACTTTTTGAAATGTTCCTACTTGCTTAAGGAAACAAATAAAACCCTGGATTTGTTACTGTAAGCAAAATGAATATTAATGTGTAAATATTCCCTTCAGAAGGTTGCTCTCACTTGTTTTAAAATGTTCCCCTCTTAAAGACTTAAGCCTAGCTAGTGAAGGAAACCAAGACAGGAAAGAAAAAAAAAAAAAAATTAGTATTGTGTAAAGTTGACAAAAATGTCAAAAGATGCTTTAATCAAGGGAGCACACAAAATACATCAGTACTGAAACAGGACACAGATATAATTTTTCCATTGTAACAAAAGCTAGCCAAGAGTTGTGAGACTATGTCTTGATGTGAGCATCAAAGTGGGGAGTCTGGTTGTCCTAACCATCCTCCTGCCAAGGGCCAGGTGAGAGATGACTGTTCTTTCCCCACAAACACTCTGGACCTTTACTTCCTGCTGAGAAAACAAAATTCCTCTAATTTCAATAGCTTTCTAGAAGAGATATGTTAGCATATATGTTAAGACACATCTTTCTGAGGCTGCTCATGAAAATAAAAAATAATTAGCTGATGGCTGAGAAGCATGATGACAATATAAATAAAGAAAAAATAGCAGAAGTCAGAGAAGCAGTGATATGATTGTAGAACCACCCACTCACACAAGGAAAATAACCCAAGGTTCACTCTAACCTTGTTCCAGTATTTTATGAAGCCTAGGGGAGACAGAAAACACCTTCTGAAGTGTCACCTGCAATCCCTCCTTTCCCCATCTCCACACACATGGTGTTTACAAGTATCATTATTTTTCCCTGAACCCCCCCATTAAAGGCCCACAGGTATTTACAGCATAAACCAGGTTCTTAAAAATACTTCCCAGATGTTGTCATCTGTTCCTGCTTATTTACCAGAGTTCAAATGGATTTTGACAAACAGTCTTTACTCAAGAGGCAATGCACTAAAGCCCTTTAATGACAGAACTATGTGTCATCTTTGCCTATAAGCATAAATTTGCACAGCGGGCAGTACGGTGAAAACAGCTTATCATCAACTCATCACCTCTCATCATTGTTAGAGTGAAATGCAAATGGAAACGAACATCACTTCAGTCATGGTTGTGAAAATTAGCATCTGTGACATTAGCAGTGGCTCCTTTATTATGCACTCGAAATTTCAGGGGGAAAGAAAAGAATATAAAACTTCATAACTCTACCAGTCTTTACCTTTGAAATAAAATTAAAACCTTCAGCTCTCCCCACTCAAGGATAAATCCTAGTTAATATTCATTAACACCGAGCAATCTCTTCACTGCAGATCTTGTCCTACAGAAGTTCTAATTATGTCTCAAATTATTTTTGGTGTTTAGGTTTGCTGTACCTATTTTCTATTTTCTTTTCTTTCATAAGTATTCCCCACTGGAGAGGCACGAGCCAGCATCTGAGACAAATGCAGCACCAAAAAATTTCTTTTTAGCATCTGTCTGCATTACAGGCTCCAAACACCTAGGCAAGCAATAAACTTAACTCAGATAATCCTGCTGAAATCAATGGGATCACAGCTAATTTATTCATTTAAGTCAGAATCAGGATCACGCCTTCTGTGAAGAAAATATAAAAAGGTGAAATTTTGGCCTCAAGAATACAACAAAAATGTGCATTGATTTCTGCAATGTCAGGGTTTCATTTTAAGCTTATAAAAAGTAAAATTACTGGTATGAAATTGTAGTAGGGAACAAATTTGCATATTAAAATGTTTCCTCCCCTTGGATTTGCCATTCTTTTCTCATAACCCTGAAAGCAAATAATGGTTTATCACCTAAGTAAGCAACTATTGATTGAATTAGAAGATTGGACATATTTTTTTGCCTAAACGAAATGCAGAGGCATTGACCCTGAATTGTCTTACACACCAGAAGTAAACTGAGTTTAAAGAACCAAGTGCATTTGGAAGCAGAATAAGGAAACAAAAACGTCTCAAACCTTTAGCATAAACATAGATCAACTGTCATGTAGAATAATGCCACAAGACTTTCTTCAGTCAAGCCAGAAAAAATGGCACAAAGTTGTCTTTGCTTCACGTTGAAGTAAAGCCAAGAATCATCAGGCAGTTCTCAAGTTTGCTGTTTGAGAGAGAGAGAGAGAGAGAGAGAGAGAAAGAGAGAGAGAGAGAGAAAATACAGGGATGTTTTCCAGATTATTTGCACCTGGACAAATGTGTAAAACAGTGTGAAGTGGAATGCAGAATAGCTGTGAAGTGCTTTAATGGGGTTTTATCTGTATGGAGCTGCCTGAAGGGTGTACAGAAAAGAAGACTAGAACCTCTATTTTTTGTTAGAGTGGTTTTTTCTTACCGCCATTCTAAATCTGCTTCATTCCACTCCCCAGATGCACTGACATCTGTAACATCATAAGTCTCAGAGAGGCTGAAATTCAGGGGATTTCAGGGCTCTTTCCTTCATCCTCCAAGTCAACTGCTCTCCTCCTCCCCAGCTCTCAGAGGGTCGATGGGACAGACTGCACAGACCCATAGCTGAAGCACATCTAGGACACATGTCCTTTCCCCGCTTACTTTCCTGCTCTGCCATGCTCCAGGAATGCAGGAGCCACAGTGAGCTGCTCCAGCCATCGGCGTGACCATGGACCTCAGGGCTTTGTGCAAGACCTACTTTGTCTGACCTCACCTGCCCACAAATAATTCTGCAGCTCTGAGCAGCTACACCGTGTAAACCAAGCCGTGTCTCATCTGGCAGAAGTGAAAGGAGGACAGATAAGGACTCCCTAAAGGGAGGGTTGGGAGATGTACACGTTCTGTTGTGGTAGAAAGTCATTTAAGGTCCTCAGTAGACAGATAGGTTAGTTTGGATAGGCTTGGAATAGGGAGCTTCAACCCTTCAATTGGTTGAATTTCTTAAACATTAAGCAGGGTATTTTAAACCCTTAAGACTTTTCTTTTATAATTCAACTTCCTAAGCAGTTATGCAAGGTATAAAAGTGCACTAGTATGAACAGCTACAATGATAAACATTTGCAAAGGATCAGAATCCTTCCAGTATCTCTTTTGAATTCATTTCTGTCTCATTTCTCTCCCAGTTTTCTCTGAAATTACACCTGGTTTAGATGTCTTTTGCCCAGCAATGAATGTTTATTTATATAAATGCATTCAGCAGTTATATGCATATCCATGAATACACAAGAACTGCCAGACGTTGAAAGAAGTTATTAGCATGGCTGCAGCACTACTGAAATCTTGCTGAATGACAAAAAAACCCTGCAAAACTATTCTTTTGTGGCTTAGATTAACTTTTTCATATTGTACACTGACAGCATTAAAATAGATTTTTGTCTATGCAGCACCTAACACATCTGGAGAAGTCCCTCAAGCACCACACTAATAAATAAGGTAACTGCATTGCACATAGTGAACAGTGAGATACTGAACCTGTATTTCTCTTGCATTGGTCGTTGAATTGCCCACCTCCATGAGGGGTTTTATACAGGGACAGCAAGTTGCCTTGAGAAATGCTTTAACATCAGCCTGTGATATTAATTCATCTTTATCAAAAGGCATCAATTCATGCCAGTGTTCTTCACATTAGAAAGTAATAAAACCAAAAGGATTAAAAAGAAAACACCCTAACTAACACACAGAAATTTGTACAGTTGTGATAAAGACAAGTGGTCACCATGGTTAAGATTAAATTATCTAAAAAGATCTTTTTGGTGTCCCCTTTGAGGGTCTATGGCTGCAAACCTGATTTTCATTTAAAATTAAAAACAGGCCTTGTGGCTCTCCCACAGGTCTGTGCGGATGTGTTGGAGACACTGGGATGTCTAAGTGGCCTAAAGGCAAGGTGAGGTAGCCCAAGACCTGCCCAGTGGCAATGGTATCGTGCCACGTGAGCCTGAGGAGGTACCAAATGTGACCAGCACAGGGCAGGGCCAGCCAGGACATGACCTACATGAGGTCACTTGTGAAATCCTGTAACTTCTCCAAGAGGTGAGGACTTGTGTCCCACCTTACCCAACTCAGCATTAAGCAACTTGAGTATTTACGTTGCTTCCCTGGGACAAGTTTTGAAACGTGCTACAAGGAGCCAAGATTCCTGTTCTGTGCAATGTGGGGCTGTCTGCTCCCCTGCCCTGATTGTGAGCAGCACAGCCAGCAGAGGCATTCCACTCATGGAAAGTTTACACAGTTCTGTACAAAAGTGGGCCTTTAAAAATAAAAATCAGACTATTGTTAAGGAATGCCTTATTTTGGAAGAGGAGAGTGGCCAAAACTGGCTTTTGAAAATATTTTACAGGCAGGGAAACAAAACCCATTCCCAGAGTCTTTCGTGGTCATTTATTGTTTAATCGATAATGTAATTAGATATTAATTATAATTCTTCCCTGCCCTTAAAACACAGTATTATGAATGAGCAGAAAAAAATTCTTACCAAGACAACCAATGCAATGCTTAAAAAAATATTAAAATGTGGGGGGAAATAGTATCAAATCACTTCAAATCCATGGAAAAAGCTGCCAATTTTAGCTGTTAATGAGTCATGGTCCAAAATTGCAAGCACAGTCTACAAAATCCAATGCTGTGTGAAACCAGAAGACCTCCTTGCTGAAACAATGTCTGCAGTAATCTCTTAGGACTCAGAAGTCACTAAAGGAGGTCAATTCCCAAACAGGGAGAAGGTGGATCTATAAACTGGGATCACCAGTTGTTGAGAGCAGAGAAATACTAAATGGCATTTCTAGTCTCTTTGGTAAATTTTCAGCACTGATAAAATGAGGCAGAAGTGGAGGCTGAAGTACTCAGGTTGAGCAGTAGTTGTTGCACCACAACCTTGCAATGCTCTAAAACTTGTACAATAAAATGCACAGAGGTCATTTTGCACTCAATCCAGGGCAGTGACTGAAAATAAATTTCCAGCATTGGACACATCCTCGTGCATCTTGCAAAACACTCACTTCCTTTCTTACAACTCCAGATTGTGGAAAGTGCCCAGTGTAGCATATTGTCAGTTTGCTTAGAGTATTTCTTTCAGGCTGATATTTTAATGATTCCCAGGGAAATTAAGATGACAAGCACTGATTGCCAAGTACCCTCTTCTCCTGTGGTTATGGTGATGCAAAGGAAATTTATTAAAATAAATAACAAATTTAATAGCTTTTCTAATTCTTCACTGATTCTCACACTCCTTTCTGGGAGATCATTGTTTTATCATAGATGAAATGGAGAGAGTGGATTTTGGGTGCCCATCTCCTAAAAGACTGATGCAGAGCATAAAACTACAGACAAATTCCAGCACTGGAGTTCATTAGCACAGCTATAGCAGCTTCACAATGATGATTCCTTGAATTGGACCTTTACTATTATAAAGTGAGTATATGCAGACAGATTCCTGAGATTATAGCACCGAGGTACTTGCAAGCACGTAAGAAAATCCTGAAGCTAGGATTTAAGAGGAAACCCTGGCATTAAGAATTGTAAAGAATTCCTGGTATTATTTTAATTGGCAACAAAAACAAGACATCCTTACCTTTGGCTTTTGGCTTTTCTCCTTCTCAGATGCATTAGATGGTTTTCTCTTCAGCATGTTTAACTCAGTTAATCCACTGGACGTGCAAGCGCTATGAATTTGTGACCAAACTGAGTGCAAGGGAGGGCACTGCGGACGTGTGCATTGGTTATGCAGTTCCTTTTCTATCAGGATGTGACTTCACACGGCTGCCTTGTGGCATGGGGCAGCAAACTGAATCCTTCCTTTGGGGAGGGGGTGAGGAAGGAAGGGAGGAAGTGACGGGGACAGGAAAGAGAGAGGTGCACCAAGGACAGGAGTTGAAAATTAGGGCAGGGGTCAAAGTAGAAATGCTTTAAAACTTATCTGCTGCTGTGTCACCATCAGCCCTTAGTAAGATTTTGGACAACCTCAAGAAAATCATTCTCTTTTCCTCTCTCAATTTTTCTCTCCCTAGCCTTGTGGCACTAAGTGCAACTTTATTTCCACCAGTGCTGGACTTGTGTGTGAAGAAGGTGTGCTGATATTCAGAGGATCAAGAACTGTTATTGATATCAGATGTGAGCTACACTGTGGGTGTAATTGGCCCTTAACTCCCCCATTCCTGTCTTGGCTCTCCAGCAATTCAATAAAAGAAATGAGATTAAAGGTTGTTGTTTGGTAGAAAAGGGAATTATCTAAAGCCATCTTTTTCTATTGCATGGTGGAATATTTTTTTTGCCATTCATCACAGAACTGGAACTCCCTGAAACAGCACTTTTCAGTAGTCCATTTTCCTTGATTTGCTGAAAATGTCACTGGGAGAAAAGGCAAGTCTTACAGCAGACTTTAAAAAAAGAGGCTGAGGGAAATGGCAGAGGTGCTCTACAACCTCTTGAAAACCAGCCCAAAAGCTAAAAGAAAGTGAAGCTAATAAAAGAGCTGAAATTCCTGCTTCATTTTGCTTGAAAATTTTATCTCAGAGAAAAACAAAAGTCTTGAGCATCCTTTGTAAAACTTATTTGTTATGAATCATAGGCCACA
The DNA here is from genome assembly GCF_022539315.1 of Serinus canaria. Lineage (NCBI taxonomy): Eukaryota > Metazoa > Chordata > Aves > Passeriformes > Fringillidae > Serinus > Serinus canaria. Next base: position 10,318,011 of record NC_066313.1, read on the forward strand.
AACCTTGAAACTATTAAATATTCCCAACATTTTGCTGAGAAATGAAGGCAAATTCTCAGTTTCAAATGCCAAATTTTCAGTTTACTCACAGAGCTTCAATTAAATCTTAAGTTGAGATTCTATGTAAAAAAAAGTCTTAGTAAGTTGCAAGAAAAAGGTTCAGGAGTAACTGTCAAAAAAAAATTGGTAATTTTTTTTTCAAAATTTTGTTATTTTTTTCAAAATTATTTTTTTTTCTAAGCAGCCTTAACTCATAATTTTGGCATATATAAAAGCTCTTTTTAAAATACTCTTCCTTCTCTTCTACCATATGAATATTCCAAGGAGGGATAAGACATGCTCATCAGATGAATTCCCATTTTGACTTGCTATTTGCAGTTCTCTTTAAATGCTTAAAAGAAGTTTTGGAGGGTTTTTGAGTTCTAAAGGATGGGCAGCTGGATGGATTGAGACTGAGTGATGAAGGAATAATTGTTATACACTAATGGTATTATGAGGTTTTCTTTCCCAGGCTTTCTAAGATGGGAATTGGTAAGAAGGAGAGGAGAAACTGGGGTTAAGGTACCAACATTTTGTCAAATACAGGCCCAAAAATCTCTGGGTTAGTGGGCTGCAGTGGACTATATTTTGAATCTCAGTCCATGAAGCTTCACTTCACATTTTAATCATTTTAAACCAAAGTAGAATGTGAGGGTTTTGTTATTGAAAATAACATATCAATTAGAGTTCCTAATTATTCAGATTATTAATAATTTTTAATTTATAATAATGGTTAACTCTGAGATAATTTTTCTCTATATTTGAAAAGAACACCTGAAACATCAGTTTAAGTTTCTAAGCAGAAGGAGGTTTCACCATGGATATTTAATCAGCCTTAGTAATTCAGTAGGGCCATAAGTTGTTACAAAACTGCATGTGTGTTTAATAGTAATTAAACTTGATTATTATCTCCATAGATTTACATTGCAGTATATTGGTTTTCTTTTTAATCTGATCCAAACGTGAGGATTAAATCAGACTCTGCTGATCATTAGACTGTGATTTCCTGTCTCAGGCCACTGTTAAAATCTTCATGATTAATAAAATGGGAACTCAGCTGAAGAGTAATATATGAGCTTCCTTTCTGTAGAATATTTATTGTTAAACAGGAAGAAAGAGGCTATTTCAAGAGATATAGTACCCACCCATATCTATTTCCTTTCCTCATCCACATATCAGAAAAATTATAGCAGCTTGAAGGCTGACCTGATTATGTTCTTGCCCTTGGAAGGTTGACCCACCAGTTTTAAAAAGTAACAAAGTGAAGAAAATCAAACATATATAACATTAAGTTCATTTAAATTAGTGAATCATTAGGTTTCAAAAGGAGCTCTTTTGAATTAAAAATTAATAATAAGCTTTGTGCTTATATCCTCTGTATTTGAAGCTAATTTTTCAAAGGGGAATGAATACCTGCGTAAAATTTAAAGAAAAATTCTTATACTTAGTATTCTGTTTGACATGACTGCCTGTAACTTATTCCATTTCCTTGCCGGACTTTGAATCTGATCCAAATCCCAGTGAAATCAATAGGAGTTTTTCAGGTAATTTTTATGGGGCTTGGACTGACTCCTCTATGCTGAAACAACCAGGCAATGTCACTCTTTTATCTGGAAAGTCTTACAGGCAAAAAGGCTATCCACTTAAAAATAATTAAGATGACCCCATGAGAATGATTCTCAGTGTCATTATATTTATAAAAGGCAACATCCCTTACAGCCTATTATTATCATTACTCACTTTTAATGAATGGACCGTGATGGATGGTCCTGGATGTTCAAGTGCTTTATGTGTCTCCCTCCCACATGGTATCATATTCCCCCAGAGACTCCATCCAGTTACCTTCCCTGAGAGGAGAGATCACTTCCAGACCAAACTGCAAGAGTAAACTTATCCCTTCAATACTTGATTATTCTGATAAAACCAGAAAGTAGGGCGTGAAGTAGGTTGAAGGGTTTAGCACTCTGGCCACCTGTCAAGAAGCAAATGAAATGAGACTTTCTCTGTGTTAGCAGCTCGTTTTTCATTGTCCATCAGATAAAACCAGTCCAAGTTTAACTGGAGGCTCAGAGATACCTTGGGGCTCTACATTGCTTTCCCTAATACTAAACAAGCCCAGAGTGTCTTAGTCTGTTTATTTTAATTAAAAGAAGACATGTTTTGAGCAAGAAAGGAATCCTGCCTTCAGCCTGTGATTTTATGGCCGTGCATCTCCCTGTGCCATCTAACTCAGATACTGCAGAAATCTCAGAATAGCAAGTGAAGCTGAGTGAATAATTTGCAGTGAATAATTTACTCAACAAATTTAATCTTTATTTCCTCAAGGAATGTTCGTGAGCAGAACACAATTTTCTCAAATGTATTAATTATGGGCTAGAATTTAGCTAGATACTTCCCTCTCCTGGTCTGATTCGAGCCAGCCACAGCTGCAGTCACTGCTAATCCTCAGCAGAGCTCTCTCCATAAACTACCACAGCAAAGACTTTTCAGAAACCAGAAGGAAAAAGTGAAAAATCAAATCAGGCCCTCTCTCCACTGATAGATAACCCATGAAAGAAAACAGAGGTGGAGGGCTGGGCTGTAACTATTTAAACAACATACTCACTTAAATTTTAATACCAACGATTGAGGCTGTGATTTTTCTACTGGATTGCTAGGGAATGGAACTGGATGCTTAAAGTCCCATCTTTAAGACTCCCACATGCTCTGAAAACTCCTCATCCAGAACTTAGTATTGAAAGTTGGTCCAAAATATTTAGGGACTTCACACAACCAGGTGCATGGTTTCGTGTTGAATAGGCTCCCATGTGCTTTTCTCATCAGGAATAGAAAATACAGAAGCTACAGAACCTCAGAATTTTAGAGAGACAGGACATGATTAAAGAATGTTAAAGTTTACAGTTTTGATTTGTGGCTGTGTTGACCCTATATCAAGAAGACTCCTATCCCATAGAAAGTATAATACTTATGAAACCTGCCTATGCAGCCAAGGGAATAATAACACCTAAATTCAAAAAATTAATTTTTGATTCTAAACCAAACATTTTTGCTTCAAAAACTTAATTTTTTTAAAATAATTTACATTGGGTGGATTTTAATGACTTAGATAAAATGAAAAGGCATAAGACACCACAAAGAGAGGGAGTCAAAACTTGTTTCAGCAGCCACCAGGGTGCAGAACAGCAGGAAAACCCACATCATGCCAGGTCCCAGGAAATGGGATTTTGGCCTCCCAGATTATTGGGCTTCCTTCTCTTCCTGAAAAAAATGTTACTGTGATCCTTCCTTCTTTTATGCTAACCTTTTGCCTTTAAGGTCATGAAGAATTATGGCAGGGACAGGCTATAGAGCACCACTACCAGAGTTTAAAGAGGTGTCTGGTCCAAAAGAGTGGTTGATGCTCTGTGAGTAAGAAAAAGTGTCTCATTGCCAGGCCCTCAGACTGTGTCCTTGGCATGTTCCCAACACCACCTGGCCTAAAGGGAAATTGAAGCACCAGGAACTTATCTCCAGCTTTGATTCCAACACATTCCCTTGCATTAGCAGTAGATGAACAGATCAGTCATACCTACACTATGTCAGGTTAGCCCCAACACTAATAAAAATCTATGCTACTGTGACATAAGGATTCTCAAGGAGATTGGCTTTCACCTATTGAACAAATCCCTTTCTTATTAGCTTGAAGAGTAAGAGCCAAAGTTGTGTCTATATCTTCTAGGTGTTCCTGTTGAGAAAACTCAAAGTCAGCAAGGTTGATGTATGGTAAAGCAGAACCACAGACTTATCCAGCATCTGTGTAAAGTCTGCTGCAGAAATGTGCGTCACTGGTGGTTTTCCTGTACAATTCCTGTGCTCTGCAAGCAGAGTGCAATTTCCAGTTTGTGATGAACAGCCGAAAGCAACTGGCAGGATGCTGCTGCTGTGAGTTCAGACATGCAGGGGAGCAGCCACGCTGTTTCAGAGTGAGTGTTAAAATCAATGCTAAAATACACTGCAGTGTTCATACCTAGAACATCTCAGTGGATTCTGTTGGTGAATGCTGTGATTACTAATCAGCTACAAGGGCATTTTATCCCATGAAATTTGCAGGTTTGGATGGCTTGGTTTATAGTCATCCAGCTGAAGCTCAGCCTCCCAGAAATGCATTTACACATAAATAGTGATGGTTGCCTTGCACATCTGTTTAAAAAGCTCAGATATGAGATTTTCAATAAAGGAAACTGATATAAAAATAAATTTAGGCTCTCTGTTTTAATCTCATATACAAAACATGACATGCTTCATTTGGTATTTAGAAGACCAGCTTAACACAGGAGCACTGACAGTGCAGCAGGGGATTTTTTCAAGGTATATACATGACGTCTGCCAGCCTATCTCTGATTAGAATCAAGATCAACAGAAGTAAATTCTGATTAACTCTAATACCAGCCTGCTGTCAGAACACTGCAGTTGAAACCATCTTTTCCCAGTAAACATCTCCTGCTGAATTTCTTCACTGGTGTCAGAGTGTCACATTGCTGTGCCATCACAGTGTTAGGACTGCTATGCAAAGGCTAACAGGAAAAGGAGTAACCCAGCACACTGCACATCCATTCACTTACAGGGCTTAGATTCCACGCTGATTCTAGAGGAAAATGTTGTTCCCCCTTTCTCCTTTAACACAATTTAAAGGTGGTGAAAATCCCACCTTGGAAGTAACAAAGAGGGACAAGACATTTTTATTTGTAATTGTTTTTAAAAATCTATTTCTACCTATTTAAATGATGTGATACCTGACTGATAGCCAGCAGAGCCACAAAGTGTCTTCATCATTGAGAAAAGGTGATCATCTGCAACCTCCATCATCCCTTGCCTCCTCTCCTCCCCTCGCTCTGTACCAGAGCTGTGGGCTTACTGTAGCAAAATTTAATTCAGGTGCTAACATTAATGGCAATACCTTCAAAATCTGACAGGAAGTGGGTCAGAATATCTCCATCAGCTCCAAATCACAGACACTGGGAATGAGACTTGAGTGGCTGATTTTCTCTTACTTCCAAGTGTGAACTTCAGTGCAGGGTGGCTTGGCTCATGCTCTGTGCTGGTCTGGCAGGTGCAGGAGGTTACCTGGATCCCTCAGCTGCTTGCTCCAGGGCAGGAGTCAGGGACTGTGGGAAAGCTACAGTCATGCTGGGCTCCCTGACAAACGAGAGGAGATGCTTTTCCTGGATTTTGGCACCCAGGACTGGCAAGGTGATTGCTGCCCCCTGTGCTGGTCATGGCCAGGGCTCCTCTTGCCCCACTCAGGGTTTCATGGGATGCTTCAGGCTGTGGCTGCATGGTCACAACTGACTAAGCTGCCCCAGGTCAGCTGAGCCTCTCTAGCAGGGTGGGGACTTGCTCTAAGCCCATCAGCCAGATGAAGTGAAGCACAGTCACATAAATTTATTTCATTAAGGGTTTTAGATAACATGCTTTATCTCAGGCTGTAGGCTAAAGGCACTCACAGGGACAGTCACAGTGCTCAGTATGTTTAAGGTAATTACTTATGTGTCAGTAACTTGTCTTTGGGGAGACAAAGGAATGGAAGTGGAAAGCTGTCTCCAAAGCTGTGTTCTGTAGATAGAGAGTAATGCTTTGCCTCTTCACAAACACCCCCTTCCATATTCCTTCCACCAATCCTTATGTTCTTCCATTCTATTATCCAGCTCCTTCCCCTCTCAATTTCTACAGCTTTTGACTCACACCTTGCATACCTCTTCTCTAGAGAATGTTTTTTTACCATCTATTCTCATGTATGTGATTCTATTTTCTTCTATCAAATATATTATTTTGTATTGTTTCTGTTTCCTTTGCCTTAATGCTGCCACAGGAGGCAGAAGCTGATTAAAAGGCAGCAAAACAGCTCAATCTATTAAATGTTCTACTGAGCTACAGACAGCAAACTGGAGAGGATCCTCACTCCAGGAGGAAACTCTGAAAGCTGGATTTAGGCCTTCTGGTTTTCAAGTTTTTGGGGTTTTTTAATATATGTAGAAACTGGTGGAGAGAAACACTGATATTATGCTCCTCTAGTTTGTGAGGGGAAAGTTCACAAGAACCTTTGAAATATCTTTGGGTTCAAACACCCCTAGAGGTAAAAAGAATATTACCTAAACCCCTAAAAATCAGCACCTTTATGTACAATACACACCCAAACTCATCAGAGGAAGAAAAAAAACTTTTGAAGCCAAGGAAGGGCAGAACTATTGCTATCTGTGATACCTGATTCTCACCCCTACACGTGGTGTGTTTCATGGTGCCATTTTAATAAGAGAGCTGTAACATTTACCACATTATCTCTACTGCATGTCTGTCTAATTTAGTGCAAACTATGAATCTGAAGGACAGTGTCAGGCCCTGCAAATAAAGTGTTTGAACTACTGCCCTTCTGGGACACAGGCTGGAATATGAATCCTTGCTCATGCAACAACCAACTGATGTATACAAGAACATGCCATCCCCATTTTGCAAATGAAGCCTGAGGCAGACAAGTGAAGAGATTTGTCTAATTTCTCACAAGAGGTCTGTAGTAGTGCAGGGAGTTGAATCTGCATTATCTACAGCCTTAATCACTGGCTCATGATTCATTAGTTTAAATAACCTATGCTGCTACAAGGAAGTGGAGTAAGAATTTATTTTGGCCTTCCAGTTCAGGGGAGCACAAAGAAATTGTGTTAAAAGTTATTTACTTTGCAACTGATCATTGACTGCATGTAATTCTTAGGGTGTGACCCTGTGGTTAGGTGCGCAAAAAATTTGAGCAAATACAGATGCAAGCAAAGTTTGGGGAGTTTGATTTCAGTCTTTCAGACTGGAAAATGTGAATACTATCCTGCCATAATTCTTAGGGGAATTATGTTGAAGTATAAATGTGAAGAAGGAAATCTAGGTATTAAAACACTTACACAATCTAGAACTAAATATAGAAACCCTCAAGATAGCTGCAAAAAGTTTCTGTCTCATGATCTTAAACTATCTGAACTCCTGATTTTCCTACTTCCCACACATTGTTTGTCATCATTTCTTGTGCTATGCTATCAAAGGTAAGTTGTAAGTAGAAGTGAACAAGAAGTTTCACATCATTTATCCTAATTAATTTGATTCTTCTGCAAAAAAATTATTCAGCCAGATTTTTTTAAATGGATTGGAGTGTAAGCACTTCCAGCATGAATTATGTTGTTCAAGTTTCCAATTTGCTTTCCTTATGTATTAGGGAAGGTGAACTTCTTCAATCAATTAAATGTCTACAGAAAAACGGTCCAGAAATTTCATTACCGTAGGTGAATTCTTTTCAAAATAAAATAAATACTCAGATACAAATCACTGTCCATTTTTTTCTGAAAAGCCCCGGTCTTTGTCTTCCAATGATCTGTCCATATATCTGAGAATATTTAAATAGCAGAATTACAGGTGTGTCCACTCTGTGTTCATTGTTTCATTTCCAGTCTTATTTTTCAGGCCCTATTCTTGTTCATTTCACCCACAAGTACTTTTTCCAAGCTGGTTGAACACACGGTTTTCACATTAAATTTTCAGTTTCTAAAAACAAGCTTGGAATTATGCAAGACATGCCCCGCTTTTGGAGAATGTCACAACAGAAGGGCTTCTTTTAAAGGGCTTTGAAACACATTCATTATAATAATGCTGCAGCCCTGGAAACCTTAGTACCTTTCTGGCACTGAAAATCCTCACTCCTCCATTTGTGCCATTGCTGAGCACTGATATCATGTGACTTTTCCCTCACTTCTGTGTGAGGGAGATGTAAACAGAACTAATTTCTTCTGATTTATGAAATGCTGATTTCACAAACAGGCTTTAGGGAGCACTTTAAAGTACACCAAAGTTACTTACCAAAGAGGATAACAAGCTTAATCTGAACTCACAAAAGAAGCAAGAAAACATGATCAGGTTCTGAGCCATCTCAGAACTTCCAGAAAGGTGATGGCCCCAAAAGAAGAGCCATTTGAGTCAGCTAGAGGAGAAGACAAGGAGTATCAGGCACTGTGGTGGGCACTGCCAGCCACCACTTGGCTATTCTTGTAACTTAAGGTCAGGGAGGATCCTTAAGTCATCTTCAGCCATGACTTCCTTACCAAAGCCTCAAAATCCTTACCTAATTAGCACTTTAATTTTAGTTTCATTAGGGATTCTGAGGAAGCTAAGTTTGCTCATTCTCCTGCATCAAGATGAGCACACTCAGAGAGTGCACTGAGATACTGCAAGCCCAGCGAAGATGAAACATTTTGGCTACAAATGGGAAGCTTTTCACCAACTCAACAAGCACAAGATCTAGAAAATATTTATGTTTCAAAAGTGAGTCTACACAGAAGTAAAGCTGCATTGCTTTGTGTGAGGAGATAAACTGCACTGTAAAAATTTTAAAAATTGCCTGATGGTTTCATTGGTCGAGGTATTCCTGCCAGCACTAGGAGCTTATGCATTAGCACAACACAGCATGAAAGCACAGCCTGTATTAGCTGATTCATTCAGCAGGAGCACTGATCAAGCACAGTAATATGTATTTTCCTTTTTCCTAGCGTTGTATTGTATATGGGAAGAAATGATAGCCTTAAATACATTTTTTAAAAAATAAAAAACGGCAAATAGAATGTCTTTTATACAGGACTGATAGCAGATCCACAGAAGGATGATATTGTCACAGACTAGGTAAATAAAGCAGCAACCAGGCAATGCAATCTATTTCCTTCAGTATGCAAAAGTGCATCATTTCGGCAATTCTAAAGTAGGCTAGCAGGAAGTCATCCTTTTACTAGACAGTTTGTTACCAACAACTTCACTTAGCTTAATTATATTTTGACTCTTAATCATGTTTCATGAAGCATGTAGCACTCTTTCTATTGAGAAGTCATATGCCATTTACAAAGAATAAGTCTAGGAAATGCACAGTTTTCCCTGCAATTTCAATGATCACACTGCCTTTCTTACTACATTCATGACAGTAATCCAAAATCTTTCATTTCCCTCTCTAGCTGTAGCTCTGCAGGACCTAGCAGCTATGGCAGAAGCAAACCCATGAAATTTGCTGAGATGAATAGCAATGTTCTTCTGCAGTTATCTGTAATGATATTAAAAATGTTGTGGTACTCTAAAATACCTTTTAGTGCAAATAAATTCACTTCATTATCATTCTGCCTCTTATATACTAGCAAGTACTAGCAATCCAACTTCACAAAACAGCCCAGAAGTTTGTGGCAGAAAAAGTTTGGGGAGCTTTTTGGTAGAGCTAGGTATGCATGCCTTTAAGATTAATGGAAAGTATGATATCATTCCCTATATAGCTATGAAAATTCTAGTCAAGAATTAAAAATAAAAAATAGGGCAAGAGTTACCATAGTGAAGAATAACAGCATCAGATTTTTCACATTTTTTAAAACCTGCTTTAAGACTGCATGGTCAAAGTCATGACAGATGAGTACACCAAATTTTTGACATTGCTATGAAATAAATAGCAAAAATCACTGTAGGAAGTGGAATGGTGCTGACAGATATTTGCTATCAGCACAGTGCAATGGTGCATCTTTAGAGAGGCTGGACACCCTCCCAGCTTCCTGTCTTCCCAGCACAAAGCTTGTGAGAAGCCTTGCACTTTAAGAGGTGATTTTCTCTCAATTTTTGTATTTAACTGAAATAGACCTTATAATGTTTACCAACTTGTTCCTGCAACTGTTTCTGAATAAAGGTAGAAAAAGTATAACTCTACAGACTCCAAAGCATCAAGAAAAGGAGCATTCTTAAGTTCACTAGCTCTTGTTTTTTTTTTTTCTGAGTCCATATTTTTCTTCATATTTCCAGGAAAAGTAAACACTGAAACGTTAGTTGTGGCTCTTGTCTTCTCATCAGTTTAAAAACCAAAAGCCATTCAAATGTCACCAGCACTTTACTACAATAGATTTGCATAAATGTCAATCCCCACCCACTCACAAATCTTACAGTTCAAAATTAGTTTTCACAAGTTTCTGGAACAGGGTTTGAACGAGGAAAAGATGAGTGCCTTTGTAGCACTGCTCCTTTTTGTCTGTCAGCTCCTGTATATCTCATGTCTGCAGTCTGGGGAGGATGGGGGTGTTTCTCGCTGTCTCTTTACCTTGCAAGAGAAGTGCTGAATGCAGAGGGAGAAGAGCTGAGCTGGTGGAACAGTGGGGAGAGCACCGAAATTAGCCAGAATGTTATAAAAAGCAACAGGAAACCTGTTGAGGGCCTTGCAAATGAAATTATGACAAGATGAAAGAGAAGCAGCTGGGGACAGTTTCATATCTTAGGAAACAAATCCTGTTTTCATGTCTTAACCACAGCTTGTCACCTGAACATGCATGTGATGGTCTTGATTGGTTCTGATACTGCCTCTTTCAGCTGCCCTTTATCTTTTCTCTGAGCAAAGACTTCGGACCTCAGCTTGGCTAAGGCTGAGCAGGACTCTCTAACACCCATAGAAAATAGATTTATACTTGGTGAGGACCTGGCTTCCTATCTTGTCACTGAAATAGGAACAAGAGCCATAGCTTTTAAAAGGACCACTTACTACTGACGGTAAAGCAGTCAGAGCGACCGGAGCAGCTGAAAATTGGTGTCTCAGAAAAGCAATTTGGGGATTTCCAGGCATTCTTTTTAGTGCTATATTTGTGCCAAATGAGGATTCAAAAGGCAGTTGAGAATGCTCTTCTAAGGCATGTTCAGGTGTCTCTCAACAGAAAGACATTAGCTGAAGAAAGGAAAAACATCAGAAAACAGTCAAATCGCTTAAGAAAATTGAGCAGTCAGAAAGTCCATTAAAGCCCACAGCATTCTGGTATGCTGCAGAAACTGCTGGCTGAAATGGAGCAGAATCTTCCCACAGCAATTCTCTGGGCAGTGCAAATACAACTTTCAGCTTTGGAGCACATTTTGCTGGAGAAGAGCACTCGGCCCTGTTTGTTCATTACCAGCTGTCCATATCCTTCCTCCCCACTCCACCAGTCCAGGGAGCAGTGATCAGTCCCTGGTATCACAGGGACCTGCATAAACCTCCAGGCAATATACAGCATGTTTCTGAGAATAAAAATGATCAGAGGATGTGCAGAGGGCAGGGTAAGAGCAACCACAGCAAGGAAGCAAAGCTGTGATGGGGCAACCAGCAGCCAGAACCTATGCACAATGTGTCAGGAAAAGTTGGAGTAAGGAAATGTACAAAACCAGGGTTGACAATCAGAGTGTTTCTTCATCAAAAAAATGAATGTCAAAGTAGCCATGTTTCCTAGCGGTGAAAGGGAGATGCTGAAAAATGGCTGACAAGGAAGCAGCCAGACCAGGAGGAAAGTAAAAAGCCACAAGGTCACTGAAATGGCAGAGAACCATGGCCAGTAACAGCAGGGCAAACATAACCCTGATAAGATCACAACACTTTCCTGAGAGGAATATGGAGACAATGAACACAGGAATTGCCATAAAGTCTTTTGCAGTTTCTCCAACATGTTCATTCCACCACAATACAACACATTCAAATCAGATAGAAACTAATCTTTCAAAGATTTCTAATCTCCTCTTAACTTGAAAATGGGAGAGAAAATGTATCTTCCTCTTCAGCACCTTTAGACATTTTCTTTCTCCCCATGAAAATTCCAGGTCTTTTTAGTCTTGGGGAATGTCCCTCATACTTCATTCTCACTGAATGCCAAACACAGGTTGCACCAAATAAATATTTTTATGGTATCAATGACTAAATCCTTCTTCTGTAAAACCATGCTGCTAAGATGTGTGAAGAAGTGAAACCCACTTCCAGTAACTCTCTGCTGATTTGTCTCCAACAGAGGATGTTGTCTCCTCTCCTTTTCCTTTAAAGGAAGCCTGTGTGATTCTACAAATGCATCTTCCACATTTCACAGATATTGGGAGAGTGGATGGGTCAGCCAGTGATGTAGAAAAGGACTCATCAGCTTTTCTTCTCTTTGCCACAGACTGTCCAGGATAGTCTGGGAATCCTTTTGTGAAGAGGACCTCAGCTGTGACCTCACTGTGCTCCACTGTGCCTTTCAGGTCCATTCAAGCCTAGCAAGCTCCTGTAGTTTACAGCCTCCTGACTGTAGATTTTTCCTGCCTCACCAGGTTGCAAAAGTCTTATGCAATTGCACAGATTGAGAAAAGCAACAGAAGGCTGAAAGAGCTTCTATAAAAGTCATATGGACATGGCACTTCTAAGTATACTACTTTGTTGGGGTACTGAGTATCTTAGCATACAAATGACAGAAGGGCAGCTTTGAGTAAACACACAAAAAAAAAAAAAAAAAAAGAGAAAAATCTAGTCTGAGACAGACAGCTTAACTGTTTTCTGCAGGGCTAAGCCTGAGGAATAAAAAGTATAAAAATCCAATAACCTTTCCCATTAGGGTCAAGTGGTTGTTAAAGTGGTATCTGGACAACCTTTTCTTCCATCCTCTGCCTGCTTTTCAGCTGATTCATAACATCACAAACATCAGCCCAGATATCCCCAATATACTTTGTGATAATAGAAAAATATGCAGCAGAGTAGTTACTCTATCGAAGCATGCAAGAATATTTTTCTTTTTTTTTTCCCTCAAGTACACTGTATTTTTTAAAATACACTCTTCCATTTTCTAAGGAAGAAGTATTTATAAATTACGTGTCTCTGGAAAGAATGCCAGTAACAATAATTTCACATGGCAAGCTTGACACACTAAAAAAGCAATGCTTTATGTTGCCCCTAGCAAAATTTTGGCCAAACATTAATTATATTTTAAAAAGACCTGTATATATAAAAGACCTATGGTTAACTCTGCACAAAGAATCTTATGGTGGCACCTTGGCAGGATGGGTGAAATGTGGGTGGTCTGCAATATCCTTGTGCCAGAGGCTGTCCAGCTAACACAGGTGGTTACTGACGGCTTGACTGGGGGAGGCTGGAGGAAGAGTGGCTGAAGGAGCCTGATGGAGCTGAAGATGGATATGGTTTTTGGAGTCTGTTCTCACAGTCCTTGCCTAGATGACCTCTGTCAGCATTTTTACTGGTTTAGGTGACAAAATAATGGCAATATGAAGCACCACAAGGGAGGCTGTGTAAAGTGCTGAGGCAGAAGAAAGGAAGAGGGAGTCAAGGGAAGAAAGGTGTCAAGGGAAGAAATTGGAGGAAGGGAATTAGAATTACTCATATTTTGTCTCTCTAAACAGCAATCCATCATGGAGAGATCCATGTTTTTCCTTGTGATTACAGGAGAGCACTGCTTAATTCACTCTCTGCCATTCAAGCTTTAAGAAAGGCCAGGCCCCATCAGCTTTGTGTGCATTGCTGAGATATGTCTGGATAATATTTGTCTGATCTAGATATTTGTCTGTCCTCCAAAACTGCTGCCAGATCAGCAGCAGTTTGCTGATGGAATAGCAGAGGATCTTTGGATCTTTGTCTTGCATCTACCAGTTTGGTCTCAATTTAGGACATACCAACAAGCATTTTGATAGTTCCTCTCCAGCTATCTCCTCCACAATTTGCTGCAGCAGACACAACAGAGGAGTTACCAAGTCAAGAAAATGAAACCATACCTTCTTTCTCCCAGAATATGGAAGAATATCATGGAATATACTGATTTTACTCTAATAAATAAATCAGCATCAGAAAGAACATCTGCACCACCCCCTCTGTCTGATCCTCTCATAACAAAACCACCAGTGCCTGTTTTTTGACCCTTAAACAGCAAAACTGAAAATCCAGACTTTGTAATCTTCAACTGAGCCAGTTGGTAGAATGCAGATGCAAAGAATGAGATGTCTTGCTATTGGCTGTAACCTAAATCTAAAGGCACTAAGCCCACAGAGATACATTAAAGTCAGAGAGCCCGTCAGGAAGGCAGATGGCAAAATAAACAATTCAGGGAAAAAAAGCACTAAACCCCTTGCTGGCACTTAATAGTAACATGGGTAGGACAAATCTCACCAGGGTAGGGAACATTAACAGCCTGTTGGTGACAAAATGAAATAAAACTATTAGAATTGACACTTATGTTGTCATAAATCTGACCAACACCTCTATTACTGTTTTCACCTGGGACCTCAGCCTTCGCTTGGGATGCTGAGAGCTGCTTGCATAAAGGAACCAGGCAGATGATGGAGGACCCATCTCTGACTCAATTCACTTTCTGCAGAGACTTCTATTTCCTGGCATGCAGGGGGACTCCTCTGACAGACCACTGCCTTAGTTCATGGCTCCCAGCCCATTTCTGTCAACTCTCTGTCTTGCAGGTCTGTCTGCAGGTGCTCTCCCTGGGAGTGTGCAGGGCTGAGGTGTCCAGGGTTTCTTTGATGCATCTCCCTCAGATTTTTTTAGGGTAGCTTCCTTCCTTTCTTTTCCTAATGATCAATCAGTCAAAGTTTCAGACTCTTGTTTTCTACATCAAATCCCAGGAAAGTCTACAGCTAGATAAATCCCACATTTCAGGTCCTGCCTGGTGTCTCAGCTATTGGGTCATTGGAAAGGAACTGAATTACCTCCTCCATGAATTCAGAAACATGGCTGCTGTACAGACCCCATCTATTAGCTTTCTAATGCTATATGGGCACTCTGAGATCATGCTGCTCTCAGCAGGACACTCTCTGATCTAAGGCTGTGATTGCTCAGGCCTGCATTTGAACACTCAGCTGGCTCAGGATTCTACAGGTGTCTCACCTCCTGTGGTTTGGCTGTACTTTCCTGGGAGATGGTCTTACTCCACAGTGAGAGGCAGCTCTGTCCCTGGACAACTGTAGAGGCAACAGGCAGAACAGTAGCCACTTTTCCCTAAAAGTGACTACTTTTTACTGCTTCTCTGATGTATTCCACTGTACCAGTCACCCTCCATGTGCAAGAGGGGGAAAATCCTTGTTGCAGTGTCTATATTTTGTATATCTCTCCAAAAAGAGTTTCTATTGGCTTTGTTCTTCTTGTTTTGAATATCCCTTTTTAAAAAAAGCCTGCAATTAAACCATGAACACCTCCTCCAGAGATCTATCCAGGAAGATAATTTCAGAACAAGGTTAAACTCTGCTTCTTTGTTTCTGTCTCCCGAATCTTCTTGCTGCCACATGGGTAATTGCAAAAACAGGCTCCACCAGCTAAGCTGACCAAGAAGATAGAAACACAGATACCTCTGCAACCTCTGACATTTGCCTAAATAACTCTAATGTCCCTTACTAGTATTGCAGTGACCTCTAGGAGCCTGTTCCAAGACCATTAGCTTCATTGTCTCTTACTGACTCAGCCCAGACTTCCAGAAAGTTTTCTAAGCCTGGAAGGACGAGTATAGTACAGATGAAAAAACCCAAAAAGCATGAGTGTGCTGATGAGAAACAGAATAGCCTAGAGCCTTCCATCTCTAAGCTGCTGATGTCTGCATGGTTAAAAATTATCTACCCAGGGCTGTAGGAAGCCCTGGTGTTAGCCTGAACAATGCATTCACATCCATTTACCTGAAATCTAAATTTGGTTTATAGCATTTCATAACCACACAGAAGATGACAGTATCTCTTTAATGCTGAATCTGAGCAAAAAGTTTCCAATTTTTATGCATATCAGCACAAAAGAAACCACTTCCACTTACCCAGGAGTACTGTAGATCCATATCTGTTAGGGAATATGTAAGATGTGGCTGATGAGAAGAGCAAGTACAGTTTTCCCATTCTTCTATTTTTGAAATTAAAAAGTCACAAGGACAGAGCTGGTTGTCAGGAAACGGCTTCCAGTCACTCCACAAGTGAAATTCTGTTTCAGAATGAATTGAAATAGTTCCTAAGTTATTAAGTCTGGAAGTGTATGAGCGGCCCAGAGATGCAGAAATAAAATCTGTCCTGGTCTCAGGCTCTTCTTTTCTTCTTGTGTTATCTTTCCATGTCTTCTTTTCCTGGGGCTTTGTCAGCTTCATGCAAGAAGTTAGGGCTTCTTCGTCCTCTTCAGAGAGATAAGCATCTTCTAAGGTATCTTTAAAAATGCAAATTCTTGTTAAAGTATGTTGCAATTCATAGAGAAAGTAGCACACTTTTTTGTAAACTTAATAGCTGTCTTTCACTCTAATAATGAAGAAGTCAAGGACTCCGTTAAAAAAAATTAACAACAAAAACACTCCCACCAAAAAAACCCAAAACAAAACAAAAAATAAACAAAATCCACACATGCATACAAAAAAAAAAAAAAAAAAAAGAAAAAGAAACACAAACAAACAAACCCCTAACAAAATCAAAACCAATAATTATGATAATTGGGGAGATAGAAAGGATTTTTTAATAGGTCAGGCATCTGAGCCAAAAGTGAGATTTATGCTCCACTTGATATATTCATCTTTTCCCTCAGAGGTGTGGAAAATTTTATTAGTTCTGCCCATGAAAATTTGCTAACAGAATGTCATATTGCTGATAGTTTCAGACAGCATGTGTTGAGCTGGAAAAGTTCAGGAAGCTTTCTGAACAATTGCTCTCTCACCCCTTGTGTCTATGTTGTGTCACAAAAATCCCTAATTCCTCCTGTGTTTCAGCCCCAGAAGTGATTTGGCTGGAGCAGTAGTTCAACAGAGAGTTTAAAGTCATTTTGCTAATACTGGATTATAAATAATCATACAAACAAGTGCACTGCACAACCAATGTGTGTGCTGTTAAAACAATGTTGGCAAAACAAGTTCACAGGAAAAACTGTGGCACAGTCAGGCCAGAGAACCATAGGAAACTCCAGAAAATCAGCTGAGGCCAGAATTAGTTCAGAATTCCTGTCTTACAGCCCTGGGCACTCAGGTATGGTGAGAGGCAGACTTGCTTGTCATACCTCAGACCCTCCTGCCCTCGCAGACGCTACTGACCCATGGATTAGCGCTGGAAATAATCTTCCCATTTGTGAATTTCACCTTTCTGACCGGAAATGTGACCCAAAACTAGGAAAGCCAAAGTGTCCTCAGCATGGAGGCCCCGCTGTTATACAATTCTATTTATCTAGAATCCCCACTTGCGAGATATACTGTTACAAAACTCCAGCTAGAGTGACAGGAAACAGGTTTTCACACTATGAGGAAGTCAGAGCTGGAGTGGTATCACAGTAACATCTCAGTTGGAGGTTGAAAATTGTGGGTGGTGAATGACAGACCAGGACAGGGTTGTTTACAGTTATGTTCAATCCAGTGTCATTTGCCAAATGTTGGAGAGAACGCTGATGTGCTGCTGTACTTACTGAGGGGAACCAGAACGTGCTTGACATCTTCCAAGCTTTGTGTACTTGTTTTCTTTGTTCGCACCAATTTCTGCAATCTTTTTAATGTTCCCCTGGACTCAGCTCTATTGTCTGGTTCTGTACCCTGCCAAAAAAATTAACCCAAAAACCCCCAAAACAAAACAAGAAAGACATTAAAATAATTCAAACCCAAAAAATAAAAATTAAAGGTTACATGGTGTTTACCCTGAGAATGACAAAGTGTTGGATTCAAAGAACTGATCACTGACACAATGCTTTGAAAGTTAGGCTATTCCTTGCTTCAGACTAATAAGTAAAAAATGGAAAAAAGGCAACTCACAAAAAACATCAAGATCAGGCCAGTGTTCATATTGCTGTTTGCCTATTACTTTTCTTGAATACCTGAGCATTACTGAATACAAGCAGGACCTAGTAAAATAAACATATGCCCACATCTCAAAAAATCTCAAACTGCTTAGTTTTTGCAGGCGCTATAACGCTAATAATCTTAGTTATGTAAAATATTATTGGTAGTATTATTGTTGTTGTTTTATTATGTGCCTAGATACACCTTTCAGGGCTACCTTCATGGGTGATATAAATCTCACTCATGCTGATGGAGCCTATGCTGACTTCTTTCCTTAAGGATGGGATCCTAGGAGTCGTCCTTCTTTAATCACAATAGTGCAAAAGCTCCCACAGTTAATAGCACTTGGCTTTAGACTCCCTCCTTCTCAGCAGCAAGCTATATTTCATGAAATCTGCAGTGTTCTGGAAACTGGGAATCAACCACAGGAGTAGAGCAGGAAGCCAGGGAGATGACACCTTTTCATGTCTCCAGTGTCCCTTGTAAGTCATGACTTCATTAGTGTCTTAGTTTTGCAGTGAATTTCACAGCTATTCCTGAAAGCTGCGCTTTGGTCTCAAGTGCCACAACCTGAACTCGTTACAGCTGAAATAAAAACAAAAGACACTTTCCAGAAGTTCAGCTGATGACCTCCAGCTTCTGGTTGGTGTCCAACAGAGAGGATGTGAGCACAGGTAGACCCCCCATAGGACACAGTGTGGACATCAGCTCATCAGCACCAACTGTTCTGCTGTGCTTTTTCTGTCCTTCACCTGTGTGTAGATTTCTTTCCTCTTCCAAATTCAAGAAAGCAGGAATGCAGTTTTACCTCAGCTAACAAGAGAAACTGAGGTGCAATTTTTCAGTCTCTCCTTGTGAGATGTCTTCACAAAATAAATCACAGTGGTTTAAAATGGTAATGTTGCTCTCATATTAGATCTCTTGTAGCAATAATAATTTGTTCACTTGTAAGTAACGACACAAAAGCAACATGATGACTTTGATTTATGATCTGGGATTTCCATCATGAAGACATCAAGATAAATGGAAGATAATCTATTCAGATAATTTCATTAATGGCAAACTCTAATCCTCTTTTCCTTAAAAGCACTCATTTCATAGAGTCCATTGTTAGGAAAAAGTCATAAGTGCTTAAATAATAAATGCAGTAACTCTCTTTCATGGAGGAAAAAAGCTCATGCAATATCAGCTGGTGGTGAGACAGCCTTAAATTTACAGTATTTTTTTTTGCTTACCTAAGCATTAAAATATGGATTTTTATCTGCCTATCCAAACATTCTTTGGTGTTGAAACCAGACAATCAGGTGAACTGAGATTTGCCCCAATCTATAAGCAAAGCTATCTATAAGGAAAGAATTCCCACATGAACAAAAATCAAGAATATTATTGATTTCCCTACCTAATGGGTTTTAGTGATGAAAAAATCATGTCACCTCACAAATCAAAATGAATAGTATAAAAAAATAAATCACAGGCTGCCCCTTAGTTGCAAATAATTTGCATGAAGTGAGCAGGAATACTTAAGTACAAAAAATAGACATTTTAAAAATGCATTCTAAAATGCATTAGAGAAGAAAGACCGAAATTGTGTCTGATAAACTGTTTCCAGTTTATAAAGGTATCTTAAATACCTTAGAAATCTTTGCACAGTGAGATGTTATGAGGATTAACCTGGTGACAGCAATACAGCAATTTGGAAGCTAAGTGTAAAACAGTGCTGGTCAGATTCCTGCCATCTCAGTCCTGTTGAGCACTCTCTTTCCTGGGTGTAACTGCATTAATTTCAATAAAACTACTTGCACAGCATGTCACTTCTCAGCATAAAGAATTTAGTCCTGGCACAGTCTAATCTCTGTGATTTTTCTTCAACTGCTTTGTCTTCTCCAAAGAAGTGCAATGATTTAAATGATTTAAACCAATGCACTTAAATTCAGAGTGCAAAGTAATAGTGAGAAGATAAATATTAGTGTGTGTTTACTGTGACCACAAGGCTAATTGTTATGGTACCTTAAAAATGTTTGGGAAGCTTCAATATAAACATGGCTGCACATAATTAATATTAAAATAGTATGTGATGATAGACAACTTCTTGCTTTTTTTAAAAGAGTTCTGCTCCAAATTTGGATAAATTTTCTGTTAGAAAATTTTGATAAAGTCACTGGTCAGCCAGTGTATAGAGAAGCACTGTGCAGACTTTCCTGTACTCCTCCCCATATATATCTGACCTTTAAATACTCTCATGATGTTGGTCTGGTACTCCAACTAGCTTAAAATGAGTGCAAAGCAGACTAAGCAGCCTAAGATAATAGGCAGATTCTGTCTTGGATATCACAGCAATAATACAATATTCTATAAATGATAAAGAAATATAATCATTAATAGCAGAACAATAATAAGGTATTCTACAGAAGACAAAGAGATATCATGATTAATAACATGGATATGGATAAAGATCTTTCAGCTTTTGGAGAAGGAACATATAGCACAGCAAAAACCAGCCTGTATTTCCCAGATGCTGGTGAAAGAAATTTAGAATTCTCATGGCCACTCACCATTTCACTGTTACCAGGCACACCTGGATTGTGAACTCGTGGTGGGATCCATTGCTCGTAGTTTATCACCTAGATAGTAAGAAAAGTAATATTAAAAGAAATTTCAACTTACATAAGATTAATAACCATAATTAGCATCATGTAATAAAATATAGACAAGAGCTCAGTAGTTTTTCAGGCTAGTATTGTGTGGATATGAAAATAAAAAGCTAATGTACACCAGCTGCCACCCATTGAAATTGTTTTGGGATTGAGCTCTCTTGATTTCCTCAGTTATCTGGGACTCAGTAACGTCTTGGAGACATCACAGTGAAAGCAGCACCACGGCAGAGCTGTGCATTATAATGTGGGATCCTTGGATCTCATCCTAGATCTTGGCTTTCCTTGCTCAATGAACAGGAAAGCCAGAGAACTCTTCCCTCAGCTGCACTCCCCCAGCTGAGGAGCATCGCTGATGCAGTTCTGAAAAGCGTCTTGCTTAGTTCACCTCATTTTTCCTGGGATGTTGAGCATCAGGGGTGTGAGTTGAACTGGATTAGCAATGTGGAGAAAATGGGAGGATCCTCAGAACTAAGACAAGACTATTTACACTTTGGTCATCTGCCCATAAGGCGTTTGTTGGTCACAGTGTCCTCAGGAGAGGAGCTCCAGGGGATTACACCTTCCTTGGGGCTCTGCTGCAGTCCCTAAGGGACAAGCCTAGCAGTGCCTCCAGCTCAGCAGGAAAGTGATGAACACTGGCCTTTTTCCTTCATGAATATGAATGACACGTTGAAGGCTGAATGCAACCTATGAATTTACGTGAGAAATGAGGCATGAAACATTTTTGAAAATGTATTAGCCCAAAGCCTGCGTTACTTGGTATTTTATGTCCTTCCCAATATGCTACAGAGGCTTCGAGCCATCAAGGGAGCCCTGCTAGACACGAGTAAATAAGAACAAAGGTACAAAAAATAAATGCAGAAAATAAAGGCACTTTTTATGGTAAGGTACAATTACTGCAGTAGTGCACATGCTATATCCCTCAACCTGTACTTCTGTTTTAAGCCCCATTTTCCAGCATTTACAGAATGAATGGAATAAATGAATGTCAATTTAGGAAATGGAGAAGGATTAAAGCTTTTTGGTAAGCACTCAGGGAAACTTATTTGCTTTCTCTTTTTTTTATTTTTTTTCCTTCAACTAGAGGAAAAAAAAATCTAAGGTGTTCATCTGTTCTATTTACTCCTGTTTGTAAATTTGCCTCTTCCATGGCACACAGAATCACACAAACTCCCTTAGACCAGCTGAAGTGGGAATGCACTTTTGGGGATTGTCTAATTTGGCCCCCTGCTCAGAACTGGTCACCAGAGCAAGTTGCATAGGTCCATGTCCTGTCCTGACAGGAATGTCTCCAAAGATAAAATTCTCATATCCTCTCTAGAAAGCTCCATCAGTGTCTGACCACCTCTTTTAATAGAAGAGTGCTTTATGTTCAGTGAAATTTCCTGTATCTCAGTTTGTGCCCATTGCTCCATCACAGTCCCGGGAGTAGAAGCCTGTAATTCCCTGCACCTTTTGGGATAAATGAGTTGTGTGAGCTATCCCACCAAGCTGTGTGATTATGAGGCTGCAGTTGTGCAATTGCATGCAGATTTCTAATTCCTCCTGTCTGTTCCCCATGCTGTGTGCATCAGCAGACAGGCACTTCATGAGGACACTCATTTGTGCTGATTTTGCAGAAAAAGACCCTCCCCCATAATGCTGTTCTTTCAGTATTTCCTTTTTTGTGTGCATAATGTAGTGCAGCAAATGAAAATCGTTATAATCAGACTATTTTGGAAGCTTAAAAGAGAATTGTATCAATGATGATATATGATTAGGAAGACATGAGGTAACAATCACTAAAATTCAAAATAATTCCATTACACTTGAATTTTTTATAAAGCAAGTGCCATAGGTCTTAAACAGATACCAAAGTTTGGAGGGACCAATTCCCTATTGTTCATCCTTCATGCACCTGAAAAAATATCTTCTAATGCTTTGAGAAGTCAAAAAAAAAAGGACCTTGCTTCTCAAATGGGGCAAGTAGTTCATGGGGAAAAGTTTTAAGGGATTTTATGGGAACTTAAAATTAGAGCAAACATAGGCCTTATTCCCTTTTCCCCTCCACAATCTGTCGTGTCTGAGGAATGACCACCTGGACCTTTAAGAGGAGCCACTCCAGAGCTAGAGATCCCTCACACTAAGGCAAGAACTATTGTAGGAAATCAAAGAATAATCTTTCTCCACAATACTTAGAGAATGAGAGAAAGAAATCAAAGACAATGAGAGATGCAAAAGAAAACGAGTTCTTTTCTCCTTTCCTTCCTCCTCAGGTACTGTTTTGTCAGCTGTGAGAGGAGATAATCATGAGAACAAACTAACAGCGCAGAGACAGATAAAACCCTGAGGGAAAGCAGGAGGAACCTGGGACACAGTGACTTTCCTTGTTTTCCAATATGGAAATTTTGTGTCCCCCAATATGCAGATCATTTGACTCTTTTTTTAAGCCACATCTTGACTTTGCCCTACACTGGAGCTGAGCACTACCTAAACATTGGGTCTTCACAGTTCCCTGTCTTATCTCAGATGCCTCGAGGGTGATGAATGTACTTTTTTTTTCTTGGTTTTAACCTCAACATTTAAAAGGACTCCTGACATTGTATAGAAGCAACAGAGGAAGCTCAGCTCAGAGCTTTTTCTAAAGTTTAATGCTGCTCACCTTGAATTTAAAACTTTTCTGAAAAGTTTTGAAAATTTAATAGATTTTCAGCTTCTAAATAATTTTATTGTAGTCATTCCTCATTTAGAACACACACATAAATACAGGTCTGTTACATATTTTTAGTGCCAAACTGGGTAAACTGTTATGTCCTGTGAAATCGGCAGAGCTAGACTGGTTTGCCACAGATAAGAACTGAAGTAAAACATTATCAGAGCAAACATTGGACTGGAAGTGAAATAAAACCCAAACACCAGTCATTCCAATTCCAGAGCTACCAGTCCTTCTCCTCACCTCTGCTGATGGGCTGTTCCCTACTTTTATGTTGTTGCTATGATTATGCAAACCCCGGGGTCAGAATTTGTTAATTCCTCATGCCAGTGGGATGAGTAGTACAGATGTAGGAAGAAGAGATACGGTATATGTTGATAGAAATTCAGAAAGCATTATGATCCATATGCCAATACGGATCATGCAAGACAGATCTAAACACTCAGGATAGATCTTGCCAGACACAGTTCTAAGCACATCAATTTAGCAGAAATGTATTCACTCAGGGAAGGAAGAGGTTTTCTAGGCAATGAAATCCATATGGCCTGCATAAGAAAAATCATTAGCAACTGTGGAAGTCACCAGATTCTTCTTTTAAAATCAGTTTCTAAAATACAGAGGCATACTGAGTATGAAGTTTAGGCTAGGCAAATGCTGAATGGAAACAAGAAATGAAATTTTATTTGACTGAAAATTTAGATTCTGAAAAAGGAGAGTAGTTGTTTCACCTGACATGCTGTTTCTTCTATCTTCTTTCCTTGGAGCAAATGTATTCCATCAGCAATAATATTATCTTCTGTGAATTATGACCAAAAGAGAGAAAACATGCTTTAAAATGTCCTGCTTTATGTTTTAATGAGGAATATCATTTGAATTGCACTTGATGTTTTGAGCTGACATTTTGACTATCTGAAGTTAATCTTATATCATTTAAGCACACATTTTATCTTAAACTGCTTTGAAGTGAGACTGCAGAACAAATTGGCAAACTGACTGACAGAAAGAAAACTCATTTGTGCTTATTTCTCCTTCTGTACCCAGTCCTCAGTTTACTAACCCAGAACCCCACTGTGACTTTCCTCTTGCTCTGCTAATTTACAACTGCAAAGTCTAGAATATTCATACAAAAACGAAGAGCAAAAATTATCTTTTCAACTGAAATCTGTTTAACTTAGATTAGATTAGAAACTGCTTTCAAAGGATGAACACCCTTCCATCTCTTGCAATAAATGAATGTTTGGATGGGAAGAGTATTAACCTTCACTACAACAATAGGTCAAACAAGTCTGGAAAAATTATTTTAAGCAAGATTACTTTGAAAGATCTACTTTTCCTCCCAGTCTTACGGCAAAGCACCCACCACTGTGTAACTGTAGGACAGCCTTAGTGATTAGATTCCATCAGAACAGATATCACTATCATTCAGATATTGCAGGGAGAAAAAAAAACATGAAGAAAAATATCTGCTAATCACACCACAATTTTCTAAAGTCAGTAAAAAACCAGCAGGAATGTTTGGGGTTTTTCTTCCTCAATAATCCTAATTCAGAATTTTTGTTGCTTCTGTGGAATACCTTACAACATCAGTAGTTCTCCTGTTTGCAAAAGGACAGCTTACTTAACATATAGATCCACAAAAACTAACTGTATGCAAGACTGATTGCATTCCCTACAGTAAACAGGAAAAGAAAGAGTAATTCAGGGAACAATTCAAAGTGACTTAAATTCTTTAGCTATCACATGGAAAAAGTGTCTGAATGTGATCATTAAAATTTATATTCAAAGAGGCACATAAGATCTTGATCCAGATTTTTTCTTAAGCACCTAAAAATCTCCCTAAAGTCACTGAGGGCCTGGCATCTGACAATCTGGTTATTTATTTCATTGTATAGCTAGCTGAACTTGGAGGAGCAGCATAACTCATGTTAAGCAGGGCTCATGCAATACCAGATTAATGTAACTGGGCTCTTTCTGGTCCTCAGGATAACTTGTTTCCATCTCCTGCAGGCATCTCTGTACACCGCATCCCTACCCTCTGTGAGCTTACTCTGGAAATTCAATCCTGCACTGTTCAGCTCCTTGCCCCAAAGTCCTCCTACAGTCTAGTCCAAAATACTATTATTAAGTAGCTGTTTGCAGCTGAATCACAAACAATTGTGGGGCAACATAGAAAGCCCTTAACCTGACAGACTATATACAGCGACACTGCTTTTGACATAATATTGTTCCAACCCAAACTAAAACAGCAAGTTATTAAAGCAAACCTCAGTGGTCGCCCCAAACCACAGTGGCTTTTGTTAGCCATAATATCCTGCACCCACAGTGCTCTTACATCTTGCTTAGATCAGCTCTGCAGCCCACTGAATTATGCAATAAGGTGTTTGTGTAAAAAACCAGCTAAACAACAACAAAACAAAACAAAACCAAACCAAAAAAACCCAACAAACGCACAAAAACCCCATGCAAAATATATAAATTAATTTCAAACAGAGATGCAGTGTTCTCGTCTTCCTAATCTGCCAACAGTCACCCTCCTGTGGAATGAATTATGAGCAGTGGAGAACTACATCTACTGGCTCTGAGAGGTGTTGGCTCTTCCCTGTTTGTCTCCATAACCTTTCATGGAAGCCCAATGACTGTGACTTCCACAGACCACTTTTCAACAAGGATGCTTTTAGGCTGGCAAATCTTGTGCTGATAATTTGGGTTTGGCCTTATGAGCAAAGGCAGGTGTTTCCACAGGTGTCTGTGGGATATGTATGTGCTCACTGCATTTTCATCCTGAAAAACTTGGATTTGTAGATTTAATGATACACATGCTGTCATCAAGGGTTTCATCCAAAGGTTACCAGGGTCTCTGGATGTCTCTACAATTATTTGAGTGAGATTTGAGACAGGTTTGTGGATACAGCTCAGAAGTAAGCAGAGATGTCTATGGTGACAACCATAAACAGGTTTTTAAATCTAACAGAAATTCATTTTGTGCAATAGACTTGCAGACCTTGAAGGATTATCTCTGCAAAGAGAAAAGTTTGATCAATACTGACGAATTATCTTGATCGATAGCGATACACTGTAAATCTCCTTGCAAAGGTTTCCACCACTGTGGGAAGGGGACTTCCCTTGAAATAATTTTACTGCAGTAGGGGAAAGGGAGATTTTTATTTAGCTGCCAGCTTTGCTTCCTGTTCCCTCTGGGCCCCTGCCCTTCAATTACAACACTTGTCAGCTTTTAAAATGTGCACTGCTTCTTTTGCATGCTTTGGATATTTAAAAGGGTAAAAAATGCCTGGAGTAGAAAAGACTTTGGAGGAAGGTCAAAAAGTTTGCTTTCTCATTCAGCCTCTCCCCACTTCCAATCCAGCAACCTCTGGAGTATCATTGGAAGAATCATTCCAAAATGGTTTTGGTTAAAAGTAAGACTTGTCAGGAAGGAAACACCCAATATTTCTTTCACCTATCATTAGAACCTGTTCCTTGCAAGCCAATGACATTTACTGAAGGTCCTTTTTCCCCTCACTAGTTCAGTACAAGAATTCCTCTCAATCTTCCTGTCAGCTCTTATTTCTGGTTCTGGTTCAAGAAACCAATTTTGCCCAAAGATGGGCAAATGCAATATGTATTGCAATTTCAGATCTATTTCCAAACATTTAAGAGTTTAACTTCAAGTGGTGAACTGAACTAAATTCAGAAGGAAAGTTGGCACCCTGTCCATTGCTTTATTTGACATATCCAGGTAATAGTGGAATCTCCTATCAGTGGATGATCTCTAGACCATTTGTGCAGGAGAAATTCCCACTTTTTTAGTTTAAATTGAGAACAAGACACACTTTTAATTTAATCTCACATATCTTGGTTTCTGCTGCTGCTGAGCCTTGTCTGGTTTGATCTGATTAAGCAACAGTTAGAGATCTACCTTAACTTTGAATATTACAAATATAAATGCCATTCCTGGAAGGAACATCAAGTAGATTATCAAAGCATGTTGATTTTTAAAGGCCAGTTTGTGTGAGGTGATTGCTCACTTGTTAATACTCAATGTTATTTTAATGAATTTATATTGGTACACTCTTAAGCAGTGTCATTAGCAACTTCCTAACATTAGCTGTGAGGTTGTTTTAATAAAGTTAGTCAGAACAGGTTTAAAAAGAGAAACAAAAGACAAAGTACTTGCATCTAAAATTTGGCCAACTCTCTTTTTTACCTGCCACAAAAAGCTTCTGAGAAACGTTGCACCCTTTCCCTGTTGGATATCTGGAGCTGTGTAAAATGCCCAGGAAACATGGATTACTACAGCTGGCAAGCCCTACACAACACAATTATGGCAATTTACTGCAGGGAAAGTCTCTTTTTGCTCATGGACTACAGAGTCAATTGGTCATAGAGTGTGTTCTTATCTTCCCAGTTTTAAGATAAGCTTTATTCTAACAACTTTTACCCCCCTTGAGGACAATATAAATCTCTAAAAGACCTGACAAATCATTTAGCTGAATTATTGGTGAAAAATGAGAAACTTTCCAATGTGCCCTTTTAAATACTTTGTTGAAAATGCAAAATCAGCTGAAATATGTTTAGCAATTACCTTCAAGCTGGCAGTGCCTTCTGATGCACGAATCATTCTCTGGCTTCCTGGAACCCTGCCAAAGTGTGCCATTCACATTTTTCCTGTCTAAAGTAAAAGCACAGAGAGCAGTCACCTGAATTCATAGGAAACCCGTGAAATAACAGGAAATTCAATAAAAATAGCATCAGAATGCAAATCAAACAAGCTTGCAGAACACTGGAGCATCTGCTCAGACATGGAAATGAACTGATGATTGTGCAATATAGGAAGATGGATGGATAATATTTATTATGGTCAGACTTCAAGTTTTATCATCTTTTGCTGTGGTCTAACACCTCATTTAACGCTTAACACATGATCATAATGATTGTTATCTTAACCCTGGATCTAAGACCTAGGATCTTATAGAAAATCTGTGCCTTTATTTTGCTTCCAGGAATTGTATAATTATTGTATTATATATTGTACATTGTATTAATTGAATAATTGCTGTTATTTTTTTAATTCTATCATTACCGAGCTAGAGTGTTTGCAAGGAATAACATCAAAGATGTCCACAGGGATGCCCTGTGGACTCCAAGGCTTGGACTGTCTCAGCCTGGTTGGGTGAACTAGGCTGGGTCTGAGAAGGAGCTGGCCATTCTCCTGCTCCTTCAGTGAACTTCAGAGTGCCTGTGCTTCACAACATGTAGACAGCTATTTGGGGTTTGTGCTTTCTGGGATTGTTTGGTTTTGTTTTGTTGAGTTTTATTTAATGCTGGGTTTCACTCAGAAAATTTTCTTTGTGAAAGCTCTTGTTGATCCTGTCAGGTGCTGGGAATTCATTAGAGCCTGTTTGCTGTCCTGCATGAAAGCGTTCCCCGTGCAGGGCTGCAGAGTGAAGCCTTAACACAGGGGAGCTTTCATCATTCTGAGACACATTGTGGAAAAGAGCCACATCATTACAGCCACATTCAATACCCTTTATACTCAGCAAGGACCAGATACAACAACTGAACCAAAACTCCAAAGAATAAATGAAGGCATGATAACAGGAAGCTCACTGGGGAAAAAAAAAAACAAAACAAAACAAAACAAAACAAAAAAAACAAACAAACAAAAAAAAAAAAAAAAAAAAAAAAACCAAAAAAAACCTCAGGAAATTTTACTTTTAAGAAGCTGATGATTATTTCCTATACAGTATTTACAAGATCGAACCCATTGAAACACAAGTGTAGATAACAATACACAGTGTCAGGATGGGTTTAACAAAACCCCTGAATTTCCTTCTGGGTCATCTTGTTTGTAAAGATTCTCACAAAGTAGTTTAACATGGGAAAGGGCAGGGACCTGAATTTTCTTAGATCAGAGACATTTCAGGGTTTTATTGAAATGATTAAAAGCAACACAGGACATGCTGAGTATTTCTAATGTTGTCCCATAACAGTTTCTTCATCTCAATGTGGTTTTTATATTTAACTAGCTTGTTTTCAATGTCTACCTACACATGTGTCTGTGGAAAGCAGGGAAGAGGGGACAATATATTGATAGCTTAATTCTGTTTTTTCCTTTCCTTTGCTCCAACAGCTGTAAAACAAAGCAGACCCTTAATTAAAGTTGGCTCTCTAAGATTAGCAAGTAAACAGTAGATGATTAAGCAGCTACTAACCAAATGCTTCATTTTCAGACATAGACTTCTGGATGGATCTAAAAGAATTAAAAGAATTTACCATTAGCTGAAAGTCAGAATGAAAAAAATTAAAGCATGTTTAATCAAATAGGGGTATTTTCAACTAATTCTTCAAAGCAGGGCACAGGGATTTAGCTGTGTTATTCCCTGTGGCTTTAATTGGAGTTACTCATCTCATTCACCCAATCATCAACTCCCACATGCCACACAAAGCTCTAAAAGCATCTGAGGCTCCATTCTGCAAGAATATGTGACTCAAGTTTCCTTTTGAAGTGAAGAATTCATGCTGGAATCCTGGGAACCCATCAGGAAGAAAAAGAGATACTTTCCTTTAGACATGGTCTGAAGTGTCACACAACTTTTCAAATTATTGCCTTAAGCCTGGTGACATGATAAGGGATTGAACCAAAGAACTACATATGAATGTACATAATACATGGCATGCCCAGGACCCTGAGTGCCATTTTATTGCCCCAGCAAACCTTGAGCTTTTTGCACATTTACATCAAGGTTTAGTCCTAATTCATGCTTCCATCTGTGCTCTGTAGTTCATAGAGGACAACTTGAAGAAGAGATTGGGGGGGGAAATCTTTTAATAAAGGTTAATTTGTTCAATTTTATCCATTAAAAACCCAATGAAGAGTAGTTTATGAGCAGTGGTTATAGTAGGTGAGAGCAGGGACTGTCTAATCTGTGACAGTGATCAGCAGAAGGGAAAGAAAACAAAATCTGGGACCTCTCTCCCATCCTCAGTCATGAAGGTGCTGAAGGATTTCCTGAGGAACAGGGTGCAGCTAAACTGCTGTGGGATTTTTAAGGAACTAGTCTGTACCCACCAGTTCCTTTTAAAATTACTGGATTTTGTGATTCCAGAATTCCACAGTTAAATTCTTATTGTCTAAACAAGGAATACTTATGATATTTCTGCTACTCCATATAATTTGGTGCTTCCTTCTTGCCCCTTTGTGGGGAACAGAGAATGATTAATTCCTCATTCATTTCCTCCATATCCACATGAAAGATCAATGGGGAAATTTCTTCATTATCACTTGGAGTGCCATGCCAGGAGAGTGATGGCTGGACATGATGAAATAATTTCAATTACAAAATACTTTCATGTTGGCTCAAAATACTTAAACTATTTTCTTCCAGCTCACTCTTTTTATTTTAATTGATCAGTCAAATTATCTCAACAATGCTTCTAAATTCTAATTTTTTTTTAGAATAGGATTAGGTTTCAAAAAGAATAGTTTTATTTGTGTTGTAAAATTTGACATTTTTAGCTATAGACTGCTATTTTTTTCATGGGGTAGACCTAGTTCTGATCAAAGCAGGACACTTTTAGGCATCCAGGTGATTTCAGCATATCTGGTAGAGCTTGATAAGGCCTACACAATAGTTTAACTTCCTTTAAAGTGTAAGAGAATGATGAGACATCCATGAATACTAGAGTTATGTCCATATTTTAAGTAATGAAATTTTGGGAGGAGTTTCAGAGTCCTGACTGGTGGCATGGAGTTGAGATCTCCCAGATGAGTGCACATGTCTCTGTGTTTGAAGCTGATAAGTTACTAGTGTTTTTATCAGATGACAAGAAATTGATTAAAACTCTTATTTAAGAGAAAGAGCTCTTAATTTTCTTAGAAATCTTTACCCATTATGACATTTTTCAGCAACAGACACAGATAACATTGATGTTCTGTGTCTAGTGGGGCCCCACCTACAAATGAAAAAAACAAAAACCAGCAAAAACTCCAGGGATTTTCATGTCTGTCACAGCAGACAGATAAGATTTGTCTGTATCATTCCATTAGGCAGGATTTCAGATTTCATTTGAAGGGGTCCACTTTAGTAATGCAATAGATTTTAACATGAAGCAGAAAAAAGAACTTTCAAAATAAATTCCTCTGCCTGCTAATAAATATCAATCATTAGCTCAAACCATAGCATTGTGTCCATGAATGGATTCAAATCATGTTGCAATCACAAAAATGATTCATAAAATTATGTCTGACCTCCTTTATCTGAATCATTTTGCAAACAAATTTTTTACTTGGATTAAAAACACAAACAAGCAAACAAAAAAAATCCTCTTCAGGAGATTATCAGGTCAATGGTGCAAACATGCTATAAAATAGGTTACCACTTCAATCTCTCAGAAAAGCAGACATATGGTTAAACTAAGCTCAGATTAACTGCATTTGATTTTAGCTGTCCCAGTTCTGATATTTTGGAAGAAAGCTGTGTGGATATGAAAAAGTCATGGCAAAAGAGCCTCAGTAATGCATTACAAGCTTGTTATGTGCTCTTCAGCTGCAGCATGTACGCTATGAGAATAAAAGCAACATTGGCAAACCTTAATAAAACAACAAGGATGAAAGGTACAGACAAATAGAGTGACACTGTGCAGACCTTGAACTGGTCTCAACTTACTTTCTTTTTTTGGTCAGTGTGTTCTCAAAGTCAGGAAACTCCTTTTAAAAAGATAGAGAAAAAAGGTCTATGAAAATCAAAAATGTTTAATCCAAATCTATTATTTTTGTCACTGAAAAGACAATGAATTATATACTTTTGATGTGAGCTTTTTAATATCCACTAACATTTCAAGTCTTTCTTCTTCCAACAGCTGGAGCTGTGGAGGACACAGTGCAGCAGAGAATATATGTAATTTTGTGGCCTGATTTCAGGAGGCTTCAGTTCTTCAGTTATCCATAGCTCCCAGGAAGCTGACAACCATAATACCCCTGAAAAACCATAAAACCATGCTCATACCCCAGGAATGAATATCATATTCCTTCTGTAGTATGATTCTTTAGAACTTTATGAGGATTAAAATACCCACACCTTGCAATGGGATGTGGTTTCCTGATGGACACAGGACACAGACCCTGTAAACCCAAACATGCAGGGAAATGTGCAAGAGGGCAAGAAACTGCAAATAAAATTGAAAGCTCTGAAGGGGACCAAATCAGTACCAAACACCAGCCTGGAAGCAAAATCACACAGCCCTCAGGGCCCAAACAATAAATATTTATACCCTGACAAGTGAGAGGGGGGGAGATGTGATGCTGCTGTTGAAAGAGAGAACAAAAAGGTGCCTTGCTGGGCAAATGATACCAAAACATCTCAATGCATGTTTGCTGTGCAGTTAACCATGGACTTGAGGTTAATTTTAACTGTAGGACAACCTAAGGATGTCATGCTAGGACAGAAGAGATCTCTGTCCCTATATTATTGTGATATCTTCTGGGACAGGATATCAAAGCACTGTATCACTTTCCTCCTATTTATGTCTTCCAGGCTTGAAAAGCAGGAACTGGGTTAAAAATGTCCATGATGATACCACTTCAATCTGTTGTGCAACAAGAGGCATTAAAAAATGATATAACCATTCATTGTTTTATAAATCTGTAAATTTAGTCTAACTGGACCCATTTCTCATGATATTAAGTTTAATTTATTTCCTTCTCATAGCACTAAGTACATCTGTATGACTCTGACACAGTAATTTAAAAATGCCATCCAGGTCGCATGATAAAAACCCAAAACCTCTACTACATAAAACCATGTAAGCGCATAATTGAGCATTTTATACTTCTCCCCCTCCTCTCAGTAAAACTCATCATAGATTTTTTTAAGCTTTTTCAAGCAGTGCATTAAGAAAAGGCTGTTTTCCTGTGCTAAGTTATTTTAGCTGAGTGCAAGAGGCCCTTTTTAGCATGGATATTTGTCAATGTTAATAACTATGTGCAGTTTCAACATCATTTTTTTTTGCCTGTGTCAATTTGCTCATAGATGCTGTATGTAGATCAAAAGAGTATACAAAATTTATCACTCACTTTGAAATAATGTAGGCAATGACAAATTTCTTGCTGAAAAAAATGTCAGCATTTTAGTCTTGGGACAAATATTTTCAATAACTCAAAAGAAATTACTAACTGACGTGCACAAACACAGAGAAGTAAAAGAATTTAAAAAGTGATTTTAAGGCTTCTTTAAAAGGGTAATGTCAAGTTTCATTGAAAAATATTAACTATTTGATTTCAAACAGGTTTGTTAAAGGAAGCATGATTCATGGAGGTCAGAGACCAAAGGATATTGTAACTTAAAATTGTATTGTACCTAAAAAGATTTCATTCATATCTTCACACACCAAACAGCTTGTGTAGACCATGAAGCAAGGTTTAATCTTTTGCTCCACAACTTGAAACCAATTCCTAAAGTCCAGCAAATTTGCATAGATGACAGTACATCATATATTGAGGTGATGACTAATGTGAGTTCACAGGGTAGCTTGGGATGCAGTGCCAAAATGAAATAGGTAGTGCACTTAAATGGCCATTTAAAAATGGCACCTTTCATTCAAGACATGCTTCCTGCTGTTTCTGAATTAGGTGGCTAAATTGGGGTACAACAATAAATTACTCTGGTTTGTACTTTTTCAAAGTATCCTTTCAGTATTGACTACATTTAAAATTGTACGTAATTTTAAAATGAAACTAGTTTCTAAAAATATATTTTATCTTAAAATGTAAATAGAGGTTTACCTTGACTCTACTCTCCATATTCTCTAAAGAGCATAATTATCTTGTTTATGGAAACAATTCTTTCCTTCCTTATCCCACAAGTTTCCAAGGAAAAAACTGTGTATGGGGAAATCCAGCATGATGAAATTATTGATAAAGTCCTTTTCCTTCTGATTTTATCAAATAACTATGAATTAAGGAATTGAATTAAACCCTCTGGTGTTTTCAAGCTGGCTGAGAAAAGCTAGAGCTCCTGTGTGTATTAAGACTTGCAAACAGGGAAATGACCATTCCAGATAACCAACCCTCTTCTTGCCCTCAGTGGGATCAAAGGCCAATTATAACACTGCAGATTAAGGCAGGTATCACAACTAATTTTGCTATTCCTGGCAACAGCTTAGAACAACTGATAATTTTTTTGGCACACTTCTGGTATACAGGGTAGTCAATCATATCACGGTCAGCAAGTCAAAAATATGTGGATCTTATGACATTTGGTGATTTCAGCCTGACAGGACATATATGAAAATGGTTTTAATACTGAAGGCTCTTTTCCTGAGAGGCTGGAGAGAGCTCGTGAGGTAGAAGACTGTGACGCCAAGTGACAAGAGGTACAAATTCAGTTTCCCAGTTAATAGCATTGTTACAGGCAAAGAGCACCCATGTGATTCATTGTGTGCTCATGGCTACCAGCAGTTTCTGAGGAAGGTCCAATTCAGATTTGCTATGCATGAACTACAAAAACAACTCCATAAATCTATTGTTTTCTTTCTTTCTGAGAATATCACTGAAGCTGAGAAACAGGTAATCACAAAGTTAACTGAAAAATTCTCCAGGAGGATTAAAATCAAAAGACAAGTGTGCATAACAAGGTCATGATAGTACCAGAGTGGAAACATCCCTGGAAAATAATTCTGGATACTAAACAGGTCTCTGGAGTTATGTGAAGCAGAAGAACAGTGTACATGAGAGACAGCTTTTTCTTCATACAGGATGTGTCATTTGGGCAGGTGCTTGGCCAGAGCCATGGTTCAAAAAGGAATGTCCAAAGACTGTGTTCAGTGAATGATGTCCTGCACAGCTTCTGTGACCACACTTCCCTGTATTTCCCACATCTCCAGAACAATTTCACAGCCCAACTATGATTAGGACAAATCACAACAGATGAGTTCACTGCAAGAAAATCACTACTTTGTTGAGTTACGAGGAAGAATTTTCTCTTGCCCTGATCACCTTTTTTAAATGTAAGGGGAGCTGATCTTGCCTGCCTGCCCTGTTGATTTTGAAGTTATATAGGGAAAAGGAAGGGTCAAAGCCTCCTGAGGACTAAGTGTGCCATGCCAGGTTGCTCCACCCTTTGGAGATTTAGCAGCTCTGTGGAACCTGCCGTGCTTCAGCCAACCATTCAAAGATTCACTCGAGTCCATACCTACTTAGCAGTGCACTTATGTACCTGCATTACTGGATAATGATGGATGGCTAAGTGGAGCCAATAATGTCCTGAATTTATCATGCTGTGGGGGCTGCCCCGCAGCCTGGAACCGAGTGATGGAATTAAAAATGGGAGAGAAGTACAAATGGGCTCAGTTAATAAGCTTAACGGCTCCATCCAAGGTGTAGCTGTAATAACTCAGAGGCCAGAAATAGCAGATAAGATTACACACAGGCCTCTGGCCTTAGCCACATTTTTCCATAGGTCTTACTGCCGACACGTCATCACTAATCTTGTTTTCCATTTCTAGAAAGTATTTTATAAATAATCGTGTTGATTCTACAGCCAGCACAGTGACACAGCATCCAGACGTTATTTTTAGTTAAGTGCTGAGCTAAACTCTTTTATTTTCTCTTAAACCAGAAAATAAAACCTAGAGCCAGCCTTGGGAAGCTCCTTGTTAGTACCTAGTGAGCCAAGTGTGCCTACCCCATTTAGTGTTGTTTTTATTGAGAATGAGCTGTATATTTAATGATGAACAAATGTGCCATCACCATAACATCTCCTTTAAGAAAACAAAAACACATGATAAGAGTATATAGCAGAAACCAAAGTTCTGGATTCTTCTGTTAGTGTTATACATGTACCTTCATGGGCTATACAGTACTATCCCACAATATGAAAGATGTTTTGCTAAAAGTTGTTCAGATTCATGTATGGGATTTTCTAATCCTGCACTAGTAGCAAATCTGCTTCTGCAGGCTGGAAGGAAAACAAAATTCTTTACTGGATAGGTTGGTTATTTTTCTTTAGCCAAATAATTTATAAACTTTAACCCAATACAATGAAAAGTCTGAAGATGCTGACATATAAAAAGCAGAATAAAACAAGAAAAAGCAAGGAACAGCCTTATATAAACAAGCATGGCAGTTTTAAACCTTATTTTTGCACATTGTGAAAACCATAGCAGAGCACAGTCCTATGGGTGTGTCTTTACCATACCTTGAGAAAATAAAAGACAATTTCCATTAGTTTTCTATTTCAAGGTCCATTAGGATATCATACGTCCTATTCTGGGTACAAACCAAAAAACAGAGCTGCCTTTTTCATTTTATATTGTCTAAATACTGCTTCTAACAGATGAACATCTATTGGTCAAGGAAATGTTAGTGTAGCAGTGATTGAAAACTAAGTTTGGAGTCATAGCAAAGGGATGGAGGTAGGAAGTGTACTACAATGTTAACCTTTGGGCATGTAGAATTGCATGCAGTACACAAACACAAATAACTAGAGCTTCCCACAATGAACATACTCCAGTCAAGCTGGGATGAGGCTACAGCCACATTTCACAACCACAATTATACACTCTTAATTGGTAGCTCAATATTATAGTGACAAAACAACAGCCTGTAAAAGGGGAAAAACCCTGTCAGAGGAGAGAATCTCCCACCTATTGCAGGAAAATTACAATATAGGGACATTTCAGAGCCCAGGCTCATAGATCATCAGCACAGGCTGATGCTCTGAGGAATCATCTTGAGATCTCTGCACTGCTACACTCTCAAAACCAGGACCATTATTTACAGTCCCAAGGTGATTATGTGGAAGAGAGGAACATGCACAAAGTGAGGTGGTTACAGCAGACAGGTCTGAGAACAAGTTGTTTTCAGTCCTTTAGCAATTTAAAAAGCGCATGCTGCAATTCCCCAGGCATTCTCGCATCCCACCAGCTCCAGCACTCTCTCCAGGCAAATCCTGTGTGCAAACCTGCTGTGTGATCTTGCAACACCAAAGGCCCAGCAGTATCATAGATACATGGTACCTAACTCAGAGTGCACGTAGGTAAAACTTGGCACAATATCTGAAGGGAGGACAGTCTCCTCTGAATGATGAACATCCTGATTTCCCCTTCATTCAATCACCAGACTGCATCATACATTGAAATGGAAACAGTAATTATAAGTAAAGGCACACTGCAAAGCAGAGAACAGAGATTCTGAAATAAGATTGTGAAATTTAATATACCATGTTAAAGTATTTGTCAAAGCATCATCTATTATACCAATAACATGCAAATAAGAAAGGATTAAGTAGGGGTAACATCATTTAGGGAAGGAAAAAAAAGCCCAGAAGACAGCCTTCTTCACATGTTTGCCTAATGAGGGCTTGAAAAATGTCAAGTTTATTTCAGAGGCCATCAGTTACAAAATCCATGCAACTCACGCTTTAGAAATGCATTTTTCTGTATCAATAAAAAGGACAACCAAAGACAGCGCTAGTATATTCTTTAGAGACAAACCATACCAATAACTGTACCCAGAGCTTTCACATTCTGTTACTTGCAAAGAGAAATTCCCTTGTCCAGTCCAGCTGCACTAATCTCCCTTTGCTGTAGAGAAACTCATGACCTGCTTTTCAAGTGTGCTGGTTGTGACTGGACAGAAATCAGGTCATTGGCTACAGAGATGAGATGTGAGCAGTGGCTCTGAAGAGCCTGAATAGTTCAAACTGGCAGATAAGCCAGCAGAACACACACATGCCCACACACACAACAAGAGTTTTCTGCAAAATGCATTGCATGCTTTGCAATTAAATGTTACTTACCAAAGAGATAGACCTGTCAGGTGGCCCACAGTTTCCATGTGTGCTCGCTGGAGTGCCAGCCTGACTTTCAAGAGTAGCTGCATCCTTGGCTTCCTGTTGTTCTGGGACAGGCTCATACAGGCTGTCCATCGAGCCCTCCTGAAATTCATTTAAGCAGAGATGAAGACTTGCAAATATATTCAATTAACTTTAATTTAAAAAGGAAGATGTTTGTGTGATTTGTAGGATGGAATGTGTTTTACCTCCCCCATCTTTTGAAATCCTTTACTTAGTTTTTCTTCTCTGAAAAGACCTGTAGATGTGGATTTTAGTAAGTATCCAAACGCTGGACTTCACAGTATCATGACTTAGACACCACAGATTGCCATGTTAAAACTGAGGGTACAGTAAAAATTATTATCTGCTCAGAAGAGTAAAACTGGTTGTATTTCTCCGACTGAACACTACATGAAAATTCCTGTGAAAACTATGAAAACCATATACCATGAAAGCTTTATATGAACCATAAAAATGTTTTCTAGCTAGTACTTCTATACAGGAAAAAAAAAAGGTAATTTTATGCAGAAATATAACCCCATTACTTAGAATTAGAGAGAAACAGTGCTGCCAGCACCCAGAATTTGACAATTATGGTTTAGGTCCCCAAAATAATGATAATGGCTAGAATTAAAAATTCAACTTGCATTTAAATTTTTGAGCTCTGGGTTTTAATGCATGTGTAAGGTTCTTTTTACTCTACCACCAAGAATATAAACATTTTAATAGAAACTAAGATTTTCACATTTATCCCACAGCTCCAAGAGCTAGGATTACATATACATACTGCCATTTCATAATTCAAGAGTTAAGTGAAAGCAGATGGCAAAACTAAAGACACTCTAAATGATGATCCTAAATTTTACATGTTGCCATTTTGATCTGCACTGAATATTTTCCCAGTGAATTTTGATTACTAATTTTAACTGCATTAATTAAGGAATAATCAAATTTATAGCAGTGTGACTTACAACAGAGCAACACCATTGAAATTAACATAGTATATAATTATTTAAAGTCATTTGTTACTTTATTACACAAGATAAACACAGACGTATATTTGAAGTTATATTATTAATACATAAATATTATAATAAGCTTTACAGGCAATATTTTTGACTGGTAGAGCAGCAGTTCAAAGACATGACTAATTTTTGCAAGCACAATGTTTATCAATGGATATTTATTTGCCTCAGTCTGCTAGATTCTTGATAAACCAAAATAAATATTTTGGGAGAAATATTTAATGGTGAACTTCTTGAAAATATTCAAGTTACATACTTGAGCCTATTCTAGGAACTAATGAGTTAATGTTTCCTGGGAAATTGGTGCCTAGTTTATCAAACACATGGAAGTGCTGAACATCCAGCTGAGCCTGGGTTTTGACAGCAACTGCATTTTTTTTATTACTGCATTTATTTTTTATCACTGTAAGTATTTTGGCATATAGCAACGATGGTTCAGCCTCCCCATCTGAAGTTGTGGATGGAGCACTTCTAGACAAAAAGGATGGGTTTAAAAACTTGTTACATACTTCCAGGGTTCTGCAACGTAAAATACAACCATAGGGAAATGTGAAAAGCTCCTTCAGTAGGGAATAAAACATAACTTTGGTGAAGAGATTGTTTAATGAAGAGATGGAAGCATAAAAGAGAACTCATGTGAAAGAGAAAACATGAGAGAGCTAAAAAGGGAGAGGAAGGATAGGACAAGGAACAGTGAAAAGAGAGAGTGGTGGCAGGGAAAAGGGTAAGAAAATACACACCAAAAGGATACAGAAAGAGAGTGGGGGAGAAGTGAAGAAAAGAGCAAGGATAAGACAGAAAGGAGAGAAGGAATTAGAGAAAAGGAGAAAGAGTGCAATGGGGAGCATATGAGAATTAGTGCTTGAAAGAGGAAAAATCTGAGAACAAGCTCAAGCAAGAAAGAGAGAGATCCTGTGTGAGAAAGAGGGAGCTCAAGAGTGTGACAAAGGGTGAGGGTGTAAGAAAAAGCCAGTGTGCAGGAAAAACAGCAGGTCCATGTGAGAGGGTGAGGGCACAAGGAGTAGGATGTGCATGAAGAATTGCCAGGGCATGAGGAAGAGGATGCAGGCAAGTGGAGAACATGGGAAAGCACAACTGCTATAAGAACCCAAGAAAAAACGAGTGCACAAAGACTCAGCACACAAAACAGGGAACAAGGAGAGAAGAGAAAGAAAGGGATAAGGTAGCAAGGGAGAGAGAGAATGTGTGAAAGCCATAAAAGCCATGAGTGAGAACGGGAGAAGACAAGAAGAAAGAGAGCATGGGGCAGAGATGTTGGATAAGAGGTAAAACTTTCCTGAGGAAGAGTGAACATAAGGGAATAGAAAGGTGGAGGAGAAAGCACAGGAGTGTGTGGACAGTAAGCACATGGGAAACAAGTGTAGGGGAAGAGCCAGGGAATGAGGAAGAGTGAGTACATGAGAGAGGGGGGCAGGGAAATGAGCAAGGATGTGACAAAGGGAAGACATGGGCAAGAAAGCAAAAGAGTGAGAAAGGGTGGCCACAAGAAAGGAAAGCAAAAGGATGTGACAAAGCCCATGGTGTGTGAGAGCATGGTTGCAGGAGAAATTGCCAGCATGTGCAAGGAGGTGCTGGAAAGAGGGAAGTCACAAGAGAAGCAAGGCCACAAAAAAGGGGGAGCACTCCAGAAAGGGAATGTGCAAGAAATAAAGAGCGAGAAAGCACAAGGAGAAGGGCAGAGAAATGGAGTGAGAAAGCAAGCACCAAGGTTTGAGAATGGTTAAGTACAAGGTCATGAGAAAGAGTGTGAGGGCACAAGAAAGGGAATACAAGGGAAATCAAGGTGTGAGAAAAGGAGAGAGCATGAGAAAGTATCCCAGCATGAAAGAGACGTGAGAAAGGAAGTGTGCAGAAGATAGATTAAGAAAGCAAATATGACTGTAAGACAGAGCAAGCCCACATCAGAGGGAATGCTCACATGACAGAGAGCACTCATGAGAAAGCAGGAGCAAAGAGAGAGTGCAAGAAACGGAAGGGTTGCAGGCAGGAGGGCAGGACAGCTCACGAAGGAAAGCACAAAGGGTAGAGCAAGGGTGCAAGAAAAGCACCATCATGAGAAAGGGCAAGTGCTTGAGAAAGGAAGTGTGCAAAGAAGCACAAGCATGCACAAGGCAAGGCTGCAAGAAAGTGCACATGTGACAGAAAGACAAAGAGAGTGTGAGAAAAAGGGAGAAAGAACTTGAGAAAGAGTGTGCTGGGAAAATATAACATGCAAGCAAACCAGTGAACACAAGGAAGCAAGAGTGGGGGCATGAGAAGAAGGGAGTGTGAATAGCACAGAGCAGAGGAGTGAGAGAAAGAGAAGGCATGTGCAAGAAGTGAGTGTGCAGGCAGGAGAGACAGTGAGGGGGACAATGCAAGGTCATGAAAAAGAGGGGCTGTGAGGAAGGGGATAAGAAAGAGCAGGGCAGCTTGTGAGAAACAGTGACTATGTGAGAAATGGTGGACAAGGAATCCTTGTGACACACAGAGCTCTCAGGAAAGAGGGAGAAAGGGTGCAAGAAAGAGAGCACCAGGCCATGAGATTGAGTGGCCATGAAGTATTAAGCAAGGGAGAAAGGGCATGGTGGTGCAGAAAAGAGAATGAGGTCACATGAAGAGAGAAACTGGGTGAGGGAGCAGAATCACAGGTTCTAGACAAAAGGGGTGAGTTTAAAACCTTTCCAGGATTCTGCAATGTAAAATGTAACCATATGCTTCTCCTCAATAGGGAATAATGCATGGCATTGTTGAAGAAAGGGAGGAGCATAAAGAGAGCTCATGTGAAAGGGAAGCATGAGAAAGATATAAAGGGGGAGAAAAGAAAAGGCAAGGAACAGTGAAAGGAGAGA
The DNA here is from genome assembly GCF_022539315.1 of Serinus canaria. Taxonomy (NCBI): domain Eukaryota; kingdom Metazoa; phylum Chordata; class Aves; order Passeriformes; family Fringillidae; genus Serinus; species Serinus canaria. The sequence goes on from NC_066313.1 coordinate 10,359,677, forward strand.
GTGGAGGGAGAATTAAAAGATAAGAAAGGGACACAAAAGAAGATGGAGTAGAGAGAAGAAGGAAGGGTTTTGTGGGCTCAGGTGAGTGCAGAGACAGGAAAGAATGCGAACACATGACAGAGAGGAAAAGGATATGAGAGAGGACAACCAAGAAAGCAAGTGCAATAAAGAAAACTCACACAAAAAAAGCACAGGAGTGAGAAGGATAGCACCCAAAAAAGAGAAAATACATCTTCAGTTTTCAAATTTGGTTTTTTTTGCTTTCTGGTTATATACTTTATAACAGTATGTTTTCCTTGTAGTAATTGCCTTTCTTTGAGGGCAACTCAAAGCATTTAACTGAAATTGAAATTTTCTTTCTCCCTTCTATTTTATGTTATTTTACAGTTAAATCTACTTTTTTACAAAAACCTGCCAAGTCAGTAAAGTTTTTCCATTTCATACATTAATTCTTTTAATAGTCCTGAGCACAGTAAACATCACAGAGGAAAATGAGAGATAGCAGAATAAAATATGAGCTTAATTCTCAAGTGGTTAGCACATTTTTATCCTACATGGAATAAAAAAAGCTTTCTGAAGCTCTTTGCTTCAGGAGTTTCATGGGATAAAATACCCAAAATATCCAAAATAATTGCCTGTAGCTCTTCCCTTTTCATGATATTTTTATCATCATGGCATGCAGAGACTAGGTTGATTATAAGGTAGAGAAAGAGAATTTAGTAATGCAGCCAGATCATTTTCCATCTCAGGTTTAGGGATGGAACCCTGTCTATGGTGGGATGATAGCAATCCAGCTAAAAGGAACAAGGGCTATATAGAGATGAATACATGGGAAGCACTACAAAGTTCAACCACTTAGGTCTCTTCTAATCATGTAAAGATCTTTAAAGGAAGATCTTTCCACATTCAGCCAATCCTTCTTTGGTAAAACACATTTTTAAGTCCAATCCATTCTTAAGTACCATCATGTCCCACTAGTCAGAGCAGCATTAGCACCTTTCTATGGTTTCTTTAACACAGAGGCACCAGCTAATTCACAATTTATCCACTGCATCACTTTTATTAACACTCATTCTCTGCATTTTGCACTATAGAAACATTAGCTTTTAGTGCCAAGGGCTTTTTCAGCTTATAACATTACATGCAATATGTTTTACATTGTGCTGTCAGCACATCTTTAAAACAACAATCAAAATAAAACATAACTAGTCCAATGCTACTGAAAATCACTAAGAGGATTAGACTTTCACTCAGTACTTAACTTTACATTTTACTAGCAAAAGTGGTGGCTAGAAAGGCACCATATGGGAAAGAAATAGACAAATGAAAGGGATCTTGTTTGGCTTAAATCCTAAGAGCAGTGCTCAACTTGAATAACTGATGTGAACAACACTGTGATTAGGAGTGTCACAGCCTTTCTCTGCTGGCCTTCTTACACAGCTTTCTGCTGTGCTTTCTTATGAAAACTTTACTGAAGGGCAGGGGCTGTGAGTGTCAGTCAGGGTAGGTTTAACAGGTTCTGCTCCAGGTGAATTGGTGCTAACCCTAGTGCCTATATCCTTGATATAGGAGAGCCAATTTAAGAAAATAATGTAGGAAAAATACTCTACCTTAACTAAAGGAATTCACAGTTCAATAATAAATTTATCAGATTTGTAGGATTCTGACATTTATTAGGCAGTGTATCAAAACAGGTGGTTTGGCAGCATAGTTTCTTGCAATTCATACAAAAGCAGTGCTTCATGTGGGACTTTGTATACTGCCCTTGTTACAAAGAGTACTGCTCTGATTCAATTGTCTGACATGCTAAGCACCCTGAGATGGAAAAGACACTGCAAATTTAGGGTCTAAGGTTGACTTTCTAACATAATATATCTAGAAAAAAAAGGGAAATTTACCCTGTTGATGATTTTGTAAATGGGAAAGGGACACAAGGTTTTGAAAGCAAATCAAATTTGCCTGCAAATCTCTTGAGAACAAGGCAACGAATCTGATGAGAAAAATAATCTCAGTGGAGAAACCAAATCTTTCTGAAGTGAACTCAGGAATGAAGTACTGCTGGGGAAACACCCCATGCTGGAGAGCACTCATACTAGATCAGAGGACTCCCAGGTGATGACAGATTGGAGTAATTCCTGTTTGCCTCACTGGGAAGGGGAGAATCCAGTCCAGGCTCCAGAGCCTCATCACAATCATCTTGTGACTATTATGTGTCTCCATCCTCCACAGCACCACTTTCTAGGCTGGCCCACAACACTGTGTCTAGTGCTAGAACTATGTCACAGTTTATGGACAGGTATGAAAGCAAACACAAATTAAAATTCAACAGTATTAGCAGTTGTTCCACCACTTTGGATTAACCAGAAGTCTGGTTAAACAGAATATCATTGTCAATCTCTTAGGCTGTAAATTATTTCAATCACTATACTTCACTATAGGGTAGAAAGGTATTTTCTGAGCTATAAACCAGTGTATTCTAACAGTATATGCATATGCACACATAAGTACACACACTCACGCAATCTTTGCAGTCTGAAACCTTGTCAGTCAGTCTACATGAGATAAATACTTCCATGAGAATATTATTTCTTTTGTACAGCTCTTTTTGTTCTGCCTGTCAATAGTCAATTTCTCGTACACAGTCTGAGGTTTAGCTGTTGCTCCAGATGTTCACTCAATGTAAATCTACCATGATTTCTATTCATTGGTGGCTATTTGCACCTCCTGAGCAACTCTCTCCCCTACCACCTTTAAAAGTTGCCTTTGAATCCTAGTTATGTTGTTCCTGCTCATTATTTCTGGTTTGACTCCCTTGAAGGGAAAATACCCTTATATTGATGCTACAACTACTTTGTAGCCAGCTTCTCCATGGTCACAGGGTGACAGAGTAAAAGTGGCCCGTGCACATACTTGGATCACCAGCTCATTTCCAAGCTAGACAATTTGAATACTGAAAGCAACAGCCCCATGTCACAGGCACAGGGAGGACTGCACAAGGCTCTTCCTTTTATGAAATCCATTAATGATCTATAAATTATCTTTAGATGCTGATAACTTGTGAGGTGTTTTGCTGGGTGAGCAGAAGATTACCAAAGCGGACAGAATGGCTCCCGTGTAAAGCTTGTAAAGAAGGGAGGTTATCTTCTTAGCAGCAATCTTTAAACAGAACTAATTATTTCATTACAGAAACTATCATGGCTCCAGCTTTCACTTGTCTGACCCATCCATTACCACAGCAGTCATTGCCTCTCCCACAGAAACCCTGGGTGCTGCATACTGAGTCTAACAGGGGAACTGGAACTTGACCTCCTCTCACCCACACAATCTACCTGACATTTCATCTAAATGTTGGTTTCTTTACCAATACAAGGCTCAACACCTTTTTTAAAAGTGAACTACTTAGAAAACAAGAAGCTGCTCCAACAGAACAGTAAAATCTTGATGGAACAGTTCTTTCCCAAAGAACTTCTGAAATGAGTATTTTCAAGCTGTTACAGGCTGTACCACCAAGCCATTGTTCACTTTTTACAAATACATTCACACTAAAGTATGATCAAAATTGTCACTGAGTTCCCAGGGAATTATTTTTTTGAGAGGGTCTTGTCACAGATTCCTGAAATACCACTGCATTTTACTTTAAGTACAAACCAGCTTTTAATCCTTATGATCTGGAAAACACCTGGACTCTGCACTAAGATAGTATTAGCAATCAGGAGCAATGATTTACACAAAGCAGTTGCCCTATTTGAGTTTGTATTAGCGCAGCTTGAATATTGATTTTTTTTTTGTTCTTTCTAAATGTATGGGAAAGATATACTAAACATCAGGACAAAAGATGAAAAATGGGCAAACAGATCTACTGTGCTGCATAAATGCAGCAAATATACTCAGCTAATTACCATTACTAATACTGGGCATTGGTACTGGCAGATGGTTAAGCTCTTAAAACAGAAACAGTTTCTGTGGATTTCCTATCCTGATTTACCTGTTCATTCTAAGCAGTTGCCTTGGGGCAAGGAAAGGGAAAAAAAAAAAAGAAAATTCCCCAAACCAGCCAACCAACGCAAACAAATAAACAGAAAGAGAAAGTGCAAAAAAGCAAAACCAACTAAAGAGGGTCTTAAATCAAGTCCTCTGTCTGTGTGCAAATATTGCCATGACTAAATTATTTCTGATCACCATCTTCTCATATTTGGCTAATAGAAAACTATTGCTTGAAAAGTTCTAGCAGTTCTCCCCAGCTACTGAAGAAGAAAAAAAGGATACTATTATCCAAAAAAAAAAAAAAAAATCCCTTGTGGAAAACAAATTATAACATACTTTTATCTTACTTCTGAGATGTTTTATCATATTTGGATTAAGTGTCCGTTGACTAAATCTGCATGTTTTTGCAGTAGTCACAGGTAGTGCATGGCACATTTATACATTCTTTGCTTTATATTTTTACTTAATTGTGTTTTGATACATACAATTTTTTATGCAAAAACTCCTTCGTCTAGGCGACAGAGACTCACTGCTGTTATACAACCCTTGCACTGTCTGTGATATAAACCCTTCATTATTTTCCATAAAAGCACACCCACCAGTTCAGTTTATAAACTCAGTAACCCACTAAAAAAAAACATGTCTGTTCACACTTACCAGAGAAAAACAGAAAAGATTCATGTTGGTATTGAGATCCACTCCAGCACTCTAAAATTCTGCTCCACAAACTCCTGCCACACAATGCGGTTCCTTCTTGCTCTCCCAGCTGTTTGTACATTTCTCCCTGGAGATTACTGCAAGATAAAATCCCTGCAATAATCCACTGGATTCAGAGCCCATTATCAAATGAGACAGGTTTCCCCAGGCCAATACAAACTGTTTTCTGAATTAAAGAGCAGTGTTTACTAGCAAAACAAAAGCACAGTCTGAATGATTTTCATGAACTCAGAAAATGCTCTCTTGCAGGCTGTTGTTTCCATTAAAGTTTATCATCTAAGAGAAATAAATCTTTTTCAGTCTGAGACTACTGGCACATGAAACTAACTCCAAGGCAAATCTTCTCAATTTACTGAGATGATCAAAATACAAATTCTCACAAAATGCTGGTTTGTTACCTACATTAATCAATATACAAAATTCAGTAATTACTAATGATTACATTATGAATGAAGCCTTCTTACTTACAGATTTGAAAAAAAAAAAACCACAACTTGTGAACCAAACACAAATTATTGAAAATATCCACAACCAACCAATCAAAAACCAAGGAAAAACTTCAAATTTTACACCTGTCCTTTAAAAAATAGTTACCAAGCTGCTGCTTAATATTTTGATTGCTTGACGGTGAAGATTAGGAAAAAACCAATTTTGTAATTTGAAAACTTGGCTAATCTGGAAAATAAAAAAAAATGGGCGTGGTTAAAGGTGACCCATGGGTTATAGTGAGAGGTATTATAATGTATTAAGAGAAGCATACAAAGGAGAAGTGATTGTAGAGAAAAACACTAGTCTGTGTCACTAGCTGGTATAAACCAGGAAAATTCCATCACCCATAGCGGAGTAGAACAGTCTAACAAAGAATTAATGCTGAAAAAGTACTGTCAGTCTCAATTTTTACAGATTATGAAATACTTGAAATTAGACTGTGTTTGGAATAATATTGCCCACCAACCCATAATTAATTTCCCATAAATTAATTTCTGACAGCTTTTATATGACTGCTATGAAATTTCATTACATTGAAAAAGGAGCAATTGGTACTGAACAGAGAAGCTGAAATTCATCACTAATGGAGAGGCAGTTTTGTGTTGTGACCATGATCTTGATTTCCTTTCTTTGGGCCCACAGCTTCATATTTGTAAAGGACAGGCATCTCTTCCATCACTCCTATTCAGACTTGTTTAGTTTATTCTAGTAGTTTTTTAGTCTAAATCTGCATCCTAATGAATTTGAAATGCCTGTACTTTGGCAGGACAAATACATTTTAACATAAATTTGTTTCCACCATGAGCAAAACCCAAACAAGGATCCCACAAACAAATGCAGACAAGATTTAGGATTTAAAAGGAAAAATCCTTAACTTACACTTTTCCAATTTGCTGTGAAGTATGTAAAAGTCTTCTTGAAGGCTTTTCCCAGGCCTCCTTTTCACTTATAATTTTAGGTTGGTTTCACATATTAGTAAAGTAGGGTTGGCTGTGAAGAGCTATATGACAAATGTTATCGTTTGGAAGCAAATTAATGAGAGACTTCTCATTTACTCCTTCTCTAAACTTGAGGAATAGTAACAGATTTTGTCAATTACCACCTAGTGTCACAAAAATAGACATTTGAGAGACCAAGCTTTCCACAGATGGGCTTGCATTTGCTTTATGGCTCACTTGCTAGTTTTCTTGTGAGGGAGCAAGTATTAATCCTTCCTGTGCCTCAGGTTCTCCAGCTGGAAAAACTAAACTACCAGAAGAAACCTCATGTGCAGAGCACTATGAAAGTAATGACCAAAAGCACCCTTTCCAGCTACAGAGAATTAATTACCTTTTTTTTTATGCCTATTTACAGTAACAGCTATCTGGAAAACTCCAGAAAGACTGAAGAGCTGGTTTTCATTTGAAAAGAAAAATAAGTAATTCTGAATCTTCCATGTAGACTGATTTAATTTCTTGATTTTGGGTTGTAGCTTAAGAGGCAATTTGGCTATATACTCTGAAACATTTAGGAGGAAGTTTCTTGATTTTATACTGCAGATCCTCAAGGTATGAGTGACTAAAAGAGCAGACCTTAAACTAAGCTATTAAATTTTCATTTTGCCTATATTTGCAGACATGCAGAACAGAGAATAATTTAAGAATAAACATTAAAATCGAAGAAGCAGCCCGCACCTACAGTTACAGATACACATATATGGCAAGGAAACAGTGTAGGAAGGCAAAAATGCACATGTTATTACATGGTTTTGGATACTGTCAGTGATAAAACTCTTCTTATGAAAAAGTAGCACTTTTGATGTTTATTATTCACTGATACAACTTTCTGTAAGGGTCAAGTTTGTTGATCAGCCTAAACTAGAGATGACATTAGACTACAAGATAAATCACAAACTGTAAGGAAACACCTACTAGAATAATTAAAATAAGAAGCAACAGATTATTATCAGGATGAATAATATAAATAAAATACTCAGCAAGAGTTCATAATGCCATTTGACACCACAGCTCTCTGTGGAAAGAATTTGAGCCTCGAGAATAATTAAAAAACAGTAACTAGATAGATTAAATTTGAAAGTGACATCAATGTTGTGATCTCTATGTATATTTTATCTGTTATAAATAGTGCATTTTTCTGCAGCAGTGGCATAACAGAACAGCAAACCCACTATAACAGGGGACAGGAAAAAGTTTTTTATCAAACAGTTGAACCTTCATTTTCAAGCTTTAATCTTACATAATGGTTAGCATTTAATTCTCTTTTGTCACTGCTCTGTGGTTTCTACATGCTTGGGCTCCACAGCATCAAAAAAAAAAAAAAAAGGAAAAAAGAAAAAAAAGTCACACAAATTGAGAGTTTTGTACATTGAGTTTTCTATTCCTGCACAATGACTAGACTTCCTAGCTGAGATCTCAAGGCATCCTTGGCCTTTTCAGGAGACTGGATTTCAGCTGTGTGGTCACTGTAAGTGGCAATCCATAATCTACCATGGCATACAAGCAGTAAAGGTCGAGCTATGGTGCAGGTACTCTCAAGTGAGCCCTAACTCCAGGCTCCCTTCCTAATGACAGTCACTCTACTGGTGCAGCTTCATCTGCCACTGGGAGAGCTCAGCAGGGCTGTGGGGTTCACATATTTCTTTTTGTAATGGACAAAGATAAAATAGTGCATTAGTAGTTGCTAACTTGGACACATTTCAGTAAATATGGAAATATTTACTCCTATTTTCTTCCTCCTCCACTTCTTTCACTTCTAGCATATCAATCCTTAATTAAAATTTACATCTAGTTGTCTTCTGATCATCATTTATTTGTCATCTGAATGTTTTCATACAGATTTAAAACCAAAAGCAACAATGCTACTGCCAGATATAGTCTGAATGTTAAACATGCAACTGCTTGTAGGCTGAGTGGTCACATTTCTCTATTCATGTCATGTAAAAGGCTGAATTATTACTTTAATATCATTTCAAAATAAACATAGTGCATTGCTATTGTCTTGGTGGAAAATGGAAGTTCAGAAATTAGGTCAGAGGCTTCCCTCTTGCTGCTCTGTTTCTTTAGAAAGAACTTTCAGCACTTCCTTTCAGCCAGTGCCTACTCCATACCTCACTGGCATGTGAGGGCAATCCCATAGGGGCACACTAGATGAAACCCCTGTCTCCTTTCAGGTCCTCCTGCTCATTTCCAACAGGCAGGTGACAAAGCAGTTCTTTGCAGAACTCGGTGACCCACAGCCCACGGCCAAGAGCTCCATGACAAGTCCCTCTCTGAACCTGGGAGACTTCTACTGTAACACAAGTTTAACATTTCCTGCCATGCACATCTCCTGAAGACACTCTAAGTGGTAGAAAGCTCCATTTCAGACCACAAACACAATAGAGTCTCTAAGACAGAGCTACTAACATTTGATATCCCTGAATCAGATGTTCCAATCAGTGGCTCTAAATTACATCTACTTAATAGTTTGGAAAGGACCCATGAAGCACCAACTAAAAATCTGATTCCTTAAATGGTATTGATTTTTTTTTTCTTTTAGAATCTCCTTCAATTTAGAGGCAGCTTCTTCATTTCCTCCTATTCATTCAGCAGCTAATTAAAAATTGGTAAGGAAAAAGCTTCGCAATCCTCCTCACCTCTGCCAAATTGCAATAGTCTGCTCCTCCTCTGAAAAGAAAATCTTACAGATGCAGGAATCAATTCAATACAGCAGCTTTTACACCCTTGCAACAAGATTTTCAACAGAGTTTAGCTCAGTTAGAGGCTATTTTAATCTTACTCAACATAAAATGCTATAACATTTACTTCACCCTAAAAAAATCAAGCAAATAAAGACAAGAAGAGCCAATATTCCCTAACTCAAAATCAAATAGGCAAGTAAAATGCTTTCAGAGCTTCCAGGATCCAAAGAAAGCTCTGTGCATATTAAAGTCACTGGCAAAATTCCCATCAAATTCTCTGTAATCAGAATTTCACGCACCTTCTCCTGCTAACTGATCACATTTAATCACAGCATCACAAAAGCCCGTGGTGTTTTCCATATGATTCATTGTAACATTCAGCTATTCCTTGAGGCTAACCTTCTTTTCAGGTTAAATAACCACATTGTTCTTTCCTTTGTTCCAAAAGATTTAGTTCTGTTTTTCAGAGGATTTATATTTTAATGAAAGGAAAAAGTGCATCTCTGTTTTAGATATGAAATGTATATTTCCTAAACAGGAAGGCCAAAGCCCCTGCTCTGTAATTTACAGAAACTCAATGAATCACCCCCACACATTCTTTATTGCTATCTAGCACTATACTGCACTTTCGAGTGAAAACTGCTAACTTCTATCATCAGGCCAATTTATGTATTATCAGACAAAACTGATGTCTACAGTGAATTATGGGTATAGGAGTCATTATCTTCCCAGAGCACCTTGAAAACGAGATGTCTAATCTCAGTAATGTAAGTTTCCTGGTTAAATAAATCCCTTGTGCTTAGTAATTCTATGCATTTATAGAAAAGATGTCACCCCCCACACACCTCCTTAGACTTTAAAAAACATTTTAAATCCTCAAGGGGATTTGAATCTTCTCTAAACAGAATTGATTTCTGTACTCACTACTTAGTATTCTTAATCACACAGTTCATGCATTTTTGTTATGTAATGGATTGGGAAATTCAAAGAACTGGCCTGTTTTGCAAACATTTAGTTTTCCATCACCCCATTTCCCTTTTACTTTGATGGTTTTCTTTTTTTTTTAATATCAAGATGACAGCACCCTGCTGGAAAGAGCTCCAAACAATCAGTGCTGCCCTCTAAGTGTGCAGCTACCCAGGCCTGGTGGGAGCAGTTAGAACAGAATTTGGAAAGGCTAGCAGAGTTTTTCCAATCCTCTCTGCAAGAAAGATTATCTCTCCACTCTTGCCTATGAGAATTCAGGTTAAGACCTGTAGTCATCTATTTCTTCCTTGAGAGCATGATCCAAAACTAAATGAAGCCAAAAAGAATCCATCTATCAATCTCAGCCTTTCTGGCAATTTAATTCAGAGTTCCTGTACCAATTTATATGTTATGTAGGACACAGCCTGAGGGTGGGTGGCTGTGGGTGATCAGACAGTGGGACTGAGTTCACCCTCAGCAGATTTTCTGGAGACAGAAAAGTAAGCTGTGTGGAGCTCTGAGCACACTGCAGGGAAGGGATGCCATCCACATGGGCCTTGACCAGCTCAAGAGGTGGGTCTGTGTGAACCTCATAAAGTTGAACAAAGCAAGGTCCTACACCTGGATCAAGGTAATCCCAAGCACAAAGACAGGCTGGGAGGAGAATGGACCCAGAGCAGCCCTGGGAGAAGGACCTGGGGGTGCTGGTGGGTGAGAGGCTGGACATGCCCCGGCCATTGGGAGCCCAGAGCCCCCCGAGTGCAGGGCTCATCCAGAGCCCCGTGGGCAGCAGGGCAGGGAGGGGATTCTGCCCCTCTGCCCCCTCTGCTGAGACCCCTCCTGCAGGGCTGCATCCAGCTCTGGGCTCCCAGCACAGCAAGGACAGGGACCTGCTGGAGCCAGGCCAGAGGAGGCACCAAGGTGATCAGAGGGATGGAGCAGCTCTGCTGGGAGGAAAGGCTGAGAGAACTGGGATTGTTTAGCCTCGAGAAGAAAAAGTTCTGAGGAGACCTTAGAGCACCTTCCAGTACCTGAAGGGAACCTCCAAGACAAGCAGAGAGTTTACAAGAGCATGTGGTGACAGGACAGGGGAAATGGCTTCAAACTGACAGAGAGTAGGTTTAGATTTGCTGTTAGGAGGAATTTCTTCCCTGTGAGGGTGGTGAGGCCCTGGCACAGGCTGCCCAGAGAAGCTGTGTCTGCCCCATCCCTGGGAGTGTTCAAGGCCAGGCTGGATGGGGCTCTGACCAATCTGGTCTAGGCAAAAGTGTCTGCCCATGGCAGTGGGGTTGGAATGAGATGATCCCTTCCAACACAAAACACTCTGTGATTTTATGATTGTTGGACAGTCTGTCCTAACTTGCCCCCAGTTCCTGTGGCCATAGACACCTATTCCTGTTCCCAAGCACTGCCTTATCTTTAGGACACACTCACAGATGGCTGCTGACAGCACCACGCTCTGAGAGAAGCGGGAGCCAGCTGCTTCTCACAGCCCACCCTCCACCCCTACATCTCCATGAGTAGCCTCTCAGCAGAAGGTACTATTTTGACCATACCACCATATTTTCTGCTGTTTTTGGAGCTGGACCTGGCTCTTAGCCAACCAGTTCAGATTTTCATCTGCCTAAATTTGTAGACCCAACACAAAATTATTCTTCTGTCCTCAGGAATCTTCCCCAAACCCTCTTTGACACTCTCATCAAATCAGGGGGAACTCACTGGCAGACAGGCTGTAGCAGTATCTAGAATAAAAAATAAAAAAAAAAAATAAAGCTTAAGAATTACACTGGTGAGCTCCTGACTTGTGTTCTCATTTCCTTTCTCATTTTCTGTGAGACTCCCCCTTTAGGAAATCAAATTAGGAACTCAGAAATTCCCCACTTAGTTTTCATTTACCTATTCCATGAATTCTTAGGTGATTTAGATATGTACCTGCTGCCCGCAGCCAGTTCTTTTCTATATCCTTCCCAAAAAATTCTGCTGTACAAGAAACATATTTTGATTACACTAATTCCAACATAGATTCAGGGGCTGTATAAAACTATTTTTCTGATAAAAAAGACAATTCTTTTATACAGCCTGAGGACACCAGCAATCCATAGCAGTTCAATGTTCAGGAGTACAACAATGCAACAGTTGCTGTTGTGTCAAATAAAGCTTTTCTCTGACACTCTGCAACTTGGGTTTCAATCTCTACTCAGAAAAATCCAATGAGCTTTTAATATTCTAGACCACTTCTGAAGTGTGACTAATATTGCACCTAAGAAGTACAACATTTGCTTGGAAGACAACAGTCCAAAAACTTCAGGGCTGCAAATAAAGTCAGGAGCTTGAATAGACCACATAAAATAGTTCATGCTTCAGCAAGTAATAGATGCTGCTCACAGAGCACTTCTTCCCACCTTGCTGTTTTACACAGCTTAGCAGCTCCATGCTGTTTGGATGGAACATTTATATTTGTGGAAGTTGCTCTGGATAGATCCTGAGCTGGTGGATATCAGCAAAGGTTCATATTTCTCCTCTGGGCTGTGCCAGCTGATCTGGTGTCCCCAAGCAGTCACACCCAGTTGGCTAATCCTTAGGACAGTGTTGTTTTTTAGAGGCAAGGAGACATCAATTGACACAGTGGCAATTTGAGCTGTTTACATCCCCATGCATGCGATTGCAGAGCCTCCAGCTTAGAGTGTCCTCTTTTTTGACTATCCACGACCCTGCTACACTGTCTTACTGCCTCCCCATGTGTTATAGCACTTGCCATCACTTCTACAAACACACTATGCCATGTGAGAGATAAACTGTATTTGCCTTTTATGGCCCCTTTGAAAAAATGGCAGTTCTCATGCCCAATGGCAACTCATGACTTCATGCACCTCCAAAACAGGACCCATCTGTACCAGCTATTGCAGGCTATTATTAAGATAATCAAATATGCAGAAGAGGCATATTTGGGGAAGAAGTTCTTACACTACTGTCAGGACATGTTGTAAGAACAACACATGGCTGGTGTGTTCTAAAATATTTAGGGAAAACAAAATTTAAATTTGATTATCACATCCCATCAGGAAAAAAATTCCATCGGCTACACACTGTCTGCACCAGTCACATTAAACCAGGCTTATACAGTGGGAGCAGTAGATGCCATCTGCAGCCCTAGAATAATCTTGGCAGCACACCAGCACATATTCATTTCTGTGGAGAACAGCCTTGCTTGCTGTTGCTGAGTCCTCATGGTACCTCAGATGGCCAAATTGTCTCAGAGCTAGTAACTGGATATTATCACTCTTTTAATCATCCCGGTTAAACAAGATGCTTGGAGTTGGCAGTTCCAGAAACTTTATAAAGGTTGAGCAGGGTAACCTTTCTTGCCCCCATGCCCTGATTTAGCAAAACATAATTACCTCAGGCAAGTGACCAAAAGCCTGTGATGGATAACTTGAAAACTGGAACCTACATAAAAAAAAAATAAAAAAAAAAAAAAAAAAAAATAAAAAAAAAAAAAAAAGAGACAAAAAACCCAAAACAATACAACAAAAATCCTGCTGCTGAGAAAATTTCAGTGTTGTTCCACATTAAGTTGAACAGAGTCTTTCAGCAGGACAATTAACATCACCCTAATGAATTACAGATGGTTTGAGAGGGGAAACGGGAGAAACCCAAGGCAGTATTTCTGTGTTTGAATATGAATTTCTACCTGGATAGGCTAACTTCTTTTAATTTATGAGAACAAGGAACAATTGGGACAGTTCTTGAGGAAGACTGCCATCCAGCAATCTGCAAAAAGGGTGTGGACAACAGGCAGAGTTACAGTTCAAAGGCTTGTACATCAAAGAGGGACCCATTCCCCTGTGACTCTCCCTGCTCTTATTTCACTCAAATTCTTCAAAGTGGGATTCAGTGGAATAGATGACTGGTTTTTTATCCTGGATAACCATGGAACAGCCAAGATTTACTGTAATTCTCTTGAATCCACATGTAGCTCAAAACCCTGTTAATCTAAAAACACCAAAAGGAAAACACTGCTGTATGCTGAAAGAAATGTTCAAAAATTAACTCCAAATATCCATCAGGAATAGCTTAACAAATCACACACGTACTGGTTTAGTGCTGCAAACATCTAGAAGCAGTTTTACCCAGGATAGAGGGTGGGTGGGACTCCAGAGATGGCACTGCTGGCCATCTCCTCCCACCTTCAGCACAAGCACTCACATGGTACCAGTGGTATCAGATCTAAAACTTCACAATCTTTAGCACAGTTATCCTTTCAGGGTCCCCATGGCAGGAAATGTAGCACTACACCAATGTTATCATACAGCTGAATTTACTGTCTGTATCACTAAAAACCAAAATCATTTACATGTCACCTAGCAGTCACTGATGAGAGAATGTCTCAAGTCAAAATGCTGATTTTCAAATCTATGGTTTCACTTCCTTCCTCACTCTTAAGATGCTTACAGAAATGTAAAGTCTGTCAGTGCAAAAATTCAGACACTGTAGATTTCTTGACAATATTTAGCAGCTAGACAGCTACCCTACATTTAAGCTAAATCAGGATCTCTAATTTATGCATTCATGTTCCTATGGTATCTCTGCAATTAATCTGACTGCTTTCTTCAGAGCAACCTTACCCAAGGAAGCTTTGTAGAGAATAAGGGTAGAGGAGTGGACAGAACTTACCCTTCCTGCCGCAAGCCACCAGTCACAGCATCCTTTCTCTCTGGGGTTCCAATTTTCTTCTTGTTTTCTGTTCTCTTTGTGTGATTTCACCACACCAGGTGACTTTCTCCTTCTCCACAACCTTGAATCAGCTGTTCTGCTTCATGCAGGTGAATTAGACACCAGTAGAGCTAAGGAGAGGTGTGTATAAATGTGTAAGAGCTAGTGCATGACTTTTTGGCCTGGTTGTCTGAGCAGTCACTTGACAGGGGGATACAAGTGAATTCCCCAGTCAGAGCTCCAATAAACATTAAATACTGATTTCACTCAAGTAGAAATGAAAATTGTTGCAGCAAGTAAAATAGAAAGCTTTGGAGGACTAGCTATGTGTGCTCAGGGAAGAAGTCAGAAGAAAACCAAAATTTAAACCACAAACCACATTTGTGTACTAAGCATCCCGCAAAGATCCTTGTTCATCCTCTCAATGAAACTGGAACCAGTCTAATTCTGCAGTTAGATTGTAAACTGTGCAGTGTATTTAGTACAATTGCCAATCATTTTTCTTTATTACTTCTGTGTGACCTCTTGAGGAAAAAAGGCTGGCATGCATCTTACTCTGTATCTCCCTCTGATACTCCCTCTGTTATCCTTCATTCCTCCAGGCTCTGGGAATTTCCAGGAGAGAAACAGTGAGGGTGAGGAAGGAGCCATTTCAAAAAGGCAAAGCCAGATGCTATGGGCTGATTTTTAGTAGCTTGCTGCTGTGTGTAGCACTAACCACAGGGAAGTCAGTCCATTTGGTCACCAGCGTCTTGCTGGAAAAACCCAGTTGGATTGAGTGGACACAGGGAATCTTATTTAAAAGAAAATTATGGCACCATATGGAAACTGAATAGGAGAAGATAAGTGTGTGTGCACATATCCTAGCCTGGAAACTTCCACTGCTTCTGCAAGTAGTGCCAGCCACAGCCACAGTTTTGCTGTGTGTCAGTCTATGCTTCCTTAAAGAAAGCATATTATTTATCTCACAGACACCAAGAAAGGCATAATATATTATTAAGGGATTAGGTAGTCAAAAAGAAAAAAACACAACGTGAGGGCTGGAATTACATTTCTGAAGATGACAAATAAAAATTTCAGTCACTGCTGGAGATGGAATATTCATCTGTTCTTCACCAAACATCTGAGTGCAATGTGTCTGCTTGTGTGATCTTAAGTACTCCGGAGATGTCTTCCCATTTTCAAATGGTATCCTACATCTCAATGTTACTTGTGGGTTTTGTACTAATGTAGTAGCAGAAGATAAAGTCCAGCCTACAAAAAGAAACTGGAAACAGACATTAATAGAACAAAAGCTAGAAGAGAAATAGATCTGGAGCAAGACTTTCAGTGGAAACTGAGACAAAAATACCATGTAAAAAGAGATTCAACGCAGGTCCAGGCTTTCATGCAGAAATCCTACAGAATTTGACAGAAAGATGTAATGGATAAAATTTTCAATCAATTTACCTCTTCCAGGATTAAATGTATACTCTTGAGGCAGAGAAATCTTTGTGAATATCTGTCTATCTGTATGGGTACATGTACACACACAGGGTTCCATAAACTGGTTTGTGACATCTAGAAAACCTGCAAGTACAGACCTTTTCTCTCTCTTTTTTTTGTTTTATTTAAATACATGTTATATTAATGGGCTTCTATTTACAAAATTAAGAACTACTCTGCAATGACATCTTTACAGAAAAACCACAGTACCCTTGCCACTTGAGCATTGCAACTTCAGATTTGTAGAAACCCAAAAATCATTGAAAAACTACTACAGTCATAAAATTCTGCTAAATCCAAGTGCACAGATTAAACAGAAGTGTCTAAAAAAATTGCCAAAGCATCCAAGTGAAAACAAACATGAGGGAGATATAATTACAAGGGATAACAAGACTTTGGTTGTAATCTCTTGCATGTGTTGGTATTATCAGCTGAATCTTTGGGTAGGTCTGATCCAAAGGCTGCTAAATGTTAATGAGTGTATTCCTTCTGATTTTAATAGGTTCTCAACTAAATCCTAAACCATTTTAGTTGTGTGATGTGAAGCATGGTGTATGAACATTAACCTTGCATGGCATTAAGTATCAAAACCAGTGTCTCATTCTTCTTTATTTTTAATGTAGCAAAAATAGTCTTTTCAGAAATAAAGACACCAGAAAACAAATTTTTCAGCAGTGTTTTTCTTGAGTCCACACACTTAGACTTTGGCTTAGATGTAAGGTGAAGCAATTAATTTCCTCTGTTTGGCAGGTGAACACAACTCTTGCAATGCAACTTTGACTTTCATTTTAGTTGCAGTCTGTTATTGCTAATGAAAAAAAATACTTCCTAGCTTTTCTACTGTATCAGCTGGATAAATTGTTAACACTTAAGAACTCCCCAGGCAGTAATGAATGACACAGTTTTCTGTGTTATCCCTGATAAAGTTTAGGATATGGAAAGCAGCTTAATCCTCTTTCTATACTCTCCCATCTGTGCTTTAGAGGCACCACAGTAAATTACTACATACTGAAGCACTGCTTCAGATGCAATTTCATATTTTCAAAGCTGAGATAATTTTACTCCACAGTGTATTTTTTAATCTTTGTAAAAAAAAGTAAAATGTTTAAGGAAGCCAGGTCAGATAAAACTCTTGAATTTAAGAGATGGATGGTAGTTTCCAGTGAAGTAAAACTTTTGCAAGGGTTACTTGAAATACAGAATTAAGACAAACAAATTACTTTGTTTACAGAAAATCTGCAATGTGAAGTATTAAGATTTAACTCAATTGTCATCTGCTGTTAATTATAAGACAGGAATAGTAGCTGAAAAATATGGCTTGAGGCACTCTTTATTGTACCTTAAACATGCTATTGCCTGTGTCTAATGTCTTTGATCCTGCTCTCACTTTGCAGAATGATTTTACTTGGTACAGTTTTGCCATTAACCTGCTCAGTCACAGTTAGGGCTCATTTCTTTCTCCGTGAGGAAAACTTAAGTTTTGTGTTGGATTTCTCCATGTTTTATCAGATGTGCCTTTTACTGCTGTCTCATCATTAAGGATAAAGGGACTGATTTAGTAACTATTAGAGTAAATTGACTGACTCAGTTCAGAGGCTGAGCATAAGCAGCTGCTCCAAGAGTAGAAGTGAATGCAGTGAGAGATATTTTATAAACTTCTCTATCTTGCATTTTTCTGTATCCACATAAAACACCACACTTAGTAAAACTGAACAAATCTAGTCAGTTCAGTGTCTTGCTCAGGTCACCATATGGTTGTAGAACAGCTGGTTCATGTTAAACCTTCACAGAATTGAGATTATACTTAGAGGAAGCAGCAAATACTTTGAAGAACTTGCAGTCACAGAGCAGAATCTAAAGCAGCCTCCCACAAATCATCAAAACACTCTGACAGAGAAAGAGTTCCTCTGTAACCCTTTGTAACTTTGAACTTCAAAACATCATCCTACTACCTATCCTATGTCCTGGGAGTAACCTGAAGAATAGAGGCCATCCCACCTGGTGACCTAAACCCAGCTAAGCAAACATCTGTCACCCTACAACCGGATTATGGCAATCCAGTACTTTCTCTAAAACCTGTCAATTGCTTCTAAGACTAAAAGATGTCAAACCTGAGTTTAATCTCCTAATTCTGGGTGGGGAAAAGGGACCACGGATTTTTCTGTGGGGGCAAGTAATCCAGCCCTGCAGAGAGTACCCTGCTGACATCGAAACAGAGCTGCTTCTCCCTGCCTATGCCCAGAAGAAACTCCTCTTTTTGTTCTATTTGCTTTAGGTCCTTGCCAAGGGCTGGCTGCTGGGATTGCAAACGAACAGGGCCCCATCTGCATCACCCGACCAACACACATCTGCTCCTCCAGTGTGGTGGGGGGTGGGTGGTGAGCTAAGAGCACCTGAGTGGGCAAACCCTGATTTGTGCTCACCTGTGGGAGAAGTGACACATGGAGTGGAAAGCAGCTTGGTAATGATCAAGAGCTACCCATTGCGGCTGAATTGTAATTGCATAGTGTTGAAATAATAGTGAAGTAGCACAGCTCTGCTACTGTAAAGATGGAAGTTTCAGAAAGCTCTTGAAAAAATAACAATACCTGAATATAAGGCATTCATGTGGTCTTAACTTTGCCCCTTTGGGTACCTGGTGTGATGTTATCAATAAAGACAGGAATGCAAGGGATCATGGAGGAGAAGCAGGGACAGGGTCTAAACTCTGCCTCTGGGAGGGAAGGAAAGCTCACTTCAAAGCTGGTGCCTCAAGAGGCAGGAGAATGGGTTACCTTGAGCCTGAGAAGGTCGAGGAATAGAGGCACCTGCTGGCAACATCCTCCCCCCACTCCTCTCCACTCCTCACTCCCTATGCTTTCCTTAGGAGCCCCAAAGCAGCCCCCAGGGTCTGCCTCCTGCACGACCCTGATCTCCAGGGACAGCATTCAGCCCCCTCCGTGCCCTGGGGGGCTCTGGAGAACAGCAGGTGCAACAGAAAAAGGAGGAGGACCTGGCTAATCTTCTGCAGTTTAACCTGAACATCGGTTCACAAAATTAAACAACAGATGCTTCCCAAGGGCATGACACATAGAGGCCTCCTTGAAGTAGGGGAACAGCTTAAGCCTTCCAGCTAAGGCTGACAGATTTTCTGATAACAGAAAATGAAGCAATCTAAAAATATGCTCTTCCAGCTACCCCCACAATCAGTTACAGGTAGATCATAGCATATGTCATAAATGTCAAAGCAAGCTGTCCTGACATCATTAGTCCTTTATTTTAGACACTGATAGAAGGAGATAAGCTAATTATTTATGAGTATTCAAAGGACAAACAAAGAAAGTAAGTAGATTAATAGGAACACCCTTAATAACCTGATCCAAAGATAATTCATGATTTCCAGTATTTTGAGGGTTTTTAAACTTTTTGTGGCTATGATACTTCTTGACTATATGTTTTTTATTGTACTGCTGTAGGCAGTAATGAGGTATACAAACAGAAAGCAAGCAGGCTAAAAATTAGCTAGATTTATTGTTTGTTGATAGAAAAATAGAAATACCATATTTGGTATAGTAGACATTAAGTTTAGGTCTTAGGTGCAAATACAGAGCAAGACATATGGTTTTCTTAATGGAAGGGTAATATGAGTTCACCTTTTAGTAAATTTGTGTGTGAGCTTGAAAATCATTGTAAACAAGGTAACTGAGATATTTTGGAACTGAGCATTCAAATAAACTGTTAATGAAGTAATGCTGGAACTCCTGAAATGTGTGAAGTTACTGCTTGAATATCACTTTGACTCCACAAACATCACAGTTTAGGAGACATATAAATTAAATACTCAGTGTCTCCAAAATAATAAGTATTCACAACAAGTTGTGGAGCAAAAGGATGGAACACCAGCAAACTGCATGATTTGGGCATAAAAGCAGCAGACTTGTCAGTCACAGGAGGATTTATATCTTTGTCAAGGCTTGGAAAGGCATTGAAACCCTGCCCAGATTGCACAGGTCTTCTTAGTTATAAACACCAATGATAAGCAATGTTTAACTTGTATGTTGCTGTGTCAACCATCCAAGGGAAACATGTTTCCTAATTTTATAGTAACATTCATGGAGCTGTTTAGAAGGCAGAGCTGCATCCAGTAGCCACCACAGAGATTCACCTGGTCTGCCATTATCTGACAACCAACACCTCCTCACTGGGGCTTGAGACACAGGCAACAGAACCTCACTGTGAAACCAGGATCTCTGTCATGAAAAGCTGAGAGAAAGCTTAACAGTTGAGTAAAAACCAAAGTAAGAAGGTTGTGATAAACCTGTGAAGAGAATTTGTGCTTTCTTTAAAGGAATATTTGTGCTTCCTCTCAAAATGCTTTCAAGGAAATACTTATTTCCTAATGAGCTTAGTCATAAGTTATTATTAAGAGCACTATTCTTTTTTTTTTCCTTCTGAAAAGGAAAAAAAAATATGTGAAACAGACATCATTAAAGAGTATTACCTATAAGCAGCATTTGACAATATTGGTGTAACCAGCCAGATTACATTCATTCTCACAAAGAAGAAGAGCAACAAGAAGGAAGGGGAGAGTGGGTTGTTGGATGAAGAAGGAGCAAAAGAGAACACAAGGGAGCCCCATTCATTCCCTGCCTGGAATTTCCTTGCAGACACAAGTGTCAGTCTGGTTTTGCAGATTTGTCGCAATGTCAAGAGTGTTGAGAGCAGCATCCATCCTTTCACCAGGGAGCACAGGGCTCTGACCCCGCACCTGGTGCACTGGCTGTGCATGGATACTGTGTCTGTGCACTCCTTTAGGGAGACTTTGCCAGGGCTACATGGGATCTTTCAGGAGAGCTGTAGGATGTTGTCTAATTCCCTCTGCTCCTTGCAGGTGGGGTAGCTAGCACAGACAGTCCCAAGAACCCCTAACACCTTGCTATCATTACTGCTGTGCTCTCCACATACTGTGAGAAGCCAGCCTATACACCAGGTTAAATAATTGCTGTTAATCAGTGGCAGCCTTAATTAAACTTTTGCCAAGCAAATTTAGTTAATAGTTCAAAACACATTTGTGAGATTCTGCAAAATGAACAGCTTACCCTCCACCTTTGTGAAATTATGGTTAATCATTCACTAATGTCTGCATCATCCTATTTAAACCTTCCCCCTGTGGTGTTAGACTTCTTTCTGCTTGCTAAGCCACCACAGGGGAGTGATATGTAAACACACAAATACATTATTGTAGGCTTTTCCTATTTGTGGAGCTGGGTTCTATCAGGCCATATTTACAGCCTCACCAAGAATGATCTATAATTCATTCGTCTCACATTCAATTGAATTAATTTAAAGGTATAATTCAATTTAATAAACATGCAGCTCAGTGTACTCAGCAGTGAGACACTGCAGCTGCTTTGGGCAGGCTGCACTTCACCCCATCTTTCTGTTCCCAGCCAGCCTCCTGGTATTCTTATATATCAAACCAAGTACCACATCAGAGCCACAACAGACCATAACAAGTCAACAACAGCTTTTGAACCTCCAAGCTGTGTAACTATTAACTGGCTGTCCCAAATTTCTTCAAATTCTCCTTCTCCATGAAGATTACGTCCTTTACTGTGCAGCAATTTTAAAATCCTCTTGATATGAACTGCTGCACTCTTGCTCCTAACTCTACTAAGTCCATTATAGACAACCCTTTCCTGTGATTTACACCTCATTATAAAAATCAAATTTCTTGGTTGTCAAAAGTAAATTGACTGCAGCCAGCTGAAGGCACCAGATCCCTATCATACAAAGCCATCACACCACTCTAAGGGTGCAACTTCAAGTGTGATGGAAGGATATCCTATAAATACAGAGCTCTCATACAGAGGAAAAAGAAAAACTAATTATCAAGTTGAGTGAAGAAAGTGCAAACTGTCTCTCTCCTGACCTTAACACCAGCCACCAGGATGGGCTGAGGCTCTGCCCACACTCAAAAGCCATCACCCAGATGAAATAACTGTCAGCTGAGAAAATGTTCTTCAGGCTATTGGTTCTTGTGCCAACCCTTTTGCACCCCCACTGCTGCTGGAGATTTAAGCATTGTGCCTCTCCTAATACTGAAACTTCTCTTTACTGTACTTTTAACCATGAGCCTAAATGAGTTGTTCTCTCAGCCATAGTCTGGGTCCCCAATATATGTTTGGGATGAAAAAGTTATTACAAAAGAAATAATTACATGATACCATCTAAAAGGTCCCTGTGAAAACTAGAGAAAATTATGTGTAATTACTGTAACTTCTGAGATTTTAGTTTTACATGTAAATAATTGATTTTTATAGCTTACTTGCTGAATTAAAATCAGAAGCACAGCACACGTTCAACAGACCCTTCATTTTTTCTTTCTTCATTGATCTAATCAACCATTGCTCATCAGCACTGAAATGATACTTATTATTCCAAACTTCCTTCCAACTATTGGTAATTCTAGCAAAAGAACAATTTTTTAAATTGACTAAGATACACTCTATGTATATACATAAAAGAAATACACATAAAAGCAATTATCCAGGTTTATGTTTTTCCTTTAAAAAATAGTGACCCTACCATATATTTATTTCCCTGGCATTTTTTTTTCCAATAATGTTACTGGTATTATTTAATTGAACAAAGATATGTAGTCTTCCTTACACACACACACAAATATTAGAGTTTCTATCCCTCTAGCATATTCCTCAGTATTTCTGAAACTTTCATCAGCTATTTTACAATTTTTTCTTGTCTATTGTCAGCATTAAAAGACTGTTTTCTTCTATTTACTTAGAGGTTATGCCAGTTGGCTGTCTGAGTGCACCAGCACTATCAGAGGTCCACAGACTATCCCATATATACTGGGAAGACCCATCAGCTCCTGCAGCAAATGCCAATGGAGGTATCACACAGCCAGGTGCATTTTGGGCTGACTGTGGCTTCCACACACACACACACAGCCAAGGAGCTTTTGTCAGCAGGGTCACCCACAAACAGCTGTGGGGCTGGATCTGGACAGAGGTATGAACCCACAGCCTGTAGTTCTTGCAGTATAACAACCCAGCTAAGTCATTAATTAGATTTGATAAATATTTTTAAGAGTCTGTCCTTATGCTGCATGTATTAAAGGGTGGTAGGTGACATGTGAAAATTTAGATTTTTTTTTTGCTACTTTTTTTTCTATGTGTAGGAAATCTTAGCATTTTTACACTATCTACACCATTCTCCTTTTCCCCATAAATGCTCTTCCCTTCTGTTTGTGCTGTGCACATAAAACCCCCTACTAGCTGCTAGTTTTACCTTCTTTCTCTTCTGCGAAGCTTGGCCATTACCAACCTGCCTCAGAACTTGGGAAAAGGAACATATTTCAGTCACTGCTCTGCGCATGCCATACCAACAGAGCAGCCTACATAAACAAAACAAGCAAAACCCCAAACAAAACAGCAACATCACAAAATCCTGAATATGCCAAATGCTTTGCATGAACAAACTGAAGAAGAAAGCCTTTCTCCCAAATTTTTCTGGTTTGCTATTTCTAGAATTGTCTCAAATAGAGGGGACCATATTTACACCCTGGTATGGGATTCTTGTGTTGATGTGCCCCTTCAGACTTGGCCCTCTTAGCAGATTCTGGCTTTAGCAGAACCTGCAATCAGCAGCTATTCCAGGCCTTGGACAAAAATGGTTTATGAGTGGTCCATCCCCTGCCCCCATCATATCTGAGGAATGTCATGGCCTTACAATGGCACACTTTCTGAACCCTTTCCAATTTCAGATATTTCCTTTCTCTTCTAATACCTCATTGCTTTTGCATCAATTACAGCCTGACCTAAAGCCACACTGGCAATGAATGTGATATATAGGAGAATCCATTTAAATGAATTCCTGATGAAAGAATAAAACTGTTAAAAGAATAAATTTACTCCACAGATTTATACAAATCCTGTATATGCCATGAAATCCTCTTAAAGGAAAAACTGATGGAAGATTAAAATGTTAAATGAATTAAACCCCAGCATCCTAGTGAAATATAATGATTATTTGACCTATTAAATGAATAGCTCCACTGACCATATAATAGTAAGCATTCAAATATATGTCAATTTTAAATATGAAGGGAAAAAAATGTAAAGCAAACAGTGATCAATGAGAATATCTATTTACAGAAACACAGGAAAATGTTCTTGAAAGGTCTTTGTTCACCCAACCTTAAAGCTAGAAAGTCCTTAATTTCTTTTAAGAAGAAGAGAATTTTGATGATTATTAAAAGTTATTAACTGTACAGCATAAACTTAATTCTTTCTTTAATTTCAGCATAATGAAATGCCTGAGAAAGCCATTCCCTTTCCTTCTGGCTGTAGTAAATTTTTAGGGATTTATTTTAAAAAAAGGTGCTGACTAACTTCTGCATTAGTCTGCATGCCATTTTATAGAAAGTATCTTTTAAAACTGTGTTATATTTATCATCACTAGCAAAAACATAAAAACACATTGTGAACACTGTAATACTTATTTTAGCTTTTTTACTTTTAGTGTATGGCCAAGAACATTACATGTTTCCAAGAAATATTACATCCATATATTTCAATGTTAAAATAAAAACTAGGGATTTTGTCTTTGCCACCAAAAGCACTATTCTGGTAACGCTAATATTCTGTGAGGTGATCCTACTTTGGAAAAAAATTATACCTTACCTGTCTATCTTGGGTTTGGCCAACTCTTCTACTAACTGCTTTCAGGTTTAAATCCCAGATTAAACCACTAAAAATGTGCACTCTAAATCCCCTGGCAATGAGTTGAAAACAATTTTATTAGTTTCCTACCTGAGAAGAGTTGAGTTCATATTCAGTTTAGGTCATAGGTGAAATGAGTTTGTCAGTCACAATCTAGTCTGTAATAAATTTATATCTTGATCAGAAAATTACTTTACTACTCAATTAAATATTGCCTGAAGGGCCTGATCATTAAAGATGGAGACCCAAGGATGGATATTAGGGACTAAAGTCCATTTTCAGTGTATGAAGAAGTGTGAAATCCCAAGACAGTCCATTCTTAGTAACAAGTTGCTGTGCATGGAAATGGCATCCTTCCTCCTGTCAAGTCTTGACATTTGCACCACTTTTTGATTATATAACCCACCAGATTTCAAAAATTCCACACCAAGAAATATCATAATCCTTGAGTCACAGCCTTCTCTGCAGAGAAGGTATTGTAGAAATTCAAGGGGGCTTTTAGTGACTGCTTAGCAATTGTGATTATCCTTTTGCCATTTAGTCCAAATCCTGTATTTTTGAAGGATGCATGGATAAAGCCAAGTCTTCACCAGAGAGCACTGGCTGGCAGCAAAGCATCCTGAAAGCTCCACCTTCCCTATACTGAGGGAATAAAGTGTGCACAAACTGCAGGCCACCAGAGGAGTGTACCTGGAAGGGTGCAAATATGTCAGTCCTTTCCTACAAAAAAAAAAAAAAAAAAAAAAAAAAAAAAAAAAAAAAAAAAAATGTTCTGCCTGTTCCCCTCCTAAAAGCAAAACCAGATAGATGTGAAAGGTCAGGAAGGGTACTCCAGCTCCCTAGGTGAGGTTAACTTCAAGTCCTTTCTAGTTCTGATCCTCCCATAAACTTTAAAAAAAAAAAAACAAAAAAAAAAAACAAATTGAGGAAGGGAAAATTTGTTTACTTGACTGGCAAAACACAAGGAAAATAAGTCTTGGGAGATTTGACAGTGGAAACCTTTCAAGGTAGAATTTCTCTGTAATTTTCCCTTGTTACATGGACAATATCCCCCTAATCTTACAGTTGCACTGAGATCAGAGACCACAAAGACATTTTTAATTTCCTGAAACTCCATCCCCCATTAAATTCTGATAATCAATATAGTATAATAGCCATAAAGAAGAAAGCTGGAAATCACCATGCAAACCCTCCAGCCATTCCTTAAATTGTGTTCTACTGTACCTTGGAAAGCAAAAATGTAAACTGAAAATACAAGTAGATAGTAATTGGGAGACACAAGAGATTAAATTCCTTAATTAAAAAAATAGTTGGATGACTGGGCCCAGAGAATGGTGGTGAGTTTAATCAGCTGGTGGCCAGTCACTAGAGGGGCTCCTCAGAGCTCAGTATTTGGGCCAATTCTATTTAACATCTTTATTGATGATCCGAATGGTGGGATCAAGTGTGCCCTCAGTCTGTTTGCAGATGAAACAAATTTGGGTTGGGGTGTTGATCTGCTGGAAGGCAGCCAGGTACTACAGAGGCATCTGGGCAGGCTGGATTTACGAGCTGGGGCCAGTGGTCTGAGGTTCAACAAGGCCAAGCACCTGGTCTTGCACTTGGGTCACAACAACCCCAGGCACTGCTACAGGCTGGGGACAGTTTGGCTGGAAAGATTCTTGGTGAAAAGAGACCTAGGAGAGCTGATCAGCAGTGACTGAACATGAGCCAGCTGTGCCCAGGTGGCCAATGGCACCTGGCCTGATTAGCAGTGGTGTGGCAGCAGGACCAGGTCAGTGACTGTGCCCCTGTGCTGGGCACTGCTGAGGTCACACCTCAATCCTGTGCTCAGCTTTGGGCTCCTCACTGCAAGAAAGACATCGGGGGGGCTGGAGTGTGTCCAGAGAAGGGCAATGGAGCTGGGGAAGGGTCTGGAGCACAAGTGTGATGAGGAGCAGCTGAGGGAGCTGGGGGGGTTTGGTCTGGAGGAAAGAAGGCTCAGGGAAAACACTATCACTCTCTACAACTGCCTGAAAGGAGAGTGCAGCCAGGTGGAGGTTGGTCCCTTCTACCAGGTAACAAGTGACAGGACAAAGGAAATGGAACTTGAGGAAATTGCCTCAAGTTATTTTAGAGGGGATTTAGATCAGGTTAATCAGAAATTAGAACACATTTCTTCATGGAAGCATTGTCAAGCACTGATGCAGGCTGCCCAGAGAAGTGGGGGAGTCACCAACACTGGAAGCATTTAGGAGACATGCAGATGTGGCACTTAATGAGACATTTTAGTGGTGGACTTGACAGCATCAACTACTCGACTCAATCACATTTAAGGCCTTTGAAAACATGTATTGGGTCAGGGTTTTGCCAATTAGAAGTTTGATAAAGAGATGATTAGTTTAAGTTTGGCACTCATGTTAGTGAGACTGCCTAGGTGAGAAGTACAAAGTAGTTGAGAGCTGGGAAATGAAGAGCTTCTGTTGACATGACAGCCACTAAAAAGAACTGGAGATCACTGCATAAGAAATTGAGAGTACACAAGGCAAATTTGTAGTCAGGATGAGAAAATGAGAAGCTGAATGTGAAATATAGTCTCAGAGCATTGTTTTGGTAACGGTTTTACTGAGCCTGACAGAAAAAGCCCTGTTTCTCAATGATGCAACGATGACCTAATTGAAGAGTGAAGCCCTTCAAAGAAAGGCATGAGAGGATGATGCAAATACATGCAAAGCTTAAATATCTTTTGAGAGATTTACAAATGGTACTGCCTTTACAAGACAGCAGAAAAATGTAAGCATAAGGAAGGTCTTGATTGTTCCTTTGCCATACACAAATAACAGCTTGTAATAACCCAATACTCCCACTAAAATCTTGGCCACACACCAGAGAAAACCACATTTAAATCCTTGTTTCTTAGGAATCCTCTTCTGAAAGACTTCATGGTTTTTAACAACTCAGCCCACATCTGTATTAGCTCACCACATCTGATTATCCTTCTCAGCAAACACTCAGAGCAGGTGTCTGCAACCTATCCTATAACCCTTTCTTTGCCAATTGTTTTCATTTATATCCTTGGTTTTGTTTTTTGTCCAAAGACAAAAAAAAAAAAAAAAGACTGAATCAGAAGAAGAACAACTTAAACACCTTTTAGCTTTGGGAAAATAAAAAAACTGAATCAGGATCTGAAGCTATGTTTAGTGGGTTAATCTGGTTTAATCCATGAAAATCAGTCTCAAGCCATGCTCATTAAGAGGAATTTAATTTTGTTTTCTGTTATTTAAGCAACCTAGGAAACATGTGACCTTCCTGCCAATAATTTCCCTGTACTATTTATAAGCATTTTTGAAGGTGCTGATTACAGTGCTAAATGTCAATAGGATTCTGTCTACTCTGCTGTAGAACTTTGAGGAGCAAGACCTGAGTGAGCCACAGGACACACAGATCCAGAGTAAAAGACTCTCACAAGAGCAATATGAGTAGCATTAAGACTTAACATGGATTTATTTACATGTGCAAAACTGAAACAGGGATGCTGAGAATGGCAGAGAGGAGTTGCATCACCAATGCCTTCATTGACAAGAATTTTAAAGAAGATTTGAAAGATGATAAAACAATAACCAGGACAATTTTCAGGTATTTATTAGGACCATTGCCCAAGAATGAAGGCCATCATGAGAAAGATTTGATATGTTTGATAGTTGATATGAGTGTTAGTGATGGGTCAAGAAGAATAAGCTCTGAATAACAGTCCTGGCTATTTCTGAGAGAAAAGGTTTTAGTGGCTTCAGTGAGAAATGTCTGATGAAGCAAAAGGGGAAGAAAAGTAAGGATAGAACTGATACATAGACCTTCAAAGTTCTAAATTGCACCTTCAATTATACATAAATAAAAAGGAGAAAGACAAAGGAGAACACATAGGCACATTGAAGCTAAGGGTATGAAATTTGTATTGTGAAAGACTGAAGCATGACTGTAGTGTGAAGGGAAAAGCTGGAGCATCAGAGGAGAAAGGAGAGAAAGGAAGGAAAACAGATACAAACTGAAGGCAAAACAGGATGACACTGAGGCAGATGGAGATTATTAGGGAAGGAGCATGACTCAGGAACTTCCACTTGAATCAGGGGAGAAGAAACAACAGAATCTTTAAAAAGACTGCAAAGCAATCTGAGAGGGTTCGGGAAGCGCAAATGGTCTTTTCAGAGGTAAGGTTTGTACAATTTCCACTGGAATAAATGGCTGAAACTTGTGCAGAGAAGTCAAGAATAAAGGTGTGGAAGGTTTTGAAAAAGGATGCAAGCTAGAAAAAAATGTAACTGGGATTATAAACATGGAACTTCAGCTGGAAGAGGAAAACTGTTTGGTCAGGAAGACGGTGGAATGGAAATAGAAAGTATTTTGCAGCAGGAGAAGACAAGCATGGAGAAGCAGAATTCATTGTAACTCTGCAGTGTATAGACATAAGTACTGCAAGGTGAGCACCAAAAGTGGTTCTAACCTGCAGCTTATTTGGGCATATCATGCAGTTAGAAAATATATTGAAAGAAATAATGGCAAAAGAAAGAGAAATTAAAATTTGTACATTAATGCATTAACGTACAAGTTAACAACATCAAGCAGCAAACCAGATCAACACACAGCCTCCAAAAGAAAAAAATCTCTCCCAAACCAGAAGAAAAGCCTTAGAGTGGATAAAAAATGATCTGCAATTGCCTATAAGAAATGATGGGGGAAAAGATCAAGCAAGAAGACCTGTGGGTGGCTGATCTCAGTATCTTGAGAATAAATACTTTCCTACCATGTGTCCTCCAGGGTGGATAAATTCCACACTGCAGATGAATTCTATTAATGTAGAGCAAGCATGTGCAGTGATTAAATGATTTGTGCGAGGTGACACAGAAATCAGAGCCAAACATTGACCCCAAGACCCCAGGTCAGACAGTTTGTGAGCTAAGAACTGTCTCTGAGGTACAGACTGAAGTCTGATATCCTCCTACTCTCTGCAGAGCTTCTTTTTATAGGTCTACTAATGGAAGAGTATCTTTTAAGGTGCAGATTATGCCTCCAAATATTTTGACTTTCTCAGCATTCTGTAAGCAGCATGAACTCTGACATTGTAGGAACTAAGGCACACCCAGAAATGGCTCACTGATTTCTGCCTCTGCCCAGCTGTCAGCAGATAAAAAAAACTACACCCCATCACATCATGGAGTCGGGGAGCTATTGCTCCCCATAGCACAAAGAAGCAAAAAATAAAAATTCACTACTTGTAAAGCATCTACCTGTGCTGACAGCTAATTTAAGCCCAATATACATGCTATGCAAAGAAAATAAATTCTTATGACATGTGGAGTCTGGAATCCAAGGAAACCTTAGCAAAGATATTGAAGCAACACACTGTTTGCATACTGATTTCTGTGGTACCACTCTTTGTTTTGAAAAAATATATACAGTTTCACTGGGAAGAGAAGTACCATATTCAAATAAATAAGAAAATCCAGCCACAATCACTAGTTTGTTTACAGTTCATCCTATCACTACACAAAAATTCATTCCAGGGTTTGTATTCTGATTTGCAAAATTAAAATTAGGGATAGCTTCTTGAACTCCTTTCAGATTTTTGAGATATTTTATATCTCCCCATCTAATTTTATAGATTCTGTGTATCCTGTAAACTCATTTCACATATAGTTTTGATCTATCAATAGCTCACTGTACATTTAGAAACAACGTAATTCACTAGCTTCTAATTTTTTATTTGAATGATTTTTGAGACTTTTTTATCTGCCACTTAGCTAAATGCTTCTATAGCCCCATGTGTTCAGTATTTTGAGAGCTGCCTTTAATAGACCTGCTCTTGCATGCGCTTCATCTACAGAACTCCTCCTCAAGAAACCTACAGCACAATAAATAAATAAAAGAACTTCACCTCAGTGTATCTCCTCAGTGGCTTTGCGTGACTTTTACTTCACCTCTTGAACCTCTTCAACACACCGTCAGACTGACTGTGCTCTCTCCTTATCTGAGATTACTTTCTCTGCACTGAAATGCAGTTCATTACTTTCTTCAATGGAATTCCAAATCTGCTCTCTAATAGATTTCTAATCCTCAGCAAACCCATGCATTACGAAGCAAGTGCTGTGCTCGCCATATGGTTAATCTGATTTTTCAGTGACCCTGCCCCATAATTTTCATTAAGAGCATGTGATTAGGAAAATACTACACCAACAAGAATGTGATTCCCATTTCCGGCTTCCCCTCATTGTTCTGGGGGGATTCTGATTATCCCACACCCTTTAGTGTGTGGAATACAACACAGGGAACAGCAGTTGCTTGCCCTCAGAAATCTGTTATTACTTTTAGAAGTATTCAAGAGTGCCACAGACTGCTTCTCAAGCTCAGAGCAACGGATGCACCGTTCCCTGGACACTGCACTTCACTTGCTTGTAGAAGAATTGATAGAGCAATAGATTTGTGATCTATCACAGCAAGGATGGGACTATAAGACAAAAAGTGTTTCCACACTGGCACACTGTTAAAATAAAAATGGTGTGTTATTTTCATCCCATTTCTGAGCATGCAAAACAATCTGACCACTTGTGATCATTAATAATCTTGTGCAGCTTTTCACAGCAATAAAGGACTTCATCAAAATGTCCTTGGAGAATTCCTGCTTATGTAACTCTATATCACCCAACTATATCCTTATTTCACCAACTGGGAGTTTCTAGTTCATGTTCTGTGACAAGCTGTTCTGAGATCATACTGAATAATTTTCAGTAGCAGCAACCATTAACCTTCAAAGTACAGGAATTTTAGTGTTGGAAGGAGAATAAAAATACATACACATCAGAGGATGTGTAAAAATCAGTAAATCAGTGATTTTTAAGTACATTGAAATACATAGAAGAAATCCTGTAGTATTTATAGCAACTAAAAACACAAACAAAGGATGTTTAGACTGAGCAAGTCTGAGACTTTGGGGTAGAAGATTTCATATATATGTTGACATTTTCGTATTTTGAATTTTGGAGGTTTTGATGATTTATTATGATATGGAGATTTTTTTTCCCTGTATGAATCACTTAATTTTAGAGATAATTCCCAAAGCTAGGCTGCTATCAGGCACCTTGGGAATGAGGCCTGCTGAAGACAGAAATTTAGAAAGGAACAACTTTCAGGTGGGTGAACATGCTGTTCTTTTCACACTTAAATATACCCAACTTGGTGTTTTCAATTAATATCAGCTCAGCATGGCAGATAAACTGCCCTTGATGTTCTACATACACTATAGTTGGGACTGAAACAGTGCTAGCCAACGTGACAAAAAATGATACAAACACGCAATGCTGCTCTGCTTGAGTAAACTCCTCTCTCAGCACTTTTTGAATCATCAGCTATTTATTTCAATATTCTGCATGTCATCAGTGCTTTGGCAGCCCATTTTTTTTTTCTTTTTAATACTCTTGGTGTATAAACAGCACATACAAAATTTCCATTTCAGAACAATTCATTCTTAACTTGTTAAAGCCTGGTCCGGTAAATACATCATTTGTGTCATGACATCACCCCAACTTGTGACAGTAAATGCTGCAAAAATTCATATCAATGTGTTACAATTCTTGCATTTCTATGTTTGACTGATAATTTCACAGTGGAAAAATATCTGGGTCAGCACTTTCCAGAGGCACAATGTCTGTGTTTCTATTCCTGATCAACCTCAGAACGTGTTCCAGTGCCTGCTGGAGTGGTGTTTTCCCTGCTGACACAACTAGACAGACAGAACTGTAAATGTTATTGTGAGACACAGCAATTCCCATGTGGGAGAAAGGCTGATAAGTTTCAAACTATCCTCTTTTGGCTTAAAGAAGCCTTCAGTGCTTTTATTACACCCTCTTGATTTAGCTGTTTCTGTTGAAAGGGCAGGCTCTGACCTCCTACAAGTGCTGTAAGCAAGCTGCGTGCAGGTTTTTAAAGATGCTCCCAGTTTGGGGGCATGTACAAAATCCATGTCATCTGCTTGAGTTACCTGTAACTTCAGTGGGTGGGAACCAGCCCTAGACTGCCTGAAATGGCTCAATTTCAGATAATAAAGAGAGATTGAAAACTAGCAATGACACTTTTTTTTCTTCACCTTTGAACTGACTATTGATCTCACTGACTGCAGTGAAGGATGTTCCAGCACTGAAAGCTGGTTATGGAGAAACACCTTCTTAGAGAGACAAGAATATTCTCAGACTTTCTTCATAAACATTTCACTTAGCTGGGACAAGAGCCTCCAGAGCCTACTTCTCTTGGAAAAAATGCTGCCTTTCAGAACCTGACATTTCCCAGCTGGTACTGGATCTGTTTCTATGAAATAAAAAAAGCAAATGTAGCTCATGGCTATTAAAGCGTAATTTTTTTGATGCGCATCCATCATTCATGCTGGTGACCTAAGCTCTGTAAAGTTAATGGGAGAGAAGAAAAGACAATTCACAGACCCTAAAATACCCCCACATCTGCTCAGAACTCTTCCACAATGCCCCTTGCACATGAGTTAAAATGTGAAGCACTTACAGGAAGAATTTGACAAATAATTTATAGTAAGAGTTGAGAAAACTCTGGCCTCTTCCACAGAAAATTCATGAAGTAATTAACAGAAAAAGAAACATCCACCATTAACATAATTCATAAATAATTACTTTTTCAGTTCTCTTCTCTGTCCAACCACTGCCAGGGAGGGACATGCCATAACCACAGCCGTGAGGTTTTTCTCTTGTTTAATGTTTTTATCTCTTGTGTTCTTCAGAAGTGTTGTCAGTTTTGCAACCAGTGCAACTAGGCACGTGTCACTGAGTTCAGCTATGTGATGTACACCAGCAAGGACCTCCAGCTCTACTTCTGTCTTTTTAATTCATCAACTTGCATAAAGCATTAGTTGACTCATTTGCTAAATCTCCCTGAATTGTTCACCAGGATAAGGAAAAGTTACCTGTCTAGGCTCTCTGAGTCAGATTTCTGATATTACTTTAATTACAGGCTTCCTTTTAATTTCCAAAGAGTCATTCAGGCCCACATCTGTTGCCAGCTGGCCACAGAGATGCACACTATCCTGGCTTCAAACTTGTATAATGCTGACAGCTGCTTTCAGCTGAGCTCCAGATATACTTCACTTGCAACCTTTGGTTCCCTTCCTTCTCACTGAGGTGTGTAAGACCTCCTAATAAGCATCACTAGGAGAAATAGGTCTTTTATCTAACTCTCTTGAAGGAATTACACTTCTGAGAGTCTCTGAAAAGAGCCTATCCTATGAACCTGCAGAAACAAGGAAGCCACAGACAGCAGAGGACTAGAGATTCATGTTCATAAATTGTCAGGCCAGAAGGAAAAGCTACACTAAGGAGGCAAAGCCCTGCTTAGGTCAGATAACCATCACTGCCACTAAGCTATCCATGTAATGAGCCTGCTCATCAACACATTTGCCAAAAAAGCACTAAGTCATCCCCATCTGTCCTCATCCATCCAGCATTTCCTTTGGTGATATTGCTCAGGGAAGAGGATTAACAGGTTATAAAACTGGGAGCTGCTTGGAGAAACTGAAATACAAGGCTGAGCTCTAGACCCTGAGTTGCTCCTCATTGAGCTAGGGCAGTTTTAAGACCCCTTGAAGCTAAACTGCCTTTTTTTTTTATGTCAGTGTATCTCAGAGCTATTTTAAATTGGAGTCTGCCAAAACTCCAAGAGGCCATTATGATAGAGATCACCAATGAATAAAGATTTTGGGTTTGTCCCCTTTATAATACGTGCTGCAGGGTTGTAGGCTGAAAATTAAGGGCACTATCTCTCCTTAAAGCTCTCCCACTTTTCCTGACTTTTCAGATAATATTTCTCTTTACCAAATCCCTCTATCATTTTACCTCATTTCCCCGGGCTCCTTCCCTTGGCCTCACCCCTGGTTTGCTCTACAATTTGCTTCCCCTCTCATGCTGCCTTCAGCAGCTCCATTTCTCTCGGAAAGCCCTCTCCAGTACTAGATTTCAGCTTTGCCTGGTATGCTTTAGGCCACTGTCAGCTTCCCTCACACTCAAGATTCATCTTTCCTCCTTCTCCCCCATCTTTCCCCCTCCCCAAGCAAGTGCCATGATCTGCTATGAGTTTTCACATGTATTTGGTTCCCTCATGAGCTTCTTTGACATATGACCTGCAGTTACTTTCACTTTATTCCTAATTAGTTTCCACAACCTGTATTTCCTTTCCCCAAACTATGTGCACAATCAGATGCTCACATTATCCATCAGGACTATTTTTCCTCCAAATCATTTTATTTCTCTTTTTTCCCTGTAGTGATCTTCAAAATTATCACTCTTATTGAAACCCTCCCTAAAGCCCTGCTATATCCTGTAATTTCAGTTTTCTTTAATGAATGGGTTGGCATTGGTATAATATACCTGTAGTATTCATATTTCAGTGGCCTCAGTTCTATTCAACAACACTGTTTCCAATGAAAGGTGATATTCTGAAGCATGAACTGTATTTACATTTTTCTTTAAATAAGAAACATTAAAACCAAACTACATAAATAAACACCCACCAAAATAGATAACAACCTAAGCCAACAAACAAAAAATACACCAAACAAAACACCCCACAAAATGACAAAAAACCCCAAGGAAGTCAACTTGCCCCATGTATCTTAGCTCTTCCTGAGGCTCCCTCTTAGCTGCAGTAGCAAAATACCTTAGAGTAGTTTCCCAAAGGTCAAAAAATGCTGCAGTAATATTTCCTTTCCTTCCTCCAGTGGATTTATTTCGTCAATGATTGTTCTCTGCCTCAGAAAAACAGCTTCATCTCTTTTCTCTATTTAGCTCTTGTGGGGCTGAGCCCTGCAGCAGCAGTCCCAGTGAAGTCGGTGGAAATGCTGACTCTGGAAGAATCAGATGTGTCCCATTGAATAATTATCCAGGGCTGAATGAGCTCCCAGAAGTTGTGTGTGAAGACAAGCATCCACATTGAGATGCTGTTAACCAAAGCAGGAGTCCCACTAAAACAACACTCCCCACTGCCTCCCAACAGTGCCCTCACCAACCTCTTCAAATAAATATTTCCACTAAAAAAATCCCAAACAGAGATAGGATTTCAACAATAGAAATGGTATTATTAAAAGAGAGATTAGAACACTAAAACTTTCCCAACTGTAAGTCAACTTGCTCTTTAAACAGAGGTCAGCTGGGTTTTTTCTGCTGTAGAAACACATGCAAACTTTCCTAGTAGAAATGTACTTTCTGAAGTTTTAATAAGTGTGCCAGAGCCATAGGAAGGTGGAAGTCTTATTAATATTGTGGAGTATTCAGCAGCCACAGGATTAAGAAAACTAGAGTATCTTATTGACACCTAGTTGCTGCCTTATTGCTGACAATTTTCTAGCTTATCTTCCACATTTCTCTCTCCAGTCACTGCAGATATATTCTGTTTGGAAAAATAGTGGGAGAACTTGTTCCCCTGGTGAAATTAGTGAAGACTTAGTGCCTCATTTAAACAAGTATTTAAAACTTTCAGTCAAGGCAGTCTTCAAATTTTAAAACATTCTATGAACTGTGCAAAACCTGAAACAGTAAGAAAATGTTTCAAAGATTTTAGTGAAGATGATGAATGCACAGGTAGATAAGGGGCACCATTCACCTCTTTTATTTTTCCCTTAGATCTTTTAGGAGGTGAAACCCAACAACCCAGAAGAACCCTGTGCCACTGGTGTGATAGAGGAGAGTATGAAGAGAGATCTAAAATTCTGGGGGTTCATTCAAGGAACAAAATCCCTTTTGTAGCCTTTCTGGCCAGGACCCAGTTTCCCAGGGGTTGAACATTGGTGCACTACACTTTTGCTCAGGGAAGAGGAACTTTATACCTTTTTCCATATAAGGAAGAGAAACAGAGCAAAAAAAAGTGTTCATTAAAAGACTCCCTCTGGAGCTGTTTCCTGAAGGAGTCTTCTTGCAGATCAACGTCTTTGGGTCTCTGACTTGCCACCCTGAACCTAACTTGTACTGTAAACCAGAGATTCTTCCAACTTCCACAAATTTAGTTAAGCTAATGCAACAAGTCCATGTTGTCAGAAGATCCACACGGCAAAGAAATAAAAAAAACTTTTTCTTTCCACTCTGCCTTTTTTTTATCATTGTTATTATTATATCACAATGGTTCTATTGTCATTATATTGCAAAGGTTCCATAGTGCCAGCGTTTCCTACCTTCTAGATGTTTCTCGTAGGCAGCTCCTCCAAGCCCTGACTCGTCCTTCTTCTCACAGCAGCCAACTGACCCCAGTCCCCCCTCAAACAGCCAAGCCACTCTTTTATAGCACTCTTCTTCTAATTGGCTACAGCTGAGGCCTGTTAGAGTCAGGCCTGTTCCTAATCTCTAATAATTGCCTCAGCTGCAACTCCTTAAGGAGTAAGATTACTTTCTATACTAACTTTAGTTTCTTATATTGTATCCCCCTACAACTGTCTTTCCTGCAAAGCCCATAAGGTGTATGGGTTTAAGCCTGCCATGGGTTTTGACTTAGCTCCAGCCAAGTACATTGAATTCATTAAACACAAATATTTAAGCCCACAGAAAACATCTCCAGAAAGCCAATGGGACATTTTGCACCATCAATTACTCTGCCATTGTCAGCTGACTGGAACTCTGTAATTGCACTTGGATTAAAACTTACAGAAGTTCTTCAATGTTGGTTTTGGGTTCTTTGTACTGTTTTTGTTGGTTTTGTTGTTTTTTGTTGGGTTTTGTTGGGTTGTGTTGTTGTTGTTTTGTTTGTTTGTTTGTTTGCTTGTTTTCCAAAAAATCTCCATAGAGAAGATAAATAGGGAAAATACAACCAGAACAAATTGTGCAGGGTGACTCAAATGAGCTCTGCTGACAAACCCAGAAGTGTATTACTCCAAACATTGTAAAGCACTGCAGTGGAAGGGAGCAGGAGGTGTTCTCACTAACAAAGTACCCCAGTGAAACTCATGGTGGGACAGGTGAGTTAAAACTGGAGCTTGAATTTCAGATGAGACATTATTGATCCTTCTCTGGCTTACTTTGAAAGCAGGGGCTAGGAGTCACACCACCACAGAGATACAGCTCAGCATGCAAGAATAAGACTTTGATATTATCCTGATCAAAGTGGCATCCCAGCCATAGGAAGCAGGGGAAAATGTTGGACTTGATGATCTTGGAGGTCTTTTCACAACCTAAGTGATTTTATGTGGTTCTGTGTAGGGGGAAGGCTGTGTGGCCCTCGGGAGTGGTTGTGACTCAGGTTCATTCTACAACCTCTTTCTGGGGCAGGCTGGTATAATCCAGCCCTTTATATGCAAGTGGCTGGGGGAGAGCACTATAAATATGGAACATCAAAATGTCATTTGCACAGTCACTTTAAACAGATCTGTCCAAGCACTCTCTTTCTTCTGCACAGGAAAGATAATAATCTGTTAAACTTTCTCCCAGAACCGCATTTTAGCATTTTAATTACAGACCCAACATACTCACCAAACACACTCTCACTAAAGGGCACACCTTAATAAAGTCAGTACATGGTGCTGCTGTGACCCAGCAAGGGCAGTGCCTGGAAGGAATGGCCAAGGAGCCCGCTGGCACATGTTGGAACCCAGGACATCCCTCTGGCTGCTCTGGAGGGCTCGAGCCCCTGTCCGGGGGCTCAGAGACCTCGGCACACAGCCCGAGACCCCTGTGCCTTTGACTTTGACCCTTGGAAAAAATTACCAGCCTTAGATGAGGATTTACAAGCCATGAAAATTTAAGTAGAATGGAAGTTTGTCACAGGGTGAGAAGCAGAATTTTGGGGTTTTTAGAAGGGAGGCTCGGGGTCCCAAGACAGAGGAATTTGGGCATGCCTTGTCCTTCTTTCTCCTTCTTCCTAGCCTCCATCTTCTGGATGTTGGTGGCACTTTTGGATTGGTTTAGGGTAGAGACGGACTGTCTAACATAGGTGATAGGTATTGGAGAATATTTGTAAATAAAGTACACATAGTTTTTAGTTTAAAAAGTATAAAAAGACAACACTACCTTGAAGATGGGCAGTGTGCCACCGACTGACCTGCTGAACGGACCTCAGCAGGCCAGGGAAAGAATGTTATAGGTAACAGAAAATAAACAGCCTTGAGAACCAGAATAGAATCCTGACTCCTTCTTCGGTCTCCGGGCTGGGAAAAGAAACTCTCTAACACATCTCGGGGTCATCCTACCACAGAGACCCCGAGAGGCACCGGGCCAGGACAGCGGGACAGGGACGGGGCCCGCTCTGGGCCGGGCCGGGCCGGGCCGGGCAGGGAGGGAGGGAGCTGCTGCCGCCGCCCCGCACCTTGGCTCCTCCAGGGGCCAGCAGAGCGGCTGAAAGGCAATTACTGCTTCTGAGGGAGGGCTGCTGCTGGCCGTGGTGTCCCGGGAGAGGCCGAGCCTGCCCCTGCTTTGAGCGCTGCCTCCCTCTGCTGTCCTGCCGCCGCTCTGCGCTGGGGACACGCCAGGTCACCACCGGGAACAGCCCAAGCACGAGACCGGGACAAACGCCTTGAAAACAATTTTTGCTTGATGCTATTCAGTTTCACAAGGAACACTTTAATGTCTGGAAGTGTCAGTCCCAAGCGCTGGAGGCTTCACAGTGGAAAATAAATAAATAGAGAACGGCTGGGAAATGTGTTTTCTCCTCACGGAGCTGCCTGATCAGGTTTCCATTGCTAATAAGAAGTAATAACCAGTAACAGCTTCTTCTCTGAGAGAGAAGTAACGTGAATTTCTAAGCAGCAGAGATTCTCTGAAAAGAGAGGAATATGAAAAATGTTCACATGTTTTGATGGAGGTAAAACATGGAGCTAACATCTGACACAGGCTGGGGAAGTCCTTCCATATCCCTGTATCCACACGCAAGATATCAGGATTCAGAAGACCAGGATTCTGAAGATAGCCCATGAGGTGTGTGGGACTAGACAGCATCTCTGAGAAACCTGATGGTTTGAATAAAAGCACCCATTTTCATTGGCATAGATGATTTGGGCTTGGTGATTTTTATGCCTTTCAGACAGCATATGATCAGCCTTTCCAACAGCCTCTGGGCTCTTCTTCATTTGCAGATCTGCAGAATTTCTAAGCCAGTCTCAGTTCTGAAAGGTAAAGTGCCAGTGCACTTAGGATTTTGGTTTAATTGGTGTTTTTCCAATGTTTTCATAAGCAAATTCGAAAGTTTTTTACCTTCTGTAAACTCTTAATAAGTATAATATTCTGGAAGCAGTAAGGTGAGCTCACAGTATGTTTGCAGTGTCAATGGCTATTTTTATGTTCTCCATGCATGAGCCATGACAATACTGTCCTGCGTGATAAAACATATATTAAATCACAGTTTGCAGGCATGATCCTACAGTCTCAACAGTTTGCTTTCCAAACACAAGATAACAATTTGCTGAGTGAGCTGCTTTGAATTCTTGCAGGCATTGTATTGAGTTCTAATAGGGGCTGTGATTTAACAGGGGCTAAAATTTGCTCTTATTTGGTTGTGAGTCTTTCAGCAGTCATTGTATGCACATGAGGGCACATTCTGCCTCTTTCTATTTAATGTGCATGTTACAGTTCAAATCCTTCTCTTAAATGTACTTAGTGTGAGACACACTGAATGATATTTTATTTACACTAGTAGTGGGAGCGGTGTTGAAATTTTCATTATTCCAGTTTTTAATAGTGTTGAAAAAGGAATGTCATGGTTGTTTTTGGTTTTTTTTTTCTGTGACCTCTAAGTAGAAGTAATTTGCTCCATACAGATTAGGACAGAGACTGGAAGAGAAGCTCAGCATCATTCTGTGGCTCTGTGCAGTACCTTGTGCATCCAATTAACTAATGAAATTTGAATGAAGGTGGGGGGGGGACAGGACATAGAAATCCTTTTTTTCTTAGAAACATTCCCGGTTTGCAACAGACAAGAGCGTGGCACTGCCCTGCTGGAGTTATAGTATAAAGTAATAAACCAGGGTGCAGAGTCAGACTACAGAGAAACCTGACCCCACACAATAATCTGGGTGTATGGGTCCAGGAGAACAAGGAGTTTTCAAAATCCTTTGCATTGTTATGGATCCCCATGGCTCCTTGGCAGAAGTCCAGACCCATGCATTAGCCATCTCAGAACAGCTTCCTCAGGTTTCTAATGCCAAATAACCTGATAATATTATGCTCTTTCTGGCACTAAAAAGCCTTCCCTAAAATTATATGTCTTTTAATTCAGGTATTGGTTGACTGGTTTAGCAATTCTACTTTTACCTCAGCTCACATGTAATTCCAGAAAACTATAAACCAAGAACAGAAGGGCAACAATTACACTGTGTCCCTGATATACACAGACCCAACATCCACACACTCCCAAATTAGTATACTAATGATGTTACTGCTTTAATTAACCATGCTACTGTGCCTGTACTGGACTCTTTCCCAAGAACTGTTCAGGTTACTGCGTAAGGCAAGGACACTGATTTTCCTTTAATGCTTTTTTTTTTTTTTCCCTTTATTGACAAGACTGCCAAGTTCACAGAAGAATCAATAGCCAAGGATATTCACATAGGATAAGATTTACAAAGCATGTTTCACAGACAGTAACAACTGGGACCTCGGAGCACTTACTGGAACCAACAAAATGACAACTGATATGTCCTCCAGTGAATCTATGTTAAGACGTTCTGTCTGCAGTAATTAAAAACTAGGTAATGTCACCTGTGTGAAAAGCCCACCATAAAATCAGCTCCACTTAGGAGTGTAACTTGACATGTTGACTTTTTCCATCAGCAGCTCTGTCCTCTAAGCCTGCCTCTGGCCCTGCTATGCTGAGTACCACCTTCCTTAACTCATTTCAACAAAAGCAATACACTCTTGTGATCTCTCTTATTTTTTCTACTATCTCTTTCCTTCAGTGATACGTGTGGGATGGTCTTGTAACTCATTAATTACACTTAAGAAAATTACACCTCAGTAAACACACGAAATATTTTTTCACACAGTTCTTTTTGTCATACATAGATTTCAGAGTTATTACATCTCTCTTTCAATTCTTTGAGCTTATTTAAGCAAATTTATCTTGCCCAGTAAAATACTCATGTTTTCTGTTGTGTACTTTTAGCTAAGCAGGACCTAGATATCACTAAGCACAAGGATTCCCTGGGTATTCATAGTGTACAGTATAAATGAAATTGATTCTACTTCTTCCCATACTCCAGAAACACCTAAACTTCTACCAAAATCAGAGCACACACATACACACACAGAGCCTGAAACAAGTCTTTTACATGCTTTTTCATACACACACTTGTACTGACTTCATGCAGAAACTTTTATGGAGAGAAATAATGAAGGAAAAGAAAAGGAACTAACCTTATCATAGGTTATTGCATGTAGGAAGTATTATAAATATTATTAATTGCTTGGCTCTCTTCCTTCTCTGTCATATTTCCCTCAGGTCTCTGTTCCATGCTCAAGGCCACTATTTGATGGGGGAGGTATAAAGTCATAACAGGCTGATGTAAATTTCCTTTGAGGTGCCTTATATATCACAGATTCCACGAGGGAGATGAAGCAGCAATTTTGTCCCTGCTCATAAGTAAGGGATGGAAGAAATGCTTCTTGTGAAGAGAACTAGACTCATG
Source organism: Serinus canaria (assembly GCF_022539315.1). NCBI lineage: Eukaryota > Metazoa > Chordata > Aves > Passeriformes > Fringillidae > Serinus > Serinus canaria. The sequence continues at coordinate 10,402,071 of NC_066313.1, forward strand.
CCTGTTCTCTAATTGAGGCCAGTATAGTATATTATTCTTCAGGTAAATCTTTGATAACACTTATTGCCTTTTCCAAGACCCCTTCTGTAAGGAGGGCTTGTAATTCTGAGGAGGAAATGAACAACTCCAAAACTGAGGGAGATAAAGCAAGTGTCAGTGTCAAGGGCCTTAGATGAGGCCTGTTAGCTGAATTTTATGTTTCTGCTAAATTAAAATCAGAAACTCATTGCAGAAAATGAAAGAAGGTAGTTCAGGCAGGCACTTTTTAAGATCACCATCAGCCTCTGAACAGTTGAGAAGCCTTTGTCTACCTACTGTAGATACCTGGGTTGCTGGCTTGAAAAGATGCAGATCTACTACTCTGACAGGGTTGCCATCAGGGCTTTCCTGAGCATGCCAAGAAAGCCACTTATTGACCTTAAAAAGCTTAATTAAGCTGAGCAAATGATGATAAAAACCTAGGGAGAATACTCATTTCAGAAATATTGTAATGGGTCCACCCAGGGAAATAAGATAACACTTAGATGTGCACCTTCCATGTCCAGTATCCGTTTCATCTCCACATACTGCCTTTAGAAATCACCTGTTATTTAAGATGCCAGATGACCTTTTAATAAAACAATGAAGTGACATTTTAAAATATTTCCAACTTAACCACAGTCCCTAGCTCTTGTCCAGCAGCACATTTGTGCAGTTCAACTGGTAACTTGTTTTTTTCCTCCCAAGGAATTTCACCATCCACATGAGCAACAAAAAAGAACATGTGCAGATGCCAGTCTTTGCAAGTCTGTTGTAGACAAGGGAAGCACAGTGGGTTTTTTACACCCCTTGAGGTCCTATTCCAGAAAGGATTTAGGCTTTTATTGCCTTGCAATTGTCACAATTATGTACTCAGATGAGCCAGCTCAGTAAAATAAACTGGAAGATGTAAATGACACTGGTTTTCCTACAGCTGTCTTCAATACTGGGTGAAGAATGGCACTTTTGCTACATGAATAAATGGCATTAAATTCATAAAGCACAGCTCAAGAGGAAAAGAATTTGCTGAAATCCAGCTCTTGTTCACATGTGGACAAGAATCTGCTTTTACACACAGGTTTTGATCACAGCAGTTTAATCAGTGAGGCAACAATATGTTTGCTCAACTAAAGCTATCTTAGTTCTGATGGGAAAGATTGTTACCTATTCAACACATATAGAAATAATCACATTATTTTGCCATCAAAATCAGTGGCAACACTTCATAAGCAGAGTAAAACTAAGGATGACAATGGGTGTCAAAATTTAAGTGGGTAGTATCAGCTGAAAAGTAGGAGGGAGAGGAGCTACACAGTCATTTAAAATAGAGAGCATCAGGGATTGATGAGGAATGAGTTGAAGAGCCAGGAAAGTGTCTCTAGCAGAAATTGGCAAAGCCTATAATTGAAGTCAAGAAGATAAAATATAGATGTATGTTTCCTGGAGAATGGGTTTCCCAGAATTTTGTGTGCAATTGATTTTTTGTTCACTTACATGACATATTTGGTTTTCAAAACTGCTTTGACTGAGACTCTGAGACTCTACAGTGGTTAACCAAAATGGCTTAAAAAAAAATCTGACGAGAACAAGAAAGGGGAAGAAAGAAGAAGGAAAACAGAAAGAAAGGAAAGGAGAGAAAGGAGAAGACGGAGAAGGAATAGAATGGAAATGAGAAGACGGATAAGGACTTAGTACTGAAGAATGCAATTAAGAGGTAAGTGCATTAATACTCTCTGACGGAAGGCATGCAAGGGAGGAATTAAGTCAGTACTTCCTTCATTTAATGCCTGGACTGAATGACTTCCATTACTTCCTGGTCACGCTGCTTCCGGCCCGACCTGACTGAAGAGAGTTGCGTCCTTCTTTTCCTTCCTTCCCTTCCTTTTTGCTTTCCTTCAAATCCTTTCACATCCTTACATTGTTGCCAGTTTACTGACTTTTCTTCCTTCTTGGCTGACGGATTGGTGCGGCAGAATTGGCGGAATTGACTGTGGCGGAAAGGTGAATGACATGGGCGGAAGTTAATGAAGTGGTGTTCGGACAAGCGACTGAAGGAAGTTGCGAAGCAGTGGGGGCGGAAGGAAGTATGGCGGAAGGAAGTGGGCGGAAGTAAGTGGCGGCAGAAGTGGCGGAAGATTGGCGGAAGGAATTGGCGGAAGGAAGTGTCGTGAATGAAGTGCGGAAGGAGTTGCGGAGGAGTGCGGGCGGAAAATGGCGAGGAAGTGGAGTGGCGAAGGACGTGGGTGTGCGGAAGGGAAGTGGGCGGAAGAAGGAAGGAAGAAGGAAGAAGACATGAAGGAAGGAAGGAAGTCAGGACAGGAAGGAAGACGTCCCTTATGGCGTACAGAAGTGGGCGGAAGGAGTGTGGCGGAGGCAATGATTGTCGGAGGAAGGAATTGGCTAAAGGAATTTGCGGACGTTCGGCACCTTGGTCCTGCCGTAACCCGGACGTGCGGCCGTACGGGCGCATTTTCTTACGTTTCGTGCCTTGGTTGACTTTTCGTCACTGGTGGCTGCTATTTGTTGGCGGCCGCACCACTTCCTTTACTTCTTTCTGCTCCTCTTGACCCTTTTACCTCCTTCCGTTTATCCCTTTCCTTCCTTCCTTTCCTTGCCCTTCCTTATTTCCTCCTTAGGGTGCCGTCTTACTTTCCTTAATTCCTTCAGCCGTGCTTCCGTTCACATGAATTAAGGAAATGCCGTAAGGAAGGATCGTGTCTCTTTCCATATTAACTATGACCCATGACCTGCAAAGACAGAAACTGGTAATGTTGTAGCTGTTCTTAAAATTTCAAGGGTCAGATATGGCAACACATTTAATCCTATTAATTTCAGTGGAAGTCTTCACTGATAAAGATACTAATCAGTAAAACTATGGAGAACAGCAACCAACCCTTAAATGGAATGGCGTCCCTGTAAGAGTTCTATCCTATCCTTCTGGGTCTCTTGCAGGGTCATTGTAACAGTTCTAACACATTTATCTTTCTCTGAATATAACATTTTTAAAATTACTTTACCTTCCATTATCGAGGTCTCAACCCTATATATTTGGAATCTCAAATTTTATCTTTCATGCTAAACATGTTTTGCTGTCTGGTGCTGAACTGTGGAGGACTATTGTATCTCTGTCGTTGAGACATACTTTCAAAATGCTGATAATACTGTATGATAAGACTGTCATATTTAATTACCAGGCTAGCAGTTATGAGGACATTGGTATCTGATTCCCTTAGGTCTACAAATATATGACCATAACTTTGCAAACAGCTGTCCATCAACAGTTCTGCTTATCAACATCGATGTGGAAGGGTTTAAATGTCTTCTCCCAGTGCTTCTGTGCTAATATTCTCTGCTGCATTTTCTGCAGTACACAAGGCTGGTCTATCTGCCAATCCATGCTCTAATCTCAGTGAGACCAGAGGGGAAAAAAGCCAACAAAACTTACTGCACTCTTTTCAGAAAGGTAGTGAAGGTCAGACTAATCAATCTCAAATAAAAATGACACTACTTGAAAATTCCCATTTTACCTGAGTCCATATTAATTCCTCCTATCAGAACACTGATGTCCTGCTTCACAAAGCATTACTGTTTGTAGGACAGTACTTGCAGCTCTTCTATAATCAGCTGCTGAAATTTCCCCTTAATTTATTCAGTGCCTGTACTCATTCATCCCATTCCATACAAAATGCTGCATTCCTTGCAGTGTCACACAGCACCATCTATTTCAGTCGCATTGCTAACAACGTTTTCTCCTGTTTAGGAATCCATGTAAGTACAGAGTCATGCAGGAATATGATCCTGTTGGTGTATAGCAGCCAGGCAGCCCACAGCATCTCATACTTTTAGTAAAATAGTTACTCAGAACAGTAACAAGATCAATTCATTTAAACATGCACTTTAAAAACTGTTACATTTTTACAGCTAACTCTTAGCTGGTGTGAATTAGCAAGGATTGATTGACTTTGTGTTAATTCAACCCTTACTGGCCTTAATAGAATGATGCTAACTGGGGACTGACCCTGAACAGCTGATCCTCCGGAAGCTACAGAACCACATTAGAAAAAAAGGATGGCACTCAGAAAGACTTAAAGTTTAAAAAAAACAAAGGCACAGCAGCAGGCTGGAGAGAGGGCTGCCCAGTGGGATGGCCATAACAGAATTGAGGGTGTTAGGCTGCAGCAGAGACACTACAAGATGCACCCCAGATCAAGGCTTTCATTAAAGACCTGCTCAGGTTCGAGTGAACCCAACCACTACAAACCCATTCCCTGAGAATCAGGTTCTGTGAGTTTTGCCACCTGCAGATTTGCCTCTTATGTTACCTTTTCATCATTAATCTGATCAATAAAATGTAGCTCATGTTAGTTACCATTAAAAACAGCCTTCCATTTGGGTTTTTCCTTTGGGTTCTTTGAAACATTGTCCCTTGTGGGTGTAACACAACTTCCACCCCTGTTAGAGTTGCTTACAAAACTCTTTCCTGTTTTCAGCATTTTTAGTGCATTTTGAAATCTATTTCTGTAATAACACTGAAGACCTGGTTTGGCAATTCATGAAGAGCTTCCTTAAAATTCAGATAAATTATGAGCTGTCAGTGTCAATCTTGAGTGTGATCTTATCAAAAAACTCGAGGTTAATTAGGAAGGATCTCATCCTTCTAAATCCATATAAGCTTAACATAATAATTGAGAGTTGAGATCAATTACTCATGGTATGTCAAGGGTAGGAACTTATATGGTAATGATTGAGTGCTTGGCCTGAATGCTCAAAAGTCAAGGTCAGAAAGCACACCAAATGTACATTTAAAATTTCTTGAAGTCCCAAGTGGTGGGGAAAGGAAAGGACTGAAAATCTTATGTGAACATAGTTAGGGTGTATGCTGATGTGAAACCCTGAGGCCACATTCAAAAAGCTTTGAAATAGTAAATACAGGGAGAGGCTGGGAATGACTACATCTGAAAATGGGATTCCCAGTAGTTTGGGAGCATTTTCATGGAGCAATTCAGAAGCTCCATTTCACGAGCAAACACCAAGTTTTCTCGATGGGCTAGCAGATTTAACTGAAGTAAAAATAAGGCCCTCTGTCTCATGCAGTGCATGAGACATTCATTGTGTCACAGGCTCACCTTAATGTGACACTGGCAGTCCCTTGCAAGCACAATCTTCATAACTTTCTCCAGTTCTCTGGAAACACACTGCCACTCCACCTTAATCACTTCAAGGCAAGGAGAAAACAAGAGTCCTGGAGCTGTCCTGCTCACCCTGGGCTTATTTTTTCTTTTTTTTCCCCTTTAAGAAAAACCCAAAGCTGAAAAAATATTGTTGCCAATACTTTTGAAGGAGCTGCCTTCCAAGTGAACCACTGAAACAGAGACTGGATGTGCATGAGTTTATCTCTCTTATTGCACTAGAAGCCCAGACTGATATCTGCAAGAAAAGGATACAAAATTACAGCAAATTACGTACAGCCTTGGATAGGGCGCTAGATTGCAGCTGCCTAAGGTAGGCTCTGTAGGCTTACTCTGTATGTCAGAGGAGGTATGGAATTACAGAGTGCTCATCCCAAAACTCTCAGACACTTTGGCATTCGTAGTTTGTGAATAAATCCCCCCCGTGCTGAAAATGGGAGGGTCTCACAGTGAGATTAAACACACTGAGAGGATCTCCCCACTCATAGGAGGCAGTGTACTGTGAAAGATTAAAATCAGGCCTGAGCAAGCCAGCTCAGTTTCCAGGAGCAATATAAATGTGTCAATGCAGAGTTCCACCTGGCCGGTTGGCATGGTCAGCAAATCCCCATTCTGCAGAGCACTGCCAGGCAAGGCTGAGCATTCCAGGGACCAGGCTGGCCCACTGAGGAACCCCATCCCTCCAAGGTGGCTGTGCAATTCTGGTATAGGCTTTAAAGAGTGTGGAGCTCCAGTTCTGCAGCACGTGCGTACCGTATGGCAACACGAGTACATGCAAACATTTCTGCAATCATACCCAACACTTCTGCACTAGAAGCACTCCCTGGGAGGTGGGGCTTCTCCCCCAGTATGCTTACAAAACCTGTGCCACCTGAGGCCACCACCCTAGAGAGTATTATAGCTACAGCCAGTTCAGCAGTTCTTATTATGTGTGGGCTACTACAGCTACAGCTTTACTTTGGCTAAGCTGACTTCCACACTGCACTGTGTGAGCTGAGGCTGCCTCACAGTAACCCAGGACTCCAGACTTCTGACTTAATTCCAGCTGTGCTGATGCAACTCTTGGTTCTGTGCTCCCACGTGTGGCAGAGGTTTACCTTTGTATTTGCCATCAGCCAGGAATGCACAGTGGTGGCACAGCTGGTGCCATGTAATTTGTCAAGCGCAGTAACTCTGTCATGTGTTTGCACTGTAGGGAGCATGGAGAACAAAGGAAAACTGCAGTGGAAGGAAAGTGGTACAAGCCTGAGAACAGGAATCAGGGGTGAATGAGGAAAGGTAAGAAATGAAGAGCACCATGTCAGAAAAGTGATGGAGGTAAGAGATATAAACTTCCTGACAAGTGTATATGAAGCAATATCCAAGGAGTTCTCCATCCCTAGAGGTATGCTTTCTGTTTCTTTTTGCCCTACAAATTTATTCACAGCTTTCAATTCCTGTCTTCATTTCCAAATCCATTACTTCAAACCATATGAACGCTTAAATTCTTCCAACAATGCAAACTCGAATGAGGCAAAGCTCTAAAATCCTTTTTGGAAATTCAGGCAATAAATTTATCAGGCTGCTGCGTGAAGGCCTTTTTGAGAGTCTATATCCTGCTGGTATCATTACAAATCCTTAGTCTCTAGCTTGGCTTGCTGAAGATCTCAAGCAGGTATTTATTGATACACTACCCAGAGACCCAGATTACTCTGCAGAGTAACTGAATTTCCTGAGCAGTCAGCTACCGCATATAACATTGTTATGCATATCCTTTGCAATTAGGCTGAATCTTTAGTGATCACCTGTGGCTCAGTGTCCTTTCTGTCAGTTCCTCAAAGTCAGAAGGTGTATTTTTATCATGTACTAGCTCCACAGTTGCCAGCCTGCAGCTTGATAAGTTATTTAAAGCCTGCAAATGGTTTTTGAATGCTGTCCCATGCTAATGTTTGATAACTACAGTTGTCATGACTACTCAGCCCCTATGTGGGGGCTGTGTTGGGCAGCTATTGCAATGGTTCCCTGGCATTTTCCCTCAACATTAGTATCCCTTTCTCAAAGGCACAGCACAAAGTCCCTGGGCCCCACAGAGAGCCAAAACGCCATCACCAGCTGCTCCAGCCAGTCCCACCTGCCACGTGTAGCACACAGACTAGCGCAACCAGAGGGAGGTCATGGCACTTCCCTGCCAACTTACCATTCACACAAGAGAAATGTGCCAGTATTTGCAAATGAGTCAAGTTAGAAGCCTGCAGTGTGAGGCTTGCCTCACAAAGACAGAGCCCCTCTTATTTCTTTAAATAAGGTCAGTTACAAAACGGTCACAACCCTTCCCCCCATGTCCTTTCCCCAGCTTTTATTCCCATCATTTCAGAAACTAAGCCATGTAACTCACCCCTCAAATCCTTTCTGGCTTCCAGAGACAAGGCACAGTAAAAATAACCAAGAGCCTTAAGTTCAAGATGAATATTTTGATGCTAGAAGTAAGAGCAGAACTGTGCTCCATTTTGTTGCCTCCAGAGAGGGCTTTGACATTAACTTAATAGTGGTTGACTCACAAATCAAAGACTGTCTTTGAGAAAACTTTCTGCGAGGCTGATAGACAGCTAGCATACTCTAAGGCATTTTCTTCTGCATTACTTGGCAGGAAGCCTGAGACAATTTGAACAACACTGTGCAGAACGTGCCCAGCTCAGCCAAAACTCATTAAGGGCCTTGTCTTCTCTTGTGCACTTTGTGAAGCACATTACTGCCCCCCTGATGGGCAGCAGTTATGCTAAGACTAAAGATCACCTAATACCTTTAATGTACCAGTCAAATTGCATTTCTCAGCTGTGTATACACTGGTAAATGTTCTGCTGCTCTACCAGATGAAGGATGAAGATGTAATGGTTGCTCTTCTGCTAGTGATCTTGGTTAAGGAATTGCTTGGAAAGAGGTTCTGTGGGATGATAATCTCAGCAAAATGTGAGACAGCTACTGAAACATGCTCAAGTTCATGACTGCATTAACTCTGGTTTCTATTGAAAGACTCCTCCCTGGTGAACAATGTAAGACATATGCATCTTTGATCACTTTGAAATATATTTTTAGAGTTGCTCTGGATTTTGCCCTGGGAGTCTTGCTGATTTGTGAGGCAATCGCTTTATTTAAAACTCCATTCACAGTGAATGTGAGAGCACGGCTGAGTCACAGCATTACAGATTGAAGGGAGAATGCACTGCTGCATTTCTGCTAAACTGGGTATTACAAATACCCTCTTCCCTTTTTCATGTGCTTTCCTTCCTCTCTTTTTCAGTTGGCAGGAGTGTTCAGCCAGTGTGATATTTGCTGTCTGGTTTCCTTGGTTTAACATTGCCAAACAACCTCCACCACCACCCTACTTTCAGATGTTTACAGAAGTAAACTTCCCTATAGCAGCCAGTCCATGACAGAGGCCTTTAGCAGAAACAGCCTTCTTGATAAAGGGTAGATGCCAGATCTTGGCATGATAACTTGATCTCTTTCTAACTGCAAGACATAAAGGAAAAAAACACTTTCTGAACTGAAAGTTTGTACTACCTTCCTCCATTTGACTTATATTAATATAAAACCTAGTTAAAGGTAGTGAACACTCAGCTTGGCAGGTGTTAGTAGGGATAACAGGTCACAGTAGGAATCAGGTGAATTTCAGAAACAGAAGTGTCTGGATTTGCCTCTTATAAACTCTGTGCATGCTAATACACAGGACAAAAGAGCAGATGAACTGGAGGAGTGCTGCAGAGGGAAAACATTCTGCCAAATTTGCTTTATCATCCTTTTTTCTCCTATTTTCACTACTGTGAATTCCCTTTTTCTCTGCCTTCCCACCTACAGCTCAGTTGAGGTAAGAAGCAACTACAGGAAGTGTCACCTTGACAGCTTCAAATTCCTACTTTTTATCAGGAAAATACCATAGGCCTGGTCCTTCACTCAGTGAATCCATACTGATTAACATTGACCATAACATTCCATAAGCACCATTCACACACAATGATGCTACTAGTGGTAAATAAGGAGAATAATACAATGAGTGCTCAAATACTATGAAAATGACACACAGAAGCAGCCTCTGCTTGAGGTAGCAGAGGAAATATTTTTGCCTTGTCTGGCTAAATCACGTAACAGAGATATGAAAAACAGCTACAAGACATCTAAAGCAAAACTTGCCAAGAGGTGGAAAAGATTCAAGAAAAGTCAAGGGTATGTACAACACAAAAAGGATTTTGGCCAAATAAGGGTAGCTCAAGAAGAGCCAGAAATTATGACAGAGATTTTTAAGAACAGATTTGACAAGGATCTTCAATGCACACTGTCTTCATCAGTAGCTGATAAGAGTCCTGCCAAAGCCAAGTAGTGACAGGCTTTCTTCACCATGCAACCCAAAGGCCCCTCTCTCTCAACAGAAGAAGGCTGAGACAAAGTGCCTATAGAGCTTATCAGGTTAATCAACCAGTTCCAAAATGAGTCAGGTTTGAAGGAAAATCAGCTACAGAATGTCCTGTTCTAAAATTATTCCAAATTAACCAGACTAGGGAAGAAAGGGAGGGAAGGAAAGCATCATTGTTTAAATTGTACAAGCATTTAGCAGGGCTTTAGACTTAAGAGACTTTCCCTGCATTAGAGTAATCAATTAACAACAGAAGGTAAAAAGACTTAGTTGGGATTAGTAGCTGCAGTCACCAGTCATTTTGGAGCTGTGCATGAAAGCAACAACAGAGATGCAGTTTAAAAATTGCACACAAGATGGCATGAGGCTGCTCCACCAGAATTAACTGAGCCTTTGGTCCACCAACCCCAATGCCCTCACATGACTCTTCTCTTGGAAACACACGAGGACAGGAGCTTAAAGAATAAGCTGTTTACCCAGAGCTGTACCCTGGTTAACAAACACACATACAATAACATCCTTAAGCTACCTTGACCTTTAGCCAAGATGCTCTGTTGTGTTTGAGAGATCCAAGCTCATCTTTTGCAAGCACACCTAACATCAGTTTGTGTTTTGTCTACAGGTTGTAAGAATGTTCTGCTGAACCCAAAACCATGGGATACATTAGGCAAAATCTTAGATGTGAAAACCCTTAATTTTTATATTGCACAATTTTTAATGGTCTCAGGAAATCTCTTTGCAAATTAAGTAGAGCAAAGAGAACATAGAAATAATTGACTCCTAGAATGGGATTAAACTTGGAAAATTAAACAATGAGCATCTGGAAGCACAAATGAGTTTGCTGGAACAAGGAAAAATGCATTAATAGCGTCAGCTCTATCTGAGCTTCTGCCCCCATGAATCCAGGTCATTAGGACCAGGATTGGACCAGGACTGACCCCTGGAATACACCACTAAGGACTGACCTCCAGCTGGACTTTGCACCACTGGTTACATGAAAGAAGAATGCAGCAGTAAACAAGGATAGGTATCATAGTCAGCATTGGAAAACTGCTGATACTTAGGAAGCAATTCTGAAAGACACTTGGTTTTTCCAGTCATTATTTCTGCAAAAGACCTGGATGTAATGCCCTCAAATATCACTTAAATCAGGTGTGTTAATGGTAAATGACAATGTCAGAATTTGTTGGGAAAAAAAAAGAAAAAGAAAATACACAAATTAATTGTGTGAAAAATACTGAGTACAAGCACCTGGACATGTCTTTTTTCTTTTTTATCTCAACAAATGCTAAGCTTTCAACAGAAACCAGAATGTCCTCTATGGTTTTAGGCAGTAATAAATTTCTTGGTTATTCACCAGGTAGCCGTTTTACCCAAAACCGATTATCGCTATAGTCAGATTAAATGGCAAGACTTGGAGACCTCAGGAAACATATGGATTTTATAATCAGAGCAAAAACATCAAGTGACTTATTCACATTTAATTCCCGGTAAGGGTTATAAATTTAATAGAAAAAACTAAGGTTATTAACTACAGCAACATAATTTTCCATGTGCATCAGTGAACTGTGTAAAACATCTGAAGGGAAACTTGCTACAGAGGAGATTGCAGGATAGATACATGGAGAAATTTTGTGCTGTTCTTGCCTACCTTTCCTTCAATCAGCTCTGCCTCCCATCACTAAAACATAAAATAGAACTATGGTGATTTAATTAGTTTGGAAATATTTGTAGTTGGAGATGAAGGAAAGGAAAATTTGTGGAAAGATATGTGCACCAGAAGAGTCAAGAAAGGAAGTATGAAAATGAAACCATTAAGTAAAAGCACCTTAATCTGCACCAATTTTTTTCAAAAATATTTTTTGTGCTACCTGTAGCAACATAAAAACACGCTGCACCTAAAAGTGTGGGTTTGTGAAATTTGGATGCCCATGACATTTGGACATGAGTGACAAGGAGAGTTTATAGATCTGTCAATCCCTCCACCCTTTCCACCACCTCTGCATTCCTTGATTACCAAATGTGCTGATACAGGGGTATGTTTTGATCACCTTTCTGACCCAGGTCAGAACAGGGCATTTCACTTGGTCCTGAGGAGATTCAGCATCACTCCTAGCTGTACTGAGGGGTCAGTAGTAAGGCAGAGCCCAGGAAAGGCAGGGACTTGTTGAGCTCAGACTGCATCTGTGAAGATACACCATAAGCATCAACAGGCCAATGTTGGTCACAAAAGCCTGGACAACAAAGGACTTCCAGCTAACAGGTGTCAGTTCAGATTTAAGAGGCAACTAAAATAAGATTCAGCCTAAAACCTGAACCTTGCAGATGTTGGCAGTAGGCTCTTAGGCACATTGAAGCAGGAAATATTCCTGAAAACATGCAAGGACATAAGCATCCTGCCCTGCTTCTTTTCAGAAATGTTCCACACTCCTACTTTTTTTGCCAGGAAGAGTAGGAATTAGTCCTTATTTCTCTTTCCTCAGTTAGTTTTACTGGAATACATCTCTGCAGTGTGGGAAAGCCCTGTTCAAATCTTGTCTTTGTCTGGAGCAGGGATTGTAACCTCGATGATCTCGATGACAATGACATCACCACTGACCTTCGCTTATTTTTAGAGAGATTGTTGTCAGTCTCACTTGTCCATTTTGTACAGAATACTCAGAGATTTCCTGAGCCAAGGACAGGGTTAGGTTAACACAGTACTGGGTAGCTCTGGATACTGATCTCTGCCCAGTGTTTGACTCAGACAGGAAAGTCCCTCTCTAAGTCAATCCTGACATGACACAGGCTATTACTTAACTGTTTCTGCAGCTTGAAACATGTTTTGCTATCAACCACAAACTCCTGCTCTGTGAAGATTTCCTGGACTGGGATTATCATTGATGAATCTGTTTATCTGTACTTTGATTTCATACTTTGCTGAAGATTCGGTATTAATACACAGTTATTAGGTTGAGAAAGGTAGCAATCCAAAACTTAAAGAAATTTCTGTATCATACCATTACCAATCAAAACAGAATGACAAGAACTGGAACAAACTGTTCTTCAAGGTCACACATAAGATTTGAATAAAGCTGTACTTTAGTACTTACAAAAAGAGTGATGTAGATAAGTAGATACTCCATTTTTGTTGGTAAAAAAGTTATTTGTAGTTGGTAGGAGTTCAAGAACACTTTTCTTGAGTCAGAATTACCTACCTAGATTACTGGAATTACCTACCTACAATTGCTCTTAAACTTGCTGTATCTCCAGAGAATAACAGCAAGAAGGAGTGGGCTCCAGGGCCCTGACTTCAGTTCATAATGTCTGACCACATATTTGAGCCCAGAAAAAGTACAGTGCAACTGGCTAAAGATACAGGTAAACAGCACCACAGAAGCAGGAGGGGAAAAAAGTGACATGGAAAGAGTCATACCTTAGAGCCTGTTCCCAGCAACCACTACTCTCCAAAGCTGCTCCTGAGGGAGGATGATTTATGGAACTCAGACTTTAGGACAAAAGTATTATTGTAGGCTGTTTCCCCTTCTGTAGGATAGTTTCGATTTTCTTCTAGCTATCCAGGTAATTTCCAAACTTTCAGCTGAGCTTGATTTGTCCTCCATCTCTAGTCCAGAGTTCCCATCTCTTCTCTCACACTTTGCAGCCACTTAAGCACAAACTCAAGAGTCTTCCATTCCTCCCTAAAAAGAACAAAGAACACTGTGTGTATACCTCATGTGCAAACGCTGTTCCAGTTCTTCCTCTCCAGCAGCTGTCAATACCCTGGATACCCTGGAGTCAGAAGAAGTTCAGAGGAAATCCCTACCTATTCCTCTTTATTCCTGCATACTCTTCTTTATGACTTCTCTGCCTGAGGAACTTGGTACAACAGGAGCAGTGTCCTGATGGTCTTTCCTAAACATCTGGCTTCTCTCCTGCTGCGCCCACCAAAGCTGTTTCTTAAGCCCTCCTTTATTTTGCTGTCCTCCCCTGAAGTGTCTTTGAAGGTCTCTTTTATTCATCTTTGCTTCTGACTCTTGCTCCCTTTCTCTTTGGAAAGACACAGCACAATTCCCCTGTCCTGAACTGTGTTTCACCCATAGCAGACTTGGAGTCATGCCAGTGTCAGATCTTCCACCTGCTGAACACTGGAGCCACACAACTCAATTCCCAGTGACTGCTCATCATCTTTTCAGTACTTTCTTTTAAAGAGGCCACAACATGGACTTTCTGCCCTAGATCCTAGAAGATCTAAAGAAAATCCCATTAAGTGTTGGCAACTTAGGCAGAGTCTACTCATTTGAATTAGTCACCTAAACTCAGTTATATTTAATGGAGTGGAAAAAAGTGGTTCAGCAGCAATTCATTTCATGCAGAAATAGATATCTAAATATGATTAGGTGATTTGAACTCTAAAAGCTCTTATTTACTACTCAGAAAGGCACTGTACACTGGCAGGCTTAGATGAATACCTCAGTACTACAGAGGAATGAAATTAATGACAAAATAACCCAAAGAGTAGTTCTACCACTGTCATCAGTATTTTGTCTTCTAGATGAGTGATCTTATTTCATACTCATTCCTCATTCAGCTCTGCATATCCTAGCATAGATGGCAGAAACATTTAAATTCTCTTAATTGCTCAAGGAGAATAGGGACTTTTTTTTTTTTTCTGTAATTGTTTTTGGCCTTGTTTTCAAGTAACTCTGTGCACTACCATAACTGCAGCACTGGTAGAGCACTTGTAAACACATTCCCAGCTTTATTTTCTGTCCTTATAACAATCTTTATTCACCAGCAGATGTTTTGTCACGTGTGTATTCCAGATACCCGACAGTCCCATGCACATTTCTAAAGCACACAAGTCAAAGGCTGAGTGCTCCCACCAGTGTGGATACACATGGTCATGGCTAAGATGTACCACTGTTACTTTTAAGCAAACACATTTAGACATGGACAGGAATTACATGACATTTATATAAAAATGGCTGGTTTAAATCTTGATGCTTTGCAAATATAAGCTCTTTACAGTGCAGATGTAACTCAGTTCCCAAAGCCAGTGGAAGTTTCACCAAAGACTTCTTGAATAATCAGAATTCTGGCAAGCATGACCCTTGGGAGAATCCAGAAAGAACCAGGTTTGTTTATCCTAGAGGACTAAGAGGTGACATGATAACAGCTTTCTCTTATGGCAAAAGTTGCTATGAAAAATGAGGGAAATAAACTGCTCTTCTTACCCATTTTGTAGAGGACAAAAATAATGGGCTTAAATTGCACCAAGTAAATTTCAGCTCCCAGGGAAAGCTTTTTTCCCCAAGTGTGAAGGCACATTCTCTGGATGGGCCCCTAAGCCCTCAAGCTTGCAGTTTTTAAGAACAGACCTGACAAAGCATTTCTCAGGGTGCTTTAAGTAGGACTGACCCAGGCTCAGAACAGAGGGAATGACCCTTCAAGGTCCTTTCCAGCTCTGTTTCTTATCAATTTATAAATCATTGAGAACCAACATTAAGTAAAATCTTCTTGGGAAATCTTATTATACTATTTATTAATCTACCAACACTCTTATGTTTCATTAGTTAACATATTTCATCAGACAAGTATAAACCTGACTGCAGTACAAAACAAAATCAGTTGCCACAAAGGAGTGACCTGTCTAATAACTTGCAGCAATCCATGTCCAATGGAGTTCAGCAGCTCTCAGTCCACTTTTCTCCCTGCTGGGGATGCTCAGAGAGCACAACCAAGCTATTAGGTAAGACATGCTATCCCCAAGAAGGTATATAATACTCAAATATGATTATGACATCTGCTCCTATAAAGTCCTCATGATGCTCCTCCTGCTTCTTTATGATCTCCAAACATCCATT
Source organism: Serinus canaria (assembly GCF_022539315.1). Taxonomy (NCBI): domain Eukaryota; kingdom Metazoa; phylum Chordata; class Aves; order Passeriformes; family Fringillidae; genus Serinus; species Serinus canaria. The sequence continues at coordinate 10,417,511 of NC_066313.1, forward strand.
TTAATTTCCATAGCAAATTTCCCTCAAATGAAAGGCCAATACATCACACAAACCAGACAATTTACACTCACATGAATATTAGTTTCTTGTGTTCTTTATTTCTGACATCCTTGGGTTTGCAACAAGGAATCTGAAGCACAGAATAAAAGCTCTTAATGGCAGGCTCAGCAAAGTGCTCTGAATTTAGAGTCTGTAGTGTCTTTTCTTTAGAAATGGATCACATGCAATTCAGTAGCAGAAATACTGTCTCTTAACCTAATTTTATAATACAATCAGACTGACCTCTGCAACACACAGTAATTGGGAAAAAAAAAAGAAGAGACTCCAACAGACTAAACAGAAGCTACCCTAGTTTTTAATCAATAGGCCTATTCCCACTGGCTATGTATTTCAGTTCAGAACATTGTAATTAAATATAGTGATGAGCTGCATTTCTTTATGAATGAAATAATTTGCTCTCATTTATTTATATATATATATATGTAGATATATAAAAAACAGACTATAAGGTATTTACAGGAAAAAAATCCAATTATGTTGAGTCTAAACAAAATAAAAAATATGAGAAGTGTTAATTTTGAAGGAGAAAATCCCTTTAATTTACCCATGTCATGGGGTCATCAGAATACTGGAAGGATATTAGCAGTTTTGTTCAGACATAACATTACATATTATAAAAATAATAATTTTTAAATGCCACTTAAAATTAGATTCAGGACCCTGAGGATAATTGATGTCATCATATTCCACCAAGTGCTCCCACTGACTCCCTGTCATCTACTTACAAGATTAAGGCGAATGGGGTCCAGTCCTACATACATATTTTGAACTTATTTTACTCTGACACATAAAGATTTAAAAGAATTTCCAAGCCTGAACAGTACTACCGGAAAGTTCACATACAATATCTGCCATTTTGCCCAAAGACAGTTTATGATACTGTAATTGGAACTACCATTGCTTAGGAATCACACACTCAGAAGTACCAAAGGACTTAGGAAACAACTGCATTTCTAGTGAAGCTTCACCACTTCATGTTAATAGATTAAACTATGATTTCTCCTCAGAAATAGGAGAATGAAATCCTTGTAATTTTGCTATTAAAAATAAATAAAGCTGAAAAGCCATGTGAAGGTTCTCTGAAGGCAGGAATATCTTCATCCTAATCCTCAGTGATTAGTAGCACACCTACAGTGATTCTGCTTTGCATAAGAATATCCTTTTGCCCTTGACTTTATGGCAGGCTAAAGTTAATGGGCCAAATGCATCCATTGACTAAAATGGTCTTACTCCAAGAATAAGTTTGGCTTACTACACAGAAACACGGTGCAGAGCAGACAAGAGAATGTCATTTAAGAAATAAACCTACATCCTGCCACCACCTCTTAAGAGTGTCACTTGACTTAGAGGCATATTCAAGGTCAAATGTACAGATTAGAAGGAACAAATGCTGTTTTCAAACTAATACTTCTTGTTTTAGCTAGTGATTTACTTGGTTTTTCAGCTCTAGGCCACTTGGAGCCCAATATTTCATACCAAGAGGTCAGTTCTGTGAGGATGACATGCACAGAAGCATCCTGTGCACCTGCACTGACCAATTGCATTAAAGAAATTAAAGGGATAGCTTTTCCCCAAATTAGATATATTGTGTGCTGTGTTCTGACACACCTAGTATCACTTTAATAACACTGCAAATTAGATTGCACCTTCTACCAGATGTGTGTCCCATGAGACAATTTATTCACCCAAATCTGCCTCAATCTGTGCTGCAGGTACCTCCACTGAAAACTTCAGTAGTCTGTCATCATGGAAAGTTCAAAATACTCCAACTGATGCCAGCAACAGCTACTTTATAAAAGAGTAGGAAGTGCAAAGAATATCTTTTTCTCCAGTCTAACACAGGAGCCAATGGATATTGGACTATTTATTGAAGGATAAAACAGAACTTAAATAGATACCTCAGTTAGAAGACTGAAGCCTCTCTGTGTTACTTGTGAGTCAGCTTAAGATTTTGTGTGAAAGATGTGATGTTCAGAAGCAGTTATTTTCTTATTTAAAAGGAAGAGAAGAAGCTTCTGGAAAGAGTTTGCAGAAGAAAACATTCCAGGGTAAAAGCACCATCATGCAAAATTTTTAGTGCCATGGCTAAGGGCATTCCTTTGCTCAAAACACAAAGCCTTGCTGGTTCAGCTGGAAAACAAAATGTGCTGCACATTTCAGAGGGCAAGCTGACACAGAGGATCACCTCATGGAAGAATCCACTTAGATGAGTGAACAACCTGCAGACACTTCTAGGGCTGTTTGAGATCTGGCAAATCAAACCACCAGAGTCTGTGCTGTGCTATAATAATAATAATAATGCAAATTACATCTAAAACTCTTGGGAAAAAAAGCATGTTTACATCAAATAACAGCAACATACTAAGCTCTTGGCAAAACATACCACATGGTCATTGCTTTTGATAAATATATATTTATAGTAGTTTTACTACATAAAATAGGTTTCTTAAACCACTTTAACTTTTTATAGCAATTATTTAATTTCTTGAGTAAGAGGATCGAGAAATATAAGTCACATATGGCTTCTAGTATTGCTACAGCAGAGTTATATCTCTGTTAAATATTTCTATCACAGTGAAGAGCAGTTCAGCCTAATGTCCTGGGGGAAAAAAAAATCCCCCACTTATTCCATTTTTGGATGCACCTAAGGTCAGTCAGCAGGAACAAGGCTAATGAATATACTTGGGTGATCAGACAGAGGAGATCTGTTCCAGGACTCTATATACAGATCTAATACAGATCTAATACTTACATTCTAAAGCTAGAACACACACACACACGAACAAAAACAAAAGAAAAAAGGAAATAGAAGATGCCTTACACTAAGACACAATTTTATCTCTCTTTTGGACAAGATAAGGAGCAGATCTGAATACACTTTAAAACTACTTTACTGGGAAGAATATACTTGTAGAATAGGGGTTCACCAATTTAGCAAGGAAAGTTATAAAAAAAAGATCCAAAAAACCAAAGGCTGAGATGTTAATGCTATCTGATTCCAGTTAGGAATGAAAAACATAGTGTTGAAAGTGAAACCAGTCAGTACTCTGTGCAGGCCTGTGGCAGATTCTTCTCCTTCTGATGCCCTTCAGAACACGTACATTGCCCACATTAAAGTCATTCTCCATTTAATCCAAACTACTGGGTTTGTACCCAAAAGTACTGTGTGACCCAAGCTGGATAGCAGCATTGAGGTCAATGTGCCTGGACCTATTCAGGTAACCTAAAGCCTAAAAATGCTCAACTCCTCCAGGAGTTATTAAAATAGAACCTTTAACTTTTTAGATAGAAAATAAACTCAGCCATTAAGAAGGCTGTTTACCAAGTTTGCCAAGTGCTCCCTCTTCTACCTGTGCCATCCTTAAAGGCAGGCCCTGCTTTCAGTCTTGATTTCAGGTGCTCAGTGATTTTTTTGAGCACTGCAAATTCCTGCTCTTGCATAGAATAATGTTTTTATTCCTCTGAAGAGAACTTTGTGGATACTTCCTCTCCAGCCTCTCCCTGTGACTGTGCATCTCTGGGCAGGTTCAGCTGCTCATACCACCAATAACAAACATAACCTTTCTCCCAGGATTTCAGTCCAGACAATTAAAATAACATAACTCACCTTTGAGCAAAGTAAAATACATACAGATATGCTTGCACTCATGCAAATACACACATATACATGATAAAAGACTACTTGTAGAGCTCATACAATGCTTTATATACGTGAGTGTATGTGTGCAGATGTGCATGTCAGCATACACATCTTTGATCACCAACAGATAAGCCATCTCATTTTAGTCAAGCCCTCAAAACCTTGTGGAAATCGTTGCAGCTTGAGTGAGGAAAGAAATATTTTTTCTAATAAAAAGCATAAAATAAATAAAAAAGCCACTAGTGCAAACCTCTTTTCCTTAAACCAAGGACTGCAGTTGTGATAGCACATTGTTACATGAGACTGCCATGGCAGAACTACCAGTGTTTGAGTATATAAGTCTGAATAGCTCCAATGTCACCAGACGCTGCTCAAAGCATGAACAGGCTTCTCCATACCTTCTTACCATGGATTTTAAATACCAAAATAAACACAGAGAGTCGCTGGATCATAAGTACCAGCTTCCAGAGGCAGATCATCTGAAGACTGACTTGTGGAGGGAATTGAGACCCCTCCATGAGCAAACAGCTGTAGTGTGCAGTCATTCCTCAGTGGAACAACCACCAAAGGGAAGCACTGTGCTCACTTAGCAGGGCTTTTATCATAATAATATATCTGAACCTGTATACATCTAACTGCTGTGGAATCCTGAACTATTTTTGTTCCTTTGTCTGATCAGAGCAGGCTGCCTATTCTGCTTACTTCCCCGTCGGAAGATGGCATTTCCACTGAACCATGAACCCGCTTTGGCATAACAAATTTTCCTGGATGTTTCTCAAAATGTGTCACAAAGTGAACATCCTTTGTCTACTCCAATTATATCAGCATTGTCCCCTTCTTCCAGCTGTCATTTGAATATCTTCTGTTTGCAACCTTTCTTCTAAGATTCTTCCTGAATCTCCACCTTTGTGTCTGATCACAGAAAAGAGTCACCACGCTGTGTGGTGAAATAAGGGGAGGGTGCCACTTCCTCACCCTTTGTATTATCCTTTCCATGGAGAGGGATCTGATCCTGCATTACTAATGGATCAAAGGTCTCCCAGTGACTTCAGTCAGATTTTCTAAGTCTAAGAATGAATCCAGATGGAGACCATAAATCTGCCTATTCATTTGAGTCAGCCAAGCAGAGTTAGATATTCGAGATATTTGTCAGAAGAATATTTTCCCCTAAGAGAAGAACTTGTACAAACAAGAGTGGACTTGAAATAATGCAATATTTCTATGCAACAATGGAGTCATATTTACACATCCATTTCAGTCTCATTTACACTGAATTGGTTCACTTAACTCTATTACAAGAAATAAAATGTTTAAATCAAAGCTCAGGCCTTGTCACAGCACTGCTTGGGAAAGACTTTGCAACTGCAATGCTGTGACTACTTCATACTATTGTACTTCAAAACTATTGACCAAGGGCCTGGAAGCAGAGAGAGGAGGACATCCCAGCAATCATTTTTCTGTGGAGGACATATGGAGGCTAATAGCAATTTTTCTTTTCTCTTCCTCCACACACATGCATTTGTAAACAGCTCTGAGAAAACTCAAGACTGCTATTATGTTTTTCATTGTGACATTTTACTAGCATGCACCACTTCAGTGAACTGACCCCATCCCCTGGAATTCCCTGCTGTGGGGATAACCTCAACCCATTGCCATAACCCATATCCCTAAGATGAGGCAGGCTGAAGAGCACACAGAGTTTTGGGGTCCTCCTGCTCAGCTGAGTCCAGCAGCCCAGAACCTGCTGTTCCACACATTCCACTGTTCCCTGTACCCTCACATGTGCAGGGAAGGAGCTTTTCCTGCACCAGCCTCAGACCCCAGCATGTGGCAATCCAAGCTTCAGAGCATCTGCACAAATGTTCCAGAGCCCCTCAGTACACACAGAACAGGGCTCCCCACCCCTCCTCTGCCCCTCTGAACCCACAAATCTTCCAGAGCCCCTCAGTACACACAGAACAGGGCCCCCCACCCTTCCTCTGCCCCTCTGAACCCACAAATCTTCCAGAGCCCCTCAATACACACAGAACAGGGCCCCCACCCCTCCTCTGCCCCTCTGAACCCTGACCCCCTCCAGCTGCAGGCTCAGTACCCTGGCTTAGACCTGGTGCACCTTGACACAAGACAGACCTGTAGCAAAACAATAGGAAGGTTTATTTAACCTGGTCTCAAGCCAAGGTTCAGAGGTATTCATGAAAGGGTTGGAAAAAAAAAGGGCTACAAGGGCCATAATAAATCTTTGCTTACAGTAATTTCTACTTATTAAGGATGTTTGCCCAAACCGTATTCTCTAGACTGCTAAAGGCTGATTTCTCTATGCTTCTCATATTCTCATCTCATTGTCTAGATTTTTTCTCCAGTGATTTTTCTGAGGGCTTTTCCTGGAGACTTACACTTCAGAGACCCCTTCACATCCTTTCCTTTTTTGCTTTTTTTCAGATTAAGTGCCCTCCCACAGGCTCTCATGACTAACATGCATCCATACAAACCTCTGAACTCAAAAGCATCACGTACTATGGACTTTAAGTGTTGTCCCTGCATTTTGTCAAACAATTCCAGACATTAAAGTAAGACTCTTGATGAGACATACCTCAAGCAGACGGCTCCCTGTGGCTCTAATTTCCTGTTAGATTTTGGAGATTTCTGGAGAAACCAGTTAGGTAATAGATGTTGCAAAAAAATCAGTTATTTCTTTTTGAAATAAAACTATCTGATTCATGCCCTTATTTAATAATGTTTCAAGCTTTAAATGCTTTAACTGTTAACTTATCTCATTTGCCATTCCTGTATTCAGACTGCTTCCCTTCATAGCTATGGGTTTATTTCCTTGTTTTCTAGAACACCTGAAGCATATGCTATAATTAATTAAAATGGAATGAATATGTTAACAGCTCCTCTGTGTGACATATTTCTCTAACATCCTGCTTTCAGACCAAAGAGGAATAGCACACACATAATAAAAGATCTTTCATTATTTGGTTTTGCTCTGTAAACTCTATCAAACCTTTTAGCGAGAAAACAGCAGAAAGTGAATTCTCCAGAACGTTAAAGGTTTCAGGCTTTCTAGAAAATGAGTGATTTCCTGAAGCTGCAGGCTTGTAAAAAGGTCCTTTTCACCAAAAGGTTTGGACGTCAGCAGAGGCAGCCCTGCGTCACATTTCCTGTGCTGCAAAGGTTGTGATATGGCAGCTAGAATCAACACAGAGTCAAACTGCAAATTAGATTACAGAGCTGAAAATAATTAAGCAATAACCATAGAGGGACAGGGTATTTCCTGGGGCTTAGTGACCTTCTGGGAGGAGCTGAGGTCTTTAATGTTACTTCCAGCTAAACATCAGGAAGAAAAGTGCTATAGTATATTTTTTTAGTGGTCCTTACATGTGTAAAGGGCAATGCCAGGCTGTTGCTACTCCCAGAGAATTAATGTTCACAGCACTAGTCAATCAGATTTATTTATTTGCCACCAGACACAGTCTGGGGCACTGCAGGTCCCTGTCTATGGCAGAGTAATTGGAGACCAGGCAATGGGAAGATGGCTATCTTGGCCAGTTTCTCTCCTGCAGAGGCAGAGTGATTAAATCAGTTGTCCACTGAAAGTGTTCCTGCTGCACTGGATGGGTGGCTCCAGTCATCTCTTCTAATCTTTGTACAAAAGCAGTTCCACTGTCTCCTCCTCAGGCACCTCAGACCACTCTCTCAATCCCATAATCTCTAGAAAGTCTCTAATTCATCACATTTGTGTTCCCAGTTGGCTCAATCCCTGTCCTTTGTGCCTTTCTCTCCTACCCTCCCTCACTGGAAGTCATCACTTCCCTGCCTGTGTCTCACTGAGCAAGGCAGAAAAAGCCTCCTGATGCCCCAGCCTCTCCCAGAGGGCTCCTGTGGCTGCTCAAACCCACACCAGGCTCTCTTGGTGCCTCCTCTGTGGGGTGCTCAGGTGAGCCTGTCCCCTCCCATTGCCAACCCTTACCCAGCGCTCCCAGCTCAGCTCACAAGGAGTAAGCCAAAGGAACCCAATTCCTTTCCTGTGTTTGTGGCAGAATTGCATTTATGTTCTCAGCATGGAATGATATTACAGAGGAAGGAAGGCATAGCTAGCACAGTATATTTATTTTATCTTCTGATTTTGCTGTCATTTACAGTCTTATGTTTACTGTACAATGGCTAGAAAGTAGATTAAATACATTTTTTTCCATTTTTTCAACTAAACGATGTCTACTCCAGCTCCACTTAATTGCAATGGTAAGAAAAGACAATAAAAAGAAAAGAAAAAGAAAACAGAAAAAGAAAAAGAAAAAGAAAAGAAAAAGAAAAGAAAAAAGAAAAGAAAAAAAAAGAAAAAAGAAAAAGAAAAAAGAAAGAAAAAGAAAAAAAAGAAAAGAAAGAGAGAGAGAAGAGAGAGAGAAGAGAGAGAGAAGAGAGAGAGAAACGAGAGAGCGAAAGAGAGAGAGAAAGAGGAGAGAAAGAGAGAGAGAAGATAGAGAGGAAAGAGAGCGAGAAAGAGATAGAGAAAGAGAGAGGAGAAAGAGAGGAGAAATCAGCGAGAGAAAGAGAGAGAGAAGAGATAGAATCTCTCCCTCATCTCTCTCCCTCTTCTCTCTCCCTGCTCTCCCTCTCCCTATCTCCCTCTCTCCCCTCTCTCCAGCTCTCCCTCTCTCCCTCTCGCCCTCTCTCCCTCCTCTCCCTCTCTCACCTCTCCCCGCCTCTCTCCCTCTCTCCCTTCTCTCCTCTCTCCCTCTCCCCTCTCCTCCATCTCTCCCTCTATCCTCTCTCACTCTCTCATCTCTCCCTCTCTCTCTCCTCTCTCCCTCTCGCACGTCTCTCCCTCTCCCCTCTCTCCGATCTCCCTCTCTCCCTCTCTCTCTTCTCTCCCCCGCCGCTCTCTCGCTCGCGCCACCGCTCCGCCTCGCGTCTCGGCGCGCCATGCGCCCTCTCTCCCTCGCGCCCTCGCGCCCGCGCTCCCTCTCTCCGCTGGCCTCTCCATCTCTCCGCTCTCCTCTCTCCCTCTCTCCCCCGCCGCGTCCCGCTCCCCCTTTCCGCGCTCCCGCGCCCCGCTCGCCCGCTCCTCTCTCGCGCTCGCGAGATCTCTCCTACACTCTATCCGCTCTCTCTCTCTCCGCGATCTCTAGCGTCTCCCCTCTCGAAAGCTCCTCCTCCCTCGCTGCCATCGCGCCCCTAGCGCCATGACACTAGGCCTCGCTCCCTCTCTCCATCTCTCCCTCTCTCCCTCTCTCCCTCTCTCCTCTCTCCCTCCTCTCCCGCTATCCCTGTCTCTCCCTTTCCCTTCTCCCTCTCTCCCTCGCGCCCTCTCTCCCTCTCTCCCTCTCTCCTCGATCTCCCTCTCTCTCTCTCCCTCATCAGCGCTCTCGCTCTCTCCCGCTCTCACTCTCTCCCTCTCGCCGTCCTCCCTCGCTCCGCCGCCTCTACCTTCTCTCTCTCTCTCTCTCTCTCTCTCCCGTCTCTCTCTCTCTCCCTCTCTCTATACTCTCCCTCTCTCGCCTCTTTCCCTCTTTCCTTCTCCCTCTTTCCCTCGTTCCCTCTTTCGCGCTCGCTTTCCCCGCTTTCCCTCCCCTTGCCCTCTGTTCCCTCTGCCCTCTTCCCTCTTTACCTCTTTCCCCTCTTTCGCCTCTTGTCCCTCTTTCCTCTTTCCCTCTTTCCCTACTGTTCCCTCTTCCTCTTTCCTCTTTCCTCTATTCCCTTCTTTCCCTCTCTCCTCTCTCCCTCTCTGCTCCCCTCTCTCCCTCTCTCCTCTCTCCAGCTCTCCTCCTCCTCTCTCCCTCTCTCCCTCCTGCAACTCTCTTCCTCTTTCTCCCCTTCCCCCCTCCCCCCGAAACCCGAGAAACAAGCAAGGATTCAACTTCCCCCTCAACTTTACTACTTTTTTTATCTCTAATCAAAATAGAGTTATTCTGCAGAATTATGAACTACAGTCATCTCTTGTGCAACCCTGCTGGAGTCAAAGGAGTCACCCTGGGAACAGATTTGGCCCATTCTGTGGAAAACAACTCAAAGGGCAGGGTGACCTGTTTTGCAGCAAGAATGTAAATACAAGTAATAGAGTATATTTTTTTTTATTTTAATGACTAAGCTGCAGAATAGGAATCTAATTTCTAGACCTGGAGTTTTGCTCAATGAGGCTTAGTAAGATGAGCCTGATATTTTCTTCATATTGTGTAAGAAATCAGTAATAAACTGCACATCAAAACATACATAATGATCTTTTTTTATCAAACTATTATTATTATAATTGTAAGATAAATGTTATTAAGTACTATTTTACACACCTGGATCTACAGAGTGCTGCACAAACTGGCTGAACAAACAGTTACAGCAGAAATCTCACTGCCTATTCCTAAAATGCAGCCACTTCTGTAACAAAAACCAGCAGCTGTTAATACTACACAGCTGTACCAGACAAAACCTTGGGGCATAGATAGAACATGATGGCTCTACTTATCCAAAATTGCAAGTGAAGTGTAAGTAGGTAGAAAGCATGGTAATAATCCAAATACAGAGAGTGATACACTGCCACTCTCTTGCCAGAAGCAGGAGATTGTACTTACAAGGACATCAGTCTTATCCAAAACCCCTGCAGATCTTCGCCCACTACTGTCAAAGGCAGTAGTTTTCCTTTTCTTCTTCCAGCTGTAAATAGAAGGTCACAATACCCAGCCTGCCAACTGCATCTTCTTTGCAGAGCATCTCCAGCTTTCCCCAAGAGGGCTGCCTAAAACTGGTCCTTTTTTTTAGGCAGGAATTCCCACAGGTGCTGCAGCAGGTAACAAAAAAACAGATTTCTCATGAACAAATGTGTTACTCATTTCCCTCTTACAACAAGCCTCTTCCTTTGTTGGTTAATTTGGATTTTTAAAGGAGATGGGACTGATGAAGACTCCTTTTTATATTTTCCAAGCTCTTTACCTCTGGAGGAAAAATTATTTTTCTCACAAAGAGTGGCAGCATAAGGGGCAGAATCTGCCATCTTTCCTCTTCATTAAATCACTTACCTTACAGTAATATAGCAAGAGACTGTATTAAACATTGCAATGCATATTTGCATGTATGTACTCTAAATGCCCAAGAAATACAGAGTGCTTCATCTTCCAGCCAGGACTGCAGGCCCTGCTTCTGATGTCTGTTGTGTCACAACAGAAGATTCTCCAGTAATTTCAATGCCTTTAGACTATTTTTTTTTACTGAAAAAGTATTTTTCAGCCTCATTTGTAATAGCAGAGTGTTCTATAATCAACCAAAGTTCACATTAGCATGTGCCATCTCCATTTGCACATTACATAACATGGTATTTTTTCTGGCTCTCTTCAGATCGTGGTTGTCATGAATAACTGTCAACTGGCTCACAAGAGGAGAAAAATACAAAAGCCCAGTAATATTTTCATCACCAGAGACTCAAGCTTTCTAGATGTTCCTGTGACATACAATATCCCCTTAAATTCCCTCTTCTTGCCTCCCCAGTGGCCTCACAGCCTCTGGAGAGACCCTGTCCTCTCTCTGTCTCACTGATGGATATCCCCACAGTGGGGGGCTATCACCATTAAGCAGACTATTAAAAAAATCTGCCTGCCATGATAACAGCAAGAAGAAAGGGAAGATTTGCCTAAGATCCAAGCAATGGATGAAAACGTCCTTGGATTGTCAGGCTGCAGTGATGAAAACGCCTTACAGCCAGAAAGAGAAAAGGCAGAGGCAAGGATGCCACGCCAGCAGGTGAGAGCAAAGCCTTTTTACTTCATGTCTCCCAGGAACTGGAGAGAAAGATATACATTTCTCAACGGGTTTTGTTCCCTTCTCCCTTGTTTATGCACCTCCAGCTGACCTGATTATGTCAATGCCTCCTGAAACTCGTTATAACAAGTTCTCCCCATTGCAGTGACACTTCTGATGAAAGCAAGTGGAGCTGACCCGGGGAGTGGCAGCAGATTCCTGGAACTGGCTGCAGATCCTGTGCCACCCTGAACTTTACAGATCAGGGTTTGCTACCCTAAAAGGAGAGGATGGCAGCACTCTCAGGGAGGGTGCAGGGCTGGGCCCATCACCTCTGGGAGAAAAGGCAGGCTTGGGGTGATCCTAACACAGTGTCCACGCAGTGCTTTCTGTATTCTTCCTTTCTTCCTTTGGGAAGTCTGTTTACAACAGTGCTTAGAAACAAAACATGAAGTCCCTTATAACATTAAAATTACCATTATTCAGTGGACAGGGTGCTTGTTTACAAAAACACCTAATGGCCCAACATGAATGCACTTTGTTAAATGCTAAATGTGGTGTGTATCCGCCAGCAAAGCAAGCATGTCAAATTTACAACTGTGACGAGCAGAGACGAGAGGAGTTTTTTGCTTAGGTGGTAATGTGCTTTAAAGGGAGAGTGAATCTGCATTTCTTGAGAGGGAAAGCTGGGATACAGCCAGAATTCCAGCCAAGTGATGACTCCTGATGTTCTTTCACTGGCTCAGACTCACAGCTCCTCTTTTTGATTTTGTTGAACTTTCCCTTTTACCCCCATTTACCTTAATTTCCTTAAATAGTAAGAACTTATGAAACACCAATTATTTCATTCCCTTCTTCTCTGACTTTGACAACATGTGATGCTGTATAAATAATAATTCATTATAATTATGTATTTCCTGAATATAATAAGATTCCTTTACAAGAGAATATAAAGCAGAAATATATAAAATATATAAATATATACATAAATAAAATAGATTTATATATAAAAATAAAAATAGAATATATTTTCATATATTCTGGTATATTATTTTATATAAAAGAATTATATATATATATATATATATATATATATATATATATAATTTATAAAAATAAGGAAATAAATCTTTCTGAGCTACTAGCAGCAATTTTCCAGTAGCATAGAATTGATATAATCTTTTCTGTACAACTTGTGACCATTAATTTTGTGGTATCCTCACCATGGTCACAGACAGCTGTTTTCTGCTTTCTTGTGGCAGGTCAAAAAATGAAGCCTTGGGAATAGTAATAAAGATCAGAAATCCCACACATACAAACAAGCATTTCTTTAGTACAACATCCTGCAGTCCTGATGATCCTATGGTAGGATTTCAGGCTCAGGTTTTAGCATTTTATCATATGAATTAAGCTATGCACTTAAAGATCCTTTAAAAAATAAAAATTGATGCAATTGTGAAACAAATTAATTTTTTATAAGAACAAAAATCTGATCAGTTGTGATTTGTTCATTTTCTATTCAAAATATCTTCCTTTGAAGGCTGAACATTTCTTTCACTATTTGTTTTCCTGTTCACTAGCACCTCTGATTTAAACACTATATTCTTCTAAAATAAAGCCACCTGTCTTTTGGCCCCACCTAAGCAAGTTCACCAAAGAACACAAGTAATACATTTCATTATCTAGCTTTGGTTAGGCACAAGGCATGATATAAAAACATGCTTTGATCTTTGTGTAAGAAGTCCCACTGCTGTGAGAAAAAAGAATAAGCAAATTTTAAGAAATTTGGACATGAAGACAAAAAAGACCAATAATGGGTCCCTCCTCTGTATAGTTCTATGGTTTATGCAGTGGAGTGCAATATGCTCTCCTTTCCTGGCAAGAAAATACCATTCAAGGGAGGGAGATTCCTCTGCCAGGAAGCAGCTTAGCCAGCAAGGTCTGAAATGTACTTGGTAACCTGATTGGAATGCTCTTCTGTTAAGCTGTTGGGGATACAACCATGGCACAGAAGGAGAAACAGGAGAGAACTTTTTTAATGTGGTGTTGGCTTATGAAAAGTTCATCTTTGCATGATGACCTTCAATCTTAACTTTAAAATTTCCTTTGATTTATACACCAGTATCTGCTTGGCTACTTCACAAACTTAAGGCACATCATTTTTAATTCCTGTAGCAATGGATCAACACCACAGACCTACTTACATGGGAACAAATCCCAACCAAACAGAAACTTTTCCAGCCCACCATAAAGAAAGAAGGCTTTAATAAGCCTGCTTTAATAAGTCTGTTTTTCTAATAAAACTCCTATTCAGCCTACATCTATTCACCAGTGTGTCCTGTCATCCTTCATGATCAATTCCCAAATTTGATTGCAAGCAGTTTTCATCAGGGATCATGTCTTCTTTATCCCTGTGGACATTCAGATGTCTTCTCTGCAGAGTCATAAACTAATAAAAACAGACACACACATCCATCAGCTAACCTGGCATAAGTAGTAGTCACTACAGACAAATCTTTGCATGTTATTGGACTTACATGCAATCTAAGACAGCAACAGCTGAGGAATAAAAATGATACAAGGTGAGATTTTCTAAGCTTGCCTTTCAGAAACGCAATGAGGAGGTGAAGCCCACACCTTCAGAAGAGTCTGATTTCTGTGTGCCAAGGAATCACTTCCTCATTTTCCTGTATGGCTCCTTTTTACTGCCAAAGCTTTCTCCTTTGCACTCCTTCTTGAAATCACTCCTCCTGTTGGGCACTGTAAAGCAGGGTCTTCCCAAGGCTGCATGATCTTTTGGTGTGAGGGGTAAAGCAGGTACCACGGGCCATCAGTGAAAGAATCTGCAGGAGAAAGTTTTAATAGGACCAATTCTGTTACAGACTTGGTGTTTGGCCCTCAACTCATCAGTCAGCCCCTCTGAGCCATACTTGTGATGCCATGGGTTTTAGCTTTTATTTTTTTCAGACTCTGTGCTGCTTTGGTGTGTGGGTCTGGGCTACATACTAGGGGATAGTAAGCTCTCTTCACAGGATAGGTAGACAAAACAATTCCTTCTCTAGCTGGGGACCCAAGGACAACCAATCCAGATTTCAAGCCCAAGAGCATGAACAACATGGAATGAAGAGAGAAAACAAGAAGGATGGGACTTCATGGGCTTGAGCTGTAACTGGACAATTAACTCCAATATGCTAATGGACCAGAACTTATAAAAATGTGAGATCTTGTGACCAAACCCTCTTTTGCTTCCATCTTGGAGCCATCTGGGCTGAGCCATGACTGTGGCTCCTGTACTGCCAGGGTGTGTCCTTTGAAGGATCTTCAATTAATATCCTCCTTATTCCCCTTAACTTTGCCCCTGTTCCAGCTCCTTAAGGCATCCCTTGAAGCAGCCAAGGGCAGCTGCAGGTGGGCAGAGCTGTGCCAGGAAAGGACAGAAGTGGTACTGCCAGTTGTCATTGCTGTTTCTCTCACCCTGACTAACATGCCTAGGGCTAGGGGTGGCCTTGCCATTTGGCTCTACTAAGTAGGGTGATATCGCCCCCGAATGCCTAACCAGGGTTTATAATTCAGTTATATCTCCTTTCTGTCCTTCACCTTGACCAGAATTAGGCTGTAAGAATCCCTCTGCAAGGTGGAGCAGTTTTTTAATTCCTCTTCCTTCCCTCCACGCAATACCTTTGAGCCTTGGACATTTGGCTTTGAAGGACTCAAGGGCAGAGTGTGTGGGATGTGACATTTGCCAGGATTCCTCTTTCATTCTTGTTTCAATGTGCAGGGCCAGGTGAGAATTTTGCCTTCCAATTTTTATAAACTCTGTCGATCACACACCCTTGCAGAAAGCAGTGAAAAGAAAAGCTACATTCAGCATGGGATAAAGGTACTGACCTATGGGTTGAGTGCAGGACTGAAAATAACACTTCTGCTTTGAAAACTTTATCCTGGCATGGTTTCATACTCAAACCATTTAACTTCTGCTCTCCACTTAAATAAAGATTATAATAATTATTTAGCTTATATTTTATCTCTTTTCATAATACCTGTATTCTCCATTCAGGAAAATAAAAACCAAAAAATACCAATGTAATTTTGTCCCAATTATATCTTCCTGTATCACATAATTACCTCCTGAGGAGCTCTCTTTGTGCAGTGCACACAAACTCATGTGCACATGGGCACTTCCCATCCATCCCCACACTCACATGCAAACACGCTCACGCTGATTTTCCCTGTTCTGTCTCCATGTGGGAACTGTGAGATTGCAGGAGGGGCTGCTAGCAAGGTTTCCCAATGTTTGTTATGATGAACACCCTGCTATCAATTGCCTGTAACTTTGCCAAACTTCTCCTGTCTAGCTCCAGCTGAAATTTTCTGTGCCAGCCACATACTGCAAGCTGAATGCTTTTGGGAAAAACTGCACTAAAACAGCTCAGTGATCTGGAGCAGGGAAAAACACACTGTTGTGTCTGTGCTGAAAAACAAATAAAATCTGGGTAACCTGCTAGGATACATACCCTTACTAACCTCATAATTTTTAGCATGGATTTAAGCTTGTCTCGAGGACTTGAGACTTTGTTCTAAGAGAGATTTTTGCAACCCACATGAGAAAATTACCACTTTGGCTTGATGACCAGACTTTGAAGCCTCCTACCTTGCAGCTCAAAATCTGGAAAACCTTCAGAGCTGAAACTTGCCAGGGGAGCAGGGAAATCCTGCACAGCCTGAGGACTGCTCGATGCTGCTGCAGCAGGGGATGGACCAGCCCAGCCAAGCAGGAGACTTTGCCATGGTGTTCATGCTCTCCTCTGAGGCCAAGGCACAAGGAAAGGATTCCCTCCACTCTGCAAGAGGAACAGAAGAAAGCTGGATTTTATAAGCAGTTCCCATGTCCCCATCCAGGACATGAGAAAATGTATGTTTAAAATCTACACTTGAGAAAAAGAAATTAAATTTCTTATATGTGGTAACTCAAGTATTCTTCCCTTCACTATGGTTTTTGACTAATACAGCAAAGAAGATCAGGTTTTAGCCCATTTACAGTTTCACTTAACAATTCTGTTTGAACTGTGTCACATTACCTGGTAATGTAGACATTATTTTTCAACAGTATAAAAGCAATGCAAAACAATAGAAAACCAGGCTAGTTCGTGCCTTTCCAAGAAAAAGCACATTTTTGCCAAAATTTTCAAGAGATATTTTTCTCTGGGCCATACAGGATGATCCCCTAAACAACTTCTGTGTATTTTCTATTTTTTTTTTCAGTGTTTGGCTGACTTTAAACAAGAGGTTTAAAAAAATCTTCCAAATTGAGCACTTTCAAGGTGCATGCATCCATACTTGCCTCAACATCTAGCCAGACTCAAGATTTTTCTACTAATCTAATAATCTTAATAAAGCAATTTCATGCTCTGGCACATCTGCTTCCAAAAGACATTTTGCATTATTTTTCTGATTGTGTTTTTGCAGCTAAAGAAAACTGAAATGAATGCTACAATTTACATTGAACACTGTTGAGTTCCTAGTGGAGATGACAGAAAAGGGTTATGATTGGACACACCATAATATGCAATAAATGTTTAGGGAGCCATAAGACTTAAACTCACCTGTGTTCTTTCTTTCTCCTGGTTAAAAATTGAGAGGATATTGACATTTTGTCCCAGAAACTTACAGCTTTCTCTGTCAGGAAATATTTTCTTCCAATATTCTTTGTAGTGTCTTTCAGCTAAGTTCTTTTACCTCTGACTACATGGATTCACAATAATTCTATTTTACACCCCAATAACACTAATGCTAGGAATTTTAAGTGAAAATTTTACAACTTCACATATTTTTCCTCAGACTAGTTCATAGTAAATAGTATCCATAACAAAAAAGCTGATCGCAGATAATCTCCATCTTGCTAAAACAAGAAGCAACATGGGTTTTGGTTGTTTTCTTTTTAATTATATTGCAGCCACAAGGAAGGAAAATTTATGTTCTTAAATACAGAATTCACAATGCTACTTATTTGATTATTTCCTGGTCAATAAATCCATAATCTTCTGGGCTGCTGAGTATCACTGTTTTTAATGCTTGAGAAAGCAAAGCCCAGTTGGAGAGAGAGATGAAACATCTTCCAGAGTGTAAGGAAAATTTTGCTGAGGGCCAACACTAAAACACCAGTATATGTCCTAAAGGTAAAACCCAGCAGAGTCTGAATTACAAACCCTGCTGCAGTGCCCGACAGATTCATGGCTGCTTCTCCCTTTGCTTGTCTACTGTACTTGCCAGTTCCTGGAAAAGAGTTGTCTCTGTCACTTTTTGTATCCAAACAATATCCCCCTAGAGTTTTAGCTGCTGCACAAATAGAAATATGACATAAAGGACAAAGGATAATTTTGGCCTGCTGACAGTTTTCGTGTCCGTGGGTTAAAGAAAGTTAATAAGAGAGTTTACTGTGTGTACCACTTGAACACTAAAAACGTTCCTCAAGAGGTTAAAAGTTCAAAGTTGAGTCAAAGTCTGCACTGCCTCCACTCTTCCCTTTTAATTATCTGAGGTCAGGAAGTTAATAATACCAGAAATCCCCAGTAGAGACCTCTTGCTCAGTGTATGAACTTTAAACTTGTTCAGCTTTTTTCAAAGGGTAAAAAGTTCAGTGAAAACACAGTGGATTTTCCCTCTGGTCTCCACCAATTCAACCTCAAGGGTTAAAAGTTTAACTGTAAAAGAGGAACCTTTGTTCTCTGAGCTACATTTACAGAGTTCACTTATTAAAAGGTAAAGATTTCAAACAGCAGCTAAAGTCCAAAGTGATTCTTTTCCATAATGATGAAAATATGGCAATAAAAGCAAGTCCTTTGATCTGTTATCACTTCCCTCAGAAGTGACTGTCAAAACTTATTTTTCTCTTTATTTTGAACTTTGGACCAGTAATGGAGCCACATGGGTCCCCAAGGCCACGTATATCTGTTAAACAGCAACATGCTGCATTTGTGAATTTGCTCTACATTTTTCAGCCAGGGAATATCTTCTCCCTGCTGAAACATTTGTGGCAAATGTTTCTCCAGCAGGACTCTTTGCACAGTTTATTTCACACAAGCTCAGGTTCACAGTTCTGACAATGGGGAATGTGTCAAATATAGGTGTTCTCACTATCTTCACTCTCCAAAGACAAAGATCCCCCTGCTGACCCTTTTGGAAACTATGCTGCTAGAAAATCTAAAAAACAGCTAATCTAAAATAAACCTGGTTTTATATAAAACAGCTGGGATTTGAGCTATGGGAGTTCCCTGGGGGGTATTCAATAGGTGCAAAGCATCTGATATTAATTGGTGTGGGTCGAAGATTTCCAAAAAGAGGAAAAGCCAACAAAATGTTACTTTTGTTTTGAGTGTTTGTCCAATGTCTAATGGCCAGGATAAGTATTTATGCAACTGGAATAGGAAATGCCCTTGGCTTGGAAGATAATAGATTGCTATGCATGGATTTGAAAATCTTGAAAAACAACGAATTCTAATTTGGGCCTTCCTTAGGGAATCTCTTATAATGTGAGTTTTGGATTGCAATGGTGTGAGGGGCCTTTTTATTAAAGATCAGCTTATTAAAGTTCAAATATTCCCAGAACAGCTCATTTCCCAGTCCTGCTTCATTTATGAAGCAGTTGAAGCTCAGTATTTCAGGCTTGCTGTACCCACAAGCAAAAAGCCCTTGGCTCTGTACCTCAAAGTGCTGCTCTGACCAATACCTGTGACTCTGTTCTTTGATACAAACCTCACCAAAACCAATGCAAGCTCTCACTTTGGGAAGCTTTAGGTCTGCCCATATCATTCTGACAACAGAACACAAGATCATTCTACTCCACCTGACCCATGCTTGGGAGGACTACTCAGTTTTGAAAAATTAGGTTTTAAATTTGGGTCCACGCTAAAATTCCTCTAACTGGGATTTACCCCACACTTTGCAGTTCCAGACCTTTCTCAGAGACCAATATTCACCACTGTGTCTATAAAATGCACTTTGCAAATGAACCTGCAGGTTTCTAAATTACTCTTTCAGCTTTTAATTTTCCTACAGTCTTTGCATGACCTGATATTCCATTTAACCTATCATTCATCAAGCACTAATCCAAGCATCTCTTCTTTATCATTTTGGTCCCTTGTTTACACTGTCAGATGAAGACTAGAGCAAAGAGAAGCTTTTCTTGATTATTCAGATAAACATTTTCTCTCTCCTTTACGTGACCAGCTCTTGAGCTCTCTCAAGTTCAGTTCAGCAGGAAATATTTGCTATTCTGGCAGAACTACTTTACTAGGTCCAAAGGTTCCAAAGTTCAGCTAAAGATGCTGACCTTAGGCAAGGGTCTAGTTGGGCCAGCCCTGCTGTGTTTTCACCAGGCTCTCTGAAGAGGGAGCTTGGCATTAACTCTGCATGACCCTCTCAGCAAGCTCCGCTCAGACCACAAACTCACAAATTAACAACAGATTCTGTAGGTTACAGGCCATCCAGATAGAGGAAAGGATGACTGAATCTGATTATGGAGCCACTTATGAGACTTGCAATAGGTAGCATTGCATAATTTTTATTGGAAGAGGTCCCTTTTGGACATAATTGCCATTTTACTCAACTAATTATAATTATGCTTAATACAAAAATAAAAAAAGCACAGACTGTTCAATACAGCTGACACTGACAATATTTGTGCAAAGCATGACTGTTTCACAAATATAATCTGAGTTCAAGTGATTCCAGGACCAAATTGAATACCTGGCAATCAGACACCCATAAATTATCATTTTAAATGGAGCATACACTTTCAGAGTCAGTGAGATATGAACTATTCCAGTTCACTTTTGCTTCTCTATCAGTCTCCACATATGCTTTTTTTTTAACTATAGCTAATCCATCTTTCTGTGGATTAACTTAAACAGGCTTTTGCTGTGCTTGAACCTTCAGCTTAAAACATTGCTTTTCTTTGCAGCAAAAGAAACTTCCCATGCAAAACTGCTAACACATACTGTACTCTTTTGAAACTGGGTTTTTGGGGGTTTTTTCATAGTGCATTTGTAGCCACAGAGTCCAAAACCAGTACTTCAGAGTATTTCTTTACTCATTCCTGCCATCATGTCACCCCCTTCTCAGGCATGCATCTATACAAAAGCACTGCTGAATGCAAAATTCACCCTCTGACAACCAGGGTAGGAGAAGTGCTTTCTAAAACAAGAGCTCTGACCTGAGAGTACCATCAAGTTGCACTGGGAAGATTAGAGGATCACACTTCCCACCTGCCCTCCTGCCTGGCAATACAGCCAAGTGTTTCCACCCTCCTGCTGTCTCATTCTCCTGCCCTGTGTATTAATGTACTGTGCAGAAGTTTAAATTAAAACAAACCAACCACAATCTGTGGTAGCTTCTATGCAGTCACACATTCAGATCTGTTGCCTTTGCAACAGGGTGGTGACCTCCCCACTGAGGAGCAGGGAAAGGTGCTAACTTGAAATTTCTCCAAAATGAGTCACTGGCACTGGTGAGAAGAGCCCTGAATGACACACTGTACTGGGGGTGGGGCAAGGGGCAAGTCCTGGATGTTTTCATCACCTCTGCACTTTGTCATGACTCTTCTATGGTTTGTTTCATTTGCTTTTCCTGCTTTTCATTCTCTGCTAAGTCATTCTGCACCGCTGGTGCCCTTTCACTGTAAGCCCAACTGACAAAGCTCTGTCCCTTGCCCTGCAGGAACACAATGCCATGACAGATACCAGGAAAAATCAAAGTAATTTGAATGTCTTTCCAACAGAGAAAGCTCTTCTGGATGTGCTGCTCCTCATGACATATTCAGTATGAGGAGAGAAGGAGAGAACATCGATTCAATCACCATATGCTGCAAGAAAGCCACCCACAGATAGCCCATAATCTGGTGCTATAGCCCCTAAGTTTAGACCTAATGGGTCCTTTTGAACAAATGGATCTTGCCTCATAATGCAGCTCCTGCTCATCTAAAATGGAAAGAGACAAGAAAAATAGCTGGATGCCAGCTGCCCACAGTACATTTCACACAAAACTTGTGAAGAAACTCAGTCACAGTGAAGAGCAAACCATCTACAGACAGCTCTAACAAGCACTTTGGGCTCTTACTATTCTTTTATTGTAGCATTTTCGTGTCTATTATTTTACTGGGATGGACCTGCTTAATAAAAGGATCATGTGTCTTGTAAGGAGATGATCAGATGATCTCTCTGATAGCTGCAGAGAAAAGTGATGTGAAAAGGGAAAGAGCCTCCCTTTTGCACCCAAATCCTTCTGCAGGTGATTCCTTTGCAGTCTCTGCAGCCACAAACAACAAATCTTATGTGAATGGTAGGACTCATTTTAATTTGATGATTTACTAATTCAGAGGAGAGAAAATCCCTTCTCTCCTTAGGAGGACAGCATTGCTTGAGCTCAGAATCTGGTGTGCTCACCACCATTAGGCTCACAGTTACGTGCCAAAATTATATCTTCTGACACCAACAGAAATGAAAGGTCATAAAACTCACAGTTTTCAAGTGATCCCTCAAGACCCAGACCCCTAAAGTGCTAAGCTTTTTGTCCTTTCAACAACAGCAAGAAACGGAAATTCTTCAGTGTGTGAAAAAACTCTGGAGCAAGCTCTGCAAATGAAAACACATGGCAGGACTCTCATCCCTCATGCAGGGAGCACACATGGAGGGAACAGCTTGGTCCAGCTTGGAATGTACTGGCCATTGAAACACAGTTTCTTCTAAAGACACATCTGCCCTAAAAGAGAAGAATGAGCACAGAGCACGGGAAGGATGAGGGCAGAACAATGTAAAAATGTCTACATCCTCTCATCAGAAACAACTGTGGGATGAGCAGTCCTAAAACAATGGGGTCTTTCAAAACCCCCTGCAAATTAACTTAAACACACTTCTTTTGAAACCACTTTGTGTGTTAGCCCTCTTTTTCCTTTTACAAAGAACATTGAAGGTCATCGTAGCAAAGGGCTTCAGGCAAATTTCTCAAAGTTCACCTCATAAAAACAATTCACTTCCATAAATAAAGGGTGATAACTAATGTGAATTCTGATAAGATTTGGAAGTGCCCAGTGAAAAAAAAATTCTGCTTTGAATTATCCAAAAATATGAGTAAGCCATGTAGAAATAATTAATCATATACAACTCATTACAATTAAAAATGTATTCTTAAATAGCTTCTTGATTGAGAACAAATGCCTCATTAATCTGGGGCACACCGACTTAGGAACATAAGAAATGTCAAGCAGAGAATGATGACCAAAATGACACAGGACTCCACATGCTGCATGTGCCCCATCTCAGAGGCTCACAGAGAGCACTCAATGCAGAGGTCAGTGAATGTGGTGAAAAAACTCCACTGACATCTGATTTTTTTGAGTCAAATCATTTCATTGTAGACCACTAAACTTTACAGGAATTCAAAGCTGCTGTGCTGTCATCCCACCTGCCATTGTTTGCAGTCATGCCTTCTACTCCAGTATTTCTCTGGGAACTTTTCTACTGCTGTTACTTTTACTTAAACAAAAGTATATTGTTGCAGCTGCATGTCATTTTATGTGCACATACCACTTTTTAGACAAAGGTGAGTTTGCTCTGCCCATGATACAGGTGAATTAGGAGGGGCACAAACCACAGTGGCTTAGCCCCAACCCTGATCCAATACTTCTTTCCTCTCAGCAGGGTTTGCTGTCCTGGGCTTGGTACCCTGTTACTCAGCTATCCCAACACAAAGCAAGCTCTTTGAAAGCTCCTTTCTGGACTTAAATTTGCTTTTAAAAGCCTTCACTCTTCAATTTAATGAGACTTCATTGCTAATTTTCAAAGACTGTAGTCTAAAAAAAAATCTCTCATTGTTACAACACTGTAACTTAGAGAAGAAATTTCATTACATGAATATTTCCCAGTAGAATTTCTGGTGCAAATAAAATAAATTATTCTTTTACCTTAAAGATTTGATTTTGCTGGTAGATTTCACCCAGGGAGTCAGAACTGGCTCAAGTGGCAAAGCCAAGCTTTTTAGCTCTTTACACCATCAGCAGACCACTTTCAGCTGCATATTTGCTGAGACAAATATGCAGCTGAAAGTGCATAAATCCTTCTTCATTTTAAACTGGTGTTGAACCCTTTCGGTTCAACACCAGTTTAAAATGAAGAAGGATTTTATAGAGCAGCTTTGAAAACTCAGTTAACACCTCTTTTTTCCTGTAGTCTACACAAGGAAGGCCCTGTCACCATGACCATGAAGCCAATTTCCTTCCATGGAAAGACATCACCTTTGATAAAAAAGCAGATGATAGCCATGTTTCCAGTTTCTCAAAAGAAAGGAAACTTCTTGAAGGAAACAAAATCATGTGTAGAGAAAACTTGGATTTTGCTGAAAAGTCCTTTGCTGGTTCAGAAATAGTTCCACAGCACTAACATTGTCCATCTGGCTGAACTGCAGCAGTGGGTCACAGGAATTATCTTGTGAGCTGTTTATGGGAGCTCATAATGATCTGTCTCATATCTTGCTTCTCCCCTATTCTCCAGATTGTATTTCCTATTATACAGAGTGAAGTGTAGGAGATTTGTTGGACAGGGGTTAAACCTGCAACTATTTGAATTTTTTTAAAATTTATTCCAATTCAATTTCTGTGAAGTGTAAACTGTACAGATACATTTGAAATTTCATTTAAATAGCCTGAAAAGTAGTCTTACATATTAAAAAAAATTTAAAAAATTACAATCATGGGGGAGTGTCTTGCCTGCAACAGCTGTCTGATCAGAGGATAATTCAATATAGCATAATTTACCTTTCATATTTAAGCAATAGGACTTCAGAAAAAAGTATTGAAAACTCTCATTGAAAGCATAATTTAAATGAGAAACATTGAAGTTATGCTTTGTGAAATAATTCTGAGCAAAGAATGCTCTAAATGACATCACAGATTTCACTGAGCTATTCCACAGACAGAGGAGATTTACATCCATTAAATAAAGTACTCATTGCATGTTAAGTTCTACTGTCTCTGGACATTCACCTTCATTTTCCAGTAACATAGTTAAAAATGTTTAAGTGCATATTCCTAGAACAGGACTATAATTGGATCATGGTGTTTATTTTGCTGCAGTTGCCCCTTCTGCTTTCCCAGCCTGGCAGCTCCCTTTGGGGGGAGGCTTAGTTCTCAACACTCATCACAACAGAGGCTGCTAAGTTTTCACTGGTGATTAGAAAAATGGGAAAAATTTGTCAGGAGTACTGTATTCTGAGAAAGTTGGGTGTAGGTGAAGAGATTCCCAGAAAAAGTTGTGCAGTTCCACACTGTCATGTAAAATATGGAACTCAGAAGGGTGGCTATGATTTTATTGATCACAGATCCATGCTCTGATCACTCTGAGGAGCCCAAATAACCATGCAGAGCATGGCAGGGAAAAATGGGCTATTGGGTCAGTGCCCAGTCAGGACATAACAGAGCTCAACCCATAGAATCTTTCCCTTCAGCAGCACATCCCATACATCATGCCCATGGCTGCAGAGCAAACAGAACAGCGTGGCAATAAATAGAGGCTGGGGTCACGGTGACCTGAGGATCAGCAGTGGCAGGATGTTCACTCTGAACTGGGATGAGATAGCACATGCTGAGCCAAGCCTTGACTCTGAGCCAGCCTCCCCTCCCCCTCGTGCTGGGTGCCACTGCAGAGGACATGTTTTCAGATGCAGGGCAGGAAAAGTGACTCAGATGCTGTGGCCTCTTCCATATCTCTGTACCTGTAACAATCCCCTCAGCGTGCTGGATCAAACCCTCTTGTATCCTTGCACTTCTCTGCTTGCAAATAAGAAACATCCAAGCATTGCCTTTCCTCTTACAGCACCATCTGATGCCCAGTGGATACGCCTGGTTTGTGGTAGCTCCACCAGTTCATTGTCACCATTGATCAGCTGATCAATTATCTGCCACGTGACTCCACCAAATCCTAATAACATCTGTCAGGAATTTAAATGTGTGATCGTTTTTTCAAAACACGCCTCATTTTCACACAAACAAACTTTCCTAGGTTATAGTTTAAAACAAATCCTCAGATAATCTCTTATTCCAATTAAATTTAATCCTCTAAATAAACTGCAGCAAATTAGAGGCAAAGGTGAGAAGGCTACTGAGGTAAAAGAAAGTCTATGGGGGGATGATACACAAACTTGTAAGAAAAACTTTCTCATGTACTGCCCACATGTGCCATCTGCACAGTTATTGATTCAAGGTCTGGGCTGGGTTTTTTTTCTGTTATTTGAGTTATAAGGAAACCATATTTGGCAGAATTTAGAAATGCATTCCTTGTACATAACGATGCTGCCAGTGGTCCCTGGGTGGATCCAAATTTGGTCCTGCTGAAAGCAGCGTACAGCTCCCACCTCTGTCCATGCAGACTGCCACTTGAACAGCACAAACAGGAGTCTCACCCTCACCAGAAAGGACCAGGCTGCAGCATCTTTAAGGGAACAGTCTGGGCTTTTCAGTTTTAGTCATATCCTTCTATACTTTTTAATATGAATTTTGATCTGACACAGATTTCTTTTTTTCATATTGAAAATCATCTTTTTGTACTGAACTGTCATCTTTTTCTGGCACTGTCTCAGAGTTGGTTTAAACTTTATTAATAACTTTGGTGTTCATCATGGTAGCATTAATGATGAAGGACTCATTTGGTATTAATCTAGATGCCATATACAAGTTTGTAGAATTCCATTGCAATCCAGCAGTAGTTTGCTGTTCCTGCCAATCCTGATTGAGTATTTCAGCACTACAGCACAAAAATAATTCTGAGAATTTTTGAAGACTTTGGTACACTCTGCATACTTGGTGAGAAGTTTAATGACTATTGTTATTGCCTTTATTGATTTGCTTAAAATGTGTTTCAGCTGTCTCATAAACATTAAACTGTCTCCCATGACTTGATCACAGTAACATGAGCATGATTCTCTAATGCCTTAGCTGCTTTTAACAGCAGTTTAAGCCAATCCAGCTAGCTTTATACCCAGGCCATTTAGGAGAATTCATCCCCCCTCTGATGTAGCTCTGCTCTCTCATTCAGCTTGGGTGCAGGGGGCAGCAGCATCTTAAACATGCCTGGTGGTGTTTGCAGCCCCTGGCTAAGCACAGCCTCAGGCTCATTTTCAACCTAAAATCTTAAATATCTGGTTTAAAAACTGCCACTTCAAGTAACATTAGAGATGTCTTTCAGGAAATCAAGGTCTTAAGAACTGAATGGCCTAAAATGATATTGATAATTTCTTACCCTTTCTCTTGTTCATCTCAAATCTACTTGATAGCATATCTCAGTAAATTCAGGAATAAAACACATTTTAAAAAACTTACAGTATAAGTGTTACAGTGCCTCTCACTACATTTCATATGAATTTCTAACAGGGTTAAAGGGGAGGATTTCCATTTTCTAATTGGATTTCTTTCATAACAGCATTGTCTCAATAACAAAGCCTGCATGGTACATAATGACAGAATGACAGTGGAGTAAGGGAAGACATGGCCATGGAGTAGGAGTCAGGAAAAATAGATCTCAGTTAGAGACTTCCGGTGGTTATGATTCATTCAACCATGCAGCCCTTTCCTGTGCCACATATTTTGCCATCTAAAATGAAGAAGAAATTATGTTGGATTTGTGAATTTTCCATACAGCTGTCAGAGTGGATGATCAAGCTCCTGCACCCAACAGTCCATAAAATTCAAGTGCAAACTCATGTTGCACCCTGAAAGAAGCAGGATCAGTGTCCTACTAATGCTTCAGAGGAGTCAGCCAGGCTTAAACAAGCCATGGTATTTCAGATATAGTCCCACTCAGGATAATAAAACCCAGCACTGAATTGAGAGCACAGTCCAGCTTTTGCCTTATGACATTAGAACTTAATCCTGGCCCTAAATTGTACCATGTCTATGTCTGAAATGTACCATGTTGGTCCAGAGACACCAACAAACAGAACAGAGCTCACTTTTTGACCTTTTGCTACCTGATGCTCTTAAAATTAACTCACCACAGTTCAAACTTAGAGCAAATTCCAGCCAAAAGCTTTTACATCTCAGAAAATCCATCCAAACAAAACTACTTAGTATTATCTTCAGGCCTGTGAATAAAGGCCACTGAATTTTCAGTTGTTTGAAGCTATGAAGTGGGGCAGGAGTAATTTTCTCTTGGCTTGCCATACTCTTGGTTCCAGCAAAATGAAATCACAAAAATAAACAATTCTATGCTCTAGCCCTCCCTTAAAATTCTACTTGTGATGAATTATTTCTACTACCTCTAAAACCACTTATTTTTTAAATACATAAACTTGTACATCCAGGTTAAAAAAAAAAAATTAAATCACAACCCTGTGATAGAAAGAAAACTCATTCTTTTCATATGTGAAAAACACACATTATGTTAGATCACTGAAAGTCTTTGTATAATAGACTCAAAAAGCAGAACCAGACTAAGCTGACTTCAATACTCACTAGAAAACATATAGCTGCACAATTAACTTTGAATGGACAGCAAAGTTGTAGATAGCCAAATAAAAAGAAAATTAATTCCACCTTAAGACTCTTCTCTGTTATTCTAGATTTGTCCACCTGAGCCTGCCAAGAAAAGCATGCTCAGAAAGAAATCTATTCTCTCCCCTTCAGCTCAGCAGTGGTGGAAATTCCCCACCAGAAAGACAGTTCTGTGTGTAAAATCCTACTGTCTAGTAAAAAAAATAAAAACACCCATATTTTACCAGAGAACAGGCTAATGAATGATTCAGTGGAATAACAATAAGATTTTTAGGAAGTCTTGCATGAAAACATACATTAAAAAGAACAGTGTTATCATAGTAATAATGTATAATTATCCCTTCACATTTATCTTGCCTCAAATAGACTTACTAAAGAAGGCAAGAACTAATACTCTCATTTTACAGCTAGCATATCACAGAGCAAAATATCCCTCTCAAAGTTGAGGAGGAGAGCACATAGTGGATTCAGGCATCCTGCATAACTTTGCTTTTATTATATAACTCTATTTCAGTTTAAAAAAAAACAAAACCAACCAACCAATCAAAACAAAACCCCACCAAAAACCAACTGAACAAACAAACAAACCCAAACAAAACAAAACACAAACAAACAAACAAAAAATACCCATATGAGATTCTTTGCAGCAGAAAAAAATAGTGTTCTATGAATCTCTGACTGCATGATGAATCAAAGCCTCTACTATACAATTCTGCAACCTAAAGTATCTCCTTGCCTGGCTTCAGAGACCAAGGAAAAATAACAGTTTAAAAATTAAGAGATGAAAAGAGATGAAAAAAGCATTTTGTCTAATTTCTAAAGTTATTTCAGAACTTAAAGAACTGATAAAACAGCACCTATCTACCCCAGTACGTGCACAAAAACTCAGGAGTTTATGTGACACAGCTGTTCAGGGACCCCGTTCTCAGTGTATCCCAAGATAATCACATATATCAACCTGCTTGCTGTATTTCCAGAAACATTATGCAAAGATCTATGCTTCCCATATTTACTGAAAATGCTGTGAATTTCCCAGCTAGATAAACCTGGACACATAGATGTACATGCACAACTTTTCTGAGCAAAACAAGAAGGTGAATAACTAGCTGCATTTTAGGACTGGAGGACTGCAAAATGCAACTTGTTTCCCTTATTGTCTTGCAATTTTGGGGGCAAAAATGAGGCACAGCCTTATTTTGAAGGCTGTGTCTTAGCTGAGGGATGGGGTAATATGCCATCTGTGGCAGCTGAGGGCACATCAGGAGGCACGTGCCTCCCAGCAACCTGGGAAGTCCAGTATGGAGTCAGATCCTCCTAAAAAAACAGGCCAAGGGGTTATAGGCCTGAGGCAGGGATTTGGGACATGTCACAACTCACAAGGAAGGGCTTGAATTACAAGGAGCAAGAAAACGCTAAGACTGAGCTATATTTTAAGCGTGTAATCTCCCATCATGTGGTGTTATTGAGGAAGCTGCCTGAGCTTGGGGGTGGCAGGGCTTATTCTCTTAGTGAGAGCTGGTGTGTTAGCAGGGGATTATTGCAGGGCAGGAACAGAAAAGGAAAAGGATTGCAGTGCCTGTGACGTGGGAGGGAAAGGAGGTTACGCAGCAAGAGCCAGAGAAGGGGAAAGATCCACAATGGGAGGGGGCAGGAGGCTGCTGATGAAGGGGCTGACAGCCCCTCTGGCAATAAAAATCAGTTGTTTAAAGTTAGAACCTGAATCCCAAAGCAAGAAGTCACTGAACATCCATTTTGAAGGAGGGGAAAAAGAAAAAAGAAAAAGTGTTAAGTGTGAAATATATATTAGATTAGCAGCTATGGGATTAAGCTAAGCATTGCTGTACAGTTTGCTGTACAGGAATTATTCATCCAGATATGCACAGCCTGCTTACTTGATGGATGGCTGAAGTCCTCAAAAGCAAGCTGGATAAGCTGACTCTGTTGCTTTCACTGGGGCTGAAGCCATGCCAGCCTTTTTCAGGATCAATACCTAGAGATGCTTCCAAGGCATCACAATAAAGCCTTGGCATTGTTACAAATGAGAGAGCACCCTCTCCAGATCTGCATGTGCCTGCTGCCTTTTGGACAGGTCTGAGCTTCTAAATCTTTCATCCCTCTTGCAGCAGCACAAAAGAACTAGTGTGCACTTAAGGCAACCAGTGGGGATAGGGAAGGTATTTAATAAGGTTCACTGCAGTTTCAACACCCAATTTAAACTTTTCCAAAAGAGATAAAAAGTAATAAGGCTGCAAATCCCTCTAGTTAAGACTATCACATCTCTGTATGCATATAAGAGTAAGCAGCTGCTAATTCAAGTCACTGATTTACATTTACCAGACATGGGAAAGGCTAGACAGTTTTTCTCCTTAAAAAAAATCAATACATGAATTAGTAAGGGTTTGGGGCACATAGGCTCTTGTCACAGTCATTCCAAGTGCTCTTTTGTCATCTTGTCAGTTGGAAATCAAGTAAAAAATGGTTATTACTCTTTTTTATTGGAAAAGGCAGCAACAGAAGCTGTATGCCTGTTCCTTCTCTGGGGATTTTTTCCACATATTTTCTATCTTTGATTTCCAGTATTTCATTTTTGCACTGATCTTCCCTTGTAATTCTTCTTCATTCTCTGCTTTGTGCTCTTTGGGGCTCAGTAATCATTATGACACCTGGTCCCTCTTTTTTAAGGACCTGCAGAGCTTTTAGTACTGCAGGTGGGTCCCAAAACCTCATCAGTGCTTCCTGACCACACTGGGCTTGAAAACCCAGATCCCATGAGCTACATGTAAATAAATCTATTGCCAAAAGCTGTTTGAAAAAACAGCTTAAAAAAACCTTTGCAAAAACTGAGCCTGCTCTTGATTGTTCCTCCATACACCTTGGCTGTTATTGTTCTAGATAATAAATATGGCCATAATGACCCTTACTGGGCTTTCTTGGGCACCAGATCTAACCAGTCTGCTCAGGTGTTGTTTTGGAGGGTGGAAGATAAAGGCAGAAGGGCAGGAGAGCAGGGTGGCACAAGCATAAATAGGAGAAAGCACAGAAGAGATCCCTAACAGAGGGAACTTCAGCCACCATAATTGCCAGAGACCAAATTTCACTGTGCTACACTGCTTTTTGCAGAAGGAGCTTCTTATCTATTAAAGATGAAGCTGAGAGCTTCAGTTTGATGGCCTAGTTCCTTTCTAAGGGTATCTCCAGAGATGCAGCCTTCCTGGTGACTTTAACAGCACCATTCCATCAGTTTCTTTAAATCTTGGATATTTCACTTCCTATTACCTCCATTATCAAGTTGCTTTGTTCAGCAGCTTTGAAATATTATATAACACCGGTCTCACTTGTCCCCTTGAATACAAAATATTACTATTAATCCTTTTGTAACTGTGAATCCAGGTTATATAATTTCTTCTTTAGACTTTTTCTAAAGTTGACAGAAAATGCAGAAGAGGTTTTTTCCTAATTTAAATTTTAGAACTTGTTCCAAATGAAAAACTGCTCTAGTGGCCTTTAGGCAGAATATCAACTGAGGCAGACATATTTAAGCAAAACCTAGGATGCACTGGAAGAGAGAAGGGGCTGATAAAGTCTTCTAGACATTTTCAAATGTAGACTGAAATCATTATAGAACTTAGATGTCTATCAAAAATATAAAGCTGAACTTCTTCGTAATGAGGAGCTGGGCTGTTTTAAGCCATGGTATTTTACAGACCCTAAGTTCAGTGTTTATCACTTCTTACAAATTACTCAAAAGTTATTCAGGTAAAAAACAAACAAACAAACAAACAACATTCAGTCTAGGTGTCTCTGACACATGGAATACATGCTAAATTTTTGTTAAATACTGTGAGAAAGTTAAAAACTAGACTCTCTACATTGACATTCAGAAGCATCATAAGCTAAGTAATTTAACCAGTGATGATAAAATAAATCATGTTCTTTTTAAGGCTATGCACCTAAAAGCTGGTGAATGAAAAGTGACTTTTACCCAGTGGGCAAAGCTGTTAGATGAATTTCAAGTCCTGCAAATTGAAAAAAAAGAAAAAAAAAGAAGAAGAAGAAGAAATGTTATCTTTCTCTGTGCATTGAATTTAATTCAGATTCCCATTCAGGTCTGAGTAAACTCAGTAGGCATTTTCCATTTATCTTCAGTGAGCTACAGATCAAGCTCAGGAATCATGTTACAGCCTGAGAGGAGATACTGTTGTACTGCCATTGTCTCTGCTGATGTAACAGACCTGCAGAAATGAATGATCTTCATTTCTGAAATTTCATGGACTGAGAGATAAACCAACTATCATGTTTTTAATTTAATAACTTAAAAAGAATAATTAAAATCAGAAAAGTCCATTCAAGAAATGCAAAAAAATAAAAATAAAAAGAAGAAAAAGCTATATTTATCCTTTTTTATTTTATTGTATGGGACCTGTTGTGGGAAAATGACCCCAAATTTCCAAAATTTAACAATAAAAGGGCTGAAAATAGTAAGTCTATCTAGAGCAAACTCCCCAGCACTGTGCTCAGAGGAATTTTTAATATCTCCAAGAATAGGGATTCCACAACTTCAGTGGGCAACTGGTGCCATTGCTGGGTCACCCTGACAGTAATAAAGCTTCCACTCTGTTCATGGGGAACCCCCTGTGCTCCAGTTTGTGCCCACTGTACTGGGCACCACTGAAAAGAACCTGAGGCTGCTGTCCTTGTGCCTTGTTCCAGATATTTAAATACATTGACAACATCCCCTGAACCTTCTCTTCAGCTGGGCTGCACAGTCACAGCCCTGTCCGCATCTGGAGCCTCTGTCCTGTGAGGAAAGGCTCAGAGAGTCCAGGTTGTTCAGCCTGATAAAGACAAGGATTTGGGGAGACCTTAGAGCACCTCCCAGGGCCTGAAGGGAGCCCACAGGAGAGATGGAGAGGGGCTTTTTACAAAACTCATGGTGACAGGACAGGGGGCAATGGCGTCAGGCTGAAGGAGGATGGATTTAGATTTGATATTAGGAAGAAATTGTTCCCTGTGAGGGTGGTGAGACCCTGGCACAGGTTGCCCAGAGAAGTTTTGGCTGCCCCATCCCTGGGAGTGTTCAAGGCCAGGTTAGATGGAGCTCTGAGCAACCTGGGATAGTGAAAGGTGTCCCTGCCCTTGGCAAGGGCTTGGAACGAGGTGATCCTTAAAGTCCCTTCCAATCTAAGTAATTTAATGATTCATCAGAAGAACAAGAAACAATGAACAAAGTGTTCACTCATGATTGTGCAAATTACCCACTATGGCTCCACTGCCTCTCCAAATTAATCTGCTACTTGACACAGGTTTCCTGGGAAAAAGGAGCACCCTTCTAGGAAAAGCTTCACAATTTACTCTCTCTCATGCTGAATAGCCTTGAAAGCCCACAAAAATAATGAGACAGCATGAGAAAATATCAGCCACAGCTAAACTGCATATTCTGCTGAAATAGAAAAGGCTGAAGCTGTGTTTTTAGGAGCAGATTTGAGTGTGTTCACACTGCACAGCAAACAGGGAAGAGGTATTTGCCCCTCTCGTTGTCCCACTGCCTGGGGAGCACCAAGACACTTCTGGCCTTTTGCTGCTGACTCTAATAAAGTCCTCCATTTTCTAAGCTTTCACCTGTAATCTTGATAAATGAGAGCTTACTGTGTATGTTCAATGAGTTCACTAAGATATATGGCTAATCAGAGCAAGAGTAACCTGTAAACACTAAAAATGGCATTTTTTTAAAGGAAAAAATAAGAGAGAATGCATTTTCCCCTAGTATACACCCAGCTACTTTATGTTGCTGCCATGGTCTTGCTTCTGACAGAATTTTTTTAAATAAGGGCAAATATTCCCCTGCCAAAACCACCCTCTTATTATTTTTTTTTTTTTTTTTTTTTTTTTTGTCTAAGGAATTGGGAAGAAGCACTGCAAATGCCAATGCTTGTGGAGATCTAGAAGAAGTATATTTGTGATTAAATTATTAACCAGGACTTTCTATACCAGGAAGGTGTGACTGGAAGTATCTAGGCTGAGACAGACATTCCTCTGCTTAAAATTCAGTGTGAAACACATGGAAAGTGATACACCAGGATAAGTTTTGAAATCCTTATACAGAATAAGGTGGGAGCCAACCAGCTGCTGTTTAATTTAGATTGTGCAGTGAATAAGCAGTGTCACCCGGCTACAAAAGGGAAATAAAAGGTTAATAAAACTCACCACAGCCAATATTACAAGAAGGAAACTTTCCTGCATTCCTCTGTCAATGTAAATATTGGTTATTTCAGCTCCTCTCTTTAATGGGAGATTTCACTATTAGATACATCAAAATATGTAGGTTTGAACCAGTTCTAGAAATGAAATACTAACACAACAGGAGCTGAAATAAAGAGTAACCTGGTTCAATAACAGTTACAGGAACTTACCCACAATGGCAATTCATTTCAAGAGACTGCCTGAATACATAAAGGTAATCTCAACTTCAGCAGTTTTTCAGTTATGTGAAGAACTAACAGATTTTAGAGAAATGTGTGAACACATGTTAGAATTCCTCACTCTTCATTGAATCACTGGGCTGCATTTAAAAGCCTGGACCCTGACAAACAGGTATAAAACATAGCATGCTTTTTTTTTTTTTACATCTATTTTTGGAAAAGGTAATGTTTTTCAAGATCCCCACAGAAATTAATTTTCTGGCATGCACAACCATCAGACATCATATCTCTTTGCTTATGGGGGCATTTTCACACCAAGATTTCACATTTGCTGTGGCTGATTGCATTCAATCCAGAACTTCCCACTGAATTCTAAGGGCTCTGGAGAATGCCATCAGTGACCTAATGTTTTCTACCTCTTCCATTTAAGTTTCTTTGAAGCTAAAAATAGATTTTTCAGTAGAACATCTTTCCTCTCTACACTTTAAATATATTATTCTAAGGCAAAAATATTTTACATTGAAAATAGGTACAGCTGTGATACTTCCAGAAGCTGTTAATACTTCCAGACATTCTGTTAATATACACCTTCCATTTTATTACAGACCTTATTAAAACATATCCTGATCTCTCAATGTTAGATGCTAAGCTGTGGTTACAAGGCTGAGTTCTCAGCGTTCTCCTAGAAAATGTGCTTCTGTAAATAGAATATGAGTGGTTATTTTCCAGTTGTTCCGTAACTTAAAACACAGCACCACAAATTTCTGCAAAACAACAAACTCCACAAATTTGAGTACTTTTTGTTCCTGCTGCTAAGGAGCCTATGTGGCCCACAGCAGGATAACTAAGAAAAGGTTTGGTGATCTTTGGTTTAGATATCTATTGATTGACAGCAAAGATCGTGGTCTTGTGCTTGCAAACTACTGATAATCTGAGCTAAAGCAGACCAGCATTAGAGAGCATTTGACCCCTGAATTCATATGACACATGCCATGATGCTGCCTTCATAAACTGAACTGATGTGCTCTGAGGATACAATTACACTTCTGATCCTAAAATACATAACCTTGGAGAGAGTTCCTAGGAAGGAAAACAAGAAAAAATGAGTAATCAACAATTCCACTGGGAAAACAATCTCACTTTAGTCTGTGGTCTCTGCCAAATATTCCCACAACCAACTTTAGCCTGCTTTGGAGGTTCACAAACAAGTCTAAAAAGAACCCTTAAAAAACCCAAACAAATAAATAAACCATAACTAAACCAAAACCACCAAAGCAGATCACATATTTATTTTACCACCTAATGACAAGCACTAGCACTATATTACTTGGCAAAACTAGAATGCATTTATGATTCTGTGAAGCACAAGTTTCTCTCTGAGATCTCAGGACTTGAATTCTGCTTTTAACTGCTTCTGACTCAGCCTCAAGTTTGTATTCAGACATAAGGAACTGGAGAATTAATTTTTGTCTGGTATGAAAAGCTGTACTTTGAACCAGCCACAAGAAAAGAGACCATATGAGTGGCTAGGACAAGTGGTATTATATGATGCCAAAATTACTGGTCCACACAGAATCATCATACAGGCAACAATTAATGGAAGAATCCACTAAAGTCCAGTTTATGCTTCAGTAAGTATCAGAGTTCAGAAAGTTTCCATCTTAGTTTCCAGCACATTTCTCTCTTAAAAATTGCACAGCAATATTTTCTTTTCCAGCCATGACCTGTCTCAGAATTTTTCTGCTTGTTCACACTTTTCTATTGAGAAGTGCATCTAAAATACTTAATCCAGATTTGACCCTTCTCAAATTTAAATCTCAGCTTCCAACTGGTGACAAATTTTAAAATGCTGATTTTTTTTTCTCTCGTACTAAGACCAAATAAATCGCTCCTTTAGCGTGGCTGTTCAGCTCCAAAGTGCTTCTCAAAAACCTGAGGCAGTCTTTAGAAGGATTAAAAAACTATAATAGGATAGCCCCTCACAAATCAATAAACAAACATCTAATAATGTAATGCACACCACTCAATTTTCTATATCAGGTGAAACATTTCTCAGTAATTGAATTTACCTCAGATCCTTTAGGAATGTTGATGATCCACACAGCTGCCTGAAATTAAAAATTGGAATATGATTCTAAGTAATTTTATTTAACACACAATAGAATTTTATCACTGAAAGGCTTGTGTCAAGGGTCCTACAGCATCTTATCTAAAAGGATTGGGATGAATTTTCACTTGATTCAGCAGCTGCCTATGTTTTTATTACTAAAGCCTCCCAAACACCTGGTGAAAGCAGCACTGCCAAGATGAAACATCTGAGAGTGTGAGTGGTGCTGCACACTAGAGGAAACTCAGACTGGGGCATGTCCCCAGTGCAGAACTCTGGGGTTGGATCTCTGCTGACCTGCCCCTGCTCTCTCTGCAGCTCACTATGACACTGAAGACCCTGCCCTCCAATTCCTTACAGCTGAATTGGAGGTGAAAATAAAGTAAAATGTTGTGTTTTGGTTTTTCTTACCTCAAAGAATTATTTTTTTTCCCCTTATGGAGCTTCTACTTGGAGACAGGAAAGCAAGGAATGACCTGGTAGGATTGCACAGTGAACTGTTGCCCACTGGAATAAGTCTGTGCCCTTTTTCCACAGAAAATGCAGTTTTACAAAAGCTGGTGTTCTCCACGGCATCAGCTTTTCCTTGCTGCTGTAAACAATGTATTTTCAGAAACTCTAGTTCAGCAAAAAGGTGTGTTATTGTAATTAGTCTGCTAACTGAAAAGAGGGAGACCAGAGGTGTCAATCAGCTGATGTGACCCAAAGGAAAGATCCTGGTGCCAGCCTATCAGCCAAGACTTTCATTCCAGTGACTCTTTCATGAATCTGTGTACCTTTGGCACACATAGAGCGAGCTGTTTGAGAGAGCTGCTCTGTGAAATTCATAATGATTTTTGCTCAAGGCAAGAGGGATGACAACGAGCCACCCCCCTCAGCAGCCAGAAAAGGCAGGGGTGGACACTGCCCAGTGAGGAGCAGCAGCAGCAAACCCAGGCAGTGGATTCCTGGGAAGACACAGCCTCAGGTTCAGCCACTTCCCCAGGATGGATGTGACCACTGCACTTCAGCACAGGAGCTGAGCACAACTAACAAGGAACAAAACCGAATCTGATGCTTTTAGAAATGAAGTCATGGCCTACTTTTACTTC
This sequence comes from Serinus canaria, assembly GCF_022539315.1. NCBI lineage: Eukaryota > Metazoa > Chordata > Aves > Passeriformes > Fringillidae > Serinus > Serinus canaria. The sequence goes on from NC_066313.1 coordinate 10,455,084, forward strand.
CTGACCCCAGGCAAATGATTGACATTGGAGCAGACTGTGACCTGTTTAGACTGGTTTAGTGTGTCAACTGCCACCTGGTTTTATGTCATTGAACATGTAATGAGGCTCACTAAATAAGGCAGACCTAACCTAGAAAACTGCACCAGTCTTCACTTATATTTTTAGGGTGATTTCTTCTCAAATAAATTTAAATACCAACCTGAGTCATTCACTGTGAAAGTCTGTACAAGCTTTCCTGTGCTATCAAGAGACATTAAGGATTCTAGCCAGTTACTTGCTGTCACTTTATTCTGGCTTGGGTGTTTTTTCTCTCTTTTTTATTTATTTGTATTTTTGTTTGTTTGTTTTTTTAAATGAACTCTCATGTGTTGAAAACCTGCAGAGCAAGGTTTGCCAGAACCAGAAGCTTCTGTGTTTTCAGCAGGGAGGAAATACCAACCCAAAAAGTGAGAAGTCACGTGCCAGCCCCAATAACTGGTCAATGCTGCTGCTCTTCCCCAGTAACAACCTAAAATTAACTCTTTTTATTACTAGCACTGGACCCAAGTGAGGAAGCAGGAATCCTGCTGCACATCTTCCTAAAGGTGACAACACAGTTGTTTCTGATGGGGTTGTCCCAGCCTGCTGCATTTCTGGGTGCCCTGCTGAGAGAGCCATTTTCACCCTGGAGTTGAGCTACACTGCCCAGGAGAAGCTGAACACTTGCTGCCTTCTCTTCTCCACACTCCAGCAAGTGACTCAGCCCTGTCAAAAGGCAGGTCTGTGGTAGCCCTGGCTGTGGGCAGGCTTTGCCCTTGAGGGATGCAGCTGGTGGGCAGCACTGAGCTGGGAGAAGTATTGTGGCCCCACACAACCCCCAAGATGGGCCATAACAGTATGACTCCAAGGCCAAAACCAAGCTTATGCTTGGCTTGCTCTCACAGAGATGTATTCCTGCTGCTGTTCCTAGTAAGCTCACATGAGAAGTAGGGCATGTGTCAGCTGAAGCTTAACCCTTTTAAATTTTTTCCCCTGACTGAACACTTCTTAAAAAAGGATGATGATTTAGTCTCATTTTCAATGTTATTGCAGCCTTGGAAGGTCTTGGATTAGGCTTTTGGATGTTCAGTCGACTTCTGGATCTGCTGCAAAGCAATGGCTTTAGGCAGTGCCTATGTTTTGAAAAATATGCAGATACTTTCTGTGAGTTGTTCAAACTGCAGTGCTGGGTCTAAACTCACTGACCTACTTTAACTTGGTTTTTGAGTGGCTGAGTTTCAACTTATCTTCAGTTTATCTGGATGTCAAATATTGCTCAATTTTCAGAATTATTGTGGGTGGCTCTGTCTGCAGTCGATCTCTTCTCTGGGTAGGTGGTTTCCTGCCCTAAATTTCCATTGCTAATTGTAGTCATTCCTAATGCACACAAAAAACACTGTTCCAGGCTACAATATCACCAGAGCGTGCTCTCATCCCCAAGAGGCCTTCAGACATCTGGGGCATTGTGCAGTTAAGTACTTCCACATCTGAACATATTGAAATGAGCACACGTAAAAAAAATAATTCTTGCAACGTGCTTGCTGCCTTAAAACCCAGCAGCTGGCAGGCTATCAGAGCACCCAGTGCATTTGCAGGGATGGAAAAACCCGTTTGAGGAAAGACCAGCCACAGGAGTCACACACGATTGCGCCATCAAACTGCAGGAGAGAGACGAGCACCTTTGAAGGCTCCCCATTCGCAGAGGCAGCTGCCCAGACTGTGTCATTTGTTGGAAAACACGGCCCCAGCTCCTGGTTCCTGGTGGGCAGATGCTGCTGCTCCTGTGTGTGCTCCCATTCCCTTCCCAGGAGCCGTCTGTCGGCATCTCTGCTCCGCGGCTCGCGCCAAGTGCTACCATGAGCTTTCCTCGCAAGGAACATTCCTGCTTCTCTGCAGACACCGTGGTGCAGGCTGAAGGTTCACCAGGGTGAAAAATGAGCAGCAGTTCCAGGCGCTCAGAAAGCTCCACTGCCCTTGCTGGGCGCATTTCAGCCTCTGTCGCGTGCTTGGTTTGTGGAGTGGCTGAGATTCCCCCCAGAGGGGGACACTGAGGACTGGCTGTGCTGCCATTTCTCCACATGTGGGAACCCAGGACATCCCTCTGGCTGCCCTGGGTCCCTCGAGACCCTGGCTGGGGGCTCAGAGACCCTGGCATGGAGTCAAAAACACCTGTGCCTTTGATTGTAACCCATGGAAAAAATTACCAACTTTGTGCAAGGAGTTCCAAGCCACAAGGGTTTGAATAGAACAATAGTGAATTTATCACAGGGTGAAAATGTAGAATTTTGGGGTTTTAGAATAGGGGTTCAAGAGGCAAGATGGAGGAATCTGGGCATGTCCTGTCCTTCTTCTCCTTCTTCTTGTCCTCCATCTTCTGCTGTGATGGTGGCACTTTTGGATTGGTTTAGGATAGAGACAGACTGTCTAACATAGGTGATAGGTACCGGATAATTATTTTAAGTAAAGTACACGTAGTTCTTAGTATAAAAAGATAACACCACCCTGAGGATGGGCAGTGTGCCACAAACTGACCTGCCAGACAGATCTCAGCAGGTCAGAGAAAGAATGTTACAGATAAGAGAAAATAAACAACCTTGGGAACCAGAGCTGAGGAATCCCAACTTCTTCTTCAGTCCTGGGGCTGGGAAAAAAGACTCTTTAATACCTCAGGAGCCATTTCAGCAACAACAAACCCAACATCCATACATGGCATTCCTTGCTGAAAGGGCTGTGGAACCCTTAGCTGGAAGCCAGCATCAGGTTATGCACTGCCTCCTGTACTGTGCCAGCATCTTACTCCAAATTTCTCCATGACAGCTCCAGCAGGTTCACATTTCCTTAGACTACCTTGACTCTGAGTAGCTCATAGATGTGGCACAGTGTAGATGCCACACCAGTCACAGTATTTTTACTTTGTCCTAAACACCTCAATACACTGTGTTGGTGGTGATCCAGCTGGCTGCCAGATTTTATTGAGTCATTGGCGGAGGAGAGCTGCTATCAGCAGAAACGCTCTCCTCACGCCCCATCTCCTCCTTTCTGAGCAAAGCCCAAGTGCCCCTGAGAGTCCTGGCTCCCAGAGCCCTCTCCTGTGACATGGCACAGTCCTTCTGCTCTCCCAGGACAGGAGGAAGTGCCCACACCCAGCACCTGTTTGGTTTTAGTGAGTGCATCATACCTGACCGGGTCAGGGCAGTGCACGCCCCAGCCAGGGCAGCACATCTGTGGCACCAGGGCAAGAGGGTGCAAAAGGCTTTGACATGATCCAGGCAGGCCCAAAATAATCTCAGATCTTGGCAGAGCTGACACAATTTGTGTGAGTAGCCTTCAGGCCAGTCAGAACTCATCAGGAGACACAGTAGATCTGCTTTAAAAAAATGCATTTGAAAGGTTTGGGAAGTTCCTCTTCTTCAGCTTGGGACTGTTCCCCCCACCCCCCTCCATTTTTGGATGTACAAAGGTATGTCAGTGGATTGTGGACATCTTGCATGTAAATTCCATATATTTTCCAGATGTTTGGAATATATATGGCTCTCAGATGCCACCATCAAATGCCCTGCCTGGGCCCCTACCCTGTGCTCCTCCTGAACGAGAATTGTCTCATATCTGAGTGCATAACAGACATTATTTTTCCTACTCCCATCAGGGCACAGGGCCACCACGCAGGGCATGACAGGGCCTCGTGGCCAGTCCTGTCCCACCACATCCACGGAGCAGAGGTGGCTCTGGAGCAGCACCAGCTCTGCCATGAGGGAGGCAAGGGACAGTGACAGCCTGTCGTGGTGCCAGGGCCCTGACACACACCAACAGCCCTGGTTATATGTATTTCTAAACAAACAACCTCACAGAAGAAAATACTGGAAATTGAGCACCAACAGGGACTTGTCCTGACCCACAACCTGATGGTCAACACAAAAATGGTACAGCAACAGAGCCTGCTCCTCTGCTGCAAGCTACACCTGTGTGCTTGCAGTAGGAGATCATTTAAAATCTCCCTCCTGGTAAAATCCTTGCTCCTACAATGCAGTTGTTCCACCATGCCAGGTGCAAACCCTTGCTGCACAGAAATCCTCCTATTTTTTCTTTTTTTTTTTTTTTTTAATAGGAGAATAAACAGAAGCTTCTTCAGCAAACCACAAAGGTTTGAAAATATCCATGCTATGAATGAATGCTTGCCCACTGCTCCTGCAGACACCTGGTTTCCCAAAAGGGCTGCATGAGGCATGGCACTGGACAGCTACAGGCTCTAGAGACAGACCATGGTGCTGTGCCTTCCACTGGATCATTGTCTTCTGTCCTGGAACTAATTTGTCCACAAAAACAGATGATGGCCTGATTAAAACAAAGCATAAAAAGATATACTACTCCTCCTTTGCAAAGCTGGCATGTTCTCTACATACCCCAGTGCAGGTGCTCCTAACCTGGCTTTAAAAAAAAGATCTTCTCTCAAGTGGTAAATGATGCAGATTCATTGGGAATACACAGGATTTCGATATGCAGATTCAAAAGCCCACAGCTGTTTTTGCAAGAGACCTCTGGTTTCCCTGGAACAGAGACACAGGCAAGGACCAGGAGCTAATCACAAGAATGCCTGAGGTCAGAATTTCATGGACTCCATACCAGCAGCATGGCCACTTGCTGGACTTCTTTTAAGCAGATAAGAATCAATCACAACAGAGTTTATCAAATCATTTCTTGTTTACAGAGCCATAATTTACTTTGATATAAAAAACATAAGCCCCAGAAGTGTTCACAAATTTAATGTTGTGTTCTTTTCTTTAAGCTGGGACAATAACTTGCATTAAAATCTTAGGAACAGTTCAGAGTGACACTGTACCATTATAAAAAAAACCCAAACAAACTACCAAGAAAGCCACTATGGGAATTATAAAAGATGGGGCTGGCACTGGAGATGAAATTCACAGGCACGGCTGAGTTTGAAGTTGTCATGGTACCACTGCTGCTACGTGTGAATCACAGCACCATCAGACCACCCTCTGAAAAGCAGCAGTTTCTCCTGCATACAAAGCAAGCAAAACCTCAGAACAAACTGTTCTGTACCTCCCAGGAGCTCAGTGTTCACTCTGATCTAGTTGTCTGGATCCAAAGTTTAAAAAGTGGTGAGATTTTTGGAAAAAAATTAGTAATTTTCTGCAAGATAGGCTGGACCCCACCTTGCCATGACATGATGGAGCTGCAATTCTACAACCTGTGGATTAAGTCAGAAGCACCAGAAACAAGTACCCTGTTGATGGAAAAAATAAAAATGAGCAGAATCCCTGGCAGTAATCAATGCTCTTATTGCTATTCTCCCTTTTGTGCTCTGCCACACATTGTAGCTTGGATAATTCATCACTATCTTGTTAAACTTATTTTGCAAATTTTTACTTGAATATGTGGGCTAGGGTTTGTTCCCTTTATTGCTGTGCTCCTAGTAATAGTGTGCAGCCAAGTGTAAAAGATCTTCTGTCTTCTCAATTAACAGACTATTAAGCTTTCCCCTAAGAGTAATAAACTCCTGAAAACTGGCAGGGGCAGCAGTCCACAGATACATCTTTTTCCCCAAACTGCAGGTTTCTCTTCCCAGATCTGTGTGGAATGTTCTAAACCAGATTTTGCTGAGGAGACACACAGAAGTCATATTCACACCAACTACCATGCTAAACAGGTGAAAGCTCATCTGGTATATTATATTATTATATCTGGTAAATATTTAAAAAAATGTTTCTTTCATCAAGTATTTGCTCATGGTACACAAATAGTCTTTAGAGACTTTTTCTGAACAACAGATATTTTTTCGAGTAGGGCCACAGGGTCTCTGAGCATCCCTGGAAGAGACAGCTGGAAAAAGCAAATATGTTGTCAGGATGGTTGAATTCACTGACTTAGAAGCATCTGCACTGTTATGAAAAAAAAATGTAGGAGGCTACAAAGAACCCTTGCTCTGAACTGAGGAGTTGGGGAATGCAGAAGCTGAGGACAGTGGCAAACTCTCCCTCCCTGGTCCCAAGTGCACATGCAGACACCTGGGAAACAGCACGTGGTTTACCTAGATTTGTGACCAAATGTCCTGTTCTTCAGTCCAAGCCTCGGTGTGCCCCACACAAAAGGTGAGCAAGGTCAGGCTGCAGGTGAGGTGTCACCACACTCATTAAGTTACACCCCAGGAGAGCCAGAGGTCACACACCAAAGCAACAGGGCTGCTCTGTTTCCACAGTGCCAAAGGTGAGGCTGGGCACTCACAGCTTAACAGGTCCAGGGTCAGATGATGTTCTTGCTTAGGTTTTGAAAAGGATCAAGAATTCCTCCCTGAAATTTATCATCTTGGCAGAAAGACTGCCTGCCCGTTCTCTCCCTAGCTTGCTTAGAGAGCAGCCAGGATCATCTGCTACCTGGACCTTGGCTCCTCTGTGAGTGTGCAGCCCAGCGAGTGCACAGTAATCATATGGAAAAAGAGAAGGTACAAGGAGGTCCTTTTAAAATTTATAGAGTGGTTAAGGTCTTCTGCTCCATCAGACTCTGTTTCAAACCATGGCTGGTTTGAAACCTGCCCACGAGCCATGCCATAGTGCCCACAATTTATTTTCTTGTCCCTTGCAACCAGAAACCAGGAAGATTCCCTAAAATTCACTACTAGGAAGTCCCATTGCATTCTTTTTCAGCCTGCTGTGATAAGATGGTATTGTCAGCACCAACCTTTAACTAAATAAAGCCTAGCCTTGGGTTCTGTGTGGGGACCACCCCCACACCAGGATATACTTCTCTCTTAGTTAAAACCAGCTAAGGATAAACAAAGGGAGGCACCTGGCCACTCAGAGCCAGCTCCCTCCACATGGGTTTTCCTGCTTTTACCTCACTACTGCTCATTTTTCAAATCCTGATGACACTTTTTTTTTCTCTCTAGGCAATTTAATAAACAGCTTCTCTTTCATCCCACCTTTGATCTTTCCTTTTCTTCTTCATATTTACTGGGTTCACAGATACATTTTTTTTAATGTATCATTGGACAGCCCCACAGCAATAGGTCCCCTTCTGTTTTCTGATCACCTCCATGACACGGGCTATAGATAATCATTCTTGTTTTAAACAAAGAAACAACACACTCCTGAAATAAGGATAGACAATGCCCAGGAATTACTTAAATAAAGCTTTCTAAGGAATTAATTAAGTAAAGCTTTCCTCACCTCTACTCTTGTGTTACTTTACAATTTTTCTACATTTTCTTAAGGTATTGAATGCTCGGGATTAACTCAGCTCCCCAAAACCATCTCGGTACCATTTGTAACCAGTGTTCCTTGACTAGTGCCAAATCAAGCTCAGTTGTCATTTTGTAGTTCCATGCATCCAAATTATTTCCCCTTTCCTTCTTAACTTTCCCTCAGCTTGACCTCCAAAAGCTCCCTCAATTCCCACCATAAAACCTTTCCTTCCAGTCCAACCTGCCTCACTTTTCTCCTCCTTCCCCCAACTGCCTCTCCAAGTGGGAAGTCATCTTTCTCCAGCATCAAGGATAAAATTCACCCCACACAGAGGAGCTGGTGTCAGGTCCACTTAAGTCTTCCAAAGAATTTCACCTCAGATGACTTTCCCCTCTCCTCCTCCTCCAGACTCATTCCTTTCACAATGCTTTGCAACAATGACCTCAGCCAGACTCCTTCACTACTGCTAACTTGTACCAGCACTTAATGTTCTTTATGTGCCCGCAGTGGTTTTTTCTGAGTTTGTAATAGGCTGCAAATTCCTTGAAGCATGTCTCATTATATTTTTGTATAGCTCAACTCACTCTGCCTCTACTTAATAAATAATGGCTACTCCACAAGAATGCTCACTACACACCCCTCCTGCTTTAAATACCAGCCCTTGCATTGTCAGCTTTCTTAATTTTTCTTTTGTCTGCATGAGTCATTGTACCCATCTTCTGTGTGTGTGTGTGTGTACACATTCATGCTCATTGACATTTCTCTCCACAGAAAGAAATGCTAAAGTAACCCTCTGCACCAAAATTCCTTACTTTGCACATAAATCTAAACAGTTTGATTTAGCTGGAGAGTGTCAGCTTCAAAGATTTTCCACTTTTTTATTCTTTTATTTGTTTTATTCCTACACTTATTTTTTATAAAAGTTCCCCTTCCCTCCCTCAAAAAAAGCCTAACCAGAGAGTATAAAAGCACTGTGTTCTCCTAGAAAAGCTATTTTAGACACAAGACCCCATGTTTAACTTGCCCTGCTGTTGCTATAAGAAATATATGGCAGATGATAAACAAACAACATGCTAAAAATACACAGAATAATCTTGAATACTGGAACTAAGCCTAAGTGAAAGAGCTTTATCTTGAGGAGCACACAGTGAAGTGGAGCCTGGCTGAGAAAAACACTGGCTCCCACAGGCACAGTCACAATAAGGCACTTTCACTGCTGCAAGGTCTTATTTACTTGTCCAAGCCTATTAGGGGTTACACCTGCTCTACAATTGCAATCCTGGGGTCAGCTTTCACAGGTTTCAGGTACAAATTACAGCCAGTGTCCTGTTTCTGCTTTGGTTACTCACTGGCTTCAGAAACCTTTCTTTCATTTCTTCACTCACACTGGCTTTTAAATTTGCTCATTTAATGCCCTGCAAGTGAGTTACATTTCCAAAATGTTTCTCTTGCAAGTACATTTTAACCTAGTTTTACTCAAAGGTCTCAGGTGAGATAGCCCAAGCAGGGGCTGGGTTAGACAGTGTGATTTAAATAACCAATGCAGGTGGGAAGCTGCATCAGAGTCATGGAGTGCACTGTCTGCCCTGTGATCTGTCACTTGCCAAGATGTTTCTGACCACATCACAGCAGTCCCATCACTGCCAGGGATGTTGCCATCTGATAGGAATCCTCACATTCAGGTGCTTTTAAATTCAAAGGCCAACCCACATCCTATGCATTTTAACACCCCCAAACTTGAAATGCTGCAAATTATTCTCTATGTCACATGTGCAGCTGATATTCCACTAGCATTGAAGTGTATCTAAAACAAGAACACTTTTTTCACCTATTTAGCAGAGAAATCCTGACATATAGTATGACCATAAGCCCCACCTGAAATTTCACCAAACTCCAGAGCCAACTGCAATGCAATCTGGAGTTCCTCTGTAATAATTTGTAGACCATCCCTATTCTCCTCTTTGTGAGGATCATGGTAGGAAATCCAACCAGTCACAACAGGTTACAGACAACCCCTGAAAGCAACACAGATTTGTTTCACATAAATGCTGTGGAAAGAGCCACCCTTGCTCATGGCAGGAAAACTGCAGCAATTGCTGCAGAGCCCACGTAAGCAGAGATGAGATAGCAACTTGAACTTCTGCTGTGGAAAAAGAAAATACAGTAAACAGGATTCCTACTGTCACAGGAGTCTTACCATTTTGGCTTTTTAACCTGACCTTGTTCACTCAGATGCTGAAGCAAGGCATCCTGGTACCACACCACTCGTCTGGAGGTGCTTTTCTGCATCTCCCCCTCGTGCTGGACTCTCAGTGAACTCAACCCAGCCATCCTTCCCTCCAGACTGGGGATGGACCATCTGCCCAGCTGGCCACTGTGCATCCCCAACCCCACTGAGAAGCAGCAGCCCCTGTGGCCAGTAGGGCTCCATCACATTGCCCCTTTTATTGCACCTCTTTTAATCCCTGCCAGGTCTCAGGAATTTGAATATCAGACCAAAAAGAGTATTTCTCTAAGCACTCCTTTGGCCAATATAGTGCTGCAGCTGTGTCCTGACCTTAAGGCATTTCTGAACAGAGGTTTCTGTGCTTCATCACTCTCAGGGTTGGTCCTCACTCCAGGGACTGAATTTTGCCCCACAAATGCTGCTCTCATCCATCTGACCCTTCCCCTCCTGGTTCCTCCTCCAGAATAACACTTGGGTTGAGCAGAGGAGGAGAGTGAACTCTGAGCATCCAGAGTGAAACTGCAAAAAACAAGAAGCTGTGCTCTGCTCTACAGATGTTCCCACAGTTGTCAAGAACTTGATCTCCTCTGCTGAACTCTCTACTTCCCTGCAAGGCATAGCATTCCATGCCACAGGCAGCCACGTTCCACATCAAAAGGGATAGCGCCGTCTCGGCTCCCGTGGAACTGTGTTCGCTTTAGGCCAGCTGGGCACGGGCTCAAAGGGTGACACTGGCACAGCTGCACCATTAATGCAGGCTAACAGGAACACAGAAGATGACTGGAAACCAGCTGCTACTTCTACAGCCCGTGACGTACTGCCAAAAATCTCCATATCACCTTGATCCGAACTGGGAGATAGAAAAACTGAACTAGGCAGAAATGTATACAGTGCTCAGAATCATGTAGGACCAAAATTACCATTTACTGCTCCAGGCACCCTAGGAGCAAGGCACAGCAGTTAGCCTGGGTCAGAGGAGAATTCTGTTCCGTGCAGGAGCTTCCTGGGACTGTCAGGAGACATTTTGCAGCAGCATTGTACAGTGTTACAGGCAGAATTTGAAATCAAACAAGTGATAGATTGTTCTACTAGAAGCAAAACAAAAATGGTAAAAATGGCAGGAATTCTGGAATAGCACCTTTCTGACTAAAGAGAACTGAGCTTTCAAATCTAGGCAGATGTTGGAAGACAATGAAAAAATCTATTGAAAATACTGAATACATAAGATTTGTTTTTTTTCTTATGCAACTAGCTTTATCCCCAGACCTTTTAAGTTTTAAAGAGTGAGGTGCATTCAATACGATAACTACTGTCAGTTTCTAGACAATTATTCCATCCACTTCTAAATTAATAACTGCAAATCTATGCCATGCAAAAATACAGGATGATTCTTTGGGCTGGGAACATTTTCAGCAGGGGATTTCAGCGCCTTTCCTTCTTCTATCAGGAGCTGCCACAGTTTTGTCCATGCTAGGAGCAGCTGCCACCAGCTCTGAGTCAGATCTCATGCAAATGGCAAAATTTGGCCCTCCTGGGAAACAACCACTACCTGCACCACCATAGTGTCTTCCCTCTGGGAAACAGGTGGTGGGAGCAGGCAACAGGCTGCCAGCTGGACCATGCTGAGGAGGACACTTAAAAAAAAAAAAAAAATTCCCCTCTCATTTTCCTTTTCTGACCTTGAAGCTGCAGTTTTCATTCTGTACCATTTTCAAAAGTGATTTTTTTTTTTGGAGGAAAAAAGCTTTGTGTCATACACTTTGCTTCTTTCTGCCACAGTAAGCAGCATTCTAAAATAAAGGGGGTGCTGGGGGTAGCTGCTGTTAGATGTCATCATCTCTCTCCTCAGTGTGCAGGCACTATGCACTGCCTTGGGTGAATACTTTCAGAGGAGAGACCAAGACACAGCATTCAATGCAGCCAATGCATAACACAGTACCTTAGGCAAACACTTATTTCAAAGGAGTTGTCTAAAAATATATACTTCTTTTGTCTCCTCTGCCCTTCATGGGGGATGACTGGGCTCCTGTGTAGTTTGAAGATGAGATGAAAGGACTCAAAATAATAGGTAAGAGGAAGGGGGGAAATAGCATGAGAGTTAACAGTTCCTTACACAAGAGACAGACATCACTGTGTGCAAGGATTACCTAAACCATTCTTTTCTGATTTTAAACATATTTACATGCTGACCAACCAGCTCCTGGTACTTGTTCATAAAGAAATGTAAAGCTTCTTTAGGTTTTGGACCAGGAAGTAAGCAAACCTGCATCAGTAATACTGCATGATTTCAGTGGTGGTACTGATCTCTGTTCACTCAGCCAAACGTGCGCTGGGCTGAGACCCCACCTGCAGGGCTGCATCCAGCTCTGGGCTCCCAGCACAGCAAGGACAGGGACCTGCTGGAGCCAGGCCAGAGGAGGCACCAAGGTGATCAGAGGGGTGGAACATGAGGAAGCTGGGATTGTTCAGTCCAGAGAAGGCTGTGGGAAGACCTTAGAGCACCTTCCAGTGCCCAAAGGGCACTTCAAGAGAGTTGAAGCTGGAGAGGGACTTTTCACAAGGTCATGTAGTAATAGGGCAGAGGGAATGGCTTTAAGCTGAAGGAAGGTAGATTAAGATTTGAAATTTGGAAGAAATTTTTTGCTGTGAGGGTGCTGGGGTACTTGAACAAGCTGCCCAGGGAAGGTTTGGCTGCCCCATCCTCGGACGTGTCCAAGGCCAGGCTGGATGGTGCTCTGAGCAACCTGCTCCAGTGGAAGGTGTCCGTGCCCATGGCAGGGGTTGGAATGAAATGATCATCTTTAAGCTCCTTCCCAAGCCAAGGCATTCTATGAGTCTACAACCAAAGACATGAATAGCTCCACATTTTTGTTTCCTGGATCTATCAAATGCTAATGAGGATTTTTTCACTATGACCATGTCAAATAGCAGAAAATTAAGCGGGATTAGAAAATAAAGGGCACTTGGGAATAACATCTTGTAGCTTGCCATTTTAAGATTCCCTTTCAGTCTCTTCCTTCTCCACTTTAAATAACTGTGGCACAAAAGCTAAGAGCCCCAAGTCACTGGTCCCCTACTGCACACACAGAGGACAGGCACAGAGGTGCACTTGTGAGGGGACAGCACACATCACTTGAAGGGACACTGGCCCCCTTGGCTGTCCAAAGGTGAATCACTGAGCCATTTGTGAGGCATGTGAGAGTCAATGAGGCTTCTTGAAAAAAAAAACCCAACATCAAACCTAAGGATTCTTTCAGAGAAAAACGTGAATTCAGGGGAAAAAAGAAATTTTGTCAGCTGCTGGAGAAAACTTCCTCTTCCACAGAAACTCTAGCAAAGCATTTCCCAAGTCACAGCATACAAGAGACTGAGCACCAGGGCATCCAACTCCAAATCATCCTTGAATTTCATCACTTATTCTCTCTCAGTACCTGAGATTTGTGCAGGGAATCTAGTCACTAGGCAGAACTTGAAAAGCTGTAACACTTTGCTGGAGTTCCAGAGGTGCAGATAGGCGAATGTGAGAGGTAACCACAGTCCGATGTATCTGTTAAGTGACTCATCTGCAGAAGTAACCTCTGAGCCGAAATTTCTGAAGGACTTAGAGCACACAAAAGGGTAGGACTCCCAAAGTCAGCAGCAGCTTCAGTGAAGGCTGGGGCCAGAGAGCCCCCACTGACTTAGAGAGCAGCCCACTTTGCCTCCTGTTTAGCACTGAAGGCACGCTCTGACTTGAATTGTGGAAGCAGGCATCAGGTTTATCTAACTGGCATATTCACAAGGCAATTATGTTTGTTTTGCACTCAGCTAAGTTCTGAGTAATTTAACCAGAAAAGTAATCTGGAAATAGTGACAAATCTCTTTATTCATTAAGAGCAAGCATTCCTTAGAAAGCCAAATCAAAGTGGGCTGCTGTGAGCTTGGATCAGCATATGCTCCTTCATTAGCAGCATTGATAGCTACCAGCAGAGAGGATTTTTATGGCTCAAGTTTGTGCCATGCTCCCTTTGAGTCACTCTGACAATCAAAAGGAAATAAAAATATTATCAGCAATTACTGCCTGCATATCCTAGCCTCTGCTCCAGGCTCATATCAAGTCCCTACAGACATTCCCATGGGTGCATTCCAGAGCCCTAATGTGCCAAGCTGTGCCATACAGCAAAACATTGTGATTGTACTCTTTAGTTTCAAACCCACATTTTTTCTTGGCAAATTTACAGTCAATGAAGAATAATTTGCTTTACTTTTCTTATTTAAATACATGTCTGTGCTACTGCAGTGAGTTTCTTCACTCTTACAAAGGCTTCCAAAATGCACATCCCTGAAAATGATCTACAGAGCCCACACCTGTCCCTGCCACCCACAATGCTGCAGCTCATTTCACTGGGGAGCAGAGAAGACTGGGGTGCCAAGTGCCATGAACACTACTGCTGTCCCCTGCCCCTCCCAATTTGGAAATCTCTGAAGCAGAAATGAAAATTCCTTCTTTCAGCAGCTGTTTCGTGGAAGAGACCCATCAACACCACATGCAATTTTCATTCTGTGAGGAACAAGTTGGGGACCGAGAAGATTCCATGTGACCACAGGTCTGGCTGTGAAGAGTTCACTGGCAGTGTGAAGCACTGAGTGAGTTCATCCTGAATCACCAAGCAAATGCAGTTAACAAGAGGGGAATGAGGATATGGAATGGGTGTCATATCCCATGGATATGACACCCATTCCATATCCTCATCACCCCACGGGCTGTCCAGCACACCATACATCAGCTCCACAGCCCTGCTTGTTCTGGTAGGCACTGTGCAAGTTTTACTTTACAGCACAACTGAATAAATAGAGTGAATTTACAAGAGCCTGAAACCCCCACCAAGTAACAACAGAAAAGTCAGAGATATTCAGGTGCTCCATGGAACTGTCCTAGGGTATCACCACTGAAGAAACAGAGGTAGAGGGTTGGCTTTGCCTGGTGGGCAGACTCAAAACTGAAACAAACACAGCAGTGAAGAAACCACGTATTTCAAGAAATTATTTCCAAGCTGCACTGCCATTAGAAGATGAGACTGGCTCCTCAGTGATACTGTTTTTTCAGGTGCTGCCTTTTTGCTCAGCCATTGATCCCACACATCAAGCCTACTTACAGAGAGGAGAGTTTGGACAGAAGCTGGGTCGGGGTCCTTCCCCTCTGAAGCACAGCTGAGCATCACTGGTGGCACTACATCCATACTGCAAGGTGATGTATCCAAAGTGACACAGCATCCCCATGCTGTTCCATTTTGGATACTGAACAATTAAAATGCTGTTACACAGTTCAGGACGCCCTAGCTGAGATCTATGCACTCAGAATTACTGTTTTAAAATTACCTTCATGTATTATATTTGCTGCTTTCCAGAATGCTTCCAAAGTACCTCAGGCACACAATTTATTGCTGAGACCAGGAGGCACAGGATGATTCACAAAAATAGGTGTTACTGCTACCCAAGACAGTCATGACCTTTCTTCTGTGCCTGCTTGCAACTGTACAGCCCCAGACACTGTCTGGAGACCCTGAACAAAGATTTTCTGGAGAAACAGCACTTGCACTAATGCTGCAATCCATCCTCTGCACTAATGTCAAAAGCTGATTTAACTCCATAATAGGATGGAAGTGCACTGCTAAACCTTGTGTGAGCTTCATGGGCAAACTGTGTTCACTTCTTATTCTGTTTATGTTCTTAAGCAACATACAGAAGCTGAGAAGTCTTCTTTGTGATATGAACCAAAGTAGATTTTAGTGGGAAAACAGATCTTTCCACCCTGCACAAGGGACCTGAACAATGTTTTAACATTCAAAATTATTTTCACATGAGAATTCCCACTTAGAGGTTTCCAGTTTATGGTCACTGATTTCAAGTTAATAAGCAGAAAGGTATTTAAGTAAAACATAATACAGAGCTTTGTGAAGTAAAGCTGCTAATCTGATTTAGATTGCTTCATTTCCAGCTCCACAACACTCAGCTTCCAGTCAGCAGCCTTGCTGAAGGCTGCGTGTGCCCAAGTTCCTTGAGGTACTTTTGTTGTCAGAAATTTGAATCAACAGCACTGATGCAAAGAGCCCACTAACTCTCCAATAACACAGAGTACACATGAAATAAAGCAGATTTAAAAACCATCAAGACAATGCATTTTTCTCATTTATTCAAATCTTCTGCAGGAAGTAAACACTGAAAGATTTAAAAAAACTTCACACTGCAGTATGTACAGTTTTGTGACATCACATGAGGAAATTAATTGCTAATAAAAAAAATGAGACCAGTTAAATTACTGAAGACACATCACAATAAAACTGGTTGTGGTAAAATCCCAAATTCTTATATATGGCAATGAAAATCAATACTCCTTTGTTTTACAGGGATGGAATAGTCCAGGTACAATATTTCAATTATGCAAAATGGAGTCCTGAACTTACATGACTTATTATAGTTGTATGAGCACTTCATGTTTTAAAAGTAGGTTTGCATTTTTTTTTTTTTCCAGACCCTTTTGAATTGAAGCACATTCTTTCACAAAGCTAAAATACCACAGCAGAAGTCATGTCCAGAAGTGGAATACTGTTGTGTTTTGAACTGACCTGACTTGTTAAGACTTTTTTTTTTTTGTTTTGCCAACGCACAGATGCACAGGGTCCCCCATGCACTTTTCATGCAGCAGTTAATCACAACTTTAAATAAAAGAATTTTTCTATACATTCTTCCAGACTTGCAACTGTATACATACATGCAAAAGTTTTTAAACCTATGTGATCATATTTACACTTATACATGGAATATACATAACAAAAAAGATTAAAAGGTTTTTTTCCTTTGCATTAGAACAATACAAAATATGTATTTTTCATTAAGGAAACCACTATTTACATCACCTTTTAAAAACCAATTTCAACATATTATAGGCGTAACAAGTCAACATATTTACATTATATATAAATATATATATAATATATACTTACCAGTTTACTCCTCTGTAAGATGTGGCAGAGAACAAACTGGTAATATCATGTCACTGACGTCAATGAGAGCTGTAATACTTTCACCAACATTTGACAGGGAAAATTTAAACCACTCATTTCTTTCTTTTAAAAACATTTGTAAATTAAAAATTTAAAAACTTCACTAAGAGTAAATGGCTACGAAAAGTAAAAGTTATGGCTGAATTCCCTTTTGATCTCACATTAACTTCTCAAACTAAGCTGCCCAGCTCTGTGGTATCAGTAGAGAAGCCCTCCAGCTCTCCACTTTTGATTCTGTGGTCAAGCCTTTACCCACAACCTTTTCCTCAAGCTTTGGCAGAGGAGACACTAGAAACCTGGACATCTGAGTCCCAGACACTTCCCTCTGGAAAGAAAAGGCAGATCTGCGTGGCAGTTCCGAGTCAATCCCCAAATCCAGCGGGTTTGGGCACTCTGCCAGGCGCTGCTGATGCCCCCTCCAGCAAGGCACCGGGGTCTCCACAGCTCCAGCCACTGCTGCAGCCCCAGCCCTTCCCAGCTGAGTGGGGCCAGAGTTAATTCAGGTTAAAGCTCCAAGGGGCTGCAACTGCACTCTCAGCGTGGAATAGAGACAATTCCCCAACCCACTTCCTCACTGGTCTGAGAGCTGGAAGCAGCTCGCCCCCAGCAGTCTCTGCTGGCTCTAACTGGGATGTGCCCTCCCCTTCCCTCCCTGCTCCTTTGATGGGGAGATCACACACCAGCACCCACTGATCCTGCACTGCTCTGCCTGCACAGCTGCTGCTGCCAAAATCTGCCAAGACCCCATTTTGCTCCAAATCTGTAGCCTAAAGGCCTGGAGGAAACAGGAGTTGCTGAGAGTACCGAGGGCTACTCAAGGGGTGACCTTGGTTTGCAATTCATCTGCAGGGACTGGTGGAAATCAGGGATCTTAGAGCTGCTTGGGAAAACCTGGCCAGCCCTACCAGTCCCTCCTGGGACAACAAACCCAGCTCCCACACCCCTCTTCTCTGATGGGAAAGTCCCCAAGAAAAAAAATAGCAACTCCTTTTTACTCACCCACGCTACAAGACAAAAAATAATTGGAGAGCCTTTGGTCCTAAGGTGTCAATGCTGTAAATGTGGATGGGGTAGATTCCAAGAAAACCTCTCTTCCCTAGGGAGGGGGTAACACCAGTGATACTGGAGAATTCCATACAGGAGGAGACAGCTGTTGCCCTCTTAGCAGCTGACAGAGCATTCCCTTGGCATGTCCTGCCCACTCTCAAGGGCCTTGCCCTTGGTACCTGCTGTTTGAGAGGGCAAAGCCTACAGGAGATAAGATTCTTCCATGAACACCATGTCCCAAACTTCAATTCTTGTATATTAGAGTTTACTGACGTCTGTGAGAATGGCAATACCCTTTTGTTAACATCAACTAAAAAGAAAGCTAAATCCTTACTGGTCAAACTGTTAACATTTTAACTTAACTGTTTTACAAAACTTCCAAAACTAAATGTTCAAAAGTATATATTATAACAATAGACTACCCTAGAATAAATACAAAGGTCAGCACATGGCTCGATTCCAGTATTATTTTTTGTCAGGGTCAGAATCTCTTCCCCACTCTTCATCTCAACTTGGCTTTGGAGAAGTTTTTTCCACCAGATAATTCCACATCCTCTAACGCTGCATTTTTCTGTGGAGCTCTTCAAGCAAATTATAGCCCTGTATTTAGTCTGGGGACCATCTATTATTCTATATTGTATATATTTCCTACCTATATACACATTGTTTCAAGAAAAATAATCAATTAAGACTTAAAAAGACATTTAATGGATGGAACAAATACCATCTTTTTAATATTTCTGCTGGGTTGACTCATATAAAAAGAATTCAGTTCCACTGTCAATCCAAAATATACTTTATCTCATTAATGATTAATCTATGAGACATCTGAATTGTCACTGGGCTACTTATAAATGCAATATTAAAGACAAACAAAATTTTATTTTTATATTATACTTCAGACAATGACATTTAAAATGATATTAGATTTGTGTGAAGGTTTTAAAATATAAATCTTCTTTGTACAGCCCATTAATATATTATGCTTCACCGAAGTAACATAAAAATATATCTTTTAATTGCTCTGTTATTTCTCATAAAAACCAGGGGGAATGTTTTATACCAGATACTGCCAAATATTTGTGTTCCCTAAAAGAAGGTATCCCCCGGAGGGCGGCAGAACAGAATAGTGGTGCATTTTCCAGCTGTCAGACAGAAGAAGCCCCTTTCAGTAGGAACTGCACTGGAAAGAGGAGGAACTGATCTCAGGCTGGGGACAGGGACAAGAGGGGGACAACAGCTTGCTCTGTCTCAGCAAGCCAGGAGTCTGGGAAAAGGATCTCAGAAACCAAACCAGATGGAAAAGAGCAAAATGCCCCATCACTCATGTCTGCTTTGCAGACATGGGATGGACAGGAACAGCAGTTTTGTCATGTCATTGGCTTGCAGGGTGAAAACAGACAAAATTAAACCAGAGTGCAGCTTTCATTATTTGTGCAAGCCAACTGCTTAGCTGCTTGCTGATGGCAGAGAGGATTAGCTGTGAAATCAAGAAGACACAGAGACCTTTCTTTTTTTTTTTTTTTTTTTTTTTTTTTAAGAGGAGTAAAAAGTTCAGCAAAACTTCTGCTTGCCAATAATTCATATAATTCAGAGGAACTGGATTTTGTCCTCTTCCTGCCCTCAGAGAAATAAGGGCTGCAAATGGAGTTAACACTGACAGTGCTAACGGGAAAGCAGAGCCACACGACTCTTCCCCAGCCAGCAATTCTTTTAAGATGTCTCAGGTCTGACTGCAATTTTCAGTTCCTCCCATCTCAGGCTGATACTGCCAGATGTTACAAATCACAGCACAGGTGGGGATTGAGGAAAAGGGCAGGGAAGGATTTCTCAGATATATCCCACTATCCATTACAGAACATGACAAAACCACAGTTTTATCCTCAGTGCTACCTGGAAAATTATTCTAAAGCCAGATTTTCTGCAGTGAAAGGGTAGTGCATTAAACCATGTATCAGCTGTTCAGAGAGTAATAAATATTGGCAGATTATAGATTCTTTTCCCTGGTTGTAGGAAGAGGCCAACACATTTTTCATTAAAATCCTATTCCATCTTAGAGTGGAAGTCTGATGTGCTGCTTTAGTGCAGTTGGTATTCTTCCACAGGGAAGCAGGATGGTGCTGAACACACAATTCTGTTCATCCCCTTCACAAGCTTTCCAGCATTTTCCTCACTGAATACATGTACTAAGCCTTCTCAATCACACTACTCCAAGAGGCATTTTGGCTTTCCCCTTTTAGGCAGGAAAGTGACAGGAATGTGCCGACAAAAGGACTCGTGCAGTATTTGCACGGCCTATGAAAATCTGCCTTTTTTTATAAAAACCTAGAAAAAACCCTTAATTCTAACTAGTAACTCATAACTATGGCTAAGAATTCTGAGGAAGGCATTTGTTGAGAGCAGGGCAAGGAAGAAAAATAGATTTCACACCACTATTCTGGCAGGACCACAAACAAGATTTAAAAATAACCATACAAATTTTGGAAGCACTAAAAAATACATTTCAGTGCACTTCAATTATTAACACTGACGCAGGTTTTCCAATATGACGAGCTAATACCTTGGACGGACTGCTCCACTTCTTAAAAGTTATTCTTAAAATTTCACAAAACATATTAAAACATTCAAAAAAAAAAAAAAAAAGTACACTGTCTCTACGCTCAGGCTTCAAAAAAATAAGGATTATTTTACAGGGAGGGAGGAAACGCAGCATTACCACCACCTAGGCTGTACGCTTACACTTTATGTTATACCAAAAGCTTGCAGATCCAAATAAGACTCTGATCAAAGAGTACTCATAACTTAATCTGATACATACAGAAACGTCTTGTACAAATTACAACCCTTCTAGTTTCCTTGTGACAATCTACTGTAAAGCAAATTTTATCTACATGTATTTTAAATAACATCACCAGAAAAATAAAAAGTTTATCAAATGAAAACATCTCAATTAGACCATGCTTTTTTTTTGTTGTAAAATCATGCTCAATTTATACAGTAGTGAAGTTCATACTCATTTTTCTTTTTTCTTTTTTTTTTTTTTTAAACAAAGATTCAAAACCGCTGATTGTAAACTCACTGAGGAGGCTGCAGTTTATTCTGGCTCTTTTTTGATTGTTCGCACTTTTTCCAGAAGTCCATGCACTTCTCCATTCACACCACCATGCTGATGGGAGGTGTTACTCCCCATATGGCTGTTGTAAGGGCTTCTTAAGTTACTAAAAGGAGTTTTGAGCTCTGGGTCAGATGGCAACTCCTCTTTGATTGTAACACGAGTTGAGCTCTCGGTAAATGAAGGCTCATTCCAAATTTCTTTGTCATGTGCTTCTTGGCTGCTGACAGAGCTGCCACCTTTCTGTAACATGTAGTAGAGTATGGGGTTGGTTTTGGTCAGTCTCGGAGAGTCTTTCTCATAATCATTCTTGTCCATGCCCGTGATCACCCATCTGATGGGGCCCTTCTCACTGGGCATGGAGCACATGCTCAACTGCTCAGACTCCAGTCTGGACACCGTGCTTCCCAGGTGTTCAGGGAAGGGGGAGCTGGCCGGACTTTTTACTGCTACGGGATACTGAAATGTTCTGTGATCTACACAATTGTTCTGCTGCACAGGGCTTCCCACCAACGATCTTACTGAAGAAATGGTGAATTCAGGTTTATTGATTGTTGCACTGGTTTTGTTTCCTTTTTTCTTGCCCTCTGTTAGTATGTTATTCCTATGTTGTGACAGATCTCTCTCACAGTTTTCTGAGAGAAGCAGCTGTTTCAACACATTAAAGCCTTTACTATCTCTAGACCAACTCCTATTTTCAGTTTCACTATTTGAACCATGACTTACAGCATATTTAAATTCAGCATCACTTCTGCTGAATTTCAGTTCTTGCTGGTTAAGCAAAGGCCCGTAGAGCGCCTCGGTAGGAGAAGCGTGATTGTTTCCAGCATCAGACATATTACTTTTCATCTTTTTTAATGGGCTTTCCAAAGGCTCAGCATGAAGCTTCCTCTTCTTCGGTACTGTGCAAAGACTCTTGGATTCAAGGTGTGTCAGCTCGTTGTTTCGGTGACTCCTGTCAGGCTCATCTGCAGGGTAATTGTCTTGATTCTGTCTCAGCAACCTACTTAGCAGGCCATTTTTGGAAAAAGAGAAATCTTGAGGTGAAAGAGGCTCAGATTTCACCTCCTCGGATGCTGGAGAAGCAGCTGCGTTTCTCTGCAGTGAATGAACAAACCCTTGGAATTTGTTACCCTTGCATTCTCTTACTTGTTGTGCATTTGAATTATAAGGGACATTTGATTCGTCAGATGGTTCAGTTTTTATTTTCACCGTCAATATTTGCTCATTCAAAGCCTTGTCTGTCTGTTCCTGAGAACTTTCATCTCTTAAAAGCATCCTCTCTTTCTTTTCACTTTTACCTTTATTGGGAGTTCCCAGAAGCAGCTGAAGGACAGTGCGCCTTTCAAGGAGATTTTCTATTTCTGAACCTGGAAGTCCTTGTTCAGCGGGTGCGGGCTGACAACTGAATATTTTGTTATTTTCTTCATGCATACTCAATTTATTCGTAAGCAGAGGGCTGTTCAATCTATCAATCAAGCCCACAGGTTTATCCATGTTGCCTGCCAGCAGCTGTTTGCTAGCTCTTTGTTCCTCACTCGACATGGAACTCTGCATGCCACACTGAGCCAGGTTCTGCAGCAGCTTGCTGGCACTGAATGCCGAGGAGTTCTGGGGACTATCAGTCCTGCTCAGCTTAGCTCCTTGAATTTCCTTGCTTTTGGACAGGTCTATCAAGTGCTTAGATGCAGAATTCATCAGTCTGTCCGGCTGGATGCTGCAGGCATAGGGTGGTGAGCTCCGCTTGACAGCCAGTGACTGGTGTGAGAGATTTATAGGAGAGTCTGCTTTTGTAGAAGCCAGCAAGGGTGGAGTGCTTAATGGAGTCATTCGGTTGGCACTGGGACTGTCAGCAACAGGAGTCCTTTTCCCAGTCTGTACAGTGAATTTTGCCACATCAGCTGTACTGTGTGGTCCCTGAGGATCATTACTCTTGTCTACCTGTTCTTCACTCTTATGTCCAAGTAACAGCTGAAGTAGTGTTACTTTCTGGTGGGGATTCAGCTTGGAAGCTTTCGGAGTGTCTTTCTCTTCCTTGTTCTCTGGACAGGAAACTTTTGGATCCCAGTTACGAAGCAAGGACTGAGTCAGGTTATCCAGCGATGCAGGCGGCCCTGCATCTGGTTTATCTGTCCTCTGTTTAAAGGATAGGTCTATAGGAAGACAGTTAGAATGGGAGCTTTCATCATCACTGCTGTCTTCTGTAAAACTGGGATTGTTGTCTGAATACTCATCAACAGTTGTTGGTGTGCTGCTGTCTTCAAAAATGCTGGCTCTCTCACTCTGCTCACGCCCTTTCACGTGCTTGGTGGTATTCTGGCTTTTCAGCAGATGTAAGAGCAAGCTGTTGCTGGGAGAGGTTTTCAGGTTACTCCTTTCCACAGTACTTTTGTATCCCACAGTTTTGGGAGGCGAGTGCACGATTCCCACCGAGCTCTGAAACGGTGCCACATTGCCTTTGCTAGCGACTGTTTTGGGGGATGATCCTGCTTGACCATTGAGATGGCTTGTCATTCCTTTGGCCAAACCAAACTGGCCTATGTCCTTCTGAGCACTTTCCTGGAGCCTGGCCATCGCTGCAAGTCTCTCGCTTGCAATCTGATTGGCATTTTGTGCTTTTAGAGCGTGTTCCCTGGAGTACTGCTGCAAGTGGGCTTCACTGGAAAGGAGCAGAGCCAGCTGGCTGCACGCTACGCTGGGCTTGGGCGAAGCAGCAGGACTGGATCGTTTCTCTACCATGCTTGCAACAGCTTGTAACCTTGCAGCACACGACAGGGGCTCGTTCATCACCTTGGGGCTGCTCTGCACCGCATGAGGAGACTCTATAAACCTCTCTTTGGGCAGGTTCTTAGTGATGTCAGGCAGGCTGTTGTCCAGCTTCTGATCTTTTGCTTTGCTCTTCTTCAGCAGAGTCTTCAGGTGGCTGGATGCAACACCATAGCACCTTAAATCTTTCTCCACTTGTAAAGAATCGTGGCTAAGAGAATACCCCTGCTCCTTAAGACTCTGTCTAATCTGCTGTGACAGAGCAACACTCTGCAGCCTAGAGCTGAATGACTGAAGCAAAGAGGCAAGTAATGTGCTATCCTGTTTGCCTTTAGGCACATTTTCAACCATGCCAGCCAACAAAGCTTCCTTTTTTCCATCTAAATCCACAATGGAATCAGACAACCGCCTTCTCTTTGCTGCATTCCAGTCTTCTGAAGACTGCAACAGTCTTGCTTTTTTGAGGTGCAGCATGCCAGATCCCCGATATGTACTCGTGTTAAGAACTGGACCATTACTCTGACAGCTGGGAAATATATTTCCTGAAATCTTAAAGTTTTGATCCTCCCCACTATGCCCAGTGGACTTTTTGTCAACTGCAGTACCTGAGCCTCCTGCTGCTTGATGCATTAGTAATCCCTCTAGGTAAGTTAGAACAACAGAATCCTGGTGCATCTCAGAGCCAAGCTCTTCTCCATGAGTCATGTTCAATAAAAGTTTCCAAAAAGGCTCTGTTTCTGTTCACTTCAAAGACTAGTTTTGCTCAATTAAGATGCAGAGTTAATAACAGGGAGATGTCTACAGCGTGTTCTTAGAGACTTTGAGAAACAATAGAAAATGTATTATCCTAGGCAGGCTTCTCCCAGTGTACACTGTTTGATGAGCCAGGTTTCCAATCATAGCAATCCTCAGCTGAGATCTAGGAGACTTATGGACGATGTCTAGGAGGAACACTTAAAACATGGTTTCACAGAAAAAAAGTTCCATTAAATATTTGCTGCCTTCTTTCTTCTGGAGGCCAGCTTGCTTTCTTTCCTTTTCCATCTCCACCAAGCACATAAAACTCCTAAGTGAGAAACACAAAACAAAAAAGAGAAAGAAAATATTTAGGATTAAGATATTATTGCATAAAACATTCTTCCTTTAAAAAAAAAAAAAAGAAATCCAATCCAACCCCCCATGCATTGTCTTAGGCAGACATTCAGGATACACAAACACACATTCCAGAAGAAACTAAAAATCAAATAAAGGACAAAATACATGGTATCCAATTCAAAGAACATTATGAAAACAATTCTGAGATGAAGTTTTACACAAAAATTAAGATTTTTTTATGATAAGTACAGCTACTACAAGCCTTCACTGAATTTCACTATTCTGCAGCTAAAAATAAGGAATAGCAAACCCGACAGGACAATCTGAAATCACTCTAAACACGGTATAAATAAAAAATCCATTTAATTTTACTTCACAGTTGCATGAACTTTTCTTCTGTAAATGTAAATAGAACAGAACACACAGCCTATAACTCTTATACTGAGAAGGAAAAGGCAGGCCTAAAGTCAATGTTTAGTTCCAGGTTGCATTTTTTCTGAAATAACAGAATAGACAGCATCACATTTCTGTTTGGCAGGTGGATGGTATTGCTGAAAGTAGAAACAAAGTTGTTAGCACTGCCCAGGACTATGCACGAATGCAAAATCAAGCATGGTAACACAACAGGAGTGAAATCTGTTGTTCTTACAACACCCAAACACCACAAGTTATTAGAATAATCATGTGATAAGAGTGGGGAAGAGGTTACTTATGCTCCTGATGCAACATAAATCCTGGCATCAAAATCCTCCCTTCCCTGGAGGATTTTTACCTTTGTATTCTTTCTGTACATGAAACACATGATGGCAAAACCAAACCAAACCAAACCAGTCCTTCCCTGAAGTCTTGCTATTCTTCCAGAGTGTATAACATCTCTACTAAATAC
Source organism: Serinus canaria (assembly GCF_022539315.1). Lineage (NCBI taxonomy): Eukaryota > Metazoa > Chordata > Aves > Passeriformes > Fringillidae > Serinus > Serinus canaria. The sequence continues at coordinate 10,480,477 of NC_066313.1, forward strand.
CTCCTTGAATGGGGCAGTGTGGAATAAAAAGCTGCTTTAAAATGCACAGCAATGGCACTTGTGCTGGATGCATCTTTTCAGTTTCACCTGTAGGGCTGGTCAATGGCAGCACAAATATCTCAGTCACCACACCTCAATAATGAGACCATTACACCACACGTGCATCCTCCTTCACTCACTCAACACTAAACTGGCATAAATATTCAACATGAGCAAAGGTAAGTGTCCTTCTGCATACTGAACTCTGTAATTTGCTTTCATGGGCTAAAACTCCATTGAAAATTTGTATTTACAAGTTTAAAAGGGATGTACACAGATGAAATCCTTGCCTTCTTAAAGTGAATGAATATTTTATGATTGATTTCCCAGAGGCAAGGTTTTAATTCAAAACCTGCAGGCAACTAGAAGTCAGAAAATAATCAGATCTTAAAAATGTAAAGAATAAGAACTACTAAATAGCTGTAATGTTAACTGTCCTTAATCTCCCTGGGCAAATATTCCCTTACTTGGTTTTAAGTCATCTAGAAAAACTCTAAAAATGGAGTTATCTTAAAAAAATAAGCCAAAACCAAACCCAAACAAAAAATCTAACCAGCAATGCATTGTAATGTAAACATGTATATCCATGCATTTAAATATCAAATGCAAAGCTGTTAGCTATTCTTGAGGTCTCAGAACTTCTCTCAGAAATACATTAACCAGCATTTTCAGAATTACCTGTGGAAGACACAGTGCTCCTTCAAACATGAAACAACTTAAATGTGGATTCAGCTAACTGAAAATGACTGATCATCTTACTGCTCCTTCAAAAACCTCTGTACCTCTGAGTGGGATTTTACAGAGTTTCAACCCAAAAACAGAATAAAAGTCATGAATAATAAATCCCTAAAAAAACCCCAAAACCAACAAAACAAGATTTCCAATGAAACTATCAAAGATCCAGCAACAGCAATACAATTACACTAATTTCCTCAAACATTTCGGAACACACTTTAACTGGAGAATATATTTTTCCAGCTTCCAAAAGTATTGCATTGAAGACAATAAAACTGAAATTCTGTCAGGATTTCTGACAATCTGGTAAAAGCAAGGCTTACAGGACACCTTTAAGATACAGTCCCAAACAAATGCACCATTAAGCCAATGCTCAGTACAACCTGACTCACTACACCTTGGGATAATTCAAACGAGACAATGCATTTATGCAAATCCCTCAGGTACTCCAAAAGCCTCTTGCAGGAGATGACACTTGTAGCCAGTACAGTTTATATACAATAACTATGCTAAGAAGTGTTCTGCCACCATTTTCATTTTTTATTTTATTTCAATTACCCAGTGCTAGGGAAATACTGATAAATTTAATTAAACTGGGTTGCTGCAAAGAAGCTTCTTTAAAGATAATGAAATCTGGAAAGCACTTAACACATTAAAACAGGACATCAGCAATCCTTTAAAAAAGCTTCTTCTGCTTTAGTGCTGTAACAGATATTGCAGTGTTAAAATCTCGCATGACAATGTCCATCTGAGGTGTACTCATGACAAATACAAACCAGCTTTGGAAATTAATGCTCAGCAGGACACTAAGGCAACCATTCAGCTACCTTCTAAATACATACTAGCTGTACAAAAGAACTTCCCAGGACCCACTGAAATGTTAGTATTTTTTCTTAAAATTCAATATTCAAGAAGTTACCAGCTCAGTGTTAAGGAAAAAAACAAAAGAAAGTTAAAAGAAAAGGCAGAAGAGAGAGAAAGGAGAAGTCATAGAGCAACAAATTTCTTATTTCTCAGCAAGGACTGAAGCTGCAAAGATCTATGACTCTCTAGACCTAAATATTATGTTTAATTACGATGACAAAATAAATTGGTAAGTTCATGTGCTTTCCTGACCACAACTACTCTAAATGCACTCTTTTTTGTCACTTCTAGTGTTTTCTCCCAGACTTCTGTACCATGAGAAATAAACCACCTGACTGTTGTGCAGAACCTCCAGGAGCACCAACCCAGCTCATTAAGCCAAGTTTACCTAGACAAAACTAAATTCAGCAGCAGAATCCAGAGCACAAATGCTGTAACCTGGTGAGACACTCCCCAAGTGAAGCACACCATGAGAAATCAGTTCTTCAGCCTTTTAAAGTGTGCCTAAGGAGAAGCTGTAGGCAGTATAGGGAAAATAAGGGAATATTAAAGTGTTCACTGAACTGCATACGTCCAGAAAATTATTTCCACTTTTGCAGTTGTTGAAGTTTTTCTTCGTTTATTTGCAAACCACAAATATATTTATCCACCACAAAGATTTTTAAAGGAATAATAATAATAAAAAACTTGAAGATCCTTTGCTTACCATATATTACTGCTGCAAAAGATAATGAAATCTGAGAACACAGCTTCTAATATGTAAAGCACAACAGAACCAATTGCTTTTTGCTCCTGAATATTTTTTTGATTTTTAAGGAATTCTTTGAATGAATGAAAGCCTCAACTGCAAACCTAACTGATACTCTAAACAAACAGCAGACTTTTAGTTCACCCAATAGATATTTCCTGCTATTTAAGAAATTCTAGACAGTTCACAATTTAAGTAGCAAAACCACATTTGTAAGACACTTTTCCAATATCTCAAGCTATCATTTGCAGCTAAATCCTTCTGCTAAGTGGAACAGAGACCCAGAGTAAATTAACAACACTAGACTAACATTATTTGAGTCTGAGGGTTACATAATCTATTAGGTAATTCAAAAAACTTGGTATTATCAAGGTGTCTTCTTCTGCAGTTTCAATTCAAGATCATAGGAAAAAATCTTGAAAAAAATCGAATGAATACCATTAAGGTATTCATTTAGGAAACTGGCAATGGCTAGCAGATTGCCCACATGAACATTTATTAGAAGATACATTACCCAAACTCGTTCACATTGTTAGAATGATTAATAGAGGTTGAGATTAGTATATGTTCACACAGATAAAACATTTTTATTAACTACTTTTCAGAGTTCTTTCACGACGATTAAACTCCTGTAGCAATTTTATGTTCCATTTTTAAATTGAGATGAATAAAAACATGCATTTGTAAAGCTAAAATCAAACTGGTCTGAGAAAAAAAAATCTTCAGTTTTTTAATAAATTTGGTGTTCTAATGCTTAGCTACTACTGGAAGAGCCAGAAAAAGCCTCTTGCTAGCTTCACTGACTTCCTATTCTCATATTCCCAAGTGTGAAGGCTCCAGCCCACCACATCAGCCAATGGCCCAGACTGTCATTTTAATTATTACAGATTTGAGGAATGCAGTACAGTGATTACAGTGGCAGCTTGGGATCCAGGGGTCCAATTACTCACTGTGCTGCAGACAGGCTGTCTGACTTCTGGTTTTACTTCTCTGTACCCTGTTTTCCCAGATGGAGTAATAATGGATGGGAACTTCAGAAAGACAATTGAGGATAAATATATTAACGGCTGTGTGTTACTCAGCAGCTCCAGTACCAGCACTGAGTAACTACCTAAAACACAGGATTTTAAGTGATTTCCCATCCTTAGGGCTGCCTGCAGTGAAATGCTGAAGAGCACAATGAAATTAGGATCTCAAAAATAAAAAAAAATACTAGATGCACTGCGAATTGCAGCAGAATCTTGCAGCGAACTAAGAATGAGTGGGGGTAATGAGACTTGCTGTCCCAGAATTATTTTTATTAAGCTCAATTTGCACACCTTTGATTTCAGCAGGAAGGATGCTTTCAGAGTGCTGGTAAAAGCACTTCAGTCTTCAGATGGCTCTTTTTGCAAAGGTTCTGAGCAGGGAAACAGCCCTGATCAACAACCCCGGCACCAAATGCACAGAGCTGCACAAGAGCAGGTACTTCAATGGCACTTGAGCACGTGCTTTAAGAGAATCAAGTGTTTAAGTGCTTTGCTTTCCAAAATCCACGCTTTATTTGTGTCAGAAATCTGTTCAGATGAATGGAGCAGCTGAGACCTCTTCACAGTTTTGATTCAGGCAGCCAAGACATTTTGAAGGTTCCCTTTGTAAATGTAATTTGAAAAAAGACAAAAAAAAAAAAAAAGAAAGAAAAGCAGAAGTGATCAGATGGGGGAGCAAAACTCAGCAATAAGTGGGTGAATTCTCCCACAGCTGCACTCAAAAGAACTTGGGAATCCAGAAGCTTTTTTTTTTTTACAACTAATTCATTTAAATGAAATAAATCAGGCTCCTCTCCTAACAACTGTAGGGTTTCAGTTTGAGAAAGCAAAAATAAGCTTATTCCCAGGAGCCTGGCACATTATTCACTCCTCCTAGGCCTGCTGACTGACTCCAAAAGACATTTTAAACATGGGAAGGATAGCCTATCCCTTTCAGACAGCTCAGGCAGGAGAGGGCACATGAGGAATCGCGTTGCAGCAGCAGCAGCAGGAGCTCCTGCTGCTGCCAGGAATTCTGACGAGGCTCCCGAGACTCTGACCCCACCAGAGCTGGCATTCCCCATCCCGAGCTGGGGCTGTTCCCTCCAGGCTGGCACGGAGCACACGGCAGCACCGCTCCCTCTGTGCAACACCCCTTGGATAATGCAGGATTAGCAGCAGCCACGGCTTCCCAGCCAAATCCTGCATGAGCACGGCCATGGAAAAGCCTTTTCCCCTGTGTTTTGTTAGGCTGAGTGCTGCCAAACCCAGCCCCGACCTGTCTCTAAGTTTTAAACAGCAGAAAGAAGTGTTTTCTTCACTATGGGGATGGGGCAGCAGTGGGAGGGGGTGTGTAAAAGGGATCAGACCCAAACCAGCCTGATCAAAACCTTCTGATTATTTCAGCAGTTTCAGTATAATAGCACTTTGAAAAATACTAGAGCAAACCAATTCCATAACAGATGATGAAGCAGTTCAAAAGGATGCAGTAACTACTGTTTAACAAAAGCCTACAAATTTTGAGTAACTGAAAAGTCTTTAAGTCATACAAGATAGACAGAAACACAGAATCAAGAGCACAGCAGGCACAAGGCATTTTTTTTCCTCTGAGAACAAGACCTGACAGACCACTGGACTGAAATGTTAGCAAACCAACAACTGAGTTGGGAAGAAAATACCCCAAGTGTTCTGATGGTAGAGACTATTTAGATTTACTCCAGCTTTTAAGAGACCACTAAAACGTCAATGCAGATTACTCTTGTTAATAGCAAGGGGAGGCTGTTCCTACACATTCCATTTGGGGTGTGGAAAGGGGGATTCAGCCACCTCATCTCAAGTGTCCCTCCACTCCTCAGATTTCACATGGGATTCTCCAGTCCGGGAATCTGTGACTCACTCAGACCATGGAACACCACACCACGACAACAACGAGGAGCTTTGGGATAGTATGTAATATATATCAAGGGGGAACACGACATTTCCAGCGTGTGCTGGAACGAGGTGTGGAAATGTCAGGGAGATTTCCATAGCCACGGAGAGGGAGAGGTGAGGCTGAGCACCCTGCCAGGACAGACACCCCAGGAGGAACGCCTCAAACTCTGTGGTAAAGCTTTGCCCCGTGGAAAACCCAAATTCTGAGCACTGCTGGCTACACTGAGACTCATCCGATGCTGGCTCTCAAGCCTTCTTCCAGATCATGGTGCACAGCTTGCAGAAGGCCACAGGCAAACATTTCTCCCTAAGTTACATGTGGGTTTTACATCTTCATAAAGCTAAGTAGTAAGGAGTAGGAACGAAACTGAAAATGAAAATAAAAAGCCCTAGCAAAAAGCCAAGCCAACCAACCAAAACCCTACCTGAGAAACCAAAAAAATCCCTCATCCAACATCACCCCAAACCCAATGAAACTCCCAAAAGAGATGGAGAACACGGGAAGGAGGAAATGGGTAGCAGACAACTGCCATGAAAGCTGAGTTGTGAAAGCCTTAGCAGCAGCTCTCCAAGGTTTACAAGTACACTTAAGCACCATACACAGCTTAATCCAAATGCGGCCCGCTCATCAAAACCTCCTGCTGCAAAGTTCAGAGACGAAACACGTGTGACCATTTTTCATGCTGTGACACTCTTCAAACAGTAGCTCAGCCTACCTTAAGTAAGTATTTCTTATTCTAACAAGTACAAGAAAAGAGCATCACAGAAATAATCACTCCTGGATACAGAATACCCCACGCTGTTCATACAACTTTCTATTCACCTGGTGTTTCACAGACATTGCAGTCAATTCCTTACCCAGACTCACCTACGTGTATTTGTTCTTACAAAAACTACTGGAGGAATATTTATATTTTCTTCTCTAATGGCACTGTAAAGGACATCTTTGAGTTCACTTTTTGGTTATGGCCTGCTAACACTCTAGGCATGAACTTAGCAACACGCCCTCTGACAAGTCTTTGCTAATCGTAAGGAATGAGGAAGAACAGACATTCAACCTACTGACACCACCTGTGAAGGAAGCAAGTATTTGACACCTAAACCTGTCCCATTAGTCACTGCTCAAAGGTCCTCTGCTGCTGCAAGCAGAAAGGGCAGAAACTAAGAGATAATGCAGAGAAGTTACACCCCCATCACACATCCATTAAGGACAGGGATGCAGAAATAGCACGTATCACTGAATCACAACAAACGTTGGAAAGGGTGTTGATCCAAGCTCAGAATTACAGTGAGCAGAAAGGCTTTTGGTTAATTGAGTCTTCTTATTCAAGACACCAAGAGCAAAAAACATACAAAAATCTATATACCAAGACTTGTCTTCGGAACAGAGGAGGACAATATACAACAGAATGGACAGAGGGTGCACCTTTCCAGTGTTTGGTAAACCACTTGCCTATAAATAAGCAATTAAAAGAAAACTCAAGCAGATTTCCATTCCCTCTGACACCTACAAAACCGAATCACTGATTATGCATTTAACTCTACATCAACTCCCCAGGAATGAAGTGTGATTAATATACACTGAAGAAATCAATGTCCTCTCCTGGGTAATGCTTTTGAGTTATGATCAATGCATGCAGATAATGCATTTCCACACAACTCTGACCTCCTGCTTGTTGGAGGGATCTAAAGACACAGGCATTTACTGATAGCAGTGCACTAAAAAGGTGTATTTCTTGGAATAACTATATTAGGTGGTCTGGCATATGTTAAGTCACTTTATGTTATTTTAACCAAGAATGGGTTTCAGATGTCAGAGTGCAACAAAGGACTAAAAAGCAATGCACAGTACTTTATTGACAGTAATAGCTGTGTTTCACTTGGGACCAACCATTTCATGGTTATGAATGAAAGCCACTTTGTAGACTTCTCAACAGAATAGGTTTCAGCTAACTGAACACAAATACACAGGAATTCCAGGCAAGGTGAAATGCAGGATCACAGTCACACAGCGTTCAACTACATGTAAAACCCCCATAAAATCATGTTAGAGACCCAGATGATTTGTGGTTTGGGCTTTTTATTTTTTTTTTTTTTTTGAGTGGAGGGGACACTACAGCTTCTGCTGTAATAGGAGATTTCAGCTTATTGTGGATGATGTTTACAAACATTGCTGAAGACATAGAAAAGGCTCATATACCCATATTTAAGTGTGAAAGAAAGAATCTGCATTAGCAAGATGGTTTCTACTAGCTCAGTTCAAATAATTTTTACATTTTTTTTTCTCTCCAAAACAGCAATAAAGCCAAGTGAAATTCAAGATAAAATGTAAGAACCAGCTTTAGTGAAACCTTGGGAGAAGAGGCACCTAACATCCTGTAAAGACAAAAGGGCAAAGTCCTTATCATGATAGCAGAGTTAATCTAAAAACATTCACAGCACAAATCCCTAAATAAAATGTTAAAAGGACTTCAAGTCACACAGATGTACACAGGCCATCATCTGATCCTCACACATAAAGAGCAGGACCTCACCTGTAGCCATGAGTCAAATGAGAACAATTAAAATACAAACTTAACTCAAAACCAGTGAAAATAACATTTACTGCCACAAAGGCATAGCAAAAACAATGGATAGCTGGTAAGGGGAAGTGCTTAACTATCCCTCAACTAAGGACATACATTTTGAAATAATTTCCCAAAGTTTATGCTGATAATGGTGCCACGCATTTTAAGAAGATAATATGCCATCACAATCTTGTGGAAAAGAAACATTTTATATCTGTTTTTAATGAGTTCTTCATGGAGAAAACAACTGCAATAACAAAAAAATAAAGCTACTTCTTATTATTGCTTGTTCCATTACTGTCAAGAGAGGTAAAACAGATGCTTAAGCCAAATAAAAAAGTATAAAACAAAGTAACATAGATGTGTGACTGATTTTAGAAGAAAGCATGTGATTTCCTACACAAAATAACACTACCCCAGAAATAAAAGACCTGTTAAAAATAAATCTATTGCTCCATACTTGCACAGCAGTATTAGCTAATTTGGGACCCTATTTCACAATGCCCAGGAAACCAACAACCTCACTAAGCCTTATGAACCCATTTGCCCAAAGTGCCAGTGTTACACCAACCAACCCTGCTGCCCTGTTTGCTCATGCTTAAAATAAAGGCTGTGCTCAACAATCTGCTGAGTGCAGGTGGCACAAAGCTCCTACAAGGCAAGCCAGACTGAGGACCTCATCACAGCCCAAAGAAACTCCAAAGATGCTGCCAAGTGTCTGTTTTTGCAGGGACAAAAACAGACACTTGGCAGCATCCCTGTGGGGACACGGGATTGCAAGTGGCATGAGGCAGGACAAAGAGCAGGGACTACTTTCAGCTCTGAACCTCACTCAATGCCAAACAAAAGCACAGCCACTGGTGAGATGCTTGAAGAGAAAACCCCATCTCCAGTCAGAAGGCCCACGCTGAATTTAGAGTTTATTGCTGAGCTAAAGATGTCTTTGTAAGAACCATCTCCCAAGAACAAAGTCAATGTCTTCAAACCCACTGAAATTTTAAAGGATTACTAAAAATTTAACTGACCCAAATATTTTAATTTTTATATTTTACTCAGGTATCCTGTGAAGCTGGAGTATAAATCCTATTAAACTGAACTTAGTTTGTCCATCCCTAAAATAGATTTGACATACAAACACAAACACAAGGTCAAGGTCACAGATCAGCAAGAAAGATTACAAAGAGGACTGATGTAAGAGCTGGCATTTGATCAAAGCTTCTGGATCTATCTTTTTTTTTTAGTAGAGTTACCAGAAATACCACTACACTTAGTTTTCTTCACATTGGTACATTGCACGTTTTAAGTATTCCCTACATTTAAGAGCAGCTGCTCTGTCCTTATTTATTTTGATAAGACCTATTAGGCAGCACAGTAAATAAACTACAGAAAAACTCTTATGTTAAATAAAAAGGAAGTGAAAGACACTTTTTGCCACCCTTTTCGCTTTATTCAGCCATTGCTAATACAGATTAAACTACAAATCTAAAAGGAAAACCCATTCAAACACATAGCAAGACCAGTGCTAAAGACTCAGGACCTCAGGTTTTAATTTGCAGCAGTTCAAGACACTTATCATATATAACAATTGTATATTTGGATGTGCACTTCCAAGCACAACACTTGATTATTTATCCTAATTATCTGTGTGTACAGCATATATTTCTCAATTAACAAAGAAAACCTCAAGGTCTGTGCAGAACACAATCAAACTAACCTCTTCTGTAATCAGGACAACATTTACCTCCTAGAAAGCCTCTCTAATGCTGAAGGCTGACTAAGTGAGCAGATTAAACACAGTAGCAACAGTTGAAAGACTCATTAAAACTCAGCTGCTGAAAATAGTCAGCAATGAAAGTCATTTGCTGATCTATCCATCCATCCACGCACTGATACATTCTCCAAGCTTTAAACACATGCAGGAGAGTATTCAGCTTACAGGTCACGTCTACCACCCGCACCCTTCTGATGCCTGAACACGAGGAAGAGGTGTCTTGGGTGACACAATGGCATTCAAAGCTGCACTGCTGCCACAAAGTTAAGATGCTCATTGTAATAGGCAGTAATTTAAAGAATAGTGTGGCTTGTACTCTTAATTTTTAACCCCCACTTTCAACACCAGTGCCACTCTGATGTTAGTCTAGACATGAGTGGGAGCAATTTATATTTAGACAGAGAGCTATGTCTATAACTAGGACTGCCTGTGTTAATATTAAAGCTTTTACTGGAACCCATTTGGGGTGACCTGCACAGCTCACTAGTATGTGGGCACCTTGGACATTGCCAGTAAAACCTTCATGCCATCACATATCCTCCTGCACCTTGTTTCAGCTATTTAATGTTTATTTTCTGATTTTCCACCATTTTTGCAGCGGTAGTACACTTGCAACTCTCTACCTGTATGACTGGATTGTCTCAGCTACTAATGAAAAGGCCTCAAATGAAAAGAAGATGGAAAAAAAAAAGGTTTAAAAACTTGTCTCCTTTTTGAAAATATCCTTCACAAGAATTAGGTTGTCACCCTTTTAAGGTATAGCACTGCCTGAGCTACTAGGGCCACATACAAATCACTCCTGGAGCCTGGGATGCCAGCTTCTCAGCACTGTGGTATAGATGCTTTTAAGTCTGATAGTGATTCATCAGACCTTAAAACAGTCACTGGTTTAAGATCAAATTGATTTAAGTTGTAGACCTCAGGGCAGTACAATTCTGCTCTTCCTTAGTCCTCCTTTTGTAAGCGTTTTCAGCAAAATAGGAGAAAAGGGGAGGCTGGTTAATTTTTTTTTTCCAAGTGGAATTTCTATCCTTCCTACTGTGTGAAAAGCTGATAAAGCTTCTAACTGCATTGAAGAGTTAGAAAGGGAAAAATAAAAGAAAGTAAATCAGGCAATGATGACAATAAACCAGCACAAGTTTCTTCCACATCCACAAATCAGCGGCTTGCTCTGAGAACCAAGCACACATGAAAATGTGTAGGACATTTCACAAATAAAACTATTTTAGGGAACTCATCATTATTAGCAGTACAGCTGCCCAATATGTGAAACCCTACAGCAAGTTTATTTGGAGTCATATAGCTTTTTTAAGTTGACAAACACATGAAAAAGCCTTTGCTTTAACTGAGCTGCATTACAGTGAGAAACTGTTCATTCAGTGCCATGGCAAGTCTCTTTAATCTTCACAACCAAACCTTTGATAAAATAAGTCAGCAGCCATTGTGAGTTTGGGTTTTTTCTTTTAAATACAAGCTCACACTCTTTACACACAAAAACCTGCAGAAGCAAGAGGTTTCTGCTTGTTCTAAACCTTGGATCAAATCCCCTACTTATCGAGCAGCAGGGATGTAGCCAGTGTGTGCTTTTGGCTGTGACACCGTGTAGAAATTATCTGCAACCCAGTTCTTATCCATTCCTCTTTGGAGAGCTGGAACAGGCATCTTTCCACAGAGTGATCCAAATGTAAAGCACTTCAAGGGTGCTGTCTTTTGAAAGGGAGTAATGACAAACAGAAGTAAACAACCAGCCAATACAGCAGCAACAGTAAATATCACAGCTACAAAAAGTACTTCTGATCAATTTAGTAGTCAACAAGAGTCCACAACAATGGATTATGTTGAAGGACTGGATAGCTACCAATCCCCAATTCTGTAAAGGTACAATTTTTACTTATATTTACATGTGTGAAATGTCAAGTAAGTTTCTGAAAATCTTAAAACACCGTACTGATGAACAGTGTAGTAATAAGTTCTTGAACTTTGTACTTCCTTTTTACTTATTTATTTTCCCTGACGTAAGTACACCAATGAATTTTAATGGCACAGTAAAATAATGGCAAAGTTATGCACACATGCAGACCTGTGCATGAGAGAGGCATCTAAATGATTCAAAAAACATTGAAGTTACAGTCATGTGCATAGGACAGAGGGGGATCTACCATGCTAAAACCCAGGAACACACCACCAGTTTAAGCATTATGGCTACTAAAAGCAAACTAGTTAACATTTGAAGTTTCAGTGTTCTTCTGTCATTCAGGACACAGCATAGGATTTCCAAGATGTGCAACGTCAGTTATTCCAGGGTTCCCATTCCTCAAGTTGTTCAACGCACAGCAACCATTGCAGGTGAGCTGCTTTCCCACATGCTGGAAGTCTGATATGGATTCATCATCAAATAAAATTTTTAACAATGAAAGGCAATGGGAGGCAGGTGATGAATTTCTTTCTGCAAATCTTGTCTCAGCCTTGGGGGAAATAGCTCAAAATTACAGTTTTAATTTATTCACTTGATGAGTACTGAAAGAATGTGGTGAGAGTGGGGGAAATTGTCCTATCACAAGACCTGTAAGTCAAGAATCTAGCAAATAAACAGGTGAAACTGCACCAAAGCAGCTGAAGCCATGTATGATGCAGCATAAAGTCATTACCTGATAGTTATTATCTATAACCGCAACTCTGTTGATTCAGCTGACCAGCTATGTATTATTTCCAGTTTACCCTATCATAGCAGAGATTTGGACATGGCTGACAGGTCACAACACATGTTCTCTGTGTTATATAAAGCCATCTTCCTTGATGTAACTGGAATAATCATTTCCCAGCTCAATGTAACATCAATAATGCCAGTGTTTTCTAAATCAATATATAGTAAGGTCTGGTCAATAACCTGAAGGCAAGTTTCACTGACTGCCTGCATTGTTACTAAAGCACTTTTTTTTTGTTTCTTTTCTTTCTCAGTTTATGCATAATCTTGCTAAAGAAGGATAGTTTTGTTCAAATTCTGTCACTCAATTTCATCAGTGAGTGAGACCAAAAGAACTCAAATGAGCGCATTAATGTGATTTCATTCAGTAGCAGTTAAGACTTGTGAGCATCTGCAGAATCTCAAAGAACCACAAACTCCCAAATACCAAGTAAATGCTGAAGCAATCCTATTGGAAAGGGAGGTACAAGCCAGAGAGGACAACAAAGGAATAACAATGGGGGAAAATGCCACAACTCATAACATTTTCTCAAAGGGACTTGATGCTTTCAAAAGCATACAATTTAAAATCCATTTGTTGAGAAAAAGCCAGAAGTTCTGGTGGGCAAGTGAGCAGGTTTCAGCCTCTCAGGAAACTTAGCAGATTGTTACCTAAGCACCCTAGTCAGCAATGTCAGGAGAATGAGATCAGGACTATACAGGGATGTGAAATGAGGCATCTTCTGACTGGGAATTCCTGAGAGGGATAAGGACCAAAGCTAGTGTGAATGAGATCAAGTTACCACTCCATGTCCAGGGTGAGAGAAAATACAGATTAATAAACTTTTCAAGTTCAGGGCAGAAACTCATACCTTCAAATGTCAATGCAGGATCTTTGTCAATCTGGTTTTCACTCCTCCCTGCCAAAAATAAATAGATTATAAACAGGATGTAGAAACTTACGGTGGAAAATAATTCTATTTCTACAGTAACAGGAAAGTAATTTTGTTAATTCATGATGAGCTCACAAAAGGGAGCCTGCCTTACTTCTTAACAGGGTATAAATAGATTAATATAAAGTTTTATAACCAAAACTGGTTATACTTGAGGTTGATTTGTGAGAGTATCAGAACTTGACAAATGAAACAGAGTTGAGCAAGCTGGTAAAGGTAACCTGCCAGGAGAGAGGGGACAGCTCTCCTTGCCTGGTTAATACTACCCACTATGGAAAAAAAAGCTGTCATCAGCAGATTATTCTAACACTCTCCATTTATTCCCACTATCCATTTACCCACCATGACAGGAAAAAAAAAAAAAAAAGCCCCAAACACACCACCAAAATGAAACCAGGAACACACAACACACCCATGGCACTGCATTCTGCTTCTCTAGAATCCTACTCATTTTCTCCTGCTCTCATCATTACCCCTCATTCAATCTTCCCTCAGCTCCCCACTTCCACAACCCCCACTTGTGTAGCATTAACAACATCCAAAGACCATTCCACACTACACAAAACATAGCTGTTATTGTAATCTTTCCCCTGAAGACACTCTGTTCATATAACCCTTTAACTTTTTCTATTGTTTTTCTCTCGCTCTAGATAAAGTTTAGAATTTCTCATCTGATTCTACAAACATTAATAACTTTGATTTCTATTCACATAACCTAACCACTTATTGTGTCCTTTTCCCTTATCCTTTTGTTTCCACAAACACTCATTTCTACTATAATACTCATGCACCTCTCACACAGGAAATTCCATTACACTTCTGCACTGCTCCCCAGGCAAAGATCATCTACACTCTGGAGGCTCTTTCTTCCTCTTCTCCAGCAGTAAATTACCAGAGCAAAAATTAATCCAAATCCACCAAAATACCTCCTGCAAGACCACAAGCCAAAACACAAATGATGTATGTTGTTTGCCCTTCCTCACAGACTTGTTTGTTCCCTTTTCCTCATTACAGTCTATATGAAGTTTAAAATAAATACATCTGCACCTGTGAGATGCTGACAAGTTCAGCTGGACAGCAATTAAATTAAGCCCTAGAGCAACACTGGCCTCCAAAATAAGTGTTTTCTCTTCCTCTTACAGAAGAAAAAATGCATTTATTGGTTTTGCAGTACAACAATATGTGCTGCTGTAATAACAGTTTTCACCCAATACCTTTCTTTTACTACATATGATTGGAAGGGAAGCAAAGAATGATATACCCGAAAAGATCAACAGAACACAAAGACTAATGATAGGAAGAAAAGGGTACAAAAGGCCTAAAATATAATGTAGAAGGGCTAAAATATAGCATCAAAGGGCTCCCCTTCTCTTGAGCTGCTACTTTTAAAAAGTCTATGAAAGCTCTTTCACTTCTCCAGCTGTACAACGACAATATCCCTACCCTGATGCAATCTGCTCTCACTTTAGAGGGCACAGTGGCAAGAAAGACCAGAGAGTGAAAAAATACTGCTCCTAGAAAGAAAGGACATACTTCTTTTCAGAGAGACCAAAACTATTTACTTACTTTTAATCATGACAACAAACAATGACACAGATGAGGAAACTTTTGAGGAGCAAGGTGAAGGCTGAGGGAGCACCTGTCCCAGGGACGGGCTAAGCATAAACCCAGACCTCCTCCAATGAAACCAAGGAAGCTTTCTACGTCCCACCTCCCTTCATTAAATAACCTCCCCAGCCCAAACAGAAGATTTAATAATGCAAGTTTCCATTTTTTTTGAACATAATCTCTCCACCTCAAACCACAGTGGTTTGATTTACTGGGTCTACGTCTGAATTCTGTTTTATTGCAAATAAAACATAACCCTTGCTTTCAAAGTCACCTCGGTATCTCTCTATTAAATCATGTACACCAGAGCTTGCTCGTAGCACTTTGGAAGGTGAACAGTTTGACTGACCAAGAATAACCTACCAGGATGCAAAATCCACTTGCCTTCTTTATATGCTGCCAGGTTTATGAGATCAAGTCTGTCTGTGCTTGACATTTGGCATAATTACTATTGTAAAACATTTTATATTCCTGTAAATTCAGACTACGACCCTAAAGTGCTTACAAACTGAGATGAGATGCAGAGATAATGAAACAGAAAGAAAAGATGTAGGGGAAAAGTAGGTATAAAGAGGAAGAAAGCATCAGTTCCAGGAAAGATTGTGAGACTGTTTAACCTGCCTGACCAGCTTGGAGTCCTGAACTATAAAAAATGACAAGCAGAAACATGTTAAGGTAGGATACTGCACACTGTAAAACATTATAATCAATTTGCCTCACTAAGATATAAAGCCAGAGGTGAAACTCTAGGTAGCATGGTCCCTAAAACACCATCTGTATTTCTCTACTATGTTGTAGGAAACATTTCCACTGAACTGCTGTAAACTTTGTCACAATGCATACGAATGCAAAGTCCAAAATTTTCAGGGGTTTACACTATTTTTATGGTGATTTTGACCACAGGAACAAGAGAAAGGACTGGAGGCTCTAAAACATCTTGACTCTAATCTGTTGCTGAAAAACAGATGGGAGGGAAAAAAGGAGAAAAAACAGCAAATTAACATGTATCCATCACCACTCAAGACCAAAAAGATCCACTTATATGGGGGTATGGGGGGGTAAGATTCCAAAAGAAAGATTAACCGACTTTAAACCATTCTTGCAATTCACTTCCACATGTAAGAGATAAAGCATGCACTGAATGCAACTTATTTTTGCCAGCTGCTCAGTAAGACATGAATGATTCGAGAACACAGAGTAACAACAAGCTCTTTTTTGTTAATATATCCAAAAACATCTTTATTTCCCACAAATTCTTGTATTTCACTTCAGTTACTTCACTTGAAGCAAGTGTGTGTTTTCAAGAGCAAGCACAATCCATGTTCCTCTCAAATAATCAAAAGAAAGCTAACAGTATTTATGAAGTCTTTCTAATGCACATCCAGAAAAGCCAGATTAGTTGATAGGGATTTGTATGCACAATCTTTGCCACTTCAGGTACTAACACCTCCCTTGCTTAACATTTCTTTTTGTATAATTGGCAAATTTGATTATGAGCTTAATTTTTGCATAGTAAAGCTCATCCAGCCAGTTTTAATTTCAAACTGGCTTGCACTCCATCATGACTAGCTGTATGATACAAAAACCTTTGACATCACAACATCATAAATCTTGCAGAACACAAGAAATTTTTGTAGGAGTGGGAAACTGTTGGTAAGATACTTCTTCCACCACTGACTGTACTCAGTCAGCTGTAACTAGGTGCAAGTGTCCACACTTGCAAATTACAAAAAAACATGCATCTGAACTACCCTTCCATGAAATTATTTTCTCTGTTAAAATGACAGTCACAGGTAGAAGAGCTGAGAAGAAGAAAATGTTTGAAGTTGACCAAGAATTGGGGGCTTTTTTGATGAAACATACAACTGTAATTTAAAAACTTAATACCAATAAAAAAAAAAAAAAAAGAAACTTAATGTACTCCACCACCAAGTTGCAGAGTATAAGCAACATCCTAAGTACAGAAAGGACTTCCATAGACTTGTCCATTCACTACATGAATCTGGAATTAAAATCCCAAACTATTTTGGATTTGCATGAACTACAGAATTAAATTACACATTGCTTACACATAAACTGAGGTCATTAAAAAAAACCCACTCACAAGCAAACTAACAACTCAAGAGGCATTTCAGCTACCAAAGACCTGTTTTAATCTGACATCTAAATATCTGATGTTAGATGGCTGCTGCTATTTACAGACTGATCACAGTAATTTCACTCCTCCGTTGTTCACCAGCACCTCTCCTTACATGCACTGTGTGGGTCTAAGCCATGTTGGAGGCTACTGGGCACTGTCAAAATTGCAAGAAAAGAGAGATTCCATCTTGGAACAAAACAGAACATTTTAGGAACATCCATGAACATACCACAGCAGTGCTTTGGAATATTGCTACTCTATGCAAGAAGAACAGCAAGAATAGGAGAAGATTAAGCAGCTGGCTCAGCAGCACATTAACTCCATATCCATAGCAAATAAAGAAAGATTTTCTGAATTTCAGCTGAATTACAAGATGATCTCTCCACAGTTTGTGGGCATTTTGGTTTCTGGGAGTTTTTCCCCTACCAGTGAAACCGAACAATAGTTGGGTACCTTAAATTTGAGGAAAATATGGTGCTTACTACTAAAGGAATAGGAATTGCACACTACAGTAAATGCCTTTCTCTTCCAAAATAAGACAAATTACTGGCATTCCCATCACCCTCAGGTGGAGATGTATGTCAGTCAGATGTAGTAATACAGGTGATCCACATGTTCCATATGTGCTGAAACAACGTTCTCTCCAACAAAACACCAGGTCAGTACTGAACTAAAGTATCAGTACTGAAGTAAACATGAATGGTGGCATTATGATCAAAAATATTATTCCACCAACTTTCCCTATTTCTCAGGGATCTAACATGAGGAAGCAGTCCTAATAAACTGGGCAAGAACTATTACATGGACTGGAGCTGCAAAAGCCACTGCACAGCAGCTCTTCAGATCCACTGACCACTTTCAGTCTCTTTCCTAACCAAGTACAATAAAGTCCTTTCTATCCTGAAGCAAGGCTCTCTCATAGCCAAGTATGTCTGCACACATACCTAAGCACTTCCTGCCCGAACAGGTTCATTTTTACTTTCTTGCTTTAGAAAGCTGTTAAAACCTGGCTTTTACCAGTCTAATTCAGCTGCAATACACTCACAGCTCAGATGGACCAGAGCACAGGGTGTGCATTCATCCCTGGTTCCACCAGTGAAAAGGCAGAACTGCAGCAGCCTGTGCCAGCAGCAGTGAAGGAACTGATGCTGCAGCAGCAAGTGAATCCAGACAGAAGGCTTTTTTTGCATGTGCTGAACTGCTCAATGGTGCCCAGCCTCTGGAATGCTGAATTACTCCATGCCCTACTGAGCCTCCTCTGCAAGTCTCCTGAATAACCAGAACTAAGCCTGCAAAAACAAGTTTGCTCCCACTCAGCAATCAATATTAGAGTTTTTCCCATGAGTTTGTACAAACTCCAATTCTCGCTTCAAAAGCTGGAAGTTTCCAAACTGACCAAAGTCAGTCAGTACCTTGGCTCCTATACCTACTCATTTGTAGAACTCTCAGATACCTGCCACACTCTTCTCTTTGCCAGAGTGAGAGAAAATGGATCAAGCAGTAGCCAGTGGCTCACACATCTAAGTCTGGGAGGAGGGGAAGCATCCCAAACCTTCTAATTGCTAATAGTCAGTGCCACCTATGGTCGAGGTTGCAGAAACAAAGATCCAAAGAAAGAAAAAAAAGGTTTCTGGAACTTTAAACAAGGTTTTATAAATGGCTTCAGAAGAACAGATTACACAAAAACAACAAATAATTTCTAGCTCACTTACCACTGTTGCACTAGGTAAGGTGCTAGTATCAGAACCAGGTCCAAATTCTTTATATGATTTTACAATAAAAATATCTTTAAAATGCACTGAAAGTTTAAAGTGCAGCTTTCTATTTTCTTATCTTACCACACTTATCTCCTCAAGTTAAACTCATCTCGTTTTTATTAACAGCTCCAGGTCAACCGTTCAACTGGGCTCGGTTGCTGCAGATGCTTTGTCCAGTGGTCAGGAAAAAGATGCCAGGGAATGTTTCATCACGCCTTACAAAATCCTCCCCCACCACCCCAACAAACTACTAGCAACAGACTGTATTTTCTGGGAAAGTTAACCAACACAATAGACACAACAATTCCCTCCAGAGGTTTTGCAGCAGTCTCAGTTCAGTACACAAGGCCATTAATTACACAACTGCCTTTAGCATTAGCAGGATTCTGGTAGTGACAGCACTGGTTAAGGCTGCCTTCAGTATGTGCACCAAAAATCTATTTACTTCAAGTTATGCAACACCTCCACTTCCTCTCTTCTTTATTATGGTAGACCATGGTAACAGAAAGAAAAGGGGTGGAGATGGGGAACAAGCATTTCGTAATCTCAAGCAGGGCACAGCCACATTTCTAAAACAGATCTAATCTGGAATTCACCTCTAAAATCTGCCTGAACTGATAATAACACTCAAGCACCAAATCTTTATTAAAACTTTTATTAAGTATTTCCAGAGGAAAAAATTGTGTAATACAGGTAACCAATGCTGGAATCAACTGCATACTACCATTATAAGCAATAACTGGTTTTAAAATCTGACTTATTTGATTGGAGATGTGTTTGATTTTGCGTTTTCTTCCTCATTTGGCGTCTTCTCCATCACCCCACCCACAATATAGCAGTCTACCCCAGGCCAAATAGTATTCCAAAATTCTCAAGATTCTAACGTCATCAGTCATGCTCAATCAGTAAAGTTGGCAGTAAAAGTTTTAATTCAGCAAACATCCTTCTACTTTCCATTAAAAAACCCCAAATAAACAAAGAAAAAAAAAACCACCAAAAACCTAGGAAAATTACAGGCTACTCAAGCTGATATATTCCATGTCACTAAGAAAATCAAGACAAAATGAAAAATAGCACATCATCAGTCCTCTTAACTATGATCTGAAGAGTCTGCCTCATACCTCTAATGGTAGGCTGAGAATTGACAAAAAACAAAATTAAACAAAAACCCCAGAACTCTAAGAACTGGCTCTTCTCAACAGAGGAATTATTAGAAGTCCCAAAGCAGTCACAGCAATCTTGACTGGTAAAATGTTTTCAAGGACTTAGATTTAATCACATGTTATTTTCTTTTCCTCTGATCATTTATTTAAAGTCATAGGCTGAATTATTTATGAACAAAAGTTAATTGCATTGAAATGCAGTATTGCCCTGTATTTATCTAACACCTTTTTCACAACTCAACCTCCTATCACCAACTGGTTAAAATCTAAAAAAAATTGACAGGATTTGAGATAAGAATTTAACATTTCTATAGCAATACTGAGATTCTCTTAAATGCAGTTAAATATGATGAAGTCCCTGGATCCTCCCATCTGCTGCGGAAATTGTGCAACTGCTCTTACCAACTTTTCTTTTTCTTACATTTGTTTGTGTTAAAAAAAAAAATCGAGGAAGAATAGCTTATTCACAAAATATTTGGTTTGAATAAATCAGTTTTGACAGATTAGTTGCAACTAAAGTCATCATACTGGAGTTCAAACAGTCACAGCACAGACCCCTCCCAGATTGGGGCTCTTCAAAAATCTTCTCAGCTGTCAAGAGATCTCAAAGATCAACAACTTGCATGTATAAGGCTGTATAGACACTCTCTGCAAGGTGTAAAATGGAAGCTCAAGGGTACACTCATATAAATATACCCCACATCCACAAAGTGTTAATCTTAAGTCAGCGAGGCTGTATGACAGAAGTAACTATTACAGTGTATGACTGCTGCTCAGGACATAGAGCATTTTCCAAGTCCCTCATTTCCTAAAACCAACTCATTCACTTGTCACCTGCCAAGACAAAGAGTAGAGAGGATTTCACAAATACCTCTGTGGCTTGTGTGTGGTGACAACACGCCAGGAAAGATAGATTTTCATTTTCTCATCAAGTTATTAGATTAGGTTTACACGCAGATTTAAATGCCCAGGAGGAGTCTGCCACCTGTCCTAAACTTAATTAGTCAGGAATGTCTGCATGACAAGAGCAGATACTTCAGATGTTTTGGAGTGACCACAAGCAAACATCAAAATAATCAGCAACATAATTTCAGTGATGCCAAGAACGAACCACTAAGCACAGCCCTCTGTGAAACCACCTGAATTTTATTAATGGAGTGCTTCATACTCCCCACACAACTGACATCAGCTGAGCATCTGTAAAACCAGAGAATCAACTATGTAAAGTCTACAGCTGGGTTAAGGAAACAAAGAGCCTTAGATTTCACATTAAAATAGGGGTGCATATTTACACATTACTAAAGCAGGTGGGGTGTGTGTGTGAGATACGAAGATTCAAATCCTCTAAGACTTTTCCTCAGCTTTGTTCTTGTGCTGTTTATCATAGCAGCACATCTAAGATTTCCAGGTTTTTGTACCTCCCCTAACCCCCCTACATACACACCCCCCCACATGTAGGATACTCATAGCAGATTAGTAACTAGGAAAAAACAACACATTTTCATTTAAAGTGGCAAACACATCCATGTTCAAGTATATTTCACATTAATCATCTTGCAAAAAGCTAAACCCAAACCCCCTTAAAACATTAATTTGAATTTTATCTGTGTAGGTACGTAGCAACTACTGACATTGATGTGAGGAACTGAACAGAATACAGAGAATTCAGTTAATCATCTCCTTACGTTGCCATTGGCACATAAATTTGTCTCATTAGCAGGGGCTACTTAGTTCGCTGTAGTAAACAAAGCTGCCGATACGACAGCCTCGCACATACTTCTCATTCATTCACGTATTTTCCTTTCCTTAGACTTCTAGCATGTGCCACAGAAGAGCCCAATGTTAAACATTCCTGGAGTGTCACAATATGTAATACAATAAAACAGATTACAACCATACCTTTCTTTCACAGCAGTGGTGCCAAGCACAGGTACACTGTAGCAATCAATTTGTTCTGCAGACAGAAAGGCTTTCATAGAATACTAATGCAAAATCTCTTTTCTTTCTCCTTCGACTTGACTCCCCAATGCCTGGGTCCCGACCAATACAAGGAGGAGGGCAGAATGTCTTCTGCTGAGATAACCACAACTACTAATCAAGTATACGTGTACAAGGGCACAGGATTAAACCTCCACCGGGCTTGACTCGGGCACCGAGAGCAGCTCAACACATGCACAGCAAGGTCAGAATTAAACACACACACACACGCACGCGCATCTACTTGAGTGAACTAATTTATCACACTTTACCACTGACGGCTTTTTACCTCAGGGGAGTAAAATTACATCCTGGTGAACTGACGGGGCTCAGACACAACAGTTTCCCACAACAAATCAGATCTCTCGGAGAAGGGAAAGGGGCTCAGAGGTGAATGCTCCTCTCCCGGCTTCTGGGAAACTCCATGCACACCACGCCGTGTGTTTGTGCATGTGTCTGTGTGTGTGTGCACAGGTGAGTGCAAACAAGGGTGGGACACACAACAACCAGGCATTGGCTAAACCAGAAACACAGCAGCAAAGTTCAAAACCAGGCACTAACTCCCTTCGAGAGAGTTCTCTGATTATATTTATCTTTACCTCTTAATATAATCAATCTATCAAGTCTAATTACTCCAGAAGAAAGCATTTTATTATTGTCTAACATAGCAAATGTCAAACAAGCTGTTCATTTACCTTGAAGTTTATTAGCATAGAAATGCAACACGAAGATGCTCTCAAAACATTGTCACTTGTATTCACAACATTTTCGGAAACCCACTTAGCAGGTTTTTATTGCCTGGCATAGTTGGATACTGTTCTAGTTCTTAAAATAGGAAGGGCATTATCTTAACTGTATCGCCCTTGAGCTGATATAAGTAAGACTTTTTCTTTAAACATCCAATTTATATTTAACTTTTCTCTTTGGTTTTCTTTAAATAAAGACTTTTCCCACTTTCCTGTAAGCTGTACATATGTGGATACATGTGTTTTCATCGAGGTTCATACATGTGCCTTTCAAGAAGTAAAAAGTGAAACACTGAAATTTCAAAGCAGGGGATTTTTTTTCTCCCTCAAGTTCTGCCCTGTCATGCATTCTTCCTGGCATTTTCTTTTCAGTACAACCAGATGTACATTTTACCAAAAACGTCAAGATAAACCCTACAAATCATCATCAGAGGGGTTTTTAACAACACTGCTTTTGCACATGATCTGAAATGAGAAGAAAACACTGCACAAACGCTCCCCAAAATAATGCCTGGCACTTTACCTAGGACAAACTAGCAAAACATTTTTGAAATATCAGTGGCTTTGCAGAGACACCGGCAAAAAAGCAGCGTTAATCAATACTGATGAGTTTGTCCTTGACACACTGACCGTGTCATCGGGCTATTGTCATGTGATATCATGTCATTTCCCCACCTGGCTCATGACCTTGTCCTTTAAATGACCCAAAGCTTCCCTCAAGTAGCAGGAGGCCCCTCCCCGCTGCCTCAGCAAGGTCGAACGGGTCAGCGTGTCCTCATCTATAATCCACCACCATTTGTCAGCAGGGAGGCTGGAGGAGGCAGGCTTGCTACAAGGGGAGAATGCCCAATTAGGCAGCTGTCACACAAAGCATAGGCTGCAAAATTATCCCCTGTCAAAAGAAAGAGCAGCTGCGGGTGCCAATTACAGCAACCTTTCAACCCTTTAGGTACTGGAAACTACACAGAAGTAAATGAAGTACAATTAGTGATAACAAATCGATGAATTAGGACAGTAAATTAGAAATTACTAGCAGGTGAGCTTAGGTCTCCCATAATATTAAGGGCACAGCACACCCCAGGCAAGGGCAGGAATATACAGATTTCACAGAGCACATCAGTTTTGTCTTAGCCGTGCCTTCCTTGTGTGGAGCCTGTTTCCCTCTGTCGTTTTCTTCTCACAAGCCTCGTCTGAGCCAGATGGTGCAGGGAAAGGGAAAAAGAAGCAACCCGAAGAAAGAAGTTGTAGCACCCTATCTTCCCTCTTTATCCTGGCAAATGCAGTTTCCTCCTTTCTCAGGAGGTCCTCAAAGCCAGCACCATCTCTTTCTAGTAAGCACACTCCGTCTGACATTTACTGCACTGCAAGTTCCAGCTGAACAAGGTTAACCCCCCCCCAAAAAAAAAAAAAAAAGAACAACAAAACAGGAATAAAAACAAGGAGGAAAAAACAAACCCCCCAGTAAATTTTATGCCATTTACTCTTGAAACACTTAAATCTGAGTTAAGTGCTAGACTTTTGATGACAGGAGAAGACTAATTTCTGCCCATTGCAGTTCTGAGACAAATCATGCAGTGACATCCTAAAGCATATACAGAGCCCAAACTCTGCAAGCAAAGTTTCTACTCCATGATTTTTTTTTTTTTTTGCCTTTTTCCCCTTAGTGAACAACTCACAACTGGGGTTTTTTTCCCCTCATTGTTTTATTTGCATACAAGCTGGAAAGTTACTGTGTGCTGGCACCAAAAGGCAGGTCCTACAGTCCACAGTAAATCCAGCTTCTCCTCTGGTGCATCAGGTCAATCCTTTTAACAGGAAATTGCTACCCATGGATACCTGGGGCTCTGCATGCCCAAGGCACCCACAGAAGGGTGGTCACCTTACCAGCCCCTGGCATTTACAGAATAAGAAGCTTAGAAAACAGAATAAGGAAAAGAAAAAGAGAAGGATAGGATTAAGAGTATGAATAATTAACATACAGCCACATGAAACTATGGTTGAGACAGTGGTACCAACACCTTTGTATTTAAGTGCTTCGACTCAAAGTGACAAGCAAATTCCAAGAACAAAATTCAAATGCATCTCCTCTTCCCAGTCAGCTCACAGTCATTTCAAACTAAGTGAAATTACCATTTCTTGTCAATTCTCTCTCTTCATTTCTCATTCCCTAATCCCAAAATCCACCTTTAATATGTTCTTATGCCTTGCAACCACGCTGAGCACTGAGGACAGGAGTCCAGATTCCTCCCAGAGGCAGCTCTGAATAACACCTGTATACTTGCACTATATTTCATACATGTACTCACACATGCATACATATATTAATGCTAATACATTCATCAAAATATGAGACAGCAGAAATTAAGCCACTGCTCTCCAACAAGCAATTTCCTATAGCCATCTCTTCATCTCTAGCCAGTGAGTATTCCACTGTTTAATAAGAAAAAAAAATCTTGCTGTCATAACTCTGATAAGAGACAGGATAATAAAACACTAACTATAAATAATGTTAAAAATGCTCATTTAACAGCAGTTGCAATAATGCTCATCAAGTTTGACATTTCCTTTTGAGTAGCATATGGAAACCATAGAGTACTGAAAGAGTTAATGTGTTTAGAATTCAGTTTCCATCATACTTGGGTGACTATCTCTTTAAATAATTTAAATCCTCTCCATCAACTACAAAGCTGTTTTGAAGCCATTTAGCTTTGTTCTTTACATGTGTTCTAATTAAGAAATGACCTTGTCATCACACACACCAGAAATCCTGGATTATTTCCTGCAGCAAAAATCTACGAAGCCAAAAAAAAAAAAAAAAAAAAAAAAAAAAAAAAAAAAAAAAAAAAAAGAAAAAGAGAGAAAAAATATATACTTCTTCCTTTAGTGAGGAACTGAGGAAGTTGTTGGTTGGCTGAATGCTGAAGCAGTTTCACCGCATAATTTGTGTGTGTGTGTGTGTTGTTGAATGTCACAGGGCGGGTTAGTGTGACCTTGAGCTGCATCAGCAGCACAGCAAGGGTCGAGATGCCTGCAGGCGCCCTTGTACTGGATTTGCAAGACAAAAACCTTCAAACTGGCTGAAGGACATCTTAAATCTCTTCAAAGGTTTTCCCGAACTAATCTGGGCTGCTCTTAGCCGGATCTGTGCCAGTGTGAGAGGCAAAATTAAAAACAAGGTCTTTGACAGGATGTTGTCTCCTCTTAACCCTTCCCGCGCAGGCGGCAGCATCGCGCCGTGCTGGAGGGACGCTCTGGAAGGCACCGAGGAGGCTCAACCCGCAGCAATTCTTTCATAACCAAATTATGTAAGGCACCATTTAGGGGGAGCGGGGCTCCTGCTCCCGCCCAGCCCCCGGACGGCTCCCCCTCACCGGCAGCCCGTCCCTCGCCTCCCCCGCCGCCGGGAATGCCATTTCCCCAGCGCTCTGCGGGCACACACCTCCCGCCGGATGCACAGGGGAGCGCGGCGCCTCCGCTCCCTCCACAAACATCCCGGGGAAAAGATGCTTCTCCCAGCGGTGGCACCCATCACTGGGAAATCATCTTTTCTAGCCTGTTCATGCTAAAGCCGGGTAAGGAGGAGGAGGGTCAGGAAGGTGCAGAGGCATCAGACATGTTTTATGAGAAGGAATTAAATAGTGACCACTTCTCGTCCTCACCTGTGATTTCCTTCCCAGTCAGCCCGAGCCAAGCAGGAGGCAGAGCAGAGAGCATTAACACGCGGCGGGCCTACCAAGAGTACCAAGAAAGGGGAACAAAAACAAATGTGACTGCTCATCATCCCACAGAGGGACACGGAGGCAGAGATAACCTCTAGGAAAGGCCCTAGGAACACATGGTTACTCCATGAAATCACAAGTTTACCCAGCGGATTTAGCAGCTTTATCCAAGCACAGCTATGGGCACATTGAAGGGATGGGGGCTTCCTTCGAAGTGTATTTGCACACAGAATCGCCAACTGCACCTCCAGTAAAATTCTGCCAAGTAGGAGAAAGCTTAGTTAGAAAGCAACAGGGATCCCCAAATCTGAATGAGGAGAGAAAGGCATCACTGCATTCCCCCATCTGTTTCAGTGGTGGTGTGTTAATGGCCGGATGAAACTCTCCATTTCTACAAGGGAAAACAAAATAAATACAAATGGGTTTAAATAACCTCAGTGTGAGCTCGCATCACACTTCAGAACTATCTTCCACTGTTCCTAGGATATCCACCGGGCAAGTCCTTGAGGAGAAAAGGAAGCAGTCACTCGCACCAGCAGAGGGTGTTGTGATTCTTCTCTGCTTGAGCACGAAAGGCTTCGTTCAGTCTGGTTTTGTACAGTAATTTTCTAGGCACTACAGTCTGTTACAGGGTAACAAAACGCATCCAAGTTTACTGAAGAAGGACACAGCTTTGGCAGTTATGTCACAACTGCTATAACACTACCCTTCACCTACCACTGAAATAGATTCACTCCCTCACTCCCAAGAACCACAGCTCTCCTCACTAAACACCCTCCTGGTTAAAAGGCTTTAACAATTTTAAGCACTAGTTTCCAGTAGCATCAGCGACAGTGCCTTCTGCATCAGCAGAGGAGGAGCTGGCACCATACAGATGCTTTTCCACAGGCCTAAGGTTTCCAAGGCATTTGTTACACCTGGACAGAAGGCCATGGTGTTCCCACAGCACCTGGATTACTCAGAGGCCCTCCCATCTCTGCTGTGCAGCCCCAGGGAAGCAGGAACCTGGGGGTGGCACACACCCCAGGTGCCTTCTCCGACCCATCACAGACCCTGAAAACGCAGACTGACCAGACTGACGTGGGGATTCACTGCACAGAGGTGTTCTTTCTGCAGCCTTTCAGTGACAGAATGCCATACAGGCAGCCAACTGTGGGTTTGTTTTTTGTGGTTTTTTTTAAAGAAAAAGTTTAGCCACTTAGTCCGTAACACAATATTGCAGTGCTGCATTCTGTGCTGTGCTTCCTAGAAAACTTCCCAGTTCACCCCAATTACCAGGAAGAGGTTTTGGAAGAAAGCAGTAGAAGCAGCTCCCATGTTACATATTAGCCTAGTAGAAAACACTAAAATGAATTTTCATGGTATGGCCGTGCAATATCCCTGATTTCTTAAGCTTCTCCAATGTGTAACAAGGCAAAAATATATAATGGATTTTCCAAACACCAAGTGTTGTGAAAACCCCCAAAACAAAAACAAAGAACTCCTATTGCAGTGTTCCAGCTGAGCAGAGTCACTCAAAGACGCAACAAAAGCTTTCAAGCCACACGGTCCATGCTGCCAAGTATGGGACACGTTGTGTGGCCCTGCCAAAACTAGAAGCCAAAAGCCAAAAATACAAATTAGCAGCTTTCTTCCAGGGCCACAACAGTTCAGTAACAACTTCCAAATCAGGCTGTCCCTGGGAGGTTCAGACAGAAGCAGTGAGTGCAGTTACAGAGCACACCCACCCACCCAAACCACAGCCATGGTGACAATGTCACATCTGTGGAGCTGGACAGTCACTCACTTTACCCTTCCCATGACAGTGGTCTTTGTAGCTACAATTTCTCATGCCTGGAAGCTGCAGAGAGTAAGGCTGTTCCCTGCCTGCTCCTACCACAGGGATACTCACAGGAGTACACACAAGCTCTATCCATACAGGACAGGACGAGCATTTTACAGACCACCCAAATACAGGCTGCCCACTCAATCTTAATTCTGCCATTTTCTAGCTGTTGATTCTGAGTACACAACATTATTACTTTTTAAACCTAAGACTTCTTTTGCACACAGTGTACCCCAGTGCAGCAGAAAAAAAGAAGGGACAAAGGTAGCAGAAGTTAATATAATGTATCCTCTTTCCAGTCAGACACCATTATTAAACAAAAAATATCTGCTAAGGATGCTACTGACAAAACCATTCTCTTGGAATCATACATCCCATAAGCATTTGCAGAAACAGTTGAAAAATCATGTTGTGACTGACCACATCTCCCAACACTTCTGGCCTAACTTCCAACCAGCATCCAAAGAAGCCCTTGGTCTACCAGAAAAATGAAAATTAATCCTTCTATAAAACATTAGGTAGATCTACTTTGTAAGAAGCTTTATCAGTAGTGTATTAGTTTTAAGTGGGCTCAATATAGCTGGCCTTCTTATACTAGTATGCAATACTATATAAAATAAATTAATATTGTAATTACTACCTGACAGTTACAGGTAAGGCCAAGAAGTACTGAATAATGTATATTAAAGTCATCAAATCCTGTGATCCTTTCCATATTCTCCATATGGAAAGCATCTACAGGAGGGCCACAAGGATGGTCAAGGTGAGGGGAAGCCACACAGGGACTGGCTGAGTGCACTTGATCTGTTCAGCCTGGAGGAGACTGAGGGGAGACCTCATTGTGGTGCTCAGCATCCTCACAAGAAGAAGAGGAGAGGCAGACACTGATCTTGTCCCTCTGGTGACCAGCAACAGGACCTGAGGGAATGGCCTGAAGTTGTTACTGTGTCAGGGGAGGTTTAGGTTGGATGTTAGGAAAAGGTTTTTCACCCAGAGAGTGGCTGGGCACTGGAACAGGTTCCCCAGGGCAGTGGTCACAGCACCAAACCCGAGAGAGGTCAAGAAGCTTTTGGACAACACTCCCAGGCACACACAGAGCTGCATCCAGCTCTGGGCTCCCAGCACAGCAAGGACAGGGACCTGCTGGAGCCAGGCCAGGGAAGGCCACCAAGGTGATCAGAGGGATGGAACAGCTCTCCTGTGCGGAAAGGCTGAGAGAACTGGGATTGTTCAGCCTGGAACAGAGGAGGCTTTGGAGTGACCTAATTGTGGCCTTTCAGAGCCTGAAGGGAGCTCACAGGAAAGATGGAGAGAGACTATTTACAAGGGTCTGAAGTCACAGGACAAGGGGGAATGCCTTCAAACTGACAGAAAACACATTAAAACAAAATATTAGGAAGAAATTCTTTACTGTTGCGGATGGTGAGGCACTGGAACAGATTTCCCTGAGAAGTTCTGGATACCACATCCCTAGATTGTTCAAAGCCAGACTGGATGGGGCTCTGAGCAACCTGGTCTAGTAGAAGGTGTCCCTGGCTCATGGCAAGGGGTTGGAATGAGATGATCTTTGTGGTCCCTTCCAGCCCAGGCCATTCCATGATCCTGCAGTACAAATGAAATAACTTTTTCTGCTGAGATCTCAACTAGCACCCAGGCATCTTCCACACTTGCTGGTAAAGCCCAGTGTTTAATTTAGGTCTCACACTGAGTCTCAAATTCTCACTGCAGCAACCTTCTGCAGATGTTTTGTCAAAACCAGTAACTCCCAAACCTGGCACACCTTTTCAAAGAGTGGATCTCAAAGAAATAAGGCTGATGATCCACCCAGATAGCACCATTCACTTTTGGGGGGCTCATTTCCTGCTTCAGTCATCTCAGATATTAACTTAGGGACATCATCAACACTTCATACTACATACACTCACAAATACATTTTATTCTAATATTTAACTTGTGTCCTGATTGTGAATTACATGAGCATTTGCAGAAGAATAAGGACTGTATCAGTGTTTGAGACTGTATTTTGCTGAATCAGGACCCTGAACTTTAATGCAGGTTTTTCTCATTGCTGTGCCAGTTTATTTTATTCAGTACAAAGCCACCAACAACCTTTGAGTTCCTTTGCTCAAGGTCATTTTTAACATTCACAAGCACAGCTTTTTGGCTGTCTGCAGAGCACAGATTTTTTTTTAAAGTGGATTTCAGAGCAAAGTGATGTCTGGAAACATCTTTAAATAGTGAAAAAACACCCTTTAAAGTTGTCTTAATCAGTTGCCTGTTAATAATTCTACTTGGCTACCTTTAATACCACAGGTTCTAATTTCGTCTCCATTTTTGCACCCACCCATATCTGGAAGGTATAAACATGATATAAAATCAGTTTCAACTCCTGCAATCTCAACGTCTAAGCTACACCTCCCACTCTTAGCCTTTGAAGGCATCCAGTACACAGTCAGGTCCTTGAGCTCCTTCCCCTGTTCTGCCAGACACAACATTTTCTAAATTTGCACTTAAAAGGGGACAAGGGTGGGGAGCTACCTACATTCAACAATAATTTGCACTATTTAAAAAAAAATCCAGAAGTTTGTTTATGTTATGCTTTATAGAGTTAAACACAATTCCTATTCCTCAGTCATCTTCTTTCATCACCCCAACTAACCTCCTTAAGCTTCTATATCACTTCCTCCTTCTTATAATTAAGGATGTGGGATTGAAGGGGGTAATATAAGGAAGCACTTATTTTATTTACACTTCTGATTGTGCTGTATTAAATATTATTAGTATTTTATCAGCACCTGACTGATAAAGAAACATCACAAGCCTAGGAAACGAAGACAACAGTATGTTTTGGGTTTTTTTGTGTTTTTAACATATATATCAGTCTCTGCATCATCATTGAAACACTACATTGCCCAAGTTCACCTTCAAATACTCTTGTTTAAATACTCGTTGTTTTGTCTGTGCAAATCTCAGTACAAAGTAAGAAGCAGCATACTGATTACAGAAAATACAGCTAGCCATGAAAATTGAAAAGATGGAAGTGTCTGGCAGGCAGGCATATTTTGTATACACTGTACTTCCACATGTGTGCATCTGCCTTAGGCATGCACACTTCATCCTGGTACTCCACTGAGAGGAGAAGCTGAGAACCAGAGAAGCCCCAAAGAAGAGCGAATTACACTTGTAGGGTTCCAGCAGTGATCAAACTGTAATACTGTTTCCATGTGTCCAGCAAAATAGCTGAAGCCAACAGCAGTCAGCAGCGATTCCTGGTTAAGTGTATTTATGTACTCAGCTGCCAACAGCACTTCCTTCTCCAAAACAGGCTTCATTAATTCCTAGGTCGGGCAGTGGCTCAGACTGCCTGGCACTCCAGCTAGCGAGGGTGTCAGAACCCCACCCACCACAAGTGTTCTCTTGCTATTTTGTTATTTCACTTTACAACAGTCTCAATTTAGAACTACAGATGTTTTGTATTACACTCAAGCCAGAGATTCCCACTTTACTGCACACATCTAAATTTGCAACCTATTAGGCTCTCTTTTGTTTTAGCCTTAGAAATCCAAATGGTTACGAATCTCTAATACCTCTGTAAGATCCAGACCTCTTGACTACTTCTTAACATAGAACACAAAAGTGGTATCAAATCTCACATTAAAGTTAATAGAAACTTAAGTAGAGGAAAGTGAGATTTATCCTGTTCCTAGTCAAGCCATAAGCTTAAGTAAGGACCACTTCTACATTTACTTAAAAACCAATAGTTTTAAAATGTGTTACAATAGAAATAGCAAGAAAGTTGCTAGGCAATTATCCTGAACTGCTCTCCTCCCTTTCTCAGATGGATCCTTTTAGAAACAAAGCCTCTGATCTGTCTTGTAGCAAACATAACCCCTCGGCCCAAACACAATGCCTCTATAAAACAAATTACACAACAGCTCCATACTCTCACCAATTTTTCCCAACTACAGCAGGTCTTGCCAAACTACTGGCTTAGGAAAGCAGAGAGCACACAAATTGTTCTGCTTTTTCAGAAGAGGCATTAGGTTTCTATTTAGTGCATACCACAAAAATTAAGTACAGTTTCTCAAGGTGTGCAATGGTTCATTCAAGTTTGTCTAATTCTTAATATTTTGCCAATAGTACAGTTGTTACCACCACCGCCCCTAGGCTGGCTGATTTAAAGAATCAGAAATATGATGCTTTCACAACTTTCTTAAATACACCCAAAGATTTCAAAACATTTACAAAACCCCTGTCACTTTTCAATTATTTTCATTTACGGATGACTAACACTATGTCTGTGCCAAACACAGACAGAAAACCCATTCTTCAAGAGACATGAATCTACATAAAAACACAGATTTGCCAAATTAAAATACTGGGAGAACAACTATTTACCTCAAACAAAAACAAAAAGCAACTTAAAATTAATTTGTCAGCTTTCCAAACTTTCATGAACATCACAAAAATGGTTTGAGTTATTAGCAATGCACATAATGCATATAATCATAAAAAACAGCATTATTCCATTGTTTCATCTTTCCTAATGTACCAGGAAAAAACCATGGATAAGCAGAAATGCAGCATTGGGAGAAGGCAAACTGAGCACTAATTTGAAAAAGATTAAGAGGGAATGTTACTACTTCAAATTTAACTTACATAAGTTGTAGAACAGTTGTATAGATAAATATCAAACATCCTCCTAGAGGCTGTCTTAACTTTCTGTGGTTGGTGGATCAGCCACAATAGGGAGAGAATTGACAAAACTCTAAGCCTTTCCTCCTTGCTATGTTTGTGTGGTGGTACTAACAAACATCAAACAAAGCTTCAATAACAAATTACTGTCCACAGAAAAAATGAAAGGACCCAGTTCATTTGCTCACAAGAGCAAAATAAACATTATAGTACTCTCCAAAAGCATGACCAACAAAAACAACTGTACATACAGTTCCCCAACACAGATGGCTCTATGTTGTATAGCCCCACATCACTCA
Organism: Serinus canaria; assembly: GCF_022539315.1. Classification (NCBI taxonomy): domain Eukaryota; kingdom Metazoa; phylum Chordata; class Aves; order Passeriformes; family Fringillidae; genus Serinus; species Serinus canaria. Next base: position 10,513,705 of record NC_066313.1, read on the forward strand.
AAGGATCTCCCATGCTCATGAGGCAGCCTTCTCCCCTCATCTGTCACACTGACAATTGGCATCCAAAGAACAGAAAAGAAATGTATATGGGAAGAACCTCATGGAAAATGTCCTTCCCTTAATTCTCTTATGTATGAAGTCCACAGCAGGAACATTTTGGCAGTGGAATATTCATGCTCACTACCACCTGACATCAAGGTTCATTTCTCTGTGAAAGAGTCTCCAAAGGATAATAAAGTAAAAGCCTGAACACTTGCAAGAAGCATGTAATAATGCAGAGAAGCAGTAAAGAGCCCTAAGCAAAGGGAATAAATAGATAATCATGGAAAAGAAACTACTAAGATCTTTCAAAAGCCTGCTACTTAAGAACACAGGAAGAGCCTGGTTTTCCAACACAATAAACATCAAGATCTAATGTCTACCTTTCAAGGCAAGCTGGAGTCATAGAAATTCATACAAACCTTTTTTTCTGCAATCCAAACTGGAATGCCCGAGCTGCAGCCTGCTGCCCAGATCCAATCCACTGCAACAACTCATCTGGCCAGCTGCCCACTCCTTACTGTCCTCCCCAATGGCTAATTAGATATAGGAAGGAAGCAGGCAAGGGCTGGGGGAATTACCCTCCCATCTGATTTCCCACTGCTATGCTTCACAAGGGCCTGCAGCCTCTGCTCTATCAAAAAACAGGGTGGAAATTACCACGGGTGGTGATGGTGCTCATCTAACTCCACATGCCTGTTAATAAATATGAATTTTGCTCCATGTCTGCTAGCACTACCAGCCCTGTGTCAGCACAACTGTGTGTTGCTCACATGTTTCTGTGACAACACACCATGCACACACCCTACCCCAGTTATCCACACCTCTACACACACCATCACCTGCAGTCCTGACCCTCTGCCAGCAGTGCAGCTCCCTGGGAAAGCTGGACACTCCAGCTTTAGCTCTCCAAACCAACAGGTTTTACACCAATCCAGCCAAGAAATATCTTGAATTGGGGTGAGCTTCTTCCAGAACAGGCCCAGTTCATGGAGGAAGGCCCTCCATGCTCGCTGAGTAACATTTAGTTCTAAGTTGAGAGTGACTGCTAGCTGCCACAACTCCATCAGGGCATGCATACTAATGCTCTTGGACTGCTGCCATATCATCCATATATGCTTTATTACTGCTCATCCCCTTAATGTGCAAGACATTTATCTTTGATTCTTTCAAAATGAGAAAAAAAAAAAATCCCAATACTGTAGAACTGATTTTAGTGCTGTTCAGACCATTTAAACTGGGTCACTGCAAGCTCTTCAAGCAGATGGTTTTTTGTCACCACATACAAGTAGGAGCACCAAGTTATTTCTGCCATATTAACAAACTTTTCTGGATTGCAAGGGGTGGAATTCCTAAACAATGATCAGGTAAGCCTCTAGCCACAGTTTTTCCATTTGTCAGCAGAAAGTTTAAACACTAAAAATGCAGAAAAAGCAGGTTAATCACGTGAATCAACCTATCAGCCTCAACAGTAGTCAGTCATGGGCAGCAGGGATGACGGGTGATGGGACAAACACAAAACTTGCAAACTTGAGTCCACAAATTCAAAGGCAGATTAATGACCATGACTGACAGAAGAATAAGTAGATCTCAGAGACACCAACCAACCATCCTCGGAAATATGAATCTCTTCCCATTCCTTAGGTACACAGTGAGATCAAGGAATGCAGCTGAGAAACAGCATCATGTCAACAGCAATGCAAGCCCATTGATATGTGTTCTTTGGAACAAAGGTACTAGACTAGAATATATTACTTGAAAGTAGTGAAACCCTTCGCCAGTATGGTTTTATTTCAAAGATAAATTGTATTAAATGTCCTGCAAAAACATGACCTGTCCTAGAAACCTGAGAATTAGTGGTATGGAAAAAGAAGAAAATTAGTAAAACCACCAGAGTTGAAAGGCATACTTCAATTAACTTGACCAATTCATAAAAATTTACCAATCCACATAAAAACAGGACTTGCTATTTTTTCATAAAGATAAAGAACCTTTTCTGCTCCTGCTCCCTCCATGACCAGTTTCTTGCCTAAAAATGTATAGCACAAAACATCCTCACAATCCCTTTTAAAAAAATTTTGGTGTTTAACAAGCAATGATTAAAACTTGCTGAACTCAATAATGTCCCTGCAAAAGATTTTACCCCTTTAGTCACATGTAAGACATCTTAACTCTAGTTCAGTGGATGTAAACAAAAACACTGAGACAGTCTTCTACTCTGAAAACAAGATTCATTTAAGAAAGAAAGTGTTCTTGGCAGTTGTTCCCCTTGAGAAGGAAGCTATGCCAGATGGTGAAGCTGCTTCCCATGGAGGCTGGCAGGTAAGAGGCGAGTCTTGGGATCTGCTGGTCCCCCCAGAGCAGCCACTAGTACAGCTGAGCACCTGGGCTACTCCTTTCTCTCATAAGAGCCAAAGAGAACAGCAGAAACCAAACTGAAGAGTTACAGTTCTCCATCAAGTTTTGTCTCACATAACAAAACTTTTGCAATAGGCACACATTGTTGCAAAACCCCCAAAGAAACTTTGCAATGCCCAACTTGTCTTTTTGTCACCAAATTTTTACTACTTTTTTCTTCCACGAGTTAATGGAAAAAACTTACTCTAGGAAAAGGTAATAGGGGAATAGGAGTATATTTTAAATAATCCACACTAAATCTTAAAAAAAGTGGATGGATACAGATGTTGAGGGCAAACAGGAAAAATTATTAGTTCTCCTTTAAGGTCTAAAGAAGGATGAAATATCAACAAAAGACACAAAAAGGTGATAGTGACCTCAGATGTTTGTAATGAAGAGGTTAAAGGATCCAGATTGATTTCTCATCAAAAAAGAAGAGATTCTGAAACAACAGATTTTCAAAGCACTGATTGAAAACACATTAAACAGATCAGTGCTGCACAAGTACCAAATGCTAAGGGTGGCAGAATGAATTACTGCAGATGGTGGCTGAAACAAAACACTTTTACGAGTTCAAGGAAAACCAGAATTAGTTTCTAAGTTAATAATGGAACAGCAGCTTCAAATACAGTCACTTTGCTTTTTGTTCACACAAGCTAAATCTTATTATTACATGCCATCATTTTAGTGCACCTTCTAGGTCTTTAATACTGTACACCATTCACCTTTTTTAATAAAGTAGGTTGTACATCCATTTCATTAGGATGTAACAGTGCTTAATCTCAAGTAGGAAACACTGACACCATACCAAATGTGCAGCACTCATACATGGATCAGACTGGCATTCCAAAAAATCGCATTTTATATGGATTCAGGCCACCCCAGACCTCAGATATGAGTGAAAGGCATTCTGCAAAGGATGAGCCCTGGTACTACAGCTCCCCCAAGCTGAATCCCAAATTCCAGCCAAGGCTGACGTCCTTCCCACCTCATTTTCCCTCCCTGTGTTACACAAGAGGAATCATTACACAGTCCAAGGCTGTGCAACTATTTCAGCATTAATCTGTGCCTGCAAGACAACATGAACACAGACATCCAGAGCTATGCTGAGCCTGGGCATTGTCAGAAGTTTGTCCTAAACTCTCAAAACATTTGATGTTGCTTCTATCATTTTCAAGACCTGACTGAAGAGTAAAGCTCGTTGAATATGCCATGAAAGAGACACGGAAGATATACAGCAAAGTAAACACTGCTTAGGGATAAGGCATAAATAAAGAAAAAAAAATTTTAAAAAGAAACAAGAAACATATCAAAAAGTACCCAACCTAGATTTAAAAGGAAAAAAGGATTCAGAAAAAAAAAAAAAAAAAAGAAACCAACCCAGACAAAAAACATTAAGAGAGTACATCATCCCAAACAAACAAAATGAGCAATAATACAATGAAAAGCAAAGAGATTAAGAACAAAAAAAGTGCATCAGATTTAAGCCAGATATTTTTGGTCAGCCATGTTACATTATTCCCTACATTTCCATCAACATGCATGCACTCACCCAAAATCTTAATCCACATCAGCCTGGTTTTGCTACTCAGCCCCAGATGCCATCCTCTCCTTCCCAGAACTGAGAGATTTGTCAGGGTTTGGTTATACAGCCTGCCTCATCACCCTGTGCACTTTTTAGATCAACAGAGACACCTTCTCTCTGACCCCCCCCAACCTCCCCAGCAGCATCTTCTTCAAGCCCTTCAAAGACAGTGCCTGGGTCGCTCAGAGCCCCAGCACAAGAGCAATTCCTCAATGGCTGAAGGTCAGAAAACACACATGAGGACAGGGGGAAGACTTGTAGAGGGCTGGGGAGCACAAAATAGGAAAAAATATTGGAAGAATAAAAGGAAGGAAAATAAGAAAGTGATATTTTCAAATATTGTCAATTAGGGGAAAAAAATGAGAACCATCTCTTGAAAAATATAACTTTAGGCTTTCAAAAAGGTGAAGAATCAGCCTTACTAGTCAATTAGCTATAGCTTTGCTGGGTATGAATTCAGCTGCTACTATTGCCTGAGCTTTCTCCGCCCCCCGCCCTCCCCCCAATCACTGTTTCATTGTGAAAGAATTTAATTATTATTTTCATTACCAGATGCATACATTATAAAATGAGCCTGCACAGAGACAATGAGCACTTTATGAAATAGGTGTAATAATGAGAATGATATGTTTACATTTTTTCTGCAATAAAAATGAAGACATTCTCAACTAGGCTACTTTTTAAAATATACTTGAATAAAATAATTCATAATAGCCATAACACTAAATGTGACACTCCTCCTTTTCTTAAAAAAGGATTAGTCCAGTGCCTTAAATTTTAATACAACTTAAAATCAAATTAAACCAGGGGTTTTATTAACTTCTCTATTAAAACCTTCCACAAGAATTTAACTAAAGTTAAATTCTACTATTGAACTAATTCTAAATTGTACTATTCTCAATGATAGAATAGTAAAGCTTTTCTGTTTTGTTCTTTAAAAAAATTTAAAAAAAAAAATCTCTTCCAGAGACATAAAGTATACTACATACCCAAGGAAAGACTACTGCAGCCACCATATAAAATGCTGATATTCCATATAAACCAACAAAAAATTCAAGAAAAAAAAAAAACCAGAGTTTTCAAATTAAATAGACACATGTGTATATTTATTTGGGAGTTCTCAAACTCTTAAACATAAACAAAAATCTCAAAGCCATGAAGCAATAAAAACACATTTGTATGTATATAATAGAAACAACACAATGGTAACATCTTACTTATAGTCCAAAACTACTGACTTAGTAACAGCAAAACCTGAGTTCTCGTGCTTTATGTGACCCTATTCAACAACACAGGACAACACTGTGATTTCACCCAGGAGCCAAGTTCATTAAATCATGTGCTGCCCACGGCCCACCAAGCACACACAGGGTGATTTACAGGCAAGCCCCAGGGCTGTCACCAGCACAGACCCTGCTCTCAGTGACAGTGTCCCCGTGGAGCTCACCTGTCACACCCGCACACGCTCACCTGTAAATCAGTCACTGCTACGGGGGACACCTCAGCAGCCACTGCTCCCAGCTCTTGGAAGTTTCCCCCTGCTGGGAAACTTCCCAGAGCTGGAGGCACTGCCCAGGTGCACTCAGGTCTCACCAGGACTGTGCCTCCAGAGCTGGGATCCACCCCTGGTGTCCATGGGCACCGACACCACAGGAGCAAGGAGTCACCACGGGCTGGCTCCTGCTGCCCGGGCAAAGACGGCACAAGGGCCATGCCCTTGCAATGCCTCAGCATGAATTGCTGGCCCTACCTGGGCAGACCTCTGGAGGCCCTGGAATGCCAACCTCCATTTTGGAGAGGTGTTGAGTCTTTACTCAAGTAGGATGGAGGGCATTTGACACTTAACCACAAGCCATAATAACAGAGCAACCTTCTCTCCCCGTTCTTAGATGTGGATGCCAAGCCAGGATTCACTTGACCAAATGAAGATGTTTACAGTGTGGGTGTCTGTATCTGAACAGGTCATGTTGGCCTCCCTTTACAGCCCATGGGAAGAACTCAGCTCTTGGACTGAACTCCTCCTACAGAACATGTCAAAAGGAGGTCAAATGAATCACATCCTACAAGTGCCTGCTTCTGCTCCCCGCCTGACAGGAACTCTCCAGGACTTCTGTTTCTCTTTGCTGGGTACATTCAGGGTTTTCCCTCCACCTCCACTCTAGAGTTAGACCTTAATAACACAGGAGAGACAAAACCCATACTGTCCTAACATCAGCTTAATCCTCCCAGTTCAGAAATGAGTAACAAAGCACTGGTTTGTGTAAGTTCCCAGCCTTTCCCACTCAATAAAGTGGGCGCCTGATCCCAGGTAACACCAGTCCTTCACGTAACTGTTTCCACTTACATGACTCCAATTAGTCTGCTTATTTCAACATTATTTGTCAGCTTACATTTATTCCTTCAATACTTTTCCTCTCAGATGTCACAAGAATATTTGCGTGACTCTGGGTAGCAACTCTTCTCATTAGCACAGAAACTTCCTCTTTTTGTTGCTAGTCTTCAAAAAAGACTTACCAAAAGATCTCTCTCTTTAGGTGTGACCTATATATTGTCTTCTACCTTATTTCCTTATGTTCTCAATTTCCTAAACCTTTTTCCTTTTGTCCTACGCTTAAAAATACTAGCCAGTATCTGCTGAAACCTGTGAACCTTTATTTGACTTCGAAACAAGCCACCTGCTCAGGTTTATCACCTCCATTATCTCTTTTTGCTTGTAGAGTCCTCATTTTTACTAGCTAGATAAGAATTAAAGCAATGAATACTCTCAAGTTCCCTAATTCTACTTCTGATTTATTTCTTCACCTTTCCCAGAAACAAGTAGCTTTTTTTTCCTGACTTCTTTCTCCTCCTAAACCATATTCCCAAAGCTCTCCAGAACCAAGACTGAAAGGAAAAGGGTTAAAATGTGTTCAGGAAAGGGAGGTAGGTAATTTTTTTTCTATCCTGTCCAAAGCAGACATGGCATGCTGAACTCCCTCATCCTGTAGGGACAGACAGTGTCTCACCTGAGCAAAAAGAGACGTGATATTGATGCACTGTTAGAAAATGGTTCCACACTGAACTAACAAGTCTTGGTTGCTTAAGATGAAATTTATCTCCCCTCTTCCTTCCTCGTATCCTTCTATAACCAGAGTCATCCCGGTTGGCTGTTGGGCATTTGCCAACAAACCCTCAGACATCTCACAGCAGTTGTAGAACAGAGCTTTTCCAGGCCAAAGTTATGGCTGTATTTATATTCCAACAGTTCGTCGCTCCAGCTTTGGCATGCAGCTGCCATGTAGCACTCCAGACAAAATCCCTCCTCCTCAAAACTGCTTTTGATCCTGAACATTTTGCTTCAACAACTGATCAACGAATGTCACAGCAAAGAAAAACGCACCAAACACCTTCCCCTGGGGCAAAGTGGGCCCTATTACAGCCTGCTCAGCTGTGAAACCTGGAGATGGTGCTTTAAGCTTAAAGCACTTGGTGATGCCTTTAGTGGTTTGACAAACGTCTCCCAGCAGGAAGGAAACTTTCCATGCCTGGCTGTAGAGTCTTTCACAAAGCTGAAAGAAAATAGCACTTATCTAAATTTAACTTACCATACTTTTGAACTGTGTGAGGAAACGTCTTTTGCTTTCATTTCATGCAAAACATTCAATTAAATTCTCTCAGGGAAAAAAAAAACCTTCCATACTAAGGCACGTATGCTATTTTTTCCTTTCACATATATTTCACTTCTCTTCCCACATGGCTCAAAGTGGAAGAACCTTGGTGCAGTGATTATAAACTCACATTAACCTGCTTTTCTTCAGGGGCAAAGGAGATAGGAGAAGCGCTGTGCCATCCCTCATCTCCATAGGCAAAGAAATAAGATAGGCCTGGCAGAGAGCCCGTCCAGCGAGCCGACCCCACCAGACCAGGTTGGGAGCACATTCCACAGGCACAAGTACTTCTCGAAGAACTTCCTGCCAATGGCTACTTGACATTAAAAACGAGGATGATCTAGGTCAAGCATCCCAGTTGACATTAATTGCTATGTTGGATCAAAAAAGAAAAAAAAAAAAAAAAAAAAAAAGGAAAGAAGCAGGCAGCCTCTCAGCCAGAGCTCAAGTCACATTAGGCTTAAAAGTAACCGAGGCCAAAACCTTGAATTGTACCCAGAAGCCAAAAGGAAGCCTGCAGCTGTTGAAGAACTGCCCGAGCGTGTTCTTGCTGCTCCTCCCCGGCCGGAGCTGGGGAGCACTGCCCAAGGAGCAGCGATTCCCGGCCTCACACAGAGGTCACAGACAGCCCCCGGGACACACCACCTCTGAGGGCATTTCTCTGTGTCCTCATGCACAAGGTTGGGGGCCTGCTGGCTGTACCTACCTCAGAAAACCAGCAAGTTACAAAACACTTACATAAAAGGACAGGTGAAATGCTCCAGAGGCTGGTAAACTATAGTAGCACCTGCCTTTACTGCTTTATCTCTGTTTGCTGCTTCTTTTATCTCTACACACTCTGAAGGTAAAGCATGTGCCATGTCCAGCTGGAAAGGAGAGATTACCTGGAAAAGCTAGTCATCTTTTGATTGACCAGAGCACAGGACCAGGTGACTCTCAGTTACCCAGAAAATCCAATGCCAGGGAGGTCAGATTCTGGAACAACTGCTATCACGTGAAGGGTATGTCCTTTCACATATTCTTCCAATTATTTCTGAAAATGTCTTGCAGTAGATGAAGACCATTTTCAGGTATATAATGAGTTCATGACAAGAACAACTCCATGAACCCTTACAATTCATACAGCTGAAACAGAAAACAACCATGGGCTCATCTTACTTATTCACACACCTTGAACACACAGCCTTTTATATAAGAGGCATAAAAGGAACAAATTAATTTTTAAAGAGCAAAAGATTAAAATATATAGCTGTGCTTCATAACTCATAGCAGGTTTCCAAATCGTAATCAATATTTTCTTTTGCATTTAAGAGGTGCTGAATCTTAATGCTTTTTAGAAGTCCAAGTGCCAGAAACAATAATTTTATTATAGATAACTGCATGTGATTAGAGTCTGACTGTAGTTTTTGAAGTTCTCTGCAAAGCCAATGGGTTAAGTGCCCATTTGTATTGTTATAAAACTTTTTTACAGTACTGTAATACAATACTCAGGCAGCAGACTCTGAGCTAATATTTAGCACATGACCTGATAACCTCTTATAGACCCAAACACAGCTGGAAAACCTAAAGTCTACAGCAAGTTCAACAGCATTTGTATTATTTAATTCAAAAGTTTAAAAATACAGGTGTCAAAATAACTCCTCAAAGCAGGAACAATATTTGAGAAAAGGAACTTATCAGTCAATGGAACTATTCAACATTTACAGCAGGTGCAGTACCATGGACCACTGACAGCTTATTTAGTCCAATGACAACATAAAAAGGCTTTCTTTCCCCCACATACAAGCTCTTTAGCCAGTAAAAATAACTAGCACTTTGTCCAAGATTTTCCAAATAACAGTCTGGGGCCAAGTACAAAGCTATGTCAAGGATAATTTTCTAAAAACCTAGCCAGCGCCATTTAAAAATAAATAATCCAAATCAAATCAATACACAACCCAAACATAAAACATCCAATCTAAAACATATTTACTTAAGATGTTCGGGTGGTTTTTCTACTTTACAGAAGCAAAGGCAGGTAGGGCATAAAATCTTCAATTATGACAATTAAAATTAACCCTAAAAGTACTTGTAGGAAGAAGTGCATAGCGTTTCTCCATGTATGCCAACAGGCAGCACCACAGTCTGCTTGGGCTACTGGGAGAAAGTCTGGGGACCCTCCCAGCAAGTATGGACTGGAGCAGATCTTTCCCATGCCCATTTGGACATTAGGAAAAGGTTGTTCACTGAGAGGACAGTCAGTCACTGGAACAGGCTCTCCAGGGAAGGGGTCACAGCACCAAGGCTGCCAGAGTTCAAGGAGCCTCTGGATGACACTCTCAGATATCTGGTTTAGTGCTAGGTAGTCCTGAGAGGAGCAGGGACTCACACTCAACAGGCTTTATGGATCCCTTCCAAATCAAGACATTGCATGACTTTATAGATATTTTTACTCATCAAAATGTTGATAACCTATTATGACTTTTCCAAATGTTTTTCTGATTTGAAAATATCCAAGCATGGTTCTTCTACTCCTTCATTCACAGAAGGGCATCAATACTTTGTCATAAGACCCCTGCAGTCTTCAGAGCAAAGCTCTTGAACACCAGGTGTTACCTACAGAAATTCCTAATGCAGACAGCTAATCAGCTGCACAGATCAAAGATGGAAATGAGTGGTCTTCATAAATTCTTTTTTGTATGTTTTTGTGAGTTGGTTTTGTTTGTTTGAATTAGTTTTGATTACCAGATGCATTCAGAAGTTACTGTAGCAATATCTGCCTTTTCATCCAATACTAGGCTAGAATAGTCATTTATTACCCATGGCAGAGCTCTATTTTACAATGAAAGAATGTAAAACTGATGAGTCAGGGCTTGTGTTTTAATAAAATTTCCTTTAGCAAAACTGGAGCAGAGTATCTCATAAACCTGACTGAGAAACATTCTCTACTTAAATACCTGTGTTTTCTTTACTTTGGAGAAGTGCTAAAAAAAAAAAAAGGAAAATGAAGACAAAATAAAGAGGGTTTAGAAAGCTTGAAACACTGACACAGTCCCTCAGAAGCAACAGTCACCTTTTTGTTCAGAGAATCACCTAACATATGTTACTCATTTGATTTATTAACTTTTACTTAACCCAACTCTTGCTGCTGTTCTTGATTACCTGCAAAGAGGCTCAGGTGAGGAGGGAGGCAGCAATAAAATGTATAAAAAAAATCAGCACTTCCAGGCTCCTCCTTTGCTTTACTTCCACTTACGCTCTCATGCAAAGCTTTCCTTAGATATCCTCCAGCCCTCCAACTCTGATCAGTAACACCACTCTATTTTCTCATCCTGCAGTGGGCTCAGGAAATGAAGATGGCACAAACATTTATGCTTTTAATATGACAAATAACTGCATGTCTCTAAAACTGCTCCCATGAGGGCAATACCACAGCCCTGCCTGTACCAGTCAAGTGGCAGGAGTGAAACTGAGCTGTAGTATCAATCTGTGTACTTTGTCTTTATCTGTAAGAAGTCACTCTCGCTATTCCCTTGAATTTCCATATCTAATTAAGTGAACATGCCCAAGCTTTCCTTCATATGTGCAATGCCAGCCTTTGTGCAAGCAAAATCTCTCATTATCTGACAGTGGTTTAAAATGAAAATTCTTTATTGAGTGCTACACCAGTGCCACTGCTAACACTGAATTCTGACTGCACCACTCATTCACACAGGTAGCAGAGCTTCTGCCTCCACATGATGATCTCAAGTAAGAGAGGTACTTTATTTTCTCAGACTAAAGCACAGGTGCTTTCTAATCTCCAAGTCTAGCAAGAAGAGACACAAACATAAAAACCAAAATAAGGGACATTTGCTCTATTTATTTCTAAATATAGACTGTCTGGTGAGAGTGTTACCTGTTGTCATACCTGGCCTTAGTTTTGTCCCTGTCTCCTCCACAGGCTAATCTCATGCAATGCACTGCCACAAAGATTTTGCTCTTCCTGCTAGTCCTATGCAAGCATCTTTTTCCAGTTTTATTGTTAAATATTGTTAAATAGAATACTAAGCTATTATTAAGTTATACTATTAAGTTAGATTAAGTAATGTTAAGTATTCTATTGTTAAATAATGTCTCCATGCAACTAAAACCAGGTGTTTGTCAGTGCTAAACTGAAGGAATGCTGGCATAAGTATGTGGGACCCTGGGATGGCTCTCTTGCCACAGACTTCCCTTCTGGATGCTCTGGCCAATTTAATACCCCACACATTTTAGCCAGTCAAATTTTAACAGTCCCATTCTTACCCTGCTTTAGTGTGTACAAGTGGTTTTCTGCTCCAAAACACAATGGAGTGCTATTTCCAGTCACCATTTCTGCGCTCCTGTGTTACAAAACCCTCATTTGCATAGGAAATGAAAACCACAGCCAGAATTGGGGGTGGAATCACTTGCTCCCTAGGTCCTTCCAGCAAAAGGAAAGAACAATACCCAAACCACCAACTCACAGAAGACCCTACAGTTTCATCACTTTTCAAGCTAAGCTCCCCCTGAAATCAGTACCTGGTATGGGGTTAAGGGAGTGACTCCTCCTTGGAAAAGGCACATTTACTGCAATGTAGCTATTAAATGGAACAATTAAAACAAATGTTAGCATACTAGAAACAGTGTGAACTGATCACAAGCTCAATGTTTATCTCTAAAGAAGAGCTCATTTTGTGCAGGCAGTAGGGCTATCTCCCCTAAATTTAGGTGTGTTCCATTTAAGCCTGATGTTCTCTCACACTCAGGGTCAAAGCTTATGAGAGCAGGAAGCACTGCAAGCAAACCAGGACAGGTTTCCCTTAAAAACAGAATAAATATTTTTAAGCACCAGAAACATGAAATGTGGCATGTTGAAAGAGATGCAAACAGCTATCTCTTTAAAAAGCCTCTTTTAGGACCAAAATATTTCACGTTCCCTCTCGCACAGCGATATGTTCACATGCTCTAATCTATTTTTAGAATGTCCTTCCTAGATTAATTTTTAAACTTGAGTCTGGACACTTCTCACCCTCTCTCTGCCCAGATATCCCTGTTGAGTCAGTTCCACTGCTGAAGGTTGCAAGGACATGGAAGTCAGCCTGCCACAGGTTTGCATCCCACCCTTTCCCACTAAAAGCAGAAAAAAACAAGGCAAGGATAGAGAGCCTGTAGAGAGGAACAGGGCACAGCACTTACAGGGCAAGAGCCATAACTTGCTACAGCAGGCATGCTATTACATGTACTTTCTGTCACAGTAGATGATGACTTAAAGCCATCTCACTAAATGCAGCAAGGCTTAAAAAGAAGGAAAAAACCAGCTGTTCCCCAACTTTCAAGGAAAAGAGTATAAATAAGCATACCTGCCTTCATCTATAAAGTAACCAGCCCAGACCTAGGCTTGACAGTATCTCTCTAAGAAAATAAACCCACCATAGACTTCACAGGATAAATACATAACTAAACCTTCTGGCACTTCTCTTCACCAGATATAATTCTACAGCTTTAGCTATGTTAGCTCACAAGTGTGACAATTTTAACCCAAGCCTGTTTATATGCTTTTATTTAGAAGGGTCTTGTACCTGCAAGTCTGTATACATCACAAATCTTTTGAAAGGAAACAGATTTCAGACAACCACTGATGTAAGTGTGAACTATTTAAGGAGGGATAAGTTGCTTTAGACTAAGCCAGTTCTTCCCATTCCACTTAAAAACAGCTGGAGAGGAAAAAAAAAACCAAACAACTATGTAATGGTGATTAAAAGGAGTGGGTAGGGGGGATGGGATTTAACCAGCTACTTTACACAGGATGCTCAATGAGCAATTTCTGTGGACTAAAATTTAATCTGACATTAGTTCAGACTTCTGTTATGCATGTGTGTAGTCCCAAGGAGTGGTAAACAGCACTTGTAAACCGAGAGGAAGCTGTGCCCACAGACCACAGTGTATCAAAATACCCTGTGCAGGTCAAATCCAGACAAGGCTCCCAGCCATACCATGGCCTCTGAACTCCTCAAATAAACGTCTGCATATCCAGACAAAAACACATTACACACAAGCAATCTGCAAAGACTAAAGAGCACACACAAGGTAGCCAAGGAGAGCTAATAAAAGCACAGATATTACACCTTTTTCTTCTCTTCTGTGATCTGACTTTGGTAACTACCAGCTATTTCTACCTATCTTAAGAGACTCATTTGTAAATAACAATATAGGAACAGAGTGCTGGAACACACCAGCACACGTACAGGGAGTCAGAACTCAGGAAAGTGAGTTTACGAATTATGTTTACACATTTTTAATATAGTCTAATGATTAAATCAAAAAGGAAACTAGGAAGGATATTTGCCCTTATCTTAATTAGCAAGGCTGTTTATGCAGGCTGAAATGTAAGCATGTGTTTGTTTCTCCATCTCATTTTTATGTATTACAACTGAAGAGCATTGCATTATTTGAACTCTCGAAATCCTAAGTAGCTTCCAAACAATTTTTCCACAAACGATACTTAAAGATTTCACATTTGATCCATCCAAGCAAGACCTATTTACCCAGAAAGAATAAGGCTCTCACTTACCAGAAAGATTCAAAAGCATGCAAAATAAACACAATTCCCTTCCCAAACTTCTATCAATACATTCTTCCCCCTAAAATTTCTGTAAGTAAATTGCATCACAAGTTCAATTATGCCATAAAGTGGCTTTTGGCCCTAATTCTTCCAAACAAGAATGTATGAGGTCATTTGATTGGTATCTTAACTACAGAATCTAAATTGGGATTGAAAAGCAACCAACAAAACACAACCCCAAAATTGACAACACCTAAAAAGCTGATCACAGTAGGTGCTTCATCCCAGACAGATGGAAGGGGTTCAGGAACTGTGAAACTCTTTCCCATCCATTACTTCCCCCTCACTCACTCTTAGAAGTATTGGCTGTTCCCAGTATCACCAGCTCTACTATACCTGTTTTACATGCCCCTTCTTCCTCCCATCTACGTGATATCTGCAAGACTCAGAAATATTGCAGTATCTTCAGTTACTTTCCTGAATTATTTAAACCACTGCTATTTCTACAATCCAGGACATCCTGCCAGAGTTTTCTGAATCCTGAAGATGATGGGCAAGTCTGATGATGTGGGCAAGTTTTTAGATTTAAAAAAAAAAAAATTAAGAAAAACCACACATGGGACAGCTGCACCTCCAAGCAACTCTCTTTGTTCAGCAAGGTCCAGAAGCGAGTGAGGAGATAACACACCCTGACTTGTGCCATCTCCCTGCAGGGAAGGGACCTTCTGCACAGGAATGGAGCAGGTCACCAGGGTCAGCAGCACCACCATGGATAAACCTGACAAAGTCCACCTGCCACAGCAGAGAGCAATAAGCTAACAAAAATTAGATCAGATAGCAGACCTCCAAGTGTTTATAGCCCATGACTCAACTCTCCCTCCTGTACAGTGACCTTTACAGAGGACAGGAAAAGGAGGTGAGCATGCTTATATGTTAAATTCACACAATACATAATCCAAAAGAGTAACTGGTATCAGAGGCTCCAAATCTACTTAAGAAACAGAACAGCAGTGGCCTATGATATCCCCAGAAGGCCAGAACAGAGGAAATTTGATTGTTTTTGTGCTCCTGGTAGCTTGTGAAGCATGCACAGTTTTTCCTCAAAAAGCAACAACAAAGTCATAAGGTAGAAGACACAGAGGTGGTGGGATCATCAGCACAAAGAGGATATTTTAAGACCTGCCTTAATGCTCAAGCTCAATTTTGCAGAGACAGAATAGGGCTGACATTTGCCTGGACAAGACCAGAACTAGAGGAATACAGCACTGCAACCCAAAATACTCAGCATTACCCAAAAAAAGTGTCCAAATACTACTCACTTGCTCTAACAAGTGTTAGAATACTCTGAAAACAAAAGCAGAGCAGGGTAAGGCAAAAGTGAAATTGCCTGGAAAGCCTGAAGGGCACACTGAACAGATCCTTTTTTCCATTTAGGAAATTCACAGCAGAGTATCACTAATGGTAAAACTTGAGGTCCAGAAGATAAAGTTCAGCAAAGTGACCTTTTATGCATTTCAGATCAAAAACCAGTTGGGTCATATGCATGCTCAGATAGCCTTGGGCATATGACAAACAAGCTTTAAGAAAAAGGTTTGTGAGCAAGCACTCCAGACAGCTGTGCTCAAGAGCTATATCCACGAGACACGCTCAAACTTTCATGTTTGATATTGTAATCTAAAGATGAGCCAGAGTTCAGTAAACAGTAAATGTGATTCTGCACAACCTTGTTATCTTTTCATCTCAACAGCTAAACCTATGTGAGGGAGTGCAAAGAGGTTACAAAATACTATCAGCACAGTTTATTAAATGGTCTCTTTGCATTTATTTTGTAGCAGGATGAAATTTAAGGCAGCAGAGACTTAACCACCACTAAGTCAGAGGACCGGGGAGGATTCTTAAAAAATCCTTTGGAGTTCCAGAGGCCAAAGGAAATTTTTCTTCAAGAAACTCTGCACTCTTACATGGCCACTGTTTACCAGATTGGAGCAGTTTTACTTTTAGTATGTTAGCTAGGCAAAAGTGAATAGCAAAGATGCATAGATTTTTCCCTTATTTTTCATAAACGGGATCCAAAGTAATGGATAACGGGGATTTTTCTGCTGGTTTTGCCTTTCCTCCCCACAGCCATGCACCTCTAGAGATCCATTATTCTGGGAGTTCTAGGACTTTAACATATGATCTTGAAATTCAGTGAAATTTTGGACTTGGAGAACTCAACAGCACCACTCCTGATTTCGAAACTGAAGGATTTCACACTTATCTGTGGTGTTCCACCTCCCCAGTGCCCCCAATCCTTTTGGATTGTTATATTCTGGTTTTGAACTTTAGCTTCTTATCTTTCTCGCATCTCACCCAAGGAGATGTTGCTATCCACCTTCTGAAAGCACCTTTAGATCATTTCAATTTATGGTTGTCAATATAATTTCAAGAGAAAACAAGCTACTGTCCTATCTTCACACTTAGGAAGAAGAAAATAGAGCCTTAAACCTACAGCTCTTGCAAAAATAGGAGGGCAAGGGGTGCTCTTGGGTTTGAGTTACAGAGTATCTCAACAACCTAGAAATAGTCAAATAAGATTATGTATTGAATTACAGAGCATTTGAAGGATATTCTCATTGTTGCATAATTACCTTAGCACATAAAATTCAAGTACGCAGAAGAAAGTTAGCTACCTCAACAGTGAGGAGCCCACATGCTTCTCTTGTTAGACAGAGAAATTACAAACACCAAGTACTGTGCAAAATAAGGTAAACATAGCCAGCAGTCCTTGTTGCCCAGATGGATCCAGGAATCTGAGCAGACAGTTGTGTCCACGTTTCACATGGCTCTGTCCTTCCCCACCAAACTCAGTCCAGTGTAGGACTGGCAGAACACCCTTGCTTGGATCCTCCAACCCAGCAGGGATGTCTGCTTCTCCATCTGGAAGCTGCAATCCTAGAAAAACACCATGAGACAAAAAAGGTGTGGGAAAGTTTTTTGGGGGTCTTTTTGTTCTGTTTAGTTTGACACTTGTCACGTACTCATCTCTTTGCCAACTACAAAAACTCCTGAGTGGAGGGGAAAAAAACCCAATAACCCACTCAGGCAAGCAATTTTTTCCATAAATGATAAGCAAAACAACTACAGACAAAGTTGAAGGCTACTGGCAAGAAAATAGAGGCCTAGGCCCAGTTCTTTCTATTGCCTGAGAAATGAAGGCAGAAACCAGTATCTTGATGTTCTTCCCTGCTGTTTCATGCTACTTTCTCACTGTATTTCTGCAGCAGTGGGAATAAAGACAAAAGAAGCACCAAAGAACAAAGCCTGAATCTCATTCTGGCAAAAACAGGGAGGGGGAACAAAAGAATGGAAGTGGATGGACTACTTATAGCAATTATTGTCAAACATTTTTGCACTTCCTTCCTTAATGTAGCTCCTTTTGTACACAAAGGCCTCCAAATAGTTCTGAGAGGTTCCCTTTGTAAAACAAGGAGAAAGGAAAACTGTAATAAGACTATGCAATGAAGATAAATCTTCCCAATAATGCAAGCTCCAGGAAACACATGGAGGTCAAATAAAACTATTATTTGCCTTTTCAAACACTATTTTCTTCAGCTGCTAAATAAAAACATTATGAAGCCATTTTATACAGTAAAATTTAACCTTCTATTAACCTTCCATATTAAGTAAACAAACCTTTCTAGCCAATAAGCATCATTGTGAACTCTCTGAGATGATAAGCAATACCTTAATTACATTCATTTACATGACTTTGAAATTGTTCCAGACCAAAGTCAACAACTGCAAGGTCAAAGAGTATGGAAATCTAAAATAAGGAGAAATCCATAGTCGGCCAGTTCACAAGGACTGTGCAGCATCTTTTTCTAACCCAGTTTGCAAAGGGTCAGGGATACCAACCAAGTACTTGCTTTTTATCAATTAGATCAAAAAAGCAAATCCTCTAAAACACCAAAGACAAAGTCCATCCCTTTTTTTTTTTTTTTTAAGACTACTCAAAGTTGAAAGCAATGGACACTTCAGAATTGCTTCTAATGCCTAATGGCCAATCCAGCTGTATGAACACCTTATGCAAATGTTTTATAACATTCTAAATTAAAGTCACAACATAAAATATACTTTCAAAAACTACATCCATATCACTGAGAACTAGTGAATATTTGATATAGTGCCTTTATAGAGCAAACACACCTTCATTGCTTCATCCATGGGACACTTAGAGTGGGAAATGCCAAAAATGCTCAAACAGCAATTAGAAAAAACTTTTTTAACAATGACTGTTGCAAGAAACTTCATAAAGTATGACATGCCCTGAAACAGCAGAAAAGCATAGACACGGTCCATCCATTCCTAAGATATTAGATAATGGCTCAGATATGATCAATAGCAATCAAATTAGCCAGAATGGAGCACACATGCAGGCTGCCCTGATGGATCATTCCAGGACTGCATTTTGTGTATTATAACCATGAAATGATTACAAATATACATACACAAAAATCTAAAGTACAGCTTTTGGATTTCGGCAGTCCAGTATTGATACACTGCAGCTGACAATGTTTTCTTAGTATTAAATTAGATAAATCTCCCTGCAACCTACTTTACTAGACAAGCACTTTTTATACAACTCTCAAGCCAGCAACCTTCTGCAATTTAAGTATGATTTAGTGCAAGAGAAGCAATGAGTATTATAAAATTTATGCTTGTTCACCTTCTCTCCCCACAGAGAAGGGCAAGACGTTTTTTCATGTAAATATGTATTAGATCCAAATCATTTAAATAGATATTATTCCATAGAGAACATGATGCTGCATATGCCCATTTCAGCTCCATGTTACTAAATAAACTGCAAGATAATGATGTTGCCTTGCTCATCCTAAAGGACACTGTAAATATCTCTAGGCATTTCAAACAGAAGTAAAAAGAAGAGACATTCACAAGAAAAAAATAAAAACTAGGGTGGCTCTTACAGAGCTTCCTAAAGTGAAGACAAGTTACTGGCAAATTAGGAAATCTCTTTAGGAACAGGTCACAGCTGCCACAGAAAAAATATAGCTCAGGTACATGGAATCTTTACAGCATGAATAGCATATCATTGCTATCATCCAATTTCATTTTCTTTTAATGAAGAAGCAAAAGATAATCACATTTGCAAGGAGAAAACCAAGAAACTTTAGATAGGTGACTACTTCTTAAAATTAATGTAGAAATGCTAAATGCAGGGTGCCAAATGCTAATTTGTCTCTAATACGTCTCAGTTATATTTAGCTACAAGTGTCACTGCTTAAATGGAAAAAAGACAGAACAGGGAATCCTTAAACAGTGCCTTAAAAATGAGAGCTTTAAGCATGACTTTTAGGTGAATGCATGTATTTCCCTGCTTTTCACAAAATGCAATTGAAGTTAATCACCATGTTACATGAAATGCAATATAAGTTAACAATTTATTTCTAAACCACATATATATTTAAAGTGAGGAGGGCTGTCATTTGACTTGAAGCCATCATATACCATTTGGGCCACAGTCAGTTATCTTACAATACAGTCTGACCTCTACTTGATTTTAAAATAGGATAATCACCTTCAACTGTGTATGAACCTTGAACATTATCAAAAACAGTTTTATTGCATCAACGATTTATTAATAGTCTTATATTAATAGTAATGTAGCTTTGACTTTACAAAGTCATAAAGATGACGAGAAACACAGTCAAGACTTATTGTGCTACCTATTTTATTTCAGGCTTCTGAGGCAACCTCATGACACAATCAGAAAAACTATCCTGAAAGTAAGAGCTACAAAGGAAAAACAACAGAATACGCACGTATCGTCCCAGTTCAACAGCAGAGCAGGAAGGATACAGACAGCATAATGAGTTCAGACAAACGCTGAAACCTTTCAAGTACCAAAAGTGTCCTGCAGCCAACTGTGCTTGGAACTGCAAAGTGCTCGTGCTGGGACAGGTAAGCTCTGGACAGCACAGGAGCAGCGACTGCAGCAAGGAAGAGGTGTGAGCCTGACGTGGGAATGCACTAAGCCAGATTCCCCTTCCAAGGAAAGCGCTGCAAAACGCCCAAAGCCTACAGGCTCACGTTCAAAACAATCCTGAGCAAGAAGGAAGCGTTCCTCCCTGAGTGTGTCTGGTTCCCAGCTCTCACCCTGCCGTGCGGTCAACTCCTGGAGCTGCTGGCCCCATTGCACCACAGCTTAAACAAAGAGCAGCTAAAAAAGTACAATATTCTATAACTGGCATTTACAGCACCGGCCTTGGACTCCTAATCTTTACCAGACGGGCACACAAATCAATCTATCAGCTCATAAAGGTATGCTTTTTAACCTCCAAAACAGATGGGATTGGCCAGAAACGTCTGGCATGTCAAACTGCTAATCGAGGCTGCCCTTTGCACAAAATAACCCACTTAAGTTGAGGCATGGTTGCACTGTAACAGACATTAGTCTGTGGGAAACCCATTTAACTGTCACATACTCCCGCCACTCTTGCTCTCCCTTAATTAAGCCTAATGCCTTATGCTTTGACCTTTTGTTCTAGCCTATTAACCCTATCTAGTACAAGTTCAAATATGTTAAACCTAAAAGTTTGCTTTTAATATTAAATGCCAAGCTACAGAAAGAGTGAGGGATGCTTCTCTACCTTGCAAGTTACCAACCCCTTGTGTTAGTTACCAAAGACAAAATATGTTCAAACGCTGATCAGTTTAACAACAAAAAAAGTGGAGTTTCTTCCACTGGCACAGCCTACCTTTTCCTGTTCAGAGGAGGGTGAGGGGTGGTAAAAAAAAAAAAGTGAAACCTCTGCAAGCAACTTCATATCCTCAGGCTTTTGGGTTTTCATCCAACAAGAAAAGCACATGCTATCAGCCAAGATCATACTGCACTCATTTGCTGTTCTCTGAAACCCATCATTAAAAATAAGACATAATTGGTTTACAGTGACCAATTTCTCCTCAATTAAAGGCTGCCTCTGCCAACCCTCCTCACTGAGTCACCATCTTGTTCTTTTGACAAAATACTCACTCTTACTATTAGTATGTAATTCTCATGTGCATCTCTAGGTGAGTTGTACCCTTTGAAGTTTCACAGACTTAAACAAAGACATAATTTATTCATTCTAGCTACATGCTTTTCCTTTTATGCAAGCTCAACTAAACCATGGCTGCTCTCTGCTCCACTGTCTCTTAATTCACAAAGGTTACACAGCATCAACAAGACCAGCAGATATGTTTTTAAAGCAGTACTCTTTTGGAGAAAGTCTACCCTAAGGGTCCAGAACTCTGACTTAAACAAGAACTCTAATCCCAGTGACAATAACAAATCTCTGATCAAGACACTACTGGACTCCACAACAAAGCTATTTATGTATGCAAGCAAGCTTGGTATACCAACAGAGGTATTCCACAATTAATGCTCATAACTAGTAAACAAACCGATTCCCCACTCCAAAAAAAAAAAAAAAAAACAATGGCTGCCAATAACTGCTTTATAATATAGGTTAGAAACAAAAAACAGAATGCTAACTGTGTGGAGATCACCAGCCATGTGCACACTGACAAACACGCTCTCAAATCTTTAGCTTAACCACCTTACTGACAAGTTGAACACTTGGTGCAACATCCTTCTTTAGAGTTTATCCTTCTGCAACTCTGACTAAATAGAACTCCTTTTACAAGGAGGAAACAACCTTGAACCAAAGCTCTGAACTTTGAAGATGTGAAAGATTTCAAAAGGCTTGTTGCCGCAACAGCCACTGTCTACTAAGTTCCATTAAAGCTGTGCAAGAGACCATCTGCTGCTGATCACAACAATTCTCCAGTTTTAAATTGCTAATTAATTAATTATGTTTTAATTCCAAAGTGCCTGTCTTACTGACTCTGAGACCAGCAAGTAATACCATTAACTTTTCTGTGAATACAATTGCTCAGACAACTGTAAGATGCACTACAGCAACATTCAGCTTCTTTTTTTGAGAAGTCAAATAGAAAAAACATTGGGGGGGGGGGGGGAAGAAAAAAAAGATTTCCAATCTCAGTTCCTGGTTATTTCCAATACACTGATTCTGGTTAAATCCAAATCCCTAGAATTTAAAAAGTGCATCTATTTTCTAGTGATTTCACTTGGCTATATTCTATTGTGTTGGAGATGCCCAAACAGCACTACACAGACCAATGCTGTATTTGAGTAAAGTCAAGCAACACATGGATTTATTTAAAATAAGAGAAAAATATATCCTTGCATCTGCAATCTGTGTCATTACAATGGATAGGAGAAAGCTCTGCAGGCTGGGATTTGGTATGACTGCCTCCAGCTTCCAGACCTTCCCTACTAATGCTCACAAAAGTTGCCACTGGAGGCAATGCAAATGAGTCCTAAGAGAGACAAGAAACAAAACAACAACTGCTTGTCAACCATTACATGCCCAAATTGTATTCTTTATGCTCATCAGCATTCTCAAGTTCTTAGGCACGCATGTAGGCCCACCGAGGACAGTGGGGCTACTCAAGTGAATAAAATGACTCACAAACCAAAGTGCATATACATAAGCAATCACTGGACAACACTCGGGGAATTATTCCCTGGTGTCAAAGAAAAATAGGATTTAGGAAATGGGAACTGAGGGAGCAGATCCGAGCAAAATGACAGCGATGCTAAAATGTCTACAAGCCATTGCAATGTAATATCTAATAATGATTTTACTGTGATGGTCCCTTGCCACACAAGCTCAATTTGGATCTGTTTTATTTAAAAAATAACAGAGATGGTAACACAGTAAGTGTTATTTAATCTTCTCTTTCACTCTGAAATTACATGTAAATCAAGTTCTTCACTATTTAGCTACCTTCCAAACAGGTGGGCTAAATCTTCAGAACTTTATGGCAAATTGCACACAAAAAGTTCAGACATTACAAAAATAGTTATTTTTCTTTAATTAGCACACATATTAAAAAGAAACCCAACTCTTACAGTAAAAGAGAGGAATTAATTTGAATATTTATCACTTCAAAACATATTATAATGCTAAAAGGCTTATAGAGGGCACACAGCTGTCTGACAGCTTTGGCAAAACAAAGAACAAACCCCAAACCAAAGAGACAAGGTAAACAACCCAAACAAACTATTTACCTTGAACGTGGTTCCATTAGGAAAGCTCTTCCTTCAGGAGTCCAAGGATGCAGTAATTGTCTTCCTCAAAAATTTCATGCTTGATCTGAAAAGAACAGCAGAAATCCCCCTATGAAATTCTGCAAATCATTCTTGCCTACCTAATATGCCTTGATCTACTTTCTTATTGTTGGTGTAACAGAGAGCAATGCTTTATTTTCTTTAACTGCAAATAACACTTTCATATCAGAAGAAAAATGTAGTTCCAAACTTCAGAAATCAAAACCTTCCAGACAGAACCATGAGTAAAACTAGCAGAAACAACTCATGGTGTCTAGACTTGTACTAAGGGACATTATTCTGCAAGAACAAAATCCACATTCAACTCTAAGCCAGAATCCTCTTTTCCTTCCTTTCATTCAAAAAACAGCTGTGACATGAAAGCCCTCCTTCTTATGTAGTGGTTCCTGCTTAACACTTCAAACTTGCACCTATGAACATCAAAATCAGTTTTTAAAGAGCCTCTATTAATTTACATATACATAAGGAAAAGACAAGAGTACAGTATAACAGGTGAGCTAAATGCAACAAATTAGTTTAAAAAAATAAGCCAGCAGAAATTGTAACATTTGCTTTTGAGAGATTTAAGAACAGTATATAACACTATTTTATTTTAGATAATGTTATCCATTACAATCCCAGCCTTAAAAGTACTTCTCAGCACTTGTCCATTATTCTTAAGTAAAATTTTGCTAAAGGTTACAAACTTAGAGCTAGCCCAGATCATTCTTATTTCTACTATTTCAGCCTTATTGTTGTGACAAACCTCACTATTAAATGTCTTTTTTTTTTGGTTATCACCAAAGCAGCAAGCTTATTATGCATAGAGTCAATACAATAAAATACACTTCAAAAAATTAGAAAGAAGATACTTTCTCCACCACCAAGCTGAACTTTCCCCTCCCTCCTTCTGCTTGGCAATGGGAGAGTTCCTCTCCTATTTCAACACCTCTAGCCTCTGTTCCCACAAAAAAAATGCAAACAAAAACTTTTTAAACACAGAATTTCTCTAGCATGGTCTCTCTGCAGGTGGGTCCAGGTGGGTAGGATAGAGGGGAAAGAGTGGGAAGTGTGTGTGCTGGGGGCACATCTAAGCATTCCTCCCTCCACAAAACCACTTGGGTCCAAGCCAGATCAGAGAAAAATATCTAACTCCGACCACTGCAATGTGCTTGCTAACTAGGAAAAAAGATACAGGTGTTGATCAGTGGGTCATCATCCAAAAAAACACCTATTCAAAGCTTTCAGGGACATGAAATAACAGCAGCATGCTGGACTACTGCCAGCACCAAGACCCGACAAAAGATGCCCAACAATAGAGCCAATTGAGCTGAAAAATAAGTAAATACCCTGGAATACTACATCCAGACACTATTTTAAATCCTTCTTCCATATACATAACAAAATGAAAAGGTAAGTTGCATCACAGAAGGGGCACAGTCCTCAAAAATTATATTGGGGGGGGGGGGGGGGAGGGGGAAGATCTACCATCACAGTAAAAATTAACAGAGAAATGACAGGTACAGTGACAAAGGTGCTAATAAACACAGTTCAAAGCCTTCTCAACCCCATTTTACTGAAAGGGTAAATAAGCCGGATGTGGAATCTTTTGTAGACAATGAAAAACAGGACAAGAGGTCCCAAAGAGCAGAAGAAAGAGGTCCCAAAGAGCAAAAGAAAACAGTGCTATTAAAAAAAACCAGCCACCTGAATTTCAGAAAAGTAGTTAATTCCAGTATTACTGCTCTATATTATAGATGTAGACAAAAAGTTTTTCACCATTGATGGGATTTCCTTTAGGTCAGCATTCAACAGTCTTTTTGTATTACTCCAAGTGACTACAAAAGGTTTATAAGAGCTCAGTGAAAAAACAACATCAGAATTTGTTATTTCTGGGGAAAAATCCATATTTCTTCCGTATGTTCTAAAAACTGAGGAGGGAAAAAAAAACTTTTTCTAGAGTAATATTTTATTCCCAAACGTTCTGCATCTGAACCACTCGCTTTACACGCCTTATAGTTTTTGGAATGTTGATTTGTGTTGTTTCGTGGACTACCAAATGCAGGAGCAATGATTACACCAACACCACTACCAAGGCCATCTCCTGGGGCAAGAACCATCTTTTCTTTCTATATCTGAGGCAAGCCCTGCTTTTGCCATCACTGAAAAGGCCTTTTCAGTTCACCTTCCCTCTCTCTTTTCACAGTTATGGGGCAAGGAGAAGAAACAGAAAACAGGTAGATATCAATCTTAAAAGTTTTCTATGGAAAAAAAAAAAATCAGAACAACAATATCAACTCTTGGACCAATGAGAACAAAAATATGGTTCATCTGTGAGCATGATGTAAGATATGTAAGCAAGACTTACTTGCTTGGATACATTTCAACCCACAACTTCATGGACTATTTTTTGGGGCAAATTAAATACTCCCTTATTCTAATAATATTTTTCTAATAATATTTTCATCCAGGACTGGAACACATTTTACATCTAGCACCTGATCTCTTCAAGGACTCCTTCACAACTTCCTTTCTTGAGATGAGGAAGATCATCCCCTCAGAAGTCTTTCCCAACACCCAGTTTTCTCTCCTAATTTAAACTCACAGTCTTAGAAACCAGTGACTAAAACAGAAGATCCGTAGCTTCTGCTTTTAATCTGATTTTGTCTACAAGCAACACTGGTTTTCCTCTGCTGAAGGCAATTTAGAAATAAGTGGTATGAAAACAAAATTTCACTCAAGACAGGCAATTAAACAAGAGCAATGAGCTCCAATAACAATTTAAGTATGAGAAGACTATGCCAGGAGGGGTTTGACCCAAGCTAAGATGTCTAGCAACTGCTTCTTCCCCTTTCTACACATGAATATTTATTTACATGAGTTTTAGTTTCTATTCTCCTTCTTCAACCATCAAGCCAAGTGACCTGCAACAGACAGCCAAATAAATTACCAAATTAATTCTTTCAAGTGCTAAATAGGTCTGCAAGCATTTCCAAGTATTTGAAATAAATAATCCAGAAACCCTAAAGAGCAGGCATTCATCCTTACCAAAAGAGTCCCTCTGCCCACTTTTCCCAAGGAATATCTTCCCACTGGGAAACACATGAGTTTTCACGTGATCCCAGATGTTCACCCAGAAGTACTGGGTGCCAACCCTTGTATGCTGTTCTCTAATTGAGTCTTTTCCAATGCAGCTAAGACCAAAATGTGGAAAAGCTATGCCACAACCCTGCTAAACACTTCCCCCCAGCTCTCCCCCTGTTTGCTGCAGGCAGGCCAGCACAGCTCAGAGTTACTGTTCTTATCGTTTTGGCCTGTTGGCAGGAAGAAAGAGCAAACCACAAATGCTGTTACCATTAACCTTTTTGTCTTTAGTTCAAGGCTGTTTAGACAGACTGTCAAATTTATGCTTTTTATCTTTTTTGTACATTTAAGCATATTCCTTCACACCTTCTCCTCTTGCTCAGGCTTCACTCCCTACCTACCTACCTTTCTGCTTGTTTGCCATTGCCTGCCCTCCTGAGCAGCACTGATTTATACTTCAAACTTTGCACTTCTTGTCCCAAAAGGGTATTTAAACTTTAAAGGGTATTTATCCACAGGATAGCTATCCTGTTAACCCTGCCTCCTGCTCATCACTCAACCCATCCCTCAGCAGGTGGGAGATGAGCCCTGCCCTGCCTGCAGGTACCACACCTGGGAGGGAGGCCACCAAAGTCCCCCATGGAAAAGGGGCTTGTGCCCCCAAATCAGGCACCCAGCTGGGAATCCCACACTTCCCCAGGCTCTCTTCTGGACCCCTTCCACTCCCTGTCCATTCACAAACAGGAAAAAGAAACACAGCCAACAAGACTTTTGGGTTTGAGGTACAGGCAAGATTTGCAGAGCTACTCTAAAATAATAACTCAAAGATCTTATGGTCTTCATGTCTTCTCTGACAGCTCTGCAAGGAGGTGTCAAGCACAGCCCTAGAGCAGGACAGCTGACTGGGGGAAATGCAACTCCCTGCCTTTGCCTTGGGCAAGTTTATACACGTGCTCAGCACAGTGCAAAACAGGGTTTATCTTTTATTGTAGCCATGGCCCGCACTGTCGCTGGTAAAGTTAACAGTGCTCTCACTGCTAATGATAATAAAGCTGGCACTATATAAACTTCTTGCCGATCTTCAAAGCCTGAAAAATAAAGTTCACTCTGAAGAGACAAAATAAGCTTTAAGCAAACAAGACTTTGTCAATTCTTTTAAGCAAATCCTGCAATAAGCAAAACCACAGGCAAATACGAACATCATAAAGTTAATTCATGTTTGAATTAACTGAATCACTTGAAGTTTTTCTTGATGCCTTTTACAGGACAAATTTACCCCAAACACTGCAGGTGATACAGCCAGTGATTAGATCACCCTTTTAAGTTTACAATATAAAAACATTATTTACTTTTACTTCTTTTATCAACATAGTTTTTATGACTATAATAAATTTTGGTTAGCACATCTTTCACTTTAAAAAAAGAAACAAGTATGGGAAGCAGAGAAGAAGAGCATGTTTTTATCTGCAATTTTCTGCCAAAAGACTAAAAGGGAATAAACCCCAAAAACCTCAATCCAGCATGGTTTGGCATTTTGTATTCTGTGTTTTTATTTCTGTATTTGGCATGTTGTATTCTGTGCATGCATGGCCTACAAAACCTGAAAGCCACTGATAGCTCTTGCTCCTTAGATAACCCAGAAGCACAGGCCAGTCTAGCAGCAGGTCAGATTTCACCCCTGCCCAAAACACGCAGTCACTACTCCCTACCCCCTCCATCGCACTCACACAACACAAACACCCTTAAAACGCATTTCACTCATGACTAACTCGCTGTCTTGCTTTGGAGTCTATGTCAACTCTATCTCAGAAGACCACTGACAGAACAACAAGTCAAACTTCTCGACCACAAGTTTGGGAACACAGCTGCCTCAGACAGCAAAAACCCCAAAGCTGCCTGAACACTGCTCTCGATGAGAACTTCTGCCTTGCAAGATGTTAGCTACTCATGCCCATAGAGCAGAATTACTCAGCTGCCATTAAATCTGATCCCAACCACAAGATATCCTCAGCTCAGAGAGCTTTTGTCATCTGGCATCTTAATGTGTCACTCTATCATGTGTTCAGTCAGCCCTAGGAGCAGTAAATCGCATTTGTGTATTAAAGAAAATGTTCCCTACTCGCTCAGGAATACACCACCCCCTTCCACAAGTGACTGCTTCCTCCCCACAGCTCTTCACAGGCTGGATTCACACTCTTTGTTAAATAAAGCTTTACGGTATCTCTGAACATTTATAGTGCCATGACTCAGTTAAATTCTAATCAGCCTGTGAGCTGTCTGACACTGCAGCAGGTCCCCTCAAAATAAAACAAGGAATAGTATAGTCTCCAGATTCCAGAGAGATGAGGCAAAAGAGGACAACTTCCACTTCAGCCTGCTTAACAACAACATAATCCCAAAGCCAGGAATCCCACTGTTTTTTTCCAACACCTTCAACATGTGTCAAGCATTTTATCTGAATCCTTCTTTAAATTAAAAGCCCAGTAAATCACAGGATACACAAGACAGAAGAAAGGTGCAGCACAGACACAAGGCTGGCTGCTTGCTACAACGCTGGCCCCGTTTCGCCTACACTACGTTTCCTTAGGTTTCACTACCTTCCAACTTAATCACCCACCGACACTTAGAAGAGGAGCCTCAAACAACACGTTCTGTAGGGAGAAACGGAGGGTGGAAGTGGGAGGAAGAGAAAATTTTAAAATTCACCTTTAGAGGGCTTCGGGGACACACCATTAAAAAAAAACAAAAAACAAACCCATACCACGTCTGGAAAAGTAACCTTTAGTCTAGAAGGGAAACAGCGACGTCCCTAAGGAGCCCGAAGCGATGAGAAGGCATCTTTGGGGGGCGCAGGGAGCCGAGCCGGAGCCGCGGCCGAGCGGGGACGGCGGCGGCAGCCCCGGGCTGGCTGCGGGCCCGCAGGTGGCGGCGGGCGGGCAGCGCCAGGGCCGGGAGGCGGCGGGGGCGGCGTGGCCTTGCCCGCAGCCCCGGGAGCGAGGCCGTGCGCCCGCGCCGCCGCAGCCGCTGCGCACCGAGCGGGCGGCCCCGGGGATCGCTCGCACCGGGAGGGGCGGCGCGGGGTCCCCGCCGAATGGGGGCCCGGCCGAGCGGTCGGCGCCCGGCGAAACACTCGCGGGTCCCGGGGGGACGGACTAGTAACTTTTCCGTTCCGGCGGCTCCCCCAAACCCACCGCGGCCGGGCAAACTTTCCGCCCGCACCGGGGGTGCCGCGGGACGGCCGCCGTCGCCGCGCCGGGCTCACCCCGGCATTGTTCCCCGGTGCCGCCGCCCGGCAGCGCGGCCCCGGCCCGGCCCGCCCCGCTCGGCCATTTCCCCGGCGGAACAGCGCCGCACTCACCCCGCAGCCGCCGCGGCTCCTCCCGGGCGGGCTGCCCGAGCCCCCCGGAGCCGCTCCGGCCGCAGCCGCCGCACACGCCGCCCTGGTGCCGGGGCCGGTCCCCGCGCTGAGCTCCGGTGGAGCGGCGGCTGCCGGAGCCGAGGCGGGCGGATGGGTCCCCGAGGCTGGAGGACAGGACAGGGCTGGACAGGGCAGGACGCGCCGCCTCCCGCCACCCCTGAGCCCGCGTCCCCTCCCCGCCCCGCGCATCCCCGCGCACATACAGGGCGAGCCGAGCTCCGCTGCGCTGCTCTCCGCGGCTCGGGGCTCTGCTGCAATGCCTGCGAGGCTGACTTTCAAAGCCTAACCCGCAGCCGCGATCCTCCCTCTCCGCCTTCCACCTCGCCCGCCGCGGCGCAGCCCGGCCCCTCCCCGTGCCGCGCCATTCATCTCTCCAGCCAAGTTTCTTAACCCTTTGGTGCCCTCCCGGCAGGAGGCAGGGAGGGATGCGGGCATGCAGGGATGCGCCCCCCGCCCCGCTCCGCCCAGCCCCGCCCGGCGCGGCGAGGGCAGGGCAGGGCGGCCGCGCCGCACGTACGCGGATCCCATCCCCTCCTGCCCTCTCTAATTAATCTGACTGAAGTCGCAGAGCCCCCGGGAAACAAACTTACGAGCGACAGCACCGGAGGACCCGTATCTAATGAAAACGGCAGTGGCTTAAAAATAACACTTTTTTTTTGTTTTTTTTTTTTTCTCTCTCTTTCCTTTCCCCCTTCGGCTGCTTTGGAATAATAGGGGGGGTGGGCGCTTCTAGTGTTACTAGTACTTATCGGTTTAGAGCTTATGTTTTCAGCCTTTCCTCCGAAAAAACGCTCTAGAAACTTCAGTGCTGTTATTATTATTGTTATTGTTGTTATTATTATTATTATTATTATTGTTATTGTTACTACCGCTATTTTGAAGGAAAAGCCGGGATGCTCCCGGCACGGTCGGCGGCACGGGAGGGCAGCGGCCCCGGCACCTGCGGCTGCTCCCGGGTGGCGCTGCCCCCGGCCGCGGCCCTGCTGGCTCCCGGCACGGCTCCTTATCCCCGGCCCCACGGCACCGGGAGCGGGCAGCATCCCTGCCGGCTCTCGGCAGGGCTCCTTATCCCCGGCCCCAGCCCCCCAGGGCACCGGGAGCGAGGAGCATCCCTGCCGGCTCTGCCAGGGCGCCCGGCGCTCCCTTTGCCGCGGGGGAAGGAGGACAGGCGGGAAGCGCTTCCAGGATCGGGGGCAGACTGATCAAAGCCATGCTCTCTGCCCACGTGGCAAATAAATACAGTTTGGGAGGGGAAAAAAATAAAAAAAAACAACCCGGAGTTGGGCAGTGCTTCCCAAGAGGAGTCAGCTCTACATTTTGGTAGGCGACGTCCCCAAACCTCTGCTGTCAGAAATTGCGCTGAATGTCAAGTTGTTCTTTAGACTTTGCTGCCACCAAAGAGAGTACGCAGAGATACAGGCTGAACTTGGCTGTATAAACGAAGCTACAAAGTGCAGGCGACCTTCATCACACCTCCTGTGTGCCCGTGTTTAACAAACGTCTCGACGTGTCGCACACTGTCTGCCAAACGCTTTACAGAATGCTTCATGATACTTCACTTCTACAAGTCAAAGACTGACGACAGAGAAACAAATTTGTTTGCAAGTCACATATAAACTGCATGGTAATTACTGCATTAACACATGCCAACCTTTTAGTTTTAAAACTCAGGTAAAATAAATGATCTGTTCAAGCGTCTTTTTAGTAAGTGATAATATTAAAGAGCACAGGAATTTCCACTTTAAAGAAAGCAAAAGGGAGTCACATTTATGAAAAGCTAAATATTTTAACTGAGAGATAACATGAATGAAAGTAGATGTAGGAATGCTAAGCAAAACCTCTTTCACTTTGGAATGTACGGGTTGTGTACAGGCTTAGAGTGGAGCTAGTAATGTATTACTTGACCTATTTTTTTAAGCCAATGAAAGATTTAGGTTAACTTCATCATGTGTTTTTAACCACTTTCTTCCAGACATGCAGCAGCATTTTCTAAAGCCATTGCATGTCACAGTGTTTATACAAGTCTCTTTTTGAGAGCATAAGTCTCACAATATAGCTGATCCTACTTCCATTAAAAGAATGGGTTTGCTCTTCATTTCCATTATAGGCTCATTAGCAAATTTTGCCCGTAAAAACATTATCCTTAATTTTTTTATTTCACAAAGAATCTTCATCTCAAATTTTTTTCAATGCTAAGCAGCTGAGTTATCTAGGGAAAAGGAAATTTTCTCATTACTGCAGCAATTTATCTGCTATTTCAATCAAGAGTGTCTGTAGTAGAGACGTCTTTCATTCTTAACCTTAGGGAATGTATTGCGTAGATGAGAGACCTACAAAATGAGGAATCTTGGACAAGCAACAGAAAAAAAAAGTGTGTGTGGAGTATTTGTTAAAATTATTGTGGTCAGGTAACATATAGTTGCTTGAGGACACAAGTTTCAGGAAGATACAATAAACTGAGACTGTATTAAATAATAAAACTTTAAGATTTAGTAGGTTATTTCCACTATTTAATAGTTGTATCACAATGAATGGTGCCACTAGTCCATGTTTACTTAACTATGAGAATTCAAACAATCTACCAAATAAATATCCTGTGCAAGTAAAGGAAAAAATCCATCACACAGTAAAAGCCATCTCTCAAGAAGTATGAAAGAACTGATGTGTATTTCTTGGTCATTTCTGAACATTCTTCAACTAAACCTAACCACACTTACTCCCCAAACATAAAATGTGAGCATCCATGGCTGTACCCATCTACCATCTGTGGGTGGTGTCTCTACCTTCACTTTCCTATTGGCATCACAAAAAAGGACACTTTGTTTGATTTTTTTCAAAGGGAATTCATCACTATAAATGCTGTTAAATGGAAGGCCAGTTGTGACAGAGAAGCATAAACTACCTTGGCATCAGTCTTGGAAGGGAAAAGCACATTTATAGAGCTTACATTAGAACTCACTCCCAGAATTACAAGCACTTAGTGGAGAGCTGTTGGTGTCACACTTTGGTAATATCAGCAAACTATTTATTTTTCACATTTATAAAAGTATATCGTAATGCACCCCTCCTTTACAAGACAGAGAGGTATATTTTTGACCTAGGAAAACTTCTATCAAAACCAAAATATAACTGTGATTCTGACATTCTTGAAGAACAAAATTAATCTGTCTGACCATTTAAAAAATGGTTAAATGAATAGTTGATGCACCTACAACTTTTCTTTGATAATTTTGATGATTACAATACTGCATTTAGAAAAGACAAGCAAAGATGCATCTTCAGTGGCAAACAATGTCTTTAATTTGCTGAAGCAAAACACATTGGTCTGTGCCATATGATAAAAAGACACATACTAATATCAAAAGGTCAATGCAAGTGCTATTTTATTATTCCCAAACATTTTTAAGCTAATGCTAGCTTATTTTTAAATCCCATAAGGTGCTTTGAAGAGCTTGGGAGAACTACAGTTGCTTTTATTTTGATTTTTATTTAAGGTTATCTCAGCCTCTCAAAAAGCTAACCACTCTGAAGCTACCTTTTTCAATCACAACAATTAAGGCCTTGCTTTATGGCATCCAGTCATGATATGAGAGGCTTAGGATGTGGTCGAGGAGGTAGCTAGCTTTACAGAAATGCATTTCCAGACTAAATCTTCCTCTAAAATAGTTTGTCAGCCTTACATAGACAAATAATGAAATTCTGTCCTTGACTCAGCCTAGTTCAATTCACATAATATGTCAGATTAGCCACCATTTCAAAGGTGCCTTCACAGAGGATTAAATCACCTAGTTGTTACAGAATTTAGGGAGGCACACACACACATACACAAAAAATAGAAAATAAAAAGAAAAAAGGAATCATTGTGAATCCTGGTTATTCAATAAAGGACTTCAAAGGAGGTTTGCTTAAATTAATGATCATCATGTAACTGTTCATCCATAGATCTGAAGTAGTAAGGTGCAAAAGTCTGCTGTTCTTCAGGACTACTGTCTGGGAGTACCTGAAATCAGTGGGAACCTTTCAAGGGTTATCAGAAGAAGAACTGGTCCAGGGAAGGGTTCCTGCAGGGAGTACCACAGGGCATCTCCTGTTTTCCTCCTGACAGCAGCAAGTCTGCAACAGCTGGTGGTGGAGTTGAATTACACAATAATGTGTAAAAGGAAGAGCAAGACACTCTATAGCTGAAAGTCATAAAAACTACACACCACTGCTTTTTCATCTACCTGAATTTAAAGTTAGAAAAGTATTTGTATGCATGCATCCATGATTCCCTGCTGGAGCTGTTTTCCACTTCCTTTTACTTTTTTTTTTTTTTTTAATTACAGAGTCTACTTCCATTTTTACAAGTACTTCCAAGCAGGTCATCTGAGAGGAATGAACCCTAAGCAGCTCAAATTATTTTTTTTTCCTGCATTATTCAAAAGTAGACTTCAGACCGTGACTATTTATTCTAAGAGTAATAAGCAAAGGACCAGATGCTAGAGTCTTTTCAATTACAGAAGCATTTAAAGACAGCTGTACCATATAAACTCTCATGGAGGAATCATATGCTTGCAGCATCTGGTGAGTTTTGGCCATGCCCCCAGCACGCTGTATCTGTTCTGAGGCACAAGCTAGGGTGAGGCTTACTTCCCCATGTGTGTTTTTGGGATAGGGGTGTGCAGGTTTTTGACCCTAAACGAGGACTAACACTTCAGGTCTTGCATTTAGTGGCAGGAAATAAACACTACTTTACACCTTTTATAGAAGAGTCAAAGGGGCTGGTGCTAAATTGATATGACTACCTTACATCAATTATTTTACCAGAATAAAAAAAAAAAAAAAAAGGATTTTTTATCCAGAAGAGAGCATCCTGTACTCTTGAATTTCCTTCAATTTCATCCCACTTGCACAAACATGAAGATTGTATTTCTGAGAACATTGTTCTGATGAGTCACGTTCCTGGTAGTGTGAAAGCACATCCAGAAAACAACCCCGCTGGAGTCCCTGTTCACAAACTGGCCTGAGAAAGCACCAGTAGAGCAGGTATAGGAGACCATAGGCACTGCTCCTACTTGTGGGTCGAAGCCCATGCAAAGATAAGGTTTGAGAAGGTTATGGCCATGTAGCTGGAGCTGTTCAGAACGTTCATTTTCCCTTCAGAATTTGTATTTGCCTCTTTTCTCTGTCAGAGTTGAGTTCCCCGTGTCAGCAGTAACAGATTGAAAGAGGACTGAAGAATCATGCCCTCTCTCACACTCTGCTTTCAGAAGTTACTCTCAGTAACAATTTTGTTTCCCAGCCCCATTTTTTCTGGCTGGCTAACATGAGCTCTGGGTAACCCTTTGTCTGGATCTCATGATGACACAAGCCGTGTTGTTGAAACAGTGTGTTCTAAAATGAAGTGAACAGTACGTACGGATTATACACACACAATCTGGCAGCCAGAACCACACTGCAAATGAATAAACTTCTGGAGAGGACCATTAGGAAGCACCTAAAAAAGCAAAGCTTAAGTGTCCTGTGTTTGCCCTTCAAAATAACACAGGTGCTGGGCAAACATTTTAAAATAAATGAACACTTTAATTACGTATTAAAATTGCAATAATATTCTTTAGTACAAATGATACTAGGTGCTCTGACTCAAGTACAGGAAACTGCTGTGTTAAGCTAAATTGTGCATCTCATGTATTTTTATTAAATCTATTTCCCTCCCCACATATTAGCTGATGTACAACTAGGAAATTCTGAAGAAATTCTGGCTTCTTTGTCTGGGGACCTAAAGGAGATTGTTTTGAAAACATGGTTCCAGTTCTGAGGATGAAATATTCTCAAAAAAATTGTTGCTTACCTACCTAACATCACAAATTTAGTCACAAGTGATTAATTAGTGTTTCTGTTTACATACAGATGCCTAATGAGAAAATCCATTTAAACTGTGTATCAAGAAACTTAAAGAACCCAAACCACTGGGCCATGTAAAGTTAGATAAGTTTCTGCTTGATTGTATTTTACATGAGGAGTTTATCAGAATCGTATTAGCTGTGCTTTTATAACTGATCCAACTATATATCTTTGCATGTTTTTATTAGCATACAAATTTCTAGGTTTTATTAGGAGACATTAGCTCCACTAAATGTTAGGTGTATAACAAATCCAGCTTTGATGCTGTTGATCATTACACCAGCAGTTTACATCTGACATAAAACTGTCAGAGGCATAGGAGTGACTCAAGCCACCATAAACCACATAGCAACAGCTCTGTTCACATAAGTTACATCCCCTTGCAGAGCTGGGGAATTTCCCTTGCCACTTTTTGCAAATATTTTAGAGAGATGCCTAGCCAAGACTGCCCTTGCTTTAAAAGGAGTGGGAACGTGAGGATACTGCCATATATAAACAGCAGATACTATGCCCTGTTTCTATACATGTAATTCTAATTTTGGAATTATTGCATCTCTGTTTTCTTGTTTGATATATGATTTAAAAAAAAAAAAAAGGAAGTATTTTCTGTGGAGAAGAAAATTCATTCTGGGTTTTGATGACTTAGCACAGAGAATATCTGGGTTACATTCTTAATTTGAACAACATCCATTTTACTGCTTTACAGTGGCCAAAACAACCACTTAAAAATAAAAGCCTGACTAGAGAAAATAATTGCATTTTGTTAATAATTTGAAAATTTTGTTTCATGTTGATTTGGTTTGGAAAAAAACCCCTTTAACTATAACCTGCTGAATTTTGTCTAACCTTCTGTACTCACTTTTTGCTTTGTTTTGTTATTTTATTTAAGCAGAATACTGTCATCTTAAATAAAATGCAAATGGATCCATGTTTTTCTGAAAAACTCCTTTCAAAATTATTCCATCCCCTAAAATCCCTTCTTTAATGAAAACCATACTGAAACTCTTAGCACATCATACTCTTGTTAACTTTCCTGATATAGGGGTGAGGACTCACATTGCTTCATACAGGAAGCTCCTAAAATATGTTATGTTCCACATCTCTAATAACTCTAAAGTATTTCAATGGCCTGGCCCATTGTCTACCAGCAGAAACATACAAAAAGAGTTGCTTGAAAAAACATGTTTGAAAAAAAAAAAAAGAATTCTCTGTGTGGCTTGTCTAAAGCAGATTTAAACTCTTGGAAAGGTGATCACTAGTCCCAATTACTTAACAAATAATTCTTAAGCAGTTAAATTGGCCAGGTTAAGTTCATAAACACTTTTTCACCTTTCCCAAGCCACTTTATGTACCAGTTATTTGTAATTTTCCAGTCATGCTGTCTGATTAATGTTGTTCATATGGATGCTTAAAGAAAGCTAATAAATGACACAACAAATCAGATAAATTCTTGGAATTTTGAAACAAATAGTTTCATGTGCTTTCCAGAGTTATTACTTCAATGGCAAATAGATTTTGTTCATGTACTTTCTATAAAGAAAAAGAAAAGGTATAAACAATTTACTGTGTTATGATTCTCACTATTCTCTGCTGAATTTCTCTTTCCCAGTATCAGAGATATAGTGCAATTCCAGTAATGAGCTGTACTTGGATTTATGAGCAAAACACAGTGTAAATCATGACATGAAGACATGTAATTTTGTTTTCTATGACTCATCAGCTTTTTTTCCAGTTCCCACCTTGATATTCCAAAACCCCACCATTTAAAAAAAATTATTATTGTTTTTGGGATAAATTGTATGTCCCAGACACTCCAAAGAAGAATACTTTTCCTCTGGTTGCCCAACTGTTCTCTTCTGAGTTTTCATTCTTTCTTTCCCCTACCTCTTCTCTGAGAGCTGAAACATCACTGAACATTTTCACTGATATTTTCTGATCCTGATAGAATGCTTCTTGTAGAAAGAAAATCTATACTAGAAAATAAAAGGTAACCTACTGAATTTTTTCTAAATTCTCAAAAATTTATAAAAAAATAATGATTTGCAGAACCTGTAATTTAACCTATAATTAGGTTTAATTGTCTTTTTATTGTCCCTTTTGTGCTAAATGAAAAAAGAGTAGCAATAGCATTATTCAGTTGCTCGAATCCAGAAGAAAACAAGGAGTGACACACTATGCAAAAATTCTGTTTGTTATAAGTTGATGCACAACACGAAACATAAAATCCCTCCAAGAATTTCTGTGTTATTTTACATCCCCAGAAACCAGCATCACCAAAAGACATAAAGGATTTGCTTTTGACTTCAGTGAGTATGGAAGCAGATTCTATATTTTGGGTGAGGCTTCCACTACTTAAAATTTTCAGCTGGCCAGCAGAGATGTAACCTTCTCCTAAAGGCAGGCTCTCATACACCAGCTATTCTCATTTTGCTAGATCTTAATGTTCTTCTTGAATGCCTGAGGAGCTCTATCTTCCTATTTGGCACAGTCCTAAATTGGCTTAAATCATATTTATCCAACATTTACCTACATTATATTTTCAAGGGTAATTTGTGTCCTTCTCCCAGAGCTTTTTTTTTTTTTTTTTTTGTGCTCTGTAGGGTTCCACTCTGGCCCTGTTCTTACTCAGCAATCTGAAGCCTGTGAGCAGTGTTGGTCATTGGCATCCTTCTGGATTTCATTTCTATGCTGACAAGACACAGATATTGTCAACCAAACCAGCAATTTCAGATGATGCTATTACCATATTGACAAGCTGGTAAGCATAAAAGCCTCTACAAGCATCAATTTTCTTCAGTTAAAATCAGAGAAAAACCCTGAGAG
Source organism: Serinus canaria (assembly GCF_022539315.1). Lineage (NCBI taxonomy): Eukaryota > Metazoa > Chordata > Aves > Passeriformes > Fringillidae > Serinus > Serinus canaria. The sequence goes on from NC_066313.1 coordinate 10,552,300, forward strand.
CTGTTCATGGCTGGCTCTTGCCATCAACCCACACCCACTTGAACTTCTAACCCAGCTTTAAAATTCAATGTAGATTCATTGGCTAAAAACCCTCTATGTTTTATGATGGCAAGCTCTTCTTTCAGTGTTGCAGTCAAAAGATTAAGGCTTCTTATTATTAGTTGAACCAAATGTGCTTTGCTTATTGCTCACTCATGCTTTTATGTTCCCTGGGCTAGATTATTTTAATGCCCAGCTTGTTGATCCGCCGAGGAGGCCGATTATCAAATTTCATCTTGTGTAGCAAGTGCTGTTTCCAGAGCAAGTATTGTACAGACTAATGCAGGTTTCATACCTGCTGTTCCCTCATGGTGGTCACTGATACACCACAAAATCTATTTAAGCTATTACTGCTCTTATACTACCAAGTCTTTTCATGAACTTTGACTTATTACGAGAGATATTTGTCAGGGGGCTGATTCTACCAGGTTAAGGTGCCAGAAGCTTTATCACTGACGTCAGACTAAAAAAAAAAATAAAAAATTGCATGGGCATTGTGTGGTGGATTTCTGCTTGTATCCTGTATATATTTCAGAAAGTACTGGTGTATCCCAGCTGGCAGATTCAGAAGCACTTTTCATCTCCTGAATCCTGGTGCTTCTGCACTATGGCTACACCCTGTGGATCGAAATCAGACAATGTATAGGCACCATTTCTTTGCAAAGTCTGATTTTCTTCTAAAGGAAGACTTCTCATGTGTCACCACCCTTCTGCCAGGCTGATCAGAGCACTAGGACTGACAGAGGCACTCTGGGCTGCTCTGCCTGCTGATGGTCTGAGTATGCTCACAATTTGCATGGTTTTCTGAGGGGTTCTGTCTTCAGCTGTGTCTGACAGCTGCCATAAAATGCTTAATAAGTGTTAAATGTCTAAGCTGTTTAATTTTATTTTGATCTTTCCTGTGAAAAATAAAATGTTAAGAGTTTTGTTCCCAGGACTTGGCTTTTAAATGACCAGAAGATAAACTTACCAGAATACTGTCAATATAACCTTTGTTGAGAACACAGAACTTCAAGAGTCAGTGGTGGGGAGTAAGAGGATTTATAACTCTCTAGCACTGACAACAAAGGTAATTTCACAACAGACTGCAGAACTTACTTGCTTATAGGAAGTCCTTACAAGAGCAACAACTTCTGCACAAAAAATTTCTGCCACCATTTAAAAGGAAAAGAGCAGCTGTAGAACCCCTAAAGTTGTAGCTAAGAATATGGGACTATGCAGATTACACTAAAGAGTAAAATATTTTGGCTCTAATGTCTGCTGTAATGAGAATATGTATAAACTCACAGAGCTGAAAAGTATTTAATTTAGATGGCAGCCTACAAAAATTAATGTGAGAATGAGAGTTGCTTAGGGGTAATAGATTGAGGATACACTACTCATTTTTTAAATGTTTACCTTTTACATGGCAGTGTGATACTGTAATTAAAATGGCATTCTTTGTTTGGGGAATTTATTTTACTTTCTTATTTGTTTTGTAATTCCTAGGTTATGATTTTTTTTTTCTGGCAACTTCTGACTGACAGAAGTTGAGTATTTTTCATATCAACACAATGGAATGAGTGAGCTTCATTGTACCGAGCAAAAGATTAAGCAGCAACTTGTTTTAATTGCTGTAAATTATTAAATTAAACTATTCCTGAATATTATTATTTGTTCTGGTCTATCTTGAATGTGAACATGGGAAATGAACTGATTTCTTTCTGTAACTGGATCCTTAAGAACTTACCCCAAACTTTGAGCCACTTTGATGTTCAAAGGCTGAGATCAGAGATGAGAAGAAAAAGAATGGAGACCTCTTCACAATATTTTTACCTTTGAAGTCTCAGGTTAAAAGTACTATTTCTGTGTGCTTAAACAAGCAAGAGAATGAAGGATAAGATCATGAATTATGATAACAGACAAGTGACAAATGTTTTGCATGAAGTACTTTTCCTTGTCGGGAGAGAGAATGTTCTTCTAAGAGATTTCCAAAGAGATTGGCAATTTGTAGAGTCAATTATTGGGAAGGAAGAGATATACACTGTACTTGGGTTTAACTGTTTAAGTGGGAATAAAAGATTCATTTGGAGCTTTTCCCCTTGTTTCCCTCTACATTGCATAAAAGTGGTAGCAAACATGCACATTATCCAACTGTCAACAAATCCCCTAGACTCAAGCCTGGAACACTACATCCCACGTTTCCCCCATGAAAACCCTTCATGAAAGCTCCTCTGTCATTCAAGATCATACTATTCCCTCCTCTATTTATTTCTAAGTGTCACTCAGCTCCATTCCACCAGCTTGGAAAAACGTCAAGAACTTTTATCTTCAGAGTCAGTTGCCAGTTCTGTTTAGTGAACAAGCCAGCAGGGACCTCTGGTGCCATCAATGCCCCTCTCTTCAGGGATGGAATATATCATTATCCCGATGGCTGGACAGAAAAAAAGCTGCATTTTTAGAATAGTTCTCAGGGAGCAGTTACTGGAAATCTCCTCCCTTGAGACAGACTATTGGCAACAAGTTTTGCTGCTGTGACATGAGGTATTGCATCAAGGCCCAATCCTGCCACTAATAAAGTTAGTGGGAAACGTGCCATTATTTTCAAGCGAAGTCAACAGGATTAGTGTAGCAAATCAGGGCTAAAAAACGTACCTTGCATCTACAAATGCAAATGGGGAGTCAGGTCCCAAGTGAGAATGTCATTGTATGTCTGGTTTCAGAATCTGGCCATGTGTCAAATCAGAATAAGTCCCTTCCCCAATTTTCAAACTGACATTAAAGAAAAGGGAAGTTTTATTTTCATATTGCAACACTCCCATTTTTGGTTTTAGGGGTGTTTTTTTAAGTTTGCGTCTAAAATAAGCCAAGGACAGACTGTTTCAATGTTGGATTTCTTTTTCCTCTTTAAAAAAACAATTAGTTTCCTCTAATACAACGCATATACATTGCACAGATTTTAATTGTCTGCAAAACTATTTTCTGATAGAAAATACCTCACTTTATGCTTTTCCTTAACCAGCTCTAGCAGATTCTTTTAATTACCAACAGACACATTACACAGCTGTGCTAGGAAACATTACTTAACCTGCTCAGCCTGAATGGAGAATTTCTGTTGATGTCAGCTGTCAGACCCACAGGCTCTCGACTGCAATAACAGGTAACAGTCCCACTCTCTTGGCAAGAGCCCTTTTCCTATAGAGAAATACCATGGTGCTGGGTTATTTTAATTTATTATATATGTGTGTGTTGGTTCATTTTTTTTTTTTCCCCATAAGATATTATCCTACTTGGCAATACTAGCTTTAATTCTACTTAAAATGACAGAACTGGATTGTCATCATTTTTAACGGGTAAAATCTACGCAGTTCGTCAGAGGTGCTGTAAAATCTAATCAGAAATTAGACTGTAAAATTAATAGGGCTATATTCCCTGTAATGCTGTTTTATAAATCTGGAACTGTAGCAGATTTGGAGTTTTACACACAGTGGTGGAGTTTTCAATTTAAACAAATAGCAGTGAAAAATAAAATGTTATGGGGTACCAGTTACGGGCAGTAACTGGTACCCCATGCCAAAGAGCCACTGGCTCTTTGAGTAGTAGGGTACCAAATCCTTTCATTCCATGCCTGGCCTTTCATTTGAGTGTATTTCTACAGCACAGCTCTAGGCCATGGGATAACTTCCCCCGGGCTTTTTTTTATGCAGCAGAGGGTAAGAATGGCTGTGAGACACTGATTTTGACCGCGCAGCCCTTGTGTGCGAATACCGGGGAGGGGAGCGCCAACTCTCCCGTTAGTCGGAGAGCAATGACGGGGAGAGGCGGACAGGAGAGGCACGGAGCAAGCTGAGGGAGGTGAACAGCGCTGTGGAGAAGGGGAGCAGAGCCAGCAGCCCCTAGCAGTGCCCGGCCGATGCTGCCAGCATCCCTCCATCCCTGCGCTGGGCAGCGCGGAGGCGCAGAGCCTGGCCCCGAGGCTCCCATCCCCAGCAGCCCGATGGGAAAATCCCAAGCGGGATTTTCCTCCCCGTGAGAGCAGCAGGGCTGCCGAGCGCGGAGCCTCCCCTGCCCCCGGCAGGCCCGGGCAATCTGGCGGGACATATGTGACATATGTGACATTATGTAAGGAGCGGCTGCTGCCGACCGGGAGCGATGGCAGGGCGGCAAGAAGAGACGGCCAAGGCTCCTTCCCCGCGCTGGAACGAGTCCCTTCCAATGGTAATTTGCAGCATTTTAACGCCGGGTACTTCCCTGTAATGATTCTACGGCGCTACTTTAAAACTTCAGGGTTTATACCCTGAGGTTTAAACCATCGGCAGAAACATCCCTTACGCCGGAGTTCTCTGCGGAGACATACTTATAAAAATTGGTGTGTGGGGAAGATTAAATAGATAAGAGCATAAAAACAGATTATAGAATAAATACATAGTCTTGTGGATCGGTTCAATGGGAAGGAATGAGCTCACACTCCTCATTTTCCTGGCGAATTCTGTAATGCTGGGCAGATTCCTTCACCACGTCTCCCACCTCAGTTTCCCAGATGTGAAAGGCCTATTTCAACTCTTTCTCTACTTCATCTAAATGCTGTCATCCAACAGAAATACCTTCACTGCTGTCTAGCCTAACCTGGATCTGAGTTTAATCTTCAAACTGGGAACAAACAATTATCAACATGTAAATATGTTTTCTTCTGGTTTTGGACTGTGTTCCCTTTTCTTGTAGATCCTGTTTTTCATGCCATCCCAAGAAAAAAGTGTTTGCCAAAAGCAAAAGAGCAAAATATTTTTTTAACAACCTGATGGAGAATAAAACACAAGGAAAAAGATACATTTTTAAAAATCCAGTTTTAAAAAATCCTTGAGTAATATTTCTTTATATTAGTAAAGCCACTGCCTGAAGTAATCATGTCTTACACCATTAGTGCACAGCAGCACAAAAGAAGGTGAAAACCTTTGAGAAAGAACTTAAAGGGATGAATTTGTAACAAGGAATACACTTTCTCTCTGTCAAAATTGCACATTTAAGAGGCCTCTGCTTTACCAGTGGCAATTCAAAGTGACAATGCCTGGCTTAGTGCTGTTGTCTTTTAGCTACTGTTATAGAAATTGCAGCTACACAATTTTCAAAGTGAACAATTTTATGAAGTTAATTGTGTAACCTTGTTTATGAATTTAAACCACACAATGAACGTATTATTCACAGACACGCATAATGGACTTAGTGTATTGAATGATGGTTTAAGAAAAAATGTTACTGATTTTGGAGCCACAATGACTGATTTATGAGGTAAAATTAAAAGTGCTAAGTATGTATTACTTGTCTACTCACCAGCTAAGTGGATGGGGTGGTATGAAAAATATCTATATATAACTAACTGCAATGCATGGATATCAAGGAATCAGAGAAATTATTTCAAGCAAAGCAAAAGGATTACCCTAGAAGTAAATGGTGAAGATTTAAGAAAGGCAATTGGCTATCAAGGGAAACCAGACAAGAATTAGATGTTCTTGCCTATAAAAATCTTATCTAATATGTAATGGAAGCTTTATTCATAGAAATTTTAAAACAGCTGGATCGAACAATATCAAATTAAAAGACAGCACTCCAGTAACATCTCTCATTAATATCTTGCTTTTAAAGTAATGGTGGGACTTTAAATTAAATGGTACCAAACATGAATAATGGAAACTACCTGCCTCTAATGATGAAAGGACTTCTGTGGTACCGAGGGATGTGACTTCTTGGTACTTACCAAGAAGTACTGGAAGTACTTTCCATTTTTAATTCATTTGGAGGGGGGAAAAAAAAAAAGATATGATTATACATGGTGAATATCATACAAATTCACAAGCATTCCCATTAAAGAGCTTTAAACCAAGTAAAAAATTTAGTTAGTTTAGATAAAAGCCATGCCCTGCTGTTCTGCTGTAGCTTTTTATATTAACAGGTTTTAACTGAAAAACAAATTGAAGGAGGTTCTTGTTTTATTTTATTTTCTGAGCTGATAATTTAACAAAAGTATGTAAAATCATATTAATGCACAGGGCCAGTTTGGAAGAAACACACCAAAGCAATGCACTAAACTTGCTGCTTTCACCATCCACTACTACTAAAGAAGAGTCTCAATTCACTGTTAGCTAAATCCCATAAACATCTTGCTATCCCTTATTTGAGCTAGGCTGCTTCAGGGTAAAAATATCTATCTACAGGAAAACTGCTTTAGTAAAGGACAGTTCCTCTAGTCAAAGGGCAGAAGGAGATGGGTTTAGCAAGGCAGTTTTTATAATTTAGTAAAAAAGTTAATCCCAGTGTTTCCATATTGATATGTCTTGATTTAAGCTCTAAAATTAAGGAAGGTTCAAATTTCTATGAAACAGCCATGAACAACAGAATATAATATAACTTACCATTAAGCTGGAGCAAAATAGCCCATTTTTCCTCGACTGGCAACTGTCACACATTTTTACATAGAAACAGGACAGATGGATTACTTAATACTTTGATTTCAGATACGTAATTCCATCAAAATACTACAAAGTAAAACCATTGCATCAGCATGGAATGCTTTATCCTTGAATTTTTGATGGGCAAAATAAAATAAACTTTACCCAGGTCTTGTGACTTCTGTTTTCTGTTGAACACACACACACATATATGTATATATATATGTGTAAATTCCTATGCTACACCATTTTGTGTATAAACAATGCAACTTGTATAGCATATATAAAAGCAGTTTTCTTTTCACTCAGATTCACATTATTGTCTATACCATATGACTTGTAACTGGTTGAGAATCAACTTCAGCTCATTTTAGCACTCAGCTTTGTACTCCTCATCCATTTATTCTCCTGCCAAAGCAACCTGACCCTTCTTCCACCCGAACATTAACACACATTATAAGTTTCAATTCTTCCTCTTTCTGGAAATTTATCTTCATACTTTGTGAACTTTGCAACTCATATTTTCATCAAGTTTCAGTCACAACACTCTTATGGGTCTGAGTGACCACATTTTGAGTGTGTTTGCACTCTTATGTCATGTGTGCTGGAATGACATTATGAACTCCCACCAAAAAAAAAGCAGAACATGCATACAGTACATCAATAATGTTCATAACATGTCCCATAGAAATGAAATGGAAGTTCTGACACTGCTGCCTTTTCTAGTGTAATTTATTGAACTTGTGGCCACCAATTTGAAATGTTTATACATGCTAACAGTTCTGTTCACCCCCTCCACTGGCTCAGACATGGCAATATTCTCCCTAAGAAAGGATGGCCATTAGGCACGGTACAATAACTCATGGAAAGCAAAAGCTCACATTTCACAATCTAGCCAAATACTAGTAGAAGACTAGCAAAAGACTAGTAGAAGTTTACAAATAAATAGCTGCAGCTGCCATAAATTTAAAAAAAAAAAAAACACCAACAAAACCCCCAAATTTATCGGCTAGATTTTATTTGTTATTGAGTAAATTAGAGTACTCTCTACTACAGATGACCTGGTGGCTGTCTAGGATTACAGACTGGAGCAGGGGCTATCCAGCCCAAAGGTTAGGGCCTGTGTCCAGAACTGGAAATGAGGCAAACGTTCATGGCCAAAAACCAGGAACCAGAAAGTCAAACCAAGGGTCAGCAGCCAGAGATAGGAATAAGCATCTGCCCAGGAATCACAACCTGAAATCAGAAACCCACAAGGAGAAACTGCAATCAGAGGGTACAGTGCAGAGGTGATTCTGAAAATATACACTGTGATGTGTGAGAGGATGCACCAGGGTTCCACCTCAGACCTGCTCCTGAGCCGTGGCTGATGGGTCCAAATTGCAGAGACCCTGATTTACTACTCCAGAAGAAGATCTTATCACAGATAGCAACTTTTACCTGAAAAACATGGCAAATAAACCAGCCATGTTCTACCCTCCAAAACTTTCTGAGAAAGACAGAAACTCTTTTCTCAGTATCACACTTGTTTAGGTAGATACACAAAAGGCTTACAGCTCTGCTGCAGCCAATCCAGTTCCAGAGGAATTACATCCACTTAAAATTAGTATTTTTTTTTCTAAGCTGCAACTTCCAAATCCATTAAAAGCAGGGATGAATTAAAACAAAGATATAGAATATGGCTTCTTAGAGTTTTGATAACCCAGTGATATTCCTAAGGGTTTTTGTACTATCACTGGAGATAGGGGTGCCCAATGGTCAGACTAGATTTCTACCTGTAATTGTGGATGCATGAAGCAGCAGTGGAGGAAGGTTGTGTGCAACAGGGCCTGGTGAGACAAATCAGATCAAAAGGAAAGTAAAATGGTAGGAGTTCATCTGGTCCAAACCCCTGCAGTGAGCAGGGACATCTTCAACTAGACCAGGCTGCTCGGAGATCCATCCAATCTGACCTTGATCAGCTTCCAGGGCTGGGGCATCTACCACCTCTCTGGGCAATCTGTAACAGCATTTCACCACCCTCATCATACAGAATTTCTCTCTCATCTCTAGTTTTAATTTACCCTCTTTCAGTTTAAAACCATCTTGTCCTATATCAACGAGCCCTGCTAAAAAGTCTGTCCCCATCTTCCTCATAAGTCATCTTTTAGTGCTAAAAGGCCACTAAAAGGTGTCCCCAGATTCCTCTCTTCTCCAGAGGCCTCAATTCTCTCAGCCCATCTTCACCTACCTTGCTCAGGTATGCAAGGATATCTCAGGCACATTAGTAATTTAAATATGCAAATATCATGCAGTGGGTCAGAGCACCCACATATTTCTTAGAAAAAAAGTCATGTTGAGGATTTTGCTATGACCTCACCCTATTTTTCTGTGGGGAAGAAAAATATTGTCTGACTTCCCTCATAGCATATTCTACATCTTATTGACAAATCACTTATGACACTAATTTATTAGCATAGAAATATTACTACACTCAAGACAGCCTGTTTTGATTTACTACATCAGGGTTTTTCATATGCCAAGGTCCTATCATCTCTGCTGGATCATTAAAAGTCCCTTGGCTTTTTTTTGGTTTTTTGTGCAACGTAGGAGTTTTGCCCTGTGGCCCTGGCTAAAATCCTGAGTATTGGAATGGATTTGCTGCTCAAAGGAAGATTCACTGACCTGCTGCTTAAGATATACAGGATTTGTTTATCAAAACCATCTTTACATTAGCTCCTTGCTGAAAAAGTCAATGGCAAAGAAGAGAAAAAAAGGGGGCATAAACAGAAGTGAAATCCAACCATTAGAGACAAGCTGCTTAAATTGCAGTGTTGTTTTATCCTCCTTGTGTGAAATCTACATTTATGACAATCAAAGTGAAGGAATGCAACTAAATCCCATCCCTTTCCAAGCAGTTAGTGTTCAGGGGCTGCTATCTGCTTAGTTCTGTGAAAACATCCACACCACTTTATAGAAGCTGTGTGTAATGACTGCACCCAGAGGCACCTGCTGAATTCCACAGAGATGTGAAGCACTGTAAGATTCAAGAGTCTTTTTGCCATCACTATTATATTACAAGGAAGCTGGGTGGCCAATTTCATAAACTCTTGTTCCAAGTTTTTTTTCCTCTCTTCCATGGCTTCATTTCACTTTGTGCACAAGCAGTGACTGACTACTGGTCCTAGTCAAAATAGGCAAGCCCTGCATCACCAATATTCCAGACTCCAGGAGCCCATTCAGAAAACACATTCAGAGAAATAGAAAACTTGTGACTGAAATAAAAGCTTAAGCTCTGTCCCTCACATAAACTGATTTGGTATTTTGAAAAAGAAATCAAAGTCTCATTGACCTAAAGCTCAGGGCTCAGATGAAATGCACAGAAAATCAACCGGCTTATTTTTAATTTAAGGATCTTTCCTGGAAAAAGAAAAAAGTACATCTTAACACCTAACTGAAGATAACCAATTATTTTATCTTGTCTCCACTTCTTCTGAAACCAAATAACCCCAAACAATTTCACTGCTACTTAAAAATGAGCTGTCAAAATGGGATGTGAATGAAAAAAGTGGACACATTTTCAAGTCCTTCTTGCATTCTCTGAGTTCTTAGTATATATTTCAGGAAATGCTATTTTAGCTGTAGCAATAAATTTGAGCACTTGTTTGTGTACCTACCAGTCTCCCAAATAGACCAGTTCATGCTATCATATAATTCCAAAGAGTATGTTCGTATTTTGTCTGAAAAATAAACAATTCATCTCCTCACAAGGAAACAAGTCTGCTTGTCAGCACAGAAAATAAATGCATGGTGATGCTATATATCCAGCATCAAAAACAGCACAGAGTTTTGAAATAAAAATAAATATATCAAAGCAGCCTAGGTGTATAAGTTCAATTAATGTAAACAAGCAAAAGCTAATCAGCGAACGTTCCAGCAGCGTTACGGAAAATGGGTGACACGTGCAGGCACACACACCTTGAAGTCTTTGAGGAGCACTCTGGCTCCTCTTTGGAGGAGCACACCACCCACCAGCAGGGCTGATAAGGCCCTGGAACGCCCTGATGTGCTCCCCTCCTTCTCCCTCCCCTGCAGATAGGGCAGCACGGCGGAGATACCCGGCTGCGTCAAGCGATGGCTGGGGAAGCGAAATCTTCAGCAGGAACTTTGTACCCGTGTATATCTAAAAGTCAACACGGCTCGTTGTCGCATTAGGGAGCTGCTGCCGTCCCAGGATTGCTGAGATACTTGGCAAGACAGACAGGCAGCCTCTCTGTCTCCCCGAAGGCGTCTGCCTTGCTGCAGATTTGTCATGCGATTCGTCGAGTTGAACCGAGCACATAAATTTTCAGTTATGACTAGAAAGTTAGAAAATTCTCCACAGATGAAAACTACGTATCCGTGCTGATAGTCAGGCAGGGAGCACCTTGGGGAGCAAGAGCAGGAACAAAGGATCACTCCCAGCGTGTGCCAGTCACTTAGAGAAGGGAAGAACAAGCTAAAAGTAACACTGGCAAGAAATTAATTCAATGTTAACTCTAGAAGATCCTTCTATGTTCATTCATTTTCCAGTCAAAACATCATTAAATATTTAAATCATTCCCACCATAGGTGGCAGTTTATTGAGATTTGGTTTTGAGAACTGAGAGTTCAGCAAACCAAAAGCTTCTACCACAGTCTCAACTCTGAATTTAAAACCAGCATCTTCACAATAAACCACTGATCTCCACTCTTAGCTGTGGCAAACCAGCAGCCAGACACACAACAGGGGGATCCTGCAGAACCCTTTACTTAACACAGAAGCAGTACAAATCTGGATTTTCATGTGAAATCTCATGTCAGACAGCAAGGTCCTTACATAATAAAGATTCAAGCCTTTCTCATATCATATATCTTATAAGACAAGAAAAGCAAATTTGGTTATTTTATTCTTTTTTCTTTTCTTAGAAAAGCTTCTTTTCAATCAATATTTTACATGCTTATGCCATGATCTATGACTGCAGTGCAAAAACCTGAGCTTCTTGCCAGGGAAAGACTTAAACCTGAATATGAGGAAACAAACATTACTTTTTGAACAACTCTTTTGAAGAAGTTTTGTCAAAGTCCTTACATAGTTAAAGCTCTGTAGAGCTATAAAAATAACTACATTTTAGTCCACTCCTTCCTTCTAATTTTGTAACAATGTGTGTAACTCATCTAATGTGCACTATTTCCTCATTACTAACACATAACATAGTGAGCTACTCAGAAACCTCTTCTAATTTTCATTTACCCAGGGTACTTTGTATTTTATTTCAAATCTGAATTTTTTAAAAATTGGCAAAGTCCTAGTGTGCAAACAGTTTTACTGAATATGACGCTAAATGATCCATGGCAATTTGCTTTAGAGATCTCTCTGAGTATCTCCACAAGCACCTTCTTGATGATATAACTCAACCTACATTAGGAATAAGCAAAGGGTAGTGGAAAGTTTGCCTTAACTACCCCAGGAGAATAAAGCAGTAAAACTGTAGCTGCAGACAAACCTCTTACTCTACCCAGCCAGTGTGGTCAAGACTGAATGAAGAAGGCACTTGGAAAAGAAAGTTCTGAAGAGAAGATCAAAACCAAAGCAATAATGAGAAACAAATAAAAATAACTTTTGGACTATTCTGGTTTGGCTTTTTTCAGTATTCCTGCCAAAGGAAATCCCCCTGCATTTCTTAAGACACCTGTATTTGCATGAGAAAGAGGAAGCTAGATGGGAGTGCTTTTCTGATAGCCTTACCTGGAGGGGTTTGAAACAGGGACTGGGGAGTGTGCAAACTGAGAAGAAACCATTTGACAGGCACAGATTCTTAGTGGAAAGATACTAGTTCCCAGATTAAAAAATATCCTGCAGGTCATATTTGCATGCATACACTGCTTTCTGGCCACTTTTTTTTTTTTTTTTTTTTTTTTTTTTTTCAGAAGGGGCAATAACAATCTTCTTTTTTAAGAGTTTCGGCACCTTGAATAAATTCCAACTTTTACTTACCTGTTAGATCTCTCTCAAAGTTAGGATCCTAGTAGATCTGCAACCAACTAATATGGCACAGTCTTTCTCTGGGATCTGGTTCTTGGTTCAGGCAGGCAACAGGTGGTATGATTCTCAGACTATCTGCTGAGAAAGAAAATAGGCAGCTTTAAACAAAAGCAGGTACACCTAGGCAAAAAATTAAAATAAAACAAAACGGGAGGAAAAAAAAACCAGAGAGAAAAAGTAAAGAAACAGAAAACTGAAAACAAGAATTGACCTGCAAGTAATTTTCCTGTTTATTCTTGTCTTTCTAACTGAAAGGTGACAGAGCAACACAAGACTGTGATGAAAATGGGGCGAGGGGAAGGCAAGAGGGAGATGCAAAGATTCACCTATCTACTTCAGTGGAGCCAGCATAGTTGCTACCTTGCAAACCCAGTCCCAGTTCCTGCTTTGCTTGATTTGGACTATGTACCTGAACTTCAGCCTATTGCCCACGAAACCTCACTAACCATGGGGCTATAGGCACTCTCCTCCTTCCTTCCATTATACCTTCCCCTGAAAATATGTTATTATTATTATTAATATGCGGCCAATGCCAACAGAAAAGAATGAAGGAATCCCACTCTGTGCAGTAGTAATGGCTTGACAGGGTTCATCTTTTCGGATGAGGCAAGCCAAGGCTCAAATCTGTAGTCACCACCCAGAAGAGCTCTGTCACCTGAAGGACTTTTATCAGTGCAGCAAGCAATGTACACATTTTATAGCTGTTAATTTTATCATCTTCTCCCCACCTTTTGTGTATTTTCAGTTGCCAGAAGTGCTGGGGAGGGTAATGACAGTCAGAATTTCATAGGAAACAAAGATTCCAAGGCCAGGGATAATCATCCTAGCAAAGAGAGGCCAGAGACCCTGGTGGAACTTCAGCAGTGGGAGCAACATAAAGTGTTACTCACCATTGCTGCTGTGTCAGGGATTTGCATCAGTGCAGACCAAATGAACTGATTATGGATGTGCTCTGCCACAGTCACTACTTCCAACAATGGCTCAATGACTTGGTCTGCTCACTGCAGCAGCTGCATGCAGACAACAAAGAGTAGCAGAAAAAAATTTCCCTAATATTCCTGAGTTTCCATTGTCCAGGACAAGAATGGAACATCACAGTTCAGTTCCTGTTATTTCTTTTCTCAGCATTCTCCCAGGAAGGGCTTAGACACTATAACACATTATTTTGGATCTGTGGACCTTGGCTGACCTTTTACCCCCCCACTTTTTTTAAGCACTGAGTACCTCATGCTCTCTTCCAAGTCCTCACAAGCCATGGCTGGAGTGTTCTCTGTAGAGTCCTTGTTAGTTTCTTAAGTATATTGCTTAGAAGGGGAAGGTCAGACCTGAAGTAATAAGAAAAGCACAGAACTAACCCACCAGAGGAAGGCTCCTCTGGTGTTTGGTGGACTCATGAATGTTTGCAGGAAGGAAAAAAGCATCGTTTCTGAGCACACAAGTCTTTTGTTCCAGAACTCACCCTTTTCGCTACTACAGTCCTTCTATGAATCCTGGTTTTAATTGTGGCTCTCTATAATTAAATTTATTGAACCCAGACATATAGCAGCCATGATACAACAGGGGCAGACTTCTGATGTCTGAGAAAGCTCTGTGAACATGCATGTTCCTTTCAGTGAGGTGAGATGACAGCAGCCTGCTCAGACCTGCGGCATGCTGTGGGCACTGAGCACTGATGACTTGGTTTACCACCCATGGTTTATCATCCTTTCCATGACAAAGGATGTGGCAACAGATAGGAAACTTTTCTCTATCTGTAATACAGCTACAGCATTGCCTGAAATATAAATTTCTCCAAGGGTGTTTGTACCAGCCTTTGCTCTCAGCCGTCAGTCTCCGTTCTCACTCAGGGTCTGTGCTTGGGTACAGCAGCCTTTGATATGACCACAGCTAATCAAAAAAGCTGCACAGGTGGGTTTTCAGCCCTTATGAATAAGAAAGTTGGGGTTAGCTTCGAAAAAGCCTCTGAAGGAGGTGAAAAAGGAGGATTTGAAAGCAGGATATCCAGACGCATTAAGTTCTCTTCACCCCCGTGGTGTGGAACACCGTTACCGTGACACAAAGGGAACACAGGGACGAGCTTTTTTTCTTTCTTGGTTCTTTTTTTAAAAGAGCTATTTCATCTCTTTGGATATATAAAATTAGCTGTTCATTTTTCCTCATTTAAATACATCTCAGGAGGAAGGAGAATGCACACAGGCACTACTTCCCATATGCATCATTTTCCAACTCTGCTCCTTCACAGGGGTTTGGTGAGGTCACCCCATTATGCAGCACATTATTTTTAAACACTCCAGCGACTCCTTCCAAAAAGTTCCCTCTTTAATGAAATCTGACACCACAGAAAAGGGAAGGAGAAGTTTTTTGTTGGTTGTACTTATGATCTTCAGTTGCTTATCCCGAGTGTGTCAGACAGCAGGGCCACGGGGCCAGCGAGGCTCCAGCCACTGACCTCTGAACCTCGGCCGGACCTTGCCCCGGTCAGCTCCATTGCAGGAAAACTGGCAGACTTTGAACCCAGGCTTTGGGGCTGTGAGCAGGGGAACAGCTGCACTTTGCAACACGAACTTTGTACTTCGACACACGGACATTTAATCTCCATAAAAGAGCCTTTGTTTCATTACTTATTAACATCTCCTCCTTGAGTAAAGTTCTTTGTTAATGAGGCTTTAGAGTGTGGTGTGAGGGTTTTTTCCCCACTTTCCTATGCCCAGAAAATAAAACGCACCACCCACCTTGATAGGATTACATTAAATGTTAAAGAGTTTTAAAAAAAATTAATTTCAGACTTTATGCACCTTCTGAATGCTGTGGATATTTGCTGTGTGCTCTATTCTGAGTGATCAGTTCTAATAACCAGAGCTAAATACAGAAATTGGGCGATGTTCTGAGGCCTGTCTTTGCAGAGATCACTTTCTGAGATGATACCTACAGTAATTCAGCCCACAGTGACATTCAACCTCACTTAATAAATCAGCTAAAAGGATGAAATAGTAGAAAAGTGTCAGCCCATCCACACTAAAAAGCCATACTTTATGACAGTGTCATGAGTTTTATAGTTGCACAGCTTTTTGCTACCAGTTTTACTTTGGAGCAGTGTCAGTGCTTGGCTTCTGTGTATTTCATCATAAAATATGCTAACACGCACAGCCCAGCAAATTTGAAGAGAAGACATTTGTGCCCTGTCCTTCACTAAAATAAATCTTTGATCAGCAACAGAAACCTACCTAAACATCAAATGAAAACCTCAAGAAAGAGGCCACCTAAGATGCTTTAATCATTTCTGTACCAACAGTAAAAGCTCAAGATTCCTGCATGCATTTACTGTAACAAAACTAAGTGACAGAAAAGTACTGGAAGGTCCTGGTAATGCTCCATTATATCTGTGTTGTCATAAAAATATGGAGCAGGAGAAGAAGATTAAGAAAGTAAAGAAGTAAAGGTGCACTGAACAATCCTTCATCTGCAACTAGAATACGAGAAATACTTGGAAGTATAATATTTGTTACATCTTGTTAGAAATAAATTATCCATAGACAGAGGGATCACAGTCACACTTTTCCTGTTTTTCATCCCTACCATCTTTTCAGCATGAATTTCCTCCCATGCCTCTCTGGTGAGCTTTTTTCTCTCCCTTTTTTGTTTCTCTTCATTGTGATGGGGGAGACACCCTCACACACACCTGACCCAGTTTTCCTTCATTTTCATCAACAGTATGACACAAAAAAAGGAAATTTCCAACCAGTCTGGCAAGTCAGGTGGGTAAAGAATAAACGATGTGAAGCGATATCAAAGCACTCCCTTGCATGAGCTGGGCTAGCTGGATTCAGGAGTGATTGGATGAGGATGGTCAGCTGTTCTCTAAGAGAAGCCCATGACTTTTCTCATTTGGATGTATTTTTTTACCCACCCCCCCCACCTTCAGGGCACTGCTTTGTCAGCATCATCATTCACCCAGTCCCAGAGTCTGACTTGCATACTTTGCAGACTGACAGAAAATGACACAATTACTTTTATTCTGTCACTACATTTTGGGTAAGACTACTTTTGCCCTGCTGTGACCCGCAGAGCAGCTGGCACAGCTACAACTGTGTTACACCTTATTATTTCCCTCTGCATATCCAGCAAGCTGTGACTTTCTGCTCCCTGAGGAGCCCCCCCAAGATAAGGCAGGCATTATGCATTCCTCCTCACCTCCGCCCTGGAACACGGCCCTGCAGTCACACGGGCCTACCATCATGATCATAAGATTTAGCTGCTGCTAAGAATAGGCACGATAGTTTGGAAGAGATGCTGCTTTATTCCTGGGTGCAGCCTCTGAGTGGTGTTAGACAATAAAACCCTTTAGGCTGGATTCTGGATGGCACCTGCCTGCTCTTTCCATCAGCTCAGGGGTGTCAGACCTCTCCCCACGAGGGCAGGCACGAAGGTCTGTGCCATTTGCTTAGCTAGGGACAGCTGCAGACAGGCACAGGAAACCATAATGTCTCTGGCAACAAAGCAGGAATGCCTCTGGGAAACTACAGTACCTTTAATTTAAATAAATAAATAAAAATAAATAAAGCTTGGAAAGAGAGCGACAAGAACGATTTCGTTCCGGCAAAGAAAAGAAAAAGACTCCTTCCAGTGAGACACTGAACTGAATGTATTTTGCTTCAAAGAGAAGATTATAATCTTTAAGGGACTAGACAAGAAGAAGATATTTCATAAGACTCTAAATTAGTGGGCAGACACACAACAGAATCCAATATTTGCAAATTCAATCTGAAGATAAAAAGCACGTTTTAAGTATAATTAGCTACTGAGATGAATTGTCAAAAGATGCAGTAAATTCTCCATCACTAAGAAGCTATTTTAATTATTATATGCTTAGCTTCCACTAGAGCCCAGAAGTCTCAGACAACACAAACCCAGTAATCTCTAACTTTATCTAGCATCTAGCACAAGCCACCCCCTCCGTCTGAAAATTGTTCCTGATCCTAATTCCAATGAGATTATTCTTTTCCCAAGAAATTCAAGGTGGTAGAATTATGACAAGTGGATAATTAGGGCATACGACATCAGGTCACGTAGACATTATTTATATAATAGGAGCATTCCTCAGTCCAGTGCTTCCAGTGAAAGAAATAAAAGGCATTCCCTAATGTTTAATTCAGGTTAGAAAACCAAAACAACAACAAAACCTCCACCAAACAAAAAAGGACTATCACGTTATATATGAACTTTAAATATACAATATTGTATATAGCAGTGTTTTGTGCTTTTATCAGTTCCAGAATTCACCACAGAGAATCACAGAATGACCTAAGTTGGAAGGGAACTTAAAGATCCTCTCACTCCAGCCCCCATTCCATAGGCAGGGATACCTTCCACTATCCCAGGTTGCTCAGAGCCCCATCCAACCTGGCTTTGAACTCTTCCAGGGATGGGGAATCCCAACCTTCCCTGGGAAATCTGTTCCAGGGCCTCAGCACCTTCACAGTAAAGATTTCTTCCCTAATATCTAATCTATTCTAAATCTGCTCTCTTTCAATTCTTTCAATTTGAGCCCGCTCCCCCTTGTTCTGTCCCTACATGCTCCTGTAAATAGGAATATTTACAGTATTTGTGTAAAGAGAGGAAAGGTTTCAGACTGGCACTATCAGGCACTCTACCAATTCCCTCCTGGAACATTTCAGCATTGTTCAATACCCTAAACAAAAAAACCACAGCTGGCAGAACATTATTTCTCTTTTGGTCCTCTAGGAGTTTACATGGGTAACTCCTATTAACACTAATCAGAGTAAAGGGCAGAAATCCCCCATGGACAGCCATGTTGTCTGGGGATATGTCCATAATTAATATGTTCTGAGAGTCTAATTTTGAAACAAAAGTAATCAGGCTTAAGATGAGTTATATTAAGAGCAATAAACCTGTGACTGCATATTTGCCTATATATATATGTATATACTGTATCCAATGTCAGACCAATGTAGTCTGACAAATAGTTCACGAGACAACTTCTACAAAACAAGCTCTATCTTAGCTCACTTTGGGAGGAGCACGATATGTGAACATACAAGAAGAGAAAAACACAGTGGGGTTTGTCTTCTTTCTGTTTTTCACTCTTTGCAGCACATCGTTGTTATAAATGTTAATGCTCATCATTGTTCCTCTTCACATCGTAGTGCCCAGGCTCAGCAAAGCTAACATAATCCTAGCACTTCTGATGTTACAAATTAAAATTAACCCTGCAACACCATGGGAATATTTGTAATACCAAAGATGTGGAGCGGGGACTCTGTGACAAGTACATAGAGGAGAGAAGAGGAATCTAGATGCCTTGAACATGAGTGGTTTTGCAAGTAAGAGATGCTGTAAGGGGACAAGGAATACAAAATAGAATCGTGCCAACAGAACTTGGTTTCAGTATCATTTAGGATTTCTGTCACAGAAAGAGACATTTTCAAGTCTGTGGCTGCTGATGCTCCAGCACAATTGATGCCCAAGTCATACATAATGTATTATATACAACACAGTATATTAACTCAGCTTCAAAGTGTTAATATGTCATGAAACTTAATTCAGATATCACAGATTATGCAAAGGAGGTAGAGATGTGGAGACGTACTCTCGTTTCTCAAAGGTGTCAGGCAGACAGTTTTGTGTCCCCAGTCCGGGAGAGCATGGCAGCAGCTTGCTCTAAAGCTCTTTCACAAGGTGAGGGCTGCATGGCTCTTCACCACAATGTTTTTGACAAAGAAATCCCATAGTGAGGGCAAACCTATGCATTAAACAGAAAAAAGGCAGAAGAAGGAAACAGCCCAGGTTTTGCAGTGTCACAGCTGCTGATGTATTTTTACACTACAGATGTGAAAACTGTATAATATAGGCACAGAAAAATTTATCATTTTCTTTATCTACAATAACCCCGAGTCCTAACTAGTTCTGTATGGGTAAAAAATCCCACTGTACCCTCTGAATGTCCATGAATAGATAGCAGCAATGGAGACACACTGTTTTCCTGGTCAGATTCTGGGAAGAAAGACCACAAACTGAGTAGGGAATGGAATAGCATGAAGACTTAGCTAGTGCCTCTGTCAGCTGGGAATGGAGCTCACAACAACCCACAGAACTTAAAAGGGAGGTAGAGACCTTCTTGCATTTCCACACGCTGGTTTTGTGAGTCTCTCACTAACACTCTCTCCCTGAGGAATTCCATGCTTCACATAAGCTGCTACTAAAGGAGACCATGAACAACACCTACCAAAATTACACTGGAAGCAATAGAGGGGGAAAAGCATCCACAGGAAGCTCTTGTTCCCGGTGTGAAGCTTTCAAAATCCCCTTTGGAGTCACTTCAGCTGAGGGAAGAGGAATGTGGTCTAAGACCAAAAGTAAAGTTTAGCTCCTGACGCTGCCATGTTATTTTTGCATGAACTTGGGCACTTTAAAAGACAAGTGGAAGAGATATATCTAATTGTCTCTGGGTGTCACTTCAGCTGTGGAAAAGGGAAAACAGATGACAACTTTCTGCCTACAGAGATAATATGGGTAGGTAACATTAAGCATTGAAATATTAAGATACTCTGGACAGATATTAAGTCTTTAGACTGTCCACTAATATCTGTCATCTTTCTGGGTGTTTAAGAATTCAGGTTACAGAATGCAATTAGAAAATACCCTTATGCAAAATACTTAATGATTTTCTTCAGAAATTCTATAGAACTCTCATTACTGGAAGCAAGAATTCAAAATATAAACCAAAGATGGAGAAATAAGTGCATTTTTCTTTGTTAGGAAAAAAATGCCATCTATTTTTAATTTAAAGGCAACTCTGTCTCAGAAGCCACACACACACACAATAACCCAAACCAAAAAAAACCCCTTTCTAGCTCTTGATACTTTGAGGAATTTACTTTTAGCAAATGAATTGGGGGAGTTTAAGCCTCCATGATTATCTAGGTTATGGCTTTTTGTATTGTCTGTACTAAGCCAAGAGGAAAAAGAGATGCTTTCATTATTCAGACCTAATGAACAGACTCAATTTAGACCAGCTAGACAATCCAGTGTATTTGGAAACAAAGAAAACTAAACTAGGAAAACACATGAAGTCCAGGATTCCCTGGAAGAGAAGCCAGCTTGCAGGGCTGCTCACAGCCCTGTGCAGCAGCTGAGGCAGGGCACGTCCCTCCTCAGTGACCACTTTGGGGAGGATGGGGAGAAATGAGACAAAGCAAGTCTGCAGGAGAGGGTTCACACACAGCAGAAAAACCTTGCTGTCATTAGATGCTGAGAGGTCAAGGAGCTGCATTCTGTATACTTCCACAATTTACTAAATATGCTCTTTCTGCAAGATCAACAACTGATGCTCCCAATCCCCCAAAATAACAACTCCTTGAACATTTGCTCAAGAAAACACCGTTTAGGATGGCTGATAAACAATTTGGGAGTCTGTTAAGCCATCCTGTGACAAATTCACACCACCAATGTAGAGCTAAACATTTTTTGTAAATGACAAAACTGTAAAGTACATGACCAGGTCATATTTGACCATCACCTTCTCCCTTAACTACTTCAGGGGGCATCCAGCCTGCACTCACCAACTTAATTCTGTCCCATTCCATGGTGGCAGAAACTCCAGGTTCTCCTCATCTCCTCTTGGCCAAGTTGGAGCATCCTGATGTCTCTCAGGTGCTCCTCACGAGGGCTCACTTCCTACTTTCTCCTCTAATGGCAAATCTTATTCTGGAGCTCCTGCCAAATATGGCTGTGAAGGTTTAGTTTTCCCATCCCCTGTTTTCTGCAATTAAACTTAGGATGTAATAGAGGACTTAGGATGTGTAATTAAGGCTTAGGTTGTAATAAAAGGGACGCTCTTTTGTTTAAATTCTCTGCCTTACTGTGGCTGCTTTAAATTTGTATTTCTATCATTCTCTAATTAGTATCTCTCTTCAGTCTTTAGGCTGGCTTTTCCTGTTTATAAGACTGTGGTAAAACATCATAAATCATTTAACCTAGAAAAAAGTGATCATACCAACAGCTTACCAAAGCTACAATTATCAGCTTGCTCTCAATACTACCTGGAAAATACAGACAGCAACAGTTCCAACAGAAAATGAGTGTGAGAAAGGGGTTATAAGAATGATTTAAACTCTTCTGCCTACACAGACAGCACAACTTCTGGCGACTTCCTCACAGTAAATAAAAATATCTCTGTGAAGATAATTAGTTCAGGTGTGGCAGCAGTCTAGAAGGTGTTTCACCTGGAATCACTTCAGGTATTCACCCACTGCCAAACAACATGAACATATTTTTCCCATCTCTCATCCTTGTTTCAGCAAGCATCCGACCATGCAGGGAAAGACAAAAGCACCAACACTGCAGGCTCACTAGGACTAAGAGCAACCCATTGAAATAGATACAAAAGTCAGAAGAGTGGTAATGAGGAACTCATTTCCTTCCAGTTCCTCTGCCCATCCATTTCCACACATCCCTCCCCCCATTCCTCTGGGACAGCTCTTCAGGTTCTGTTCTACTTTACCCTGTGGAGAGCCTAGGTTGGTTCCCCCAGGACCAGACACTGTGAAAAGAAGAAAAGCTGCAAAGCAAGTCAGTCATCAGCTTTACAACAGTGCCCTGCAAAACACTAATTCCTTCTCCACCCTTTGTTCCAGCCCCACAACACTCATATTCTGCACTTGCATGCTCTCCTCTACATGAAAACAATTACTGTCCAACACATAAAAACTCTCTTTTTCCATTTAAAATCCACACGTTTTCAAATTCTGTCTTCTTCTGCAACAAGGAAGGTGTGTGAAGATAACTGCATCCTAAAATGGGCTTTTGGTTCAAAATAACCCAAATATAGCATGTATGCTTTCAATGTTAGGATAAGTCAGTCACCAAGGCATTAAGCACTGCTCAATGGAACCACAGTCACAGCAGAGCTCTGACAGGTGTTCACAATAGATTACACAGAAAAATCAAAAAATCACCCTCGACTTCTGCACTGTGAGATGAGACCCAGTTCTTTGAGGCTGGGCCATGCAGTAAAGAATCCATTATGCATCTTTGATCCTGCATTCCAGCCTCTGCCAACAAATCCACTTCGAAGATACTCCTAACGTTCCAAGTCCTGAGAAGCTTTAGTCTGTATTAATTAATTAAAAAAGGAAAAAAATTAAACAGATATCCATGTGCCTTAGGGCGATACTCAGCCTGATCCTCTGACAGCTTTCCTGATGGCTTTGAAATTTATTATCTTCTGCAAGAGCAGGAGCTTTGTGACAACTTTCAAAAGGAAGCTTCTGCCTGCAACACAGGAACTGTATTTGCTTCAGTGGCAGATCAAGGTCTCCATGTGGTACAGAACAGCAATTACCCCGTGAACATAACAAATATGCCAGAAAGCACGTAGGAAAAAAGTATATGCAAAGTCAGAAGCTAGTCAAAACTCATCCCAGAAAGTCTTTTCTGAGCAAAAGTTCATGGGAGAGGGGAAGGGAGAATTAAAACAAGTCTGGCTGCACATCTTGATCTTGAAGAAATCCAAAGACATTTAAACCAAACACAGTAATTTACTCATAGAGGCTGAGTTCTTGTTTGTACAATGACTGGATGGGGGAGGAACAGAAAATTCCTGCTAAGAATTTCTTCTCCTGGGTCAACTGGACCTAAAAGGATTTAAAAGAAATTGGATGCCTGCTTTAAGGAAAACCATTACTGCAAAAGCTCTACCAGCCTGTAGACTCAGGAGAGTTGTGACCCCATTTAGAGATGCTAGACCAGAACATTGGGCATGGACTCCTTTGTAAACCTGCTACAAGAAGAATTGCCCCTTCAGCAAGGTGCACAGACAGCAAAAGAGACACCAAAACCATGCCAAAAACTTCCCAGAAGTTTTCATTTTTCAGTGGAGGAGGTTAATTAGATGAAGTTAAACCTAAGCATGTCTCCCATTCACTCTGCATGAGCCTGCTTACCTGCCTGCCTTCCTTCTACCTGAGCTGCAGCACCAGTTGAGGGCCTTGTCCCTCCCAGTGTGTGTCTGTCAGTGAGGATGGGTGGATCACTGTGGCAGCCTTCTCTCCCTGCCCATCATCCTTTCCAAAACACAGGAAACAGCTGTCAGGTCAGTTCTGAAAGTTGGCTAATAATTACACAGACTAATTATTAGCCTTTCATCTTAAGAATTAGCATTTCAAAACTGTTTTATTAATCAGTCTTGTTACAGGTATGGACCATTGTAAGCTTTGGATTTTTATTTTTTAAATGCTTTTAGAGTCTTTTTTTCATTATTAAATCACCATTGAGGTTTCCAGAGGTGCTATTACAGAGCTTGTAATAGCTTGACACCCTCCACCCCTCTTTCAATTCTAATTCACTATCTAGGTGAATGACTATCTAAAATTATCAGCATACTCTCCAGATATCACTATCTAGAATAATCTGGCTCCTAATGCTTAGCAGATACAATAATAATATACCTAATTTTTAACTTTCATGATAGGGTTCCCCTGGGACAGAGTAGAAGGAAGACTGATTTATTATTAATATTATAAATAATTAAAATTAATGAAATGCATGAAAAGTGGAAAGTGTGAACCAAAGGAAGAACTAGCACACGAGCTTTAATGTAAATTAGTGGCTCTGTGTCTGTACAATACCAGTCTGTGCTCCTTTACATCCCTGCAAAGCATGCATAAAACCTTACTAGAACAAAGTGATATAATTTCCCACTCATTTTCCACACATAGAAGTATCTACAGAAGGTGCAAGGCAGGGGAGAGAGTGGTCAGTCAATCGTGTTTTAATTTACAGCTATTTTTGTCTAAGCCCTGAATGGCCTGCCAATTATGAACAGTACCAGCTGGGCTGTCAGGAGAGCAGGCTAAGAAGGACACACAGAAAAAGAAAACAATCATAAGGTAAAAATGGAGAGCAGGAGAAAAGTTTGGAGTGAGGAAGACCCAGTGGGAAGCCCAGCTCTGGTTTTTCAATGCCTCACTACAGTCCTGTCTTCCACAAACCCCCAAATAAAACCATGAGAATGATCACCACCCTTATCTGGACACAGACCCACAACACAGCTAGGACTATATTTTTGACCTCTTGGGGCATAATCCAGATACCTACTAGTTATAAAAATTGTGACTTTTCTGTGCTTAAATAAGCAGCAAAAATATGAATTTCAAATTATGAGGAAGATAATCTTTCAATGGGTCTTCCTTCCATTTTTCAAATAAGTAACAAAAACTCACTACCTTCTTTTTCTTGTTTTTTTTTTTCCTAAACACAATAATTTTACAGGAGTTTTAAATGAAATTTTAAAAAAATAAAGTGGAGATTTTCAGCAAAATGGAAGCCCTACTGTTTCAAGAACCTCTTTGCCCAGACTCTCCTGCAGGGACAACACAGAAAACAATTTTTCTAAACAAAACCTTATGAATGCTTATCAGCAGAGTCATGTCTTGAGCAGCTATTGAGGGAACAAGGAATAAGCACAAGCATTAAAATACAATTTTATTCCACTGCTATTAGGATGTCACTGCTGGACCACACTTGTGTATCTATAGAAATGTGGCATTTGGCAAAGGAGCAGTTTTGGAAGCTGAGCTGCTTTTCATGACTGCTCTTCTCTGTGAAAAAAAAATTAAGATATTTACCCCATGCTTTATTGTAATCTGCTTACTTGTGGATGCAGATCAGTTCAAAAAGGAGAAGAATATTTATGCTCATGCACTTCACTGTATATCAGCATCATGCTGACGAATTCTCCAGCATCCTCCCCTCCACTCCTTTCCACAGCCTTGTAGGAGAGGCAAGGCAGACAAGGCAGTCTGAAAAGCCAGCAGGCCATAACTCCTCTCCTCCAGACAAGTGACAATTAATCACATTTGCCAGCGAGGCAGGTAGCTCTTGTCCTTTAATACTGAAGGAAACATAAAGCTCCTTTCTCTGAGCACTGATTGTCCAGTTGATACTGGAGCTCTCAGGAGCAGCTACTGAGCTGCCCAGATGCTAACAAACAAGGTAACCCAAACCCTAAATATGCCACTTTTCTGCTGCTTTATTCATCCTTATTTTTCAAGGGAGCAATGACAGAACAACCAGCAGTTGGAGTACAATGTTTAGCTCCATTTTTCCCCACAAGGTCATTAGGTTGCTCCTCCCCTGCCAGTGGTTCAAGGCCCTGGGGGTCATTCAGGCTCTGACCACAGCAGCCCTGCTCAAAGGGAGCCAGCCCCAGGAGTGTCTGTGGGAGCACAGCACCAGGCATGAAGAGACATCCCCCTCCTTTGGAACAAGAAGGAAGAGAAAAAGCCACAACCCTATCAAATATGTCTACTCTGTGGGACTAAGAAGAAAAGGAATATTGCTCTTTTTTTTGGTTTTGCTCTCAAGCAACTAACCTTTCTGGTTTAGTGTTCTCCATATCAGCGTAACTCATTGATTAATTCTGAAAATTACATAATGCTTTTGAAGTGCAAAGAGAGACCAAAGAGCATATCCAAAATCTGGGACAGCCATAGCTCCTCTGTTTCTTAGGGTTTCCTAGCATAGGTTTTATTTCCAAGTGAATCAGTCACATTTCAGTGAGTGTAAGAGGTTTTTTTGTAACCCTTCCAAAAACCCTTCCGCTAAGATGAAATTATGTCCCCCTTGGAGGGGGAAGGGATGACAGATAAAATTTCAGGACACAAAAATGTTAAAATTATCTGTGGAATCCCACCATCAGTCGCTCAGCACACCCAAGCACTTAGAAACCCACCTTCTTGGAAAAAAAGACAGGGGTTTTAATTTAGCTGCTGAAGATTATTTAACCCAGAATTGCTGAATTAAAAAAACAGCTTTTACATGGCAACTTGATCCCCAGGTTGAGGGAGCCCCTTGTTGGCTTTACTAACTCAAGTGTAATCCCAGTGAAAGAAGAGAACTGCAGTAAGGACGCGTGAAAGGAGGAGTCCTGTTTGTTCTAGAGGTACCCTCATCTCACTTTCACGCAGGCTCCAGCCTCCTGTGCACCCAAAAGCTGATGAAAGGAACACTTCAAGCTTGTAAGCCAGAAGTGTAGGCAGAAATGGGTGATGACTGGGGCATGTCAATAATGTCACACTGCTGGAAAGCTGCCCAGGACGTGGTGAACAGCTGCTCTCCCAATGACTAATCACACAGGAGGAGGGAGATGATAAAATTCTCCATTTTCAGAGAGAAGGGTGCTGCTCCTCCTGATGTCACCTCTTGTAATGAGCTTCTCTTTGCCTTTCCAGGTCCGTGTTGCAATAGCCCAGCCAAAACATTTACAGCAAGAACATCTCCTGCACCTAAGTGTGAATGGCAAGTGTGCCAGCGTTTTGCCTTCAAAAAGTTGTTTGTCAGCACTGCTGCACTCCAGATGTAGAAGGATCAGTGATCAGTGAATTAATTTTCAGAAAGTTCTGAAAACAAAAGCAATTTTTAAGAGCAGCTTACAAGTATTCTTCCTACAGTTACAGAGAAAAATACGGTGATGTTGTGAAGTTCTGACAAACCCAGCTCAAAGTTCAGTGCTTTGTCTATTGAAATGATCCCTTCAGTAAAGGAATCACAAAAGCCTAGAGCCAAAGAGGCCCCAAGGTGGTAGAAACCAAGACCTCTTTGGATGTACCTCACATGTGCAACCACGAATTCTGAGAGGAAATAAAACATTCAAAAATTCAGAATAAAATGCAGGAAATTATTTTTATTTTATTTAGAAATCCCGAGTTAGTCCATCTAAATGCAAAACTATTTCTCAGATGCTTAAAGATGATAGCAGGCAGGATAACATCCATAAAGGAAGACAGAATACAGCTTTCATCATCTCAAGTGTTTGAAAGCCCAGCCCATGCCAGGACAAAGTGTCTGGTGTTTGCCTCTAACCATGCCAGTCATCCTGTTTTTGAGGATTGCAGTGATAAACAATTCCCTGAAGTATACTGTAATTCTGCAGCACTGATGAGCCCAATATCAATGCCTGTGTTAAGGGCAAGTTCAAAGACTCTTCAGTGTTAGCTTGATAAGCTTCCCAGAGAGGTCATTAACTAGGACAGCTTGAGTACTGCACTCTTCATGCAAATTTTCTGCATTTCTTTCTTGTTTTTGTTTTTTTTTTAAATATTTTTATCATCAAGATACCATTTTAGAGAACCTTCCCCTGCTGCCTAGGATAACCTAAAGGGAAAGGCACACCTGCAGCTGAAGCTGACACACAGATACCATATAGCCTATGAGTCTAAAGCTTGGTTTTGGTTAAAGACTTTTACCACACATGAGTCCTGGAAAGGTTTTAACTGGGTGAAGCATAAAGCTCTTACAGGACTGAAGACAAGATAGGAATGGAGTAGGAAACATTTGCAAGGCTTAGATCCAGTAAGGAAGTTATTACAGGAGATGCTTAGGGTAGCTCCTGGTGATTCTCATCTCTAGTACTTGAGCACTAGAACTAAACAAAGCCAACCAGATGAGAACCTTGCTGGTACCTCACCCTGCAGAGCTAACTCTGCTGCTTAACTCTCTAAAATCACCGGTGGTGTGGTGGTGTCCTCCTGGCCCTGCACGTGGCAGGGGGTGGGGGTGACCAGGCTCAGCCCCACGGATGCAGGGCTGCACAAAGCATCCATCAGGACAGCTCCAGCTGCCACAGTCAGCTTGGGACATCTGCTCCTCAGCCAACTCCTTCCAGCAAGCCATCTCCAGAGTCTGAAACAGCTCCAGAAGAGCTCCTCACTGACACAGGAATGCTGTTCTAGCACCCCAGCAGTTTTCACTCAATGGAACAAGGCAGAAGCAGCTGCTGCTGCCAATGGACCATTCCCAAAAAGCTGCTCCAGTAAAAAGATTCAACTGCATCCATGCAAGGTCAGACACCACCAATCCCCCTAGCCAAGAGCAAGACAGGCCTGCCTAAGTCTGACATAGCTCCACAGATCTGAATAAATGGCAGCCTTGTAGGGGATGAAATGCTGTCTAACGCAGGGCCCAGAGGCTCCTGCAAAGATCTTTAAGCAGCTCTAAGACCCAGAAGCAAGCAGAGTTGCCTGAGGCCATCAGACACAGATTATTCATCATGAGAAGTCTTAGAGTCCCTGTCTGTCTCTGAAGGGCTGTTGTTGGCTGTTCCCCAGCCCTGTGGAGCAGAGACAGGAGCAGGAGCCAGAGGTGCCATGAGTCAGAACCACCAGGAGAAAAAGCCACCTGAGAGGCTGCTCTAAAGAGGAAAACAAAAGCTAGATCCAGAAAGATTTCATAGCCAGCTTTTCAGTTTTATAGCAGAAATTAATTCAAGCAGGGAGACAAGTCAGCTGACCAAACCAGCAGGAGAGCATGAGAGAGATGAAGAAACTCAGCTGGTGGGCATCTCCCTCCTCCACAGCAGTGGAGGAGCAAGAGGGGTGGTGGCAGAGGGAGAACTCAGGATGGCTCTGAAGGGCCTCATCAGCACCCATGTACTGCCATAGAAATTTCAGCTTCAGCAGTCTTGTCAGGACACACAGCTCTGGCCCCAGAGGAAAGACCAAGAATAAAACTCCCTTTTCTTTTGTTCATCAACAGCTTCTTCCTTCCCCAAGCCTAACTGCTGAACAACCAGCCAGAGCAAATGGATCAGGCCTCACACACAAATGGTTTTCATCTCAGAAGATCCCACCTGGGCAATGTCATCAAGTGCCAAGGTTTTGGCACAAAACTTTACCCGCTAGCACTTGTATTTGTAGCCAGGGTGATATGTAGGGAGAAGAAATATACATTGTACAGATATGTACATATGTGGGATGAAATTGTTTGCTGTGAGGCTGGTGTTGTTTTGCTGTTTGTTTTTAACTTAAGCTGATTTTTGCAGTGCCAACTCCACTTAATAAAACTTGCTTGAGTGTGTAAATGATGGACAAAAAGCTATTTCAAACAACCTACTCTGGGCAATCTGCTCAGCTGACTGTTAAGTACTCCAGAAGTTTAGGTTTATGTAGTCAATATAAAAGATAATGATGTCAGTCTTGCTCATTTATTCAAATATCCCCAGTCCTGTGAGTCTCAGATGTTCCCTTAGAGGAAGAAGAATGAAAACAAAGGGGGGAAAGGAGAGGAAGAGAAAACCATCCCGATACACACTTCTCTCTAGACCTCCCAACAGATGTTCCTCAGAGGGGCTGGGCAGGCCTGAATGCTGGAACAGGCAAGCATTTATTTATAATTAGGATTACAGAATATTCCAACTGGAAGGGACCCAAAAGGATCATCAAACCCCATTCTTAAGTGAATGGCCCACACAGGGATCAAACCCATGAGCTTGGCATTATTAGCACCAGGCTCTGACCAGACCAGCTATGGAACCTCAGCAGGCATCAGAAAACATGGATCCAAAGGAACAACACATCCACCCTGGAAGGCAGCATTTTGACCACTCTTAAAGCTGTGGAATATTTTTAAATTCACACACTTTCCACTGTGTGCATATTTTGAGGTTTCAAAATGTAATGCTATGTTTCCCGTTTCTAAAGAAATATAAACAAAAATGAAAGCTTAACAGTTTGGAAAAAAATACATTGTCAAAATTGAAGCACAGCAAATCAGCTTCCCTGGATTTTACTGGTGGGTGGATGAAAAGGATTGAGAGGGGACATGCAGTTGATTTTTATTTTTCTCCCCTGCCCTTTCAGCTAATGCTGTAAAAGAAACTTTTTTTTTTTGAAATCTCCACAACTCTTACACAATAGGGAAGAAAAAGAGCACAACCAAATCAATCACTCTCCAGCTGATACCACTGCAGAATGAAATCCATTCAGAGATCTCCTGGAAGCTGAACAAGACTTCTGAGTTGCAGCAAATCAAATGTGGTGATAAAGGGGCTGCTCTGGCTTCCTCCCTCCGTGACAAACGGAGGCACAGGTTATCTGCTCCAGCATAGTCAGAGCAGCTGGAATTAAGCAAGTCAGTTTTTGTTATCAGTCCACCTTACTGAGGAATTCACTTCGTACAACTGCCTGCACAGGTGCTTCTATCCATATCTCTACCTTGCAAAATAACTCCCAGTTTTCCAGGGCAGTTTCAATGAGGTTTTGACAGAATGGTAGCAGTTATAAAAATACTGTCTGATCAAGTTCTGTACATGTATGGATGGTAGGGCAGAGGAAAGATAATGTCCCTCCCTTTCCTGCACAGGGAAATCTTCTGTATTAATTTATTGGACGCAAGAAGATTCAGACATTTAGCACAAAGCTACAGGAAATCAGATTTCATAACTTCTACTCATTATGGCACTACTCTTTTTCCTACAGTTGTGAGATACCAAAAATTACAGGATCTCAGGCAAACAGAAAGATGCATTTTGCACTGTATCAGCACTGGCTTTTTATATAAAATGCCAACTCTGTAATATAAAAGTAACTGGGGTGGCACGGTCATTTAACAAATCTGCAATGAAAACACATATACCCGATGAAATTAGAGAAGGGTCCAACAACAAAATCTCTTCTTGGATTTTATGCTTCCAACTGTCTCCATGTATGTTTTTATCAGGGATTTGGCTTAGAACATGTATTTGCTGTATCTGATATCCTATATGTATTTGCTGTACATATAGGATATCAGAGGGAATGATTGTGGAATAGACATCAAAATGATAGCAGATGTCACATCTCTGGCAGGTGTCACTTTTCACTTGCCAGCACATTTCCCTAAACCTGCCCAAATTTTTATTCTGAGTCAAGATTTTGGTGTGTAAAATGGAAAGCATTATTAGGTGTTTAGCTGCCAAGTTAATAGTGTTTTACTGGGTCTCTGAATACATTGTAAGTAGGAAAAAACAAGCAGAAGTATATGCTTCTAAAATTTTAGTTTGCAGTGCAATAACAGAATCAAATTTCTCAACAAAATTGTCAATATTGGGCTACAAATTATTACACAAAGTCACATTTCTTTTTATTCTCTCTGCAGGTTACTGGGTGAAGAACTGTATTTGATTTGTGTATTCCAACAATAATTGTATTTTGTCTGTTGACAAAAACCCAAGCTCTTTTAGCTAAACACGAGGTTATCTAACCATTCTTTATTTGGGGCAATCAGCCATCACATAACAATTCCTGGGAGTAAACACCATAGTTAGAGACATGCAAACAAAAACTAGCATTATAAAGAATAGCAGCACACATGAAAGGGAAAAAAATCAAAGGCATTACTACATGAAGTAAATCTGTATTATGCCTCCCACTGAGCTGTAATATTTTCCCTGTACTCTGCTTTGGGGGGTTGGTGTTTGTTTCTATGTTTTTCTTGTTTGGGTTTGGTTTTTTTTTCTCTTAAGCAAAACCATGAGTATCAACAGGGTAAATCAGGTAAAACCATTATTTTATTTTAGGTTTTGGAAATGACATAGAGTTTTGTCTCTGCCTGTCTTCCAGCATGTCACTGTAATAAGTCTCTCATCACAGATATCAAGAAGATTTAATAGAATTTAATATAAAAAAAAATCCCCACACAACAAAACCAGTGCCACATACACATTTTTGGATTTCGTCAAGTGGTTTAAATTCTAGAAAACAACCAACCAAACAACCAACCAGTGCCAGTCACATAAAATCAAGTGCAACTTTCCTATTAATTTGTGACAAGGTTGCCTTTATGTGTACAGTCAGTTAGAGCCTTAGGCTTTGGGAATGGGCATTTATCTGCTACAGGCAACGAAGCAATGCTGAGCTGCACCAGTATTTGATTTGGCCAAATATCTGAAAGAGACAATTACTATCTCAAAACAGGAGGTCTCTTTGCTGAAATGAAGGGATCCTGTTGAAAAGTTACTAGCTGAGCAGCATGTCATTTCCAAGTTTTATGCATGAATCGGCCTCAGGGAAGGTTCACAAATATACCCTTAATTAAATGCTTTTCCATTATTCCACCAGCCTAAAAACATAAAGAGAGGAATTAATTACACAGGGACAGCCCTTGAATCCATTAGTTGTTAGGGGTGTCCTGTGTATCAAAGACTAGATACAATATGTAAAATAGGATTAATATCATTAAAGCTTTGAGTCTTTTCAGCTACTGGTAAAAGTTAAGCAAAATAATAAAAGAGCACACTCCCTGAGAAATGTAAATTGATTTGCTTTCTGAAAGACTGGTGTGAGCCTACATGTAATCAATCAGCTCAGTTGCTAGAGCTGCCCTGTCAGAAGCGCAGGGGCAGATTTACTGCAGAAAGGTACTGACAAAGAAAGAGCCGTGACAATGACACCAAGATGCACCAGAAGCTCCTTTCCCCACATATGGTCTCCATCAATTAAAACCACCATTCACCAACAACATCAATAACAAAGTAACACTCCTGAAAATGCAGCAGGACAGTGGAACACGAAGTGGATGCAGTAAAACAGAATCCCTCTGCAGCCAGGCATAGCAGCCCCATAAAAGCTACAGAGGACCAGGGAATGCACTGCTGTAATTCACCTGTCCCTCCCTTTCTCTTTATACTGTCTTTATGTATTGGTCTAAGCTACATATCCATCATATATGGGAGAAATGTGGGTTTCTGGGCATGGGATAATCTATTTTATTGTATGCTCTTACGTTCTCCAGTTTCTTCTTCCCACATCTGTTTTTCTTGTCTCTGTGTGTACAGCAGCTGCATATCTGGGGACACCAATATCAAACAAAGGAGAAGTATTCCTTACTTTTCTCATAAATCACTCTTCAGATGGTATACAACTCCAGAAATTCAGACAATTAGGCCACAATATCAGGGTTTTGTTCATAACAAAACAAATCAGCATTATTTCCCTAGTGATATTCCCTCCTCTGCCTAGAAAACCAACTGGATAAGTGCGCTTAGAAATTCAATTGTTTACTTTTGCCCCATGCATTAGTGTCCAGCCTTTTATACAGCTCATTTCATGCCCTATTCATTACCACTTTCTGGACTGGAAAGAACCTGAACAAACAATAGGAATTACAGTCTTAAAACAAAAGGAATGGAAATACTTTGTGGTCCATAAAGAGGATGGCAGGATCCATGTTCCTTACTTGAAGAAGGATAAAGATATTGACCCCAGAGCAATTTCAGCCAGCATGATGCTGTTGCTTCTCAAAAGGCAATTCTCAAGCACAGAGAGTGAACATGACAGGAGCACATCACCATCAACACAGAAGAGCTGACAGAGCATCAGCTCCTCTGAATCCCAAGCCTGTGTATTCCTCATTTGCTAAACCCTAAAGTCTTCATTCAAGCCACGTTACTGCTCAGCTTAAAAGGAGTTACCATCAAGGAGATACACAGCAAGGTTTTAATGACAAAGTAGAATATGCAAACACTACATCTGCCATGTCATTAATAATTCTGTAATGGAAACAAAATTATATATAGTTAACATTTCCATCCTTAACCATTTCATATTTATACAACAAATACTTTTCACTTTCTGTGAAAATGCTACACAGAAAGTGTCTTCTGTTTATTAGATGTCCATGAGACAGTTAAGAATGTGAAATTAAAACCAGTAAACCCTGTGCCAAATGTAATGGAGTCCATTAGTTTAACGCCCTTCCCAAAATCTTTCATAAAAATCATAATGCAGCTTCACACCCAATTCATTAATTGCCCTTCTTTTGTTAAACACCAGGCAGCCTGCAGGCCTTCTGTTTGTTTGTTTGTTCTTAATTCAGAGACTGATAGGGCATCTGAGGTGGTTTAATAACAGCCCTGTGCACAATCTAATTTTCCCAGTCTTCACAGTTTGACTGTTAATTTTTTTAAGGGATGAATGATGTTCTCTGAGTTTATGTGCAATAAAACATGGCCAGTGCCCATGAGACAAGTACAGCCAAATATTTGGTTTTAAAAAACAGTTCTGACCAGACTGTTTTCTACATGAAGTGACTCCTGCACATGGTAGGAGCACTGCAGCAGTAGGGTATGGTGCACAGGCCAGACATGCAGATTTTCAAACTTGCATCCATTGAAAGCCACGTACAACAAGCATAGGGTGAAACCTCACAATCTGTCTGAAGAAGAAAATTTTAGGCAGCCCCACATGTGTGTGCTCAGCTTTTTGAACCCTGCTGTCACTTAGAGGAGAGAGTGCTTTACCACAGACCTGTAAGGGGCACCATGGGTGGTCTCTAACTTCCCAAGATGCTGAAAGCTGCTTGCAAACAGGTCTGCTGGCTCCAAACAAACAAACACAAACAAACAAGCCCCCAGCAGCCCATATCTTCTGGTCCCATCAAGACAGACCTATAGAAGGTCTTGACTAATGCCAAATACTATTGGCCTTTGCACTGCACAGATCCCCAAAGGCAGTGCACAAACCACAAACCACAAAAGCAACCCCATCACACTAAGACAAAAACAACCATAACAACCAAACAAAACAAGAGAAAATGAAAGAAAAGAAATAAGAAAGGAACAAAGTAAGAAGGGAAGGAGGGAGGGAGGGACAAAGAAAGAAAAGAAGCCAACCCTAAAACTTTCTTTGGCAAGGGCACCATGGATGGGCTGGAAAGGAGAAAAGGTGAGAGATTTCTGCTCTGCCTTTTGCCTAACCCTCATTCCCTCCTTCCAGCTGATGGCTTTGCCCTTCAGCATGCCCACTACCAACATTTTGCAGCTGCTCAAAGAGAAACTTCCCCCCTCAAATAGTACACAGCACCAGCAGCTGGGGGGATCAGCACTGGCATGCTGAGCTGAAATGCTGAGGCACCTCTCATCACAACTGCACAGAGCCAGGTCCCAGGGCTGTTAATCAAGCACAAGTCAAGGGGAGCTTTGCCCGATTAAGTTACAGAGTTTGGCTCATTCCAGCAAAGGATTACACCACAATAGCAGAAGCCTTCAGTAAGCAAGACTGAGATCAACACCCCTCTTTCCTCTACTGGTTAACTCCCTTTATCTTATTCTCTACTAGTCCTGAATAAGAGGATTTAAAGACAAACTGTGAAGTGATGCTGAGAAAAGCAGGGATGCAATCCAAAGGAACATGGCACATTTGGTTTTCAGTTCTTTATCTCAGTTTTACTACCCAGCCCACTTGCACCATGAAGATTCCTATTCTCCTCCTCTCCCCAAATAATTAGAAAACAACAACATCTATGTCCCCTCTGAAACCTAACCCCAGCATCCTCAATATGCACTATATTCTGGTATACACCAAACCCCTGTGTGACCTCCCACTCACATGCAGCTTGGATCAGTCTGTGTTTCCCCTCCTGAGATCTTCCTCTTTCCCTCCAAGGAGGCTCTCACCAAGGCTGGCTGACCTGCTGAAGCCTGATGTGTCTTTGCTAAAATCCAGTCTCTGGCTCTTTGCAAGATACAGGAACTTAGTTAAGGGAGGGGAAAAAAATTCTTATCCAAGAAATGAAAATATTTACACAAAATAGAAAAAAAAAATAATCAATGTATCTCATTTAGTGGCTGAAGTGTTCAGACAGCATCCCAAGCTGCAGAGAACATCATGAGAAAGTATCCTCATCAGGAAAGCACATCCTACAGAAAGAAGTGCCATACCATATTTGCTCTAATCCCACATTACCCTCTTGGATCTTTGATTACTGGAAAGATTACTTTCTCTAAAGAATCTGAAGATCTGATCTTACATGACAAGATACAAGGGCAGAGTAAAATTAGAACAGGTTCAGTGAGAAAGTCAGTAGTTCTCACCAAAATAAATTTTTTGTTTTGCTTTTTGTCTACCACTAGTCACTGAGAAGATAAGACCTACAAACATTTATGATCAAGTTTATTTTGCAGCAAAATTTATTTAAAACGAGTTTTCAATACCAGCTTTGCAATAATGCCTGACTGCAGGATTTTCAAGCTCTGTTATCAAGAGAAAACGCTTCTTGTCCCTTCTCCCCTTACATAAGAAGGCTGAATAATCAGACACACATTTAAATCCATTTTCTGTTTACACTGACTTTCAGAAATGAGTCCCATGATGATTTACATCTGCACACTACCTGTTGTCCCACTGAAACCACTGAGATTGGGCTCAGAGTAGAGAATCAAGCAAGTGCATAAATCTTGGCAGGATCTCAGCCAAAGAGGTTTTTTTTATTGGGAAACAATAAAGGCATGCAGGCTTGTGGCAACTCTGAGAGCCAAACCCTGTGCTCAGAAACACACAGATTTCTCTTTGGGGGTGTGGGGTTCCAACACCCAGCCAGGAGAAGTGAGGCAGAGACAGGCATGAGCCCTGTGCCCCTCCACCTGCAGAGAGGAGAGTTACAGCCCACAAAGAAGCTCCTCACTGTGATGACACAGAGGCATGCTGAGGTAATTTTGGTGCAGTTTTGGCTGAACACTCCAGGAAAACATAACCCTCTGTGGTCTCCTTGGTACTGCACAGTTCTCATTGCTATGGGGGTCACATAACAGGGATGTATCCAGGTAGGCTCGAGAAGCACGTGCAACTTTTTACAAAGGATAATGGATGGCCTACATTATTCATAACATCACTGATTTCAATTGCATTATGCTTTACTTCCCAGATTTTCAAACAAGGACATCCTAATAGGACTGTACAGGTATATTTCTTCTAAAATTCATGCTCTACACTGGAATTAGATGTCTTCCACCAAAATAGTTATTAAAATTAGCACTACACATCCTTAGATTGGGGCCTAAAATGTCATGGTTAAAATGTTGTCTACAACATTTATATCTTCTACTTCTCTGAGAGAAACACAGAGAATAATGCAAAATTTTAAATTAATGACAAGGACAAAAATATTTCTCAGGAAAACAAGAAGCAATAGAGATCGAAAAGCTCTTGAACTGTAATGTTTGATGGTTGCTACATAAAATAAAAGAAATAAAAACTTGATTCTGAATTACCCTGAACCATCTGTGAAACAGTAAAATGGAAGGGAAAAAGCCCAAGTGAAACCAACAACAGAATTGCCAGGGCAATGGAGAATGGCTTGGAGAGGATATGAATTTAATTCTCTCCCTTCAAATTCATAACCATGTTTTTCTTCCCCAGAGATATTTTTTCATGTGCAGTGCCTTCACAACATTTCCTTTGGAAAAAGTAAACCTTGCATTTAAACACACTTGAATTTGTCACTGTCTGCACTGGGACATGGCTAATTCAGTAAATCTGTTCTAGAGGCTATCATTGGTAATCCACAGAGAAGAAAATACTGATTTTCATCTTGAACCAAAACCTGACATCACCTTTTGTCCCTTCTATTGGAAAAACCCCACCACAACACTCCCCAAACCCCAAATCAAACTGCAGACTCTCACACAGAGAGAAAGCAGAGCTAAACCAGATTCTTCATTCTAGACTACCAAAAAAAAACCTCTTCTCTTCCCAGTATTAAGGTGAAATTTTCCTTGAAAAACAAAGTAGAAGGGAGTGTTCTTACTAGGTATTATCATTGTTTGCACTTTATTTCAAGAACTGCTGTTTTAAGACAACCAAGTTGTTTTTTCTTTCTTTCCTTACATTCATAAGACAATATTGGATGCTGATTAAAATCAGTTCAACCAACTGGAAAAGGTCCATCAATATCAGCATCACAAAAAAATGCCCCGAGACCCTGTTCTGCAGTGCTGGAGAAGAAAAAGAGGCACCTTTAAAATCCAAGCAAAAAAAAAAAAAAAAAAAAAAAAAAAGGTGCAAAAATAGGTATTCATGAAATGTTATTGTCCAAGATGGAACAGTAGAGCCTGAGGAGAACAAACAATATCAATAGAGAACACATTTTTCCTTGCCTGCTTCACAATAGCTAAGATTCTTTAAAAAAAGAATAGGTAGAAAGATAAGACACGCATGCCTGATACTGAAGAAAAGACTGTTTGTACCCAGCATGCTGGATAAATTGTTCTAGAACAGTTCAGCCATGTCAAGAAATGACCCTTTCATGCTGCCAAGGTCAATTAGACCTGTAGCCTGTGTTAGTCAAGAGGTCATCACTGCTCACATATTTAAAATAAATCACCTGTTTTCTCCTAGAACTTCACAAACTCAGCAGAGACCAGTCAGGAAGGAAATTTTAGGTGTGATATGCCATGGTTGGCATGTGTTTTAGTGATTGATCAAGAACTGCAGGCAATATTTGGCCCACTCCTAAGACTACCACAAAGGCTGTATGCTGCTGGTGCTGCAGCTGTCACAGGCAGAGGCAGGAGGGTGACAGATATACCAACAAAAGGGGAGGCCTGGCCCCTAAACTCCTAATTCTTGGTTAAAATTTCACTTCACCCCTGGTGTTCAAGGCAACATTTGTTTTAATCTTAACCTGATCTCTGAAAGACCCCCTAAACACAACAAGGAAAAATTCCCCAGCCTATTCCCATGGAAATTTATTATACAGGTGCATCCTAAGAAGTAGTTTGCTTGAACAGAAAAAACAACAACAATGGATTTAATTTACATATTAATGCATGATTGTAGTTAGTCTTCCACTCAAGCAATTCCCATTGTTATTTTGACTTGCCAACAGAGAAATGCTGGAAAGCAGAAACCTTTTAACAGCTGCTAATTAATTATATTATTTCTCTAATCCCATACTTCTGTTTAAAAATTCTGATTTCAGGGAAAATTTCTAGCTAAAATTACCTAATGCTTGCAGTGAAATGGGGATGGAGCTCGTTTTGGCAAAAAATAAATAAATAGTTTTGTAGTCCTCACCTTTTTGCATAAAGAGTTAATAAATAAACAAATAAATAGGAACAGTTGAAACATCCAGTGGGAGTTACTTCACAGATTCTCCTTCTTTCCAAATTTATAAGCTGCTCTTTTGAGACAGTTGCCTTGCAGAGCACATAGAGAAGGCTCAGCTGGAATGCCTCTCACACAACATGAAAGAAATACCATTCAGCCATACCATGATCCCCAACGTTATTTCACAACACCTCTGGCAAAGACTCCCAATTCCTACAGAATTGTTGCCTGCAGACAGTGAGGTTTCTGTTCCTGAGGTTGCCTAGTTTTTCTAAGGCAGACCTAGGTGTAATTATGCCCACACTAACCAGGCAGGATCCCTGTCCAGAGCAGAGGAAAACTCAGGGCAGGCAGTGGAATTTTACCATTTTAAACAAGCTGCAGCTTTGTCCCATGATGTCTAGTCAGCAGATATGCACCATTGCTAATTGGCTGTCTGGTCTCCTCTGTCCACAGCTGAAAGATAAAAGTGTAAAACAAACACCTCTAGAGTTGAAGGACAGAAGACACTAAAGTTCAACTCATTTTCATGTGGTTTTTTTCCCAGTGTTTTCAGAACCTGAATACTGAGTAGATTTCTCCTGAACCCTTTTAAGAAAGTTCCTGTAGAAACTTCCTCCTCCCAATCAACTTGTTGAAAAACTCTAACCACTTACAAAGAAAAAAAAAAAAAAAGGAAAATAAAGCACCTTGGAAATCACAGATCTGTTTTGTGTTCCACAGTCTGCCAGCAGTTAATGACATTACAATGGCTTAGGTGAGAGGGCAACAGCATATCCAGTACTCAGTAGAGAAACAAAGAGAATAGAGAGGGAAGAAAAAGAGCTTTTTCTTCAGTGAACAAAAACGATGATAGAAATCAAAGTGAAACTAAATCAAAATGTGCTGGGAACCTGCAATATTTGGCAAAACTGAAGAACCCAGGTACTCCTGTGCTGAAGCCAGGCCTTCTGATTCCTGAGATTTTCTATTAACTGCACCTGCCCCTCATTAGTCATTGAGAAAATTTTGTATTCACAGTGGAACTAAAGGGCTTGTACTGTGCACTTACTGTCCTGCCTCAAGAGTGCTCTGGTGGAGTTGAAGGCTTGAACAAGCAGTGCTGAGACTCACTCTACCTTTCCCAGCACAGGCTGGAAGCACCTTCCTGTGCTGCTGGAGCACAAGGATGCAGAGGGTGCTGAACATCCCGCACCTGTGTTCCTCCTCTGCATGCACACAGCTCCTGTTTACTCTGAATGACGACTTCTGGCTTAAAGCTTGAGAGCCAGCCCAGGCCTCTTGCTGCTCCCAAGCCAGGACACCCAGTTCTCTGCACCACTGAGCTGCAGAAGCCAGCCCAGGCGGTGTCCCATTCCAGAGGCCCTGTCAGTGCTGCCCTTCCTACCTCCTCTCCTCCCAACATCCCTGGTCACACAGCTGTGAGCAACCCTCACACAACAGGCACTAAGGCAGGAAAAGCAAAAGAGGTCTTTTTTAGCCTGTGAATATCTGGAGGAACTGAGAGGAGTCTGAGGGGCTGTGTCCAGCTGCCTGTATTGACAGGGGAGTGATGGAGGAGATGGAGCCATACTCTCCCATCAGTGTCTGGCAGGATGAGACACTGCAGCTGAAAGCTGAAACAAGAGCTTTATATATCCATCTTTATATCAGACTGGATGTAAAGAGGAATTTGTTGTCCATGAGGGCAGGCAGGCAGTGGAAGAAATCATCAGGCAGGCTGTGTAGGCTTTCAAGAGCTGCCTGGACAAAGGCTTGAGAAGCATGGTGACCCTGCTTTGAGCTGGAGCTTGGCTGACAGACCTCTTGATATCCATCCCAACCTTAAGGCCCTTTTGAAGGAAGTAAACCCAAGGCTTTGGTTCACCTAAAGTCCTGCCTTCTCTCTGGTGCATCAGAGATGTATTTCAGGACAAAGCAGGTGTTTTCTTCTTCAAAGTGCTCCCACTCCTGCCTGCTTTGTAAAGGTGAAGGCATGGATGCCCCAAACTACTGTGTGGGAGCAGATGAAGAGATTTTGGAAGACCTGGTCGTGCCATTTTGGAACATGGGCAAGCTCTGGCTGCTGTCACAGGCACAGTGACCTGGTTGTAGCTCAGTGCAAGATCTTCTTGGCATTGCCAGGCAGTCTTGCCATTTATTGCTGACAAAACAGAACCTAGACCAGTTACAAGCAAAAGTCTTACAGCCTGAATTGTTTAATGGCAAGATTCTCATCAGGAGCTTACCTCATAACACAATAAAAATGCATTTTTAAGGGTCCTCTGATATACAACATTTAAAAATGTCCTCTGCATGAAAAGTACTTGCAGATGCCTACACACCATGTCAATTAAAATATAAACAGACATAAAACTATTTAGGCAGAAAATTATAAACATTTTTGAACAGCTCATAATTTAAGATCAAAACTGAGAGTGACTGCAGAGCTCACAGCATTCACTGGTTTGAATTCAAGTAACTGTTAACAAAGCTGGTTGTCTCAATTGAGCACATCTCATGCTATTTCTCACCTACCTTATGGATCCCACCACTGCACTTAATCTCCTTGCCACGATTCTCCCCAGAACCACAGGATGGTTTGGGCTGGAAAGGCACCTTGAAGTTCTAGTTTCAACCCCTCTCTTGTGAACAGGAATGCCTTCAAATAGACCAAGTTGCTCAGAAAAACCCAGAGACTCCACAAGGCAAAGTGGTTTCAGTGCCATATCAAGACCAAAGCAAAACCAAATGAGTGTCAAGGGAGAGTTGAATTAGTTTCCTGTCCTCTTCATTTGTTTGGTGTGTGAACACAGGTCCTCATGTTCCTGAGATGGACTCTCAACACAAACATACTCTTGGGTAAACCTCAAAATAAGGGAAGAGGCTTCCCACAATTAAGGCCAGAAAAACATAACTTTTTATATATAAGATTTCGAAATCTCTCTTTAGAAACAGTCTTCTTTTAAGGCCTCAGATCAACAACATCCGCAGACACTGCAACTATCCCCATTTGTGACTTCATTTTTACCTATATTTTGTCTCCTTGAGTACTCTGTTCAGTTTTGATAACCACAATATTAAAAAAATAAAAAAGACGATTATTAGAGTGTCCAAAGGAGGGACACAAGGATAGTGAAGGGTCAGGAAGGGAAACCATATGAGGGCCAGCTGAGGGCACTTGGTCTGTTCAGCCTGGAGGAGCCTGAGGAGTGACCTCATTTCAGTCTTCAACATGAGAGGAAGAAGAGGGGCAGTCACTGATTTCCTCTCTCTGTGACCAGTGACAGAAGGGAATGGCCCAAAGCTGTGTCA
Organism: Serinus canaria; assembly: GCF_022539315.1. NCBI lineage: Eukaryota > Metazoa > Chordata > Aves > Passeriformes > Fringillidae > Serinus > Serinus canaria. The sequence goes on from NC_066313.1 coordinate 10,594,755, forward strand.
GGGGAGGTTCAGGTTGGATATCAGGAAAAGATTCCTCACCCAGACAGTGGCTGGAACAGGCTCCCCAGGGAAGTGGTCACAGCACCAAGCCCAAATGAGTTGAAGAAATATTTGGACAATGCTCTCAGGCACAGGGTGGGATTCCTGGGGATGATTCTGCGCAGAGCCCAGAGTCAGACTTGACGATCCTGATGGGTCCCTTCCAACTCAGCATATTCCATGATTATATGAAGACAATGTACCCTGAAAGGGTGAGGAGGAAGCTATCCCTTACTGTTGTCATCTTACTGCAGGGGTTCCATTCTGGTGTCTCCTCATCACAAAAGTTTCATACCTTCCTGGTGTTTCTCCTGGGCAGCTCCTCAGAGCACTGACTCTTCCACCTTCACAAAGCAGCCAACTGACTCCAGTCCCCTTCTCAGCCACCCACCCCACTCTTTTATAGCACTCTTCTTCTCACTGCTTACAGCTGTGCCCTGTTAGAGTCAGGCCTGTTCCTGATCCTTGATAATTGGCCCAGTTGCAACTCCTTAGGGGTAAGATTACTTTCTACACTACCTTTATTTTCCTATATTCTATCCCCCTACACCTTACAAGCACATAACATCATCAGCAGCTAGGGGAGGTTTTAGTCATGTTTCAAAAACTCTTTAGGGGAGGTTTTAGTCATGTTTCAAAACCCAAAGCAAGCCCCACAGAGCACCCATCCATTGAGGACACCTGTAAGGGGGTGAGCTGCCCACCAACACACACCCAGGGGTGCTCAGAGCCCCTTCCCTGGCATGAGGGACGTGCTGAGTGCAGCTGGCTCTGCCTCCTGGCTGTAGGGGTGAGGGCTGGAGGCTGGCAGGCACTGCCTGTCTGGTACCCCCACGCTGGTTGTGGGGTTCTGTGCCAGCTCCATAAAACTCCATCATCACACAAACCCCAAGCATGCACCTGGGCAACCCACAGGGCAGCACAACCATGGAACAGAGCTGGGGATCACATGTAAGGCAGTCTCTGAGGCTGAGAAAATTACCACTCATTATGCTAAGTAATGCCTTATATCAGCATGTAAATAACTTTTCTTTGTAAGCAATCACTAAAGCATTCTCAACAGAAAATTAATATATCTGATTTGTTTATGTATTCACCTAATTTAGGGCAGAAAGATTTTTAAACTGAAACTAGATATGGAAGTGTGTCACCAAATTTTTTCTGAGCCATGTGTACAGATCCATTTATATTTATGCTTATACAGACACACACACACAATTACATGTTCTATCTCTGTGATAGGCTGAATCAGATAAGATGTTAAATATACAATCCTGTGCTGTATATTACAAGAGATTTCACACATCTTCCTATTTCTGACAGCCATAGTTTTGGTGGGAAATTAAAAGTTAATTTTGTTTGGTATTTTTTGTCCTTTTGTCTTTTTCCTTATCAGCAGTGCCTCCAAGGCATGCTAAAGTATTCTGAAAGTGACCTTCATTTTACTCATATCATCCTGACACAAGTGATTTAGCCTCCATGCTTGTAGGAGCAAACACAAGGAACACCCACTGACTGACAAATATTTCATCAGAATTCAGCCACGTGTTTGTTCCTGGGCATGGGGGGAGGCTGTGTGAGATGATGACCTCATGTAGTGAGGCACCATCATTTAAGTTCACCACCAGGATATGGATGCCACCACCAACTTTTGCACTCTCAACCTGGCTCTTCTTGTCTTCCTTTAAGGGCTGCTCTGTTCTGTGGCCCATTCCACGTGCAGCTGCCATGCACTGGTGCTGCTGTGATTTCCCAGATGGACACAGATCTTTTAATCAAACCTGACTAGGACAAGGATTTTCCCATTTTCAAACCTACTCCCAGATCAAGCAGGCAAGCCAATTTTGAATGCCTAAACATGTAGAGGCTAGACAAATAACGTAGGGAAGAGCACAACCATGCATCCAGCTCTGCTGGGGCTTGTTTTTTCCAGGACAGTAGTGGCACCACTGCTCACAATTGCCAAAATCTCTGGGCCATTAAATCCACTGGAGAAGTCTGTGCACTCACAGCTACTCTCATATAGAATTCCTTTGTTGGACAGGGGTCTGGAGGGCAGTTGGAACAGCTTTCAATACATTAATTACTTGTGACTTGACAATTGTGAGGTACTGGTGGTGGCCTAATAGATACAGTACAAATGTACAAAAGCAACAGAGATGGGGAAAAATGATGGAGATAAGGGCTTTAGTTATTGACTGGGGAAAAAAACTTAAGAAAAGGAAACAAAAATCTGGCATGTAGCAATAAACTGAGTCAAACAGGCTCTTGAAGACACAGGACAACTTTTTCTGAAAGAATTTAATACTCGGAGCAGCAGAGAATATGTTCTGGGTTTTACAAAACAGATGTCACAGGATTATCAAGAAAGTGATTTCAGCAGTCCCATATCACACAGACCCGGGCTAGAAAACCATGTGAAAAAGTGGAAGACTATTGTGGCAGACACAGTAAAGGCCATGAGGTTACAGATACAGAAGGAGGAACACATGCACTAGAGATGCTTTACGAGTGCTTCTGCTATATTCTTGAAAAAAATAGAGTAAATATAAAAAATAATGAAAAAAACACCTCAGAGACAGCACATTCCAGAGAAGCTTAAGACAGCACTCAAACAGAAACCAAATGAAAACTCAGCTTTGACTGCAGATGACACCACAAAGAATTTGTCTGTGTAAGGCGAGGGCACGCACACCACCTCAGTCCTGGGCCAAGAGCTGCTACAGCACTCATCTGCATGGCTCCAAAATTCTTGGATTATTGAAAGAACTTCACCATGCCCACAGGAGAATGGGCAATAGCTGGTTCTTCCATTTGGCTTGGTGATTTACTGTGCTGCTCACAGCTGCCCATGGTGTTGTGCCACATCCCCATGGATTACCTCCTCTGCTGAGTCCACAGCAGACAAGAACTAACCCAACTGGAAATGCCTGTTACCTCCTGGCTCAGCAAGAGTGGCCCAGATCACTCCCTGGACACGAAGTCAAAGCACAAATCTTACAGAACTGACCCACTGCTCGTTTAAAGTCTGTCTCCTCTTTGCTAAAAGGATCTCCCATCTTCTGCTGAAAGCTTTGATAGAGGGTTCAAGGTTTGTGTCTCTCTCAAAAATACCTCGTCAGGCAGCACCTTTCTGTCACATACAATGGAAAAGAAAAATCATGTAGGTCCATGAGAACCTCTCTTTCTGACTCACATTTACCCACTGCCAGGCCTCTGCATGCTGCTGTGGATCTTGACAAGCTATTCTCATTTTCACTTCAGATCTATGTTTTGACTCAACACCAGCAGAAAAATAGGTCACAGAAAAATGACCTGGATACTCAACCACTTAAAGGAGATCTCTCACTGAATTTTAGGGGAGAAAAAAAATTAGATACTGGCCATTTAAAATAAAATAAAAATTAAAGAAATCCTCCAAACAGCAGAAGCTATCAGGGATCCATTACAACAAAATTGATACAAGAAGAATCAGATGACTTGGATTTACATTTAGTTTCGCACACTTTGAATGCAGACCTACCAAACAAAGGAAACATTTTCACTGCAAAATGCAGTGACAGTTTTATCATCCAACAATATTACATGTGGGTTTTTATCAAGGAAAAGAGACCACCTTGTGAAAAACATATTTTGAAGAGGTTGTACCTACCAGAGCCATCTCATCCAGTATGGTGAGAACAGGATGCAAGGCCCGGCCACGCAGATACAGCAGTTAGGAACATGAGTCAACTTCTTGAACTCAAATGAGCTTACACAACAGCTTAAAGTATTTGACAGACATGAGGTTAAATCAGTTGATCCCTACAAAACCCGAATTCTTTGGTTGCAAAGCCTCTTGTTACTATTTAGACATATTTAGAAAGAAACAAGAAATCCAACAAACCCATCGGGTGTGTAGGTGCCATGTCAGAGAGCCTAAGGGTGTGCTTCAATCCTGCTGCAAGGACCAGCACATCAGAAAGCCAGGAAGTGACTTCCCAAATCAGGGCACAGAGTGTGCACACAGAGCCATTGGTGTTGCAACACCCAGCTGCTCTGGGAACCCCTCTGTGCTTGTTTCTGCTCTCCCCATCAACACACACAGGAACCAGCAGGAGAAGGAAGCAAGCTGGAGTTTGGGGATTGTTTGTTTGCTTTTAAAACTCAGACCTAGACTTGGCTTTGTGTACTTGAACCAGAATCCAATTTCTATTAATCCAGTTAGGGATCAAAACCAGAGCCTGTAACTAATCTGTGTAATTTAACTTGTAGCTTTAGTTTTGAATATTATATTCCTCCAACAAATACTTGTTTGCAGAAATTGTTTAGCAAATCCTTCTATGTAGCACATAAATCAAACTGAAGTGGAAGCAAAACTAATGAAGGACTAATAGGCAACAAATTAGTCACTGAGCTCTATCCAATGCCCTCTCCCCAGCACAACAAAGTACTGCATATGAATAATGGTGACACTTCTTTCCACTCTCCTTGTTTTGTCTTCTTTTCAGGGAGAGATTTAGTTGATATGCCATCATCTCACTAGTTAAAAAATATTTAGTTGCATTATATCTATACTTTATGCATACATGTCTCTTAAATATAAAAACATACAAACACACAGTCTGTATTTTCACCTCCCTTTTGAAGACATCATCTAAGAACTCTTATCTTTCAAGGACTTGAATTTCTGAATGGTTTCTTTTCCTTTCTCTGACACCTGACACATTCCTGAAAGGTTTATTCTTTGTAAAGGGCCAATACAACTGCAAAAGCTATCATTTCAAATATTTTGACATATATGTAGCACTCAAATCCAACTCAATTGGATCCGAAAATTTCATATCGACTCCTTTAGGAATTACTTTAAAAAATTAGATTTATATGTGAAAGAGCAGAATAAATTATATTTAAGAGCTCATCTAACACATTAAAAAAATAATAGCTAACTTTATTGAAAAATCATATTTACAGCCTGTCTAATAGATTAAAAATTCCAACCACCCTTATTAATGCTTTTAGTCCTCCTACCCAATTTTTCTTCTTTCTTCCATATTCCTTCCACTTGCTTTACTCTTTTCATTCATGCTTCTTTTCCCTCTTGCAAAACTAATTCTCCATACCTCCCTGAATGAAAATGGTCCTTCTTAAAAGCCTTCTCTTCTTGCTTCCCCCCATATTTTGAACTATTTTCAGCCTTTTTTTCCTTGGCCTGTCCTCTGTGGTCTCTCCCAGGTTAGGGACCAGCCCGCATGGGATGGTCTTGCACAGGATGGACTTCTCTCTCTCGCAGCCCTGTGGCACCACAGGGCAGGTGGTCCCTGCAGGGTGCCCTGGCCATGCTGCTGCCAGCCCTCCAGGCTGGCTTTGGGTCAGGAGCACCAGCTGCACACACTGGTTTCCTTCTGCACGTGGGCAGGGAAGGAGCCCTTCTGCTCAATCCAAGCAAGAGGAATATTGTGAGGGATGATGCTGTGGACTACCCCAGCCCTGCAGACGCAAGAGTTGAATCTCAAGCTCCAATTTCAAGATTTATTCTTTCAGTCCTTGCCTTGCTTTAGCTCTGGTTTAATTTTCTCTCCACAGACCTGTTCTGCACCTCATGTATTGTCTCACAAAAAGGCACAAGCTTTAGCAGCAGCTTTAAGCTGCAAGCCCTCTGTTATTTCATGACCTGCAGGAAGACAGGGAACATCCTTCCCTGGCCTCTTGGAGAGGGACTTGTCTGCCCCATAGTCTGGCACACATTTCACACATGAGGAGGATTTCAGAGACTCCTGGTGGCTGTGCCCACCTCAGCTCTGAGACCACAAACACCACCAGCTCTACGACACTGTCTCTGCTTTGAAGGGACACGGAGACACCAACAGTGGCACTTCCCTACTGAGCTGAATCCTTGTGGAGATGTGCAAGTTTTGCAAAATGTTGCCTGGAACTGGGCTGAGGAGGCAAATCCCTCAGCTTCAGGCTGGCCAGAATCCAGTATGCTGTTCCATGTCTCCAGCCCTCCCAGTAAAAGCTCTCGTACCCTTGCAGGTACTGTGGTGTTCGCCACATTGGCTTGGTAGGCAAGAGCCTCCAGTGGCATTTTCCACACACATAAGCAAAAACTGGGAAGCACTAAGCCAGAAGACTGTCCTCATGCTCAGCCTCAGTGGAAGCCCTGCTAGTTTGTCTATTTATGGCATGTCCAAGTCACCCATCACCATGGCAGCTAAGCACAGGGGAAAACGCTGCAGGCTGGAGCAGATCAGACAGCAGCACCTGTAAGACATAACCACAAGAATCCATGTCACATCCTCCCTGGCTGCTGCCATGACCCAGTTAGGATTTCTACCTGAAAGCTGTGCACTACAGAAAAGTTCTATTAACATACCCAAACTATGCTCTTCAAAGGTCTTACACTAGCAATACGGGAAGCCAGAACAGAAAAGCAGGCCAGAAAAAGGCAAAGCAATATTCAAACTAAAATAGAAAACAAATCTCATTGAAATTAGCATCACAAAATACACTGCAGTGAGCCAAGTTAAGAAGAATGCATTCAGCTTACACTGTGCCTCAAGCAACTTCAAAGGAGAAAAAACCAACACATTTAAAGTATATAGAGAAGCACCTCAGGTTTGTCATCAGCACAGAAAACTGAAGAGTGTGAATTTGGTCCAAAATCAAAACCACAGGTCAGAAGGCAGGTGCACTCCCTCATGAGTGTGAATTTGGTCCAAAATCAAAACCACAGGTCAGAAGGCAGGTGCACTCCCTCATGAGTGTGAATTTGGTCCAAAATCAAAACCACAGGTCAGAAGGCAGGTGCACTCCCTCATGAGTGTGAATTTGGTCCAAAATCAAAACCACAGGTCAGAAGGCAGGTGCTCTCAAGTATCCTGAGAGTTTTCAGCCTCCTTCCAGCTTATTGACTTACTTTACATTTCTTCCTCCTTTTATACGCATTGACATTACATCAACAAAAATTAAACATGTTACTAATACTTAATATTTTCTTTGGCCATTTCCATGATCTGACATCCAGACACTTGAGTTCAGAACTGTAGTGACCCATTTCTGTAAGAATCAGCCCCTGTGGCCAGAGGGAACCACCCCCATATGAGAACAAGCAAGTCAAACTTGTCTTCTGGAAGGTTTCCTGAAAATGACCAAAGTCTAAAATTAAAATGAGGCTTTCCTTTTTTTGGCAGGACTGACCTTTTCCCCGTGCAGCAGATAAAGGGATCTCATCTCTGTTCATCACACATTCTTATAAAATTTGGGAAAGACACAGCATATAAAACCTGAGGTGCCAAAGGTTCAGGGTGGTTTCTACAGTCTGTGACACTCCAGTTTCCTAAGCAAATCTGTCTGACTGGCACTCCCTGCCCAAAGCAGCCACAGGTCTTAGGACACAAGCAAAAGACATCCTAACCCCGATCAACCCCTCTTTCTGCCTCTCTTACTAGGAAAAGGGATTAACTGGTGGGATAATCAGACATTGTTTACTCCCCTGAAGCTATGCAGAAAAGATTAAGGCCAAACCCCCATGGCAGGGGGGAGTGGAACTGCATGAACTTCAAGGTCCCATTCCGTGTTTCTGTGAAGGCTTTAGTAAGTGGGAACCTAAAGTTAGTAAGCCAACACTGAGCACTTAAATGATCTGATTTTTTTTTTCTTTTTTAAACCACTGATCTCCCTGTAACTCTGTGAATGAATACCCTCTGATAATCCAACCTTTATTTGTCTTGAGCCAAGATTAAAAGTGTTATTTGAGTAAGAAAATTATCCTCTGGAAAAATTAGGTTTGGAAAAAGTTAAGAATAGACAATAGCACTCCTATAATACCAGCTGAGTCAAGACTCCAAGCAAAGCAAAGGAGCAAGGAGAAGGAACAGTGAAATATTAAATGCAGTTGCTTCTTCTATTTGCAGATGAATAATTCAAGACCTATATTTATTTATTCATACTAATTGACCAAAGAAGTTATGCTGTGGAATAGCTGAAGAGAAACTAATTGCTGTCTCATTTTATTTTAATAGTATATTAAAACGCAGGCTAGACTGGAGACCTCTTCTCGACTTGTGCTGATGTTATCTGCCCTGAGACACTGGCAACTGGCCAGGGACTTGCCTACACTGATATTTAGGGCTAACCTTATGAGTCAGATTAGGTGATTGTGCCTTTGGCTATAATGGACCACAAATGTGAAGCTCAATTTTTTTTTGAGATCAATCTTTCCTCCTTTCCTTGTTTTTTTTTCCCCACTTGAGTTGTGTTATCATTTGTTCAGCCTGTGCAAAGGGCCCTTAAAGTAGATGTAAATGAATTTTGCAAAACCCACACAGGACCCCTTAATACCACTGGAATAATTGGGGTTTAACTGCAGTGAATCCTGCAGCACACTAAATACAGGCATTCCCAAGCCTTTCTAGAGGCTCATGACTGACACTCCCACAAGAAAAATGAGACAAAAGAAATGCAATACCCATTCTGCCATAGAGCCCTCTGCCAGTTCCTGATCCTTCAGTGTTTTCCCCATGCAATTTCCATGCTCTCCTGGTAACTATATTGATGGCACTCCCTTTGGTGTGGTGAGGCATTTTCTTCTCCCTCCTTGCCCTCAGGTCTGGGACCCCTCAACCCACCCTTCCCGTCTCCCACCCCTGCCCAACTCCTGCATGTTCCCAGCCCCTTTCACTGACAGGAAGGCTGCCACCAGGGCTCATGGTGGAGACCTCATGCACAGCAGCTCTTCTGCTCAGCTGCCCTCCCCAGGGACATCACCCCTGCTGCCACAGCATGAAGGGGAGCAGCATGGCAGGCAGAAGGACAGAGCCACAGTCCCTGCACCACGGGCCCAGGTACAGGAGCCACAAAGCCACACTAGAAACCTGAGTATGTTCCAGTATCTCACCTCACAGGTGTTTGTGCTGTTGTGTTGTGTGTACACCACACAAAACACCCCTTACCAGGACAGCACTCACAGGGCACCATCAGCAGCACACCGTGGGACAGGAAAGTCCCCCTGCACTCAGAGCCAGCATTTAGGCTGGATCACCCCACACAGCCAAACAACAAACCACTGAACTGGAGCCCTGGCAATTTACATACCCTTTGCATAGACACAAATAAGCTCAGAAGGTGAAAGGCAACAGAGGAGCAGGTCCTTTGAGTGCAGATGCTTTCATCTTGGAGTTTGCTAAGGACAGATGTAAAGGCAGCTCACAATCCCAGTTGTACACATTCCTCCTTTGAAGCTCTGCCCCTCTCCCAGCCCAAACTTTGCCATTTAGCACTCTCATTACCTTGTAAGGTCTGCTCCTCCCTTCAGCATTTCGTCCCTCTGCAGAGCAGCAAGCTGTTTCCCTCCCTTCCCAGGAATCTTAATTAACACACTTTTTTCCCTCTGTGTCTGTTTCTCCCACACACTCCTTCAGACATATCAATAGCTTCACTCAGGTTTGTTTCAATGCTTTCAAAGTTATCTTTAATTGCATTTTTGTTTTGCATAGGTCACAAGTTGACCTTCATACAAAACATGGCATGCATCAGAATTTGAGGGCCTGTTTTGTCTGCACAGGGTAACATGCAGAGCTACACCTGTACTGCTAATTTGGACTGAGATGGCACTGGCTCTTTCAAATGATGATGATTCCATACTTACAATAATCTAGCAACAGCTTTCATTCCTCATTACATAGTCACATGATGCCAAATCTTCCTATCATCTTTCTAGACTCAATAATTTGTTGACTGACCCAAAAAGGCTTTTCTGATTCTTCATGATTTCCTCTTAGCCAGCTGACTCACATCAATTCAAAAGATCACTCCACTAGGGGTGCATATAATAATTTGAAGATGGAAGAACCTCTTCCCATCTGAGGTCCAGACAGGACCTGAGGGAGGATGGATGGATGGATGGATGGATGGATGGATGGATGGATGGATGGATGGATGGATGGATGGATGGATGGATGGATGGATGGATGGATGGATAGACACAGACTGAGCATGTTCCATGGCTCTGAATTTGAGCTTGCCAGCACAGCAAGCAGGCAGAGCAAGTGCAGGAGAGCTTGTAGAGTCACATAAACTTGCTATCAGACATATCTTATCGCCCTTTTGTTTTTAACACATGTCTTCTTGCTTTTCTCCTTTGACCTCCAGGAGCCTTAGCAACCTTCCTTGGGAATTGCTCTGGTGGGAGCAGAGAGTTGCCACCTCTGCCTCTGGAGCTCTGTGTTATCTCCCTTCTGATACCAGCAATGGGGCAAACAATCTGGAAGTTCATCCAGGAGGCAAATAAATAACCTAAAATAAATAACTTACAAATTCTGCTCAAAACCATGGCAGCAGCTCTCCCCCAGGACCCAAAATGAACACTGAGCGGGGCCAAGGAGGAGCTGGGGAGCAGCTCTGTGCCCTCCCCTGGGTTGTGCCCAGCTGACAAATGTAGACCTTGACTCCCAAGTCCCTGTAAAATCAGCCAACAAAAACAAGTTATTAGGGGTGTATTCGGTCACAGAAAGCAGATTACAAATTACCCACATGCAGCACTTGGAAACAAGATTATTTGTGACATAACAGATTGTCACCGTTGTAATCCAGAGCCTGTAAACACTTGTTAGTCATCCACAGGCAAACGCAAATCTGTGCCAGTGTAGCTGTTTTTAGGTAGAGGTGATCTCAAAATACCAGATGCTAACATCTGAACCCTTTTCTGTGCCACTAATACTGTTCCCTGAATGCTTTCCCTGCTGACCTTAACCCGAATGTTGCCTGTGCCTTCAATGGCCCTAAGACTGCATCTTTGGGGAATTCTTTTATAAATCAAAATTAGGCACTATATTAGTAAGTGAAATTTTAAAGGGGAAAAATTATCTCTGAAATAATATTAAGTAGACTTGATTAACCTGTCCTTAGTTCCAAGAACCTGTTGACTATATTGTTAAATTATTTTTAAAAATTAGTAATTAAAGTCAGAAATCAACATTTAAGCACTGGCACATAAGGTATCTTCAAACAGTTGCTCCACCACCTCATTCCCCAATGAATACATTTCAAGGGCTGACTGATGGCAGGGTGGCATCCCAGGATTGTGACAAATTGCAGAATCACACATCAACAGCAAACCCCTGCAGAGCACCCAACTTTCCAAGGCATCCTGTAAAGCTGAACGTGAAGCCAGAATGGATGCACGGACACCGTGCCATGGGGATCTGAGCAACAGTTCCACTGCAAGGGTTTTGCACTGCCAGCTGTGCAAACACAGACATTTTCCCTTAAAGAAGACTCGCCAGAGTCAAGGCAAAGAGGGGCTCTGCAGGGCAACACAACGCAGCCATGGAGGGGATAATGGTATCTGTTCAGTAAAACAGATATTACTGGGTTATGAAAGTGGTGAGGTGGGAATCAAACAGCAGCAACACTGTTGAAGGCATTTTCCAGCCATCACTCCGTGCCCTCACCCACACATTGCCCAGATATCTCTTGGGAGCAGAAGATTCCAGCAAGCTGATAAATGAAGAGCTGCTTCCTGCTCCACTCACAGAACCACACTTGGGCCCAGCACCCCGAGAACAGTAGCACTTGCTTGTGTTTTCATTATTCAGGCTTTATGGAAAATTCTGCATGACACCAAAGAGGATGTAGGGACATGAGAATTATGTTTTTAATCCATGATTAAGTCACAGTGAAACATTCACATGGCATATGCATTTGCAGAAGTAATGGGCCATGAGAAAAGGTCTCCTGTACAAGTCCCTTAAAAGGCTGGATAAATTCCTTCTGTCTCAGAGATTCTGGCACTGAGTTATCCTCAAAAGTAGCGTGAGCAGAGTGGAGGGTCATAGGAGGTAACTCCAAAACAAGAGTACATACGTGTTCTGCTGTACCAGCTGCTGGCTTGAGAGACAAGGCACTACACCTGTCTTCTTACATGGAATTTCTCATTTACTTGCTTGATACTAGTTTTAGTACATTTGTAAACCATGAAGAAGCAGTAGTAACCCATTGTAGGGAACAAGAAAAGACTTAAATTGCGTGCCAGATTTCTGGATAATGCACCTATGTGTCACTTTGGATCTCATATCACTCCCAGCTCAAGAAAAGTTCAAAGCTTGTAAATGACTATTTCTTATTTTTCAGAGCACACAACACAACTGATGCCACCTGAAAGCAGACCAGCAAGGAATAAATTTTTCAGCTACCTGCAAGTTTTCCTCCTGATCTCATTGTTTCTTGGCCTGGCCCCTGGTAGCAGATGCCAGGAGCCTCATGGGGCCAGCGTGGTGTCCGAGGGGCGCCGTGACACACACCCAGCCCTCTCTGCAGGGGCAGCTGGGTGGCTCTTTCTGCAGCTGAGCCAGGGCAGGACCTTTCTGCTGCTGCCCAAGGATTCCCCTCCGCTGGGAGGTTTCTCCCAGGGCTGGGTTGGCTGGCAGCATCAGGAAACAGTCCCAGCGTGCTGTGAAACTAGGGCCGTAATATGTTAATGTGAAGACTTTTTCCAAGTAATCTTTACCATCTGTTGTCTCACACTGATGTTAGTATTAATAATTTATAGACCTTCTCCTAAGGCTGAGGAGGAAGCAGAATGCTAAGCTCTAAGACAGAGACAGTATCCATTTTTATTTTTTTTTAATGAGATTGATGTTGCTCCATACGATTGCCTTGCCCAGGGAATACATGGTGCTCTTCAGCTTTCTGCTGCTGTAGCTTTTGTAAGCCTTTTACTGAAAATAGCAGTGGCAAGATATTTATTTTAGTCCATTCCTCTGCTGCTTCTTTCCTTCTAAAATAAGGCATGCATCCTATCTGGTACATAAGCAAAGTGCACATAAAGGTCAGAGGCAAAGCATAAGCTGACAATATAAGTCGCATTATAGGATGCAGTCACTGCCAGGCAAGAGCAGGCAGGGTTCCTTCTCCTGCTATCCGAGGCACTGCTAGGCTGGAGGAGCACAGTTGTGCTACCAGTTTAAGCCAGCAGAATCTCCTTGCTATATTTAACCTTGATTTCCTCAGAGACCAAATATGCAAATGACAAAATGCGATGCACGGCAAACACTGCTTTCATAAGGGAGAGCTAACTTATAGTCCCAAACAATCAAATCAGCCTTTCCTACTCACAAGGCTTCACTTTAATCCCTTATTAACAGGATTAATAGCAGACTTACAGTTCATACCATCTTACTCCCCTTTTACACAAACCAATCTAGCTGCTTTCACAGAGGGACAGGTGGATTAATAGTCTTAGTCAAAAACTATGGTGATAATGCAGAAAATCAGCCGAAGGGAGGGATTCCAGGGTGAAAAGGGACAGCTGGAAGATTGCTATCACAGCCATGCAGTGACTTCACCCGCAGATAGAAATGTGAAATGCGTGGGAGACCCTTCTGCTTCTAAATTGAAAAGCAAAACAAACCCCCTGAAAGATAAACAAGTACAGTAAAGGAATAAGTCTCTCTATTAATAAATGCTTACCAGAGGATAAACAAGTAAAGGGATAAAGAACCTGTGAAGCTCAGAAATGTGGAGGCACTCGCCGAAACATAACTCCGCTAAGAAATGCAAAGCTCTGACAGACTGTTATACAATCTTTGACTTCTTTTAATAACACTTGAAGGTCAGATGCCACAGCTCTTCCTGGAAATCCTAAAAAGACTGGGTGGCTCCCCAAGTTAGAAAGGAACTGCCACATAGTATGTTGTGCAACACAGAGCTATTGACTGAGGTATATTACATTACCTCCAGCAGCTGACTCAGCCCCAGTTGTTATAAAAGGCTTTGGTACCCGGGCGAGCAGCACGTAGCAGTCACACGCCCAGGGCCGGCCGGACCCCTGCCGGGCTGCGGCTGGGGCTGGGCAAGGTCGGGGGGTCAGGCTGATTTACCCCCGCAGCGCAGGGCTCAGCTGGGTTACCCGAGTTCACACCGAGCTATTGGCGAGCAGCGGCTCTGCTTACTCATTACGGGATCAGCAGGGGACAGTCTGGGGCGGAAAAGTTAACCCTTCCCCAGCCCCGTGTAGCAGGGAAAAGGTCCTTAAAAAACAGCGCCGGGAAGCCCAGGCTGGGGGAGCCCCCGGGGATGGAAGGATGCTGGAGGAGCTGTGCGGCTTAGAAAGGGAGTGGTGGAGGTGCGGGGAGAAAAGAGAGGCTATTCCCGAGGTGGGGATTCTAAAAAGGCAGGAGAAATGACACCTGCAGCCAGCTTCACACGACCAAATAATCCCTCATTCCCGACTCCTGTGTTAAGGAAATCAGGGATGAGGTAGTGATGTATATTGTGGGGTAAAGCACATTTCTCACCATGGCCCAACCCAGGTGTCAGTCCATTAAGACGCCTGTGTCTGCGTTTCCACTCTCAGTTTCACCAGTGTTCATGAAATTATTTCAGTCTTGTAAGGCACTTTTTTCCTAATAATTCAGACCTTTACTGTGCAGACTGCAGCTGGAGTCTCGTGTCCAGCTCTGGGCCCCCAGCATGAGCAGGATGTGGACCTGCAGGACTGAGTCCTGAGGAGGCACAGAGCTGGTCAGGGGGCTGGCACATCCCTCCTATGGAGAGGCTGAGAGAGGTTGCCTTGTTCAGCCTGGAGAAGAGAAGGTGTCAAGGAGAACTTGGAGCCCCTTCCAGTGCATAATGGGTGCTGAGGCCTTGGCACAACCTGCCCATAGAAGCTGGGGATACCCCATCCCTGGGAGTGTCCAAGGCCAGGTTGGATGGGGCTCTGAGCACCCTGGTCTAGTGGAAGTTGTCCCTGCCCATGGCAGGGAGGTTGCAATGAGATGACCTTTAAGGTCCCTTCACACCCAGAGCCATTCTGTGATTTTATGTGAAAACACAGAAAACATTTGTAGGAAAACTTCCAGTGCTTGTGGCTTCACCTTTTAGAGCCCATAATCAAGATTAAGCGTAAAAAAACTCCAAAAGGTGAGGGGGGGAATTATTGTTGGTGCCTCACAGCCCTGTTAGTCAGTACTATGATTTCCTGGTAATGGCATTCTAATTTATGGCTTCTGAAGTTAGAAGTCATCTAATATATCATCACAGCCCACTAAGAGATATTAAGTTTGTTTTATTTGGTACTTAAAAACAAAATAAAAATATTTCTGCAGTATAATAAAAAGTGCATTTCTCCCTTTTCCATCAAGTCAAAATTCTCTGTAAAGAAAATAGTATCATTCTATCACAGAGAACAGATGGTGAATAGCAGGTATGCAAACTGTTCATACTACTCTTCTTTATTTCACCTTCCACTGTAATTACATTTCATGCCAGATTCCAAATGAAGTATTGAATTCATACATCAGAATTTGGTAGAGATTAATTTTACAAGGCTTTAAACATTAGTTCAATTTTGTGACATTTTGAGTGTAATTCATACACATCTCAAAGTGTGCCAGATACTTAGAGGTATATCAAAAAATGCAACAGACTTATCACAGTTTATAACCACAAATGAAATTCCCAAATAAACAATGAAAGATAAGTAAAAAAGCAGTGAATTTTGCTTGCATCTGGCTAATGCCTCCATTAATCTTCATTAGTAATTTCTAATATTAAGAGCAGGGAAGGTAGGATTTATAGCCATTTTCAAAGAAGAGCCAACAGAAATTAGTTGGATTGGGCCAGTGGATCAGTACCAAGAATAGAGGAAGAAAAGATAGGGCAGAGCCTTTAAAAGTGGCAAATGAAGGATTTCTGCAGATGAAGTGTACTAGAAGGAGATACAGAAAGACATTAAGGTGTGCATGTCCATGAAGGCAAATGGACAAATTTTGTAGGAAGGTCAACAAAAGAACTTGAAGAAGAATGGGATTTGATCCAAGTGAAAGGTAAGATAGAAATCAGCTTAGGAAAAAAATCAGGAGCCAAAAGAGAACGTATTGCTTATCTATAACTTTTGAAGGGCTTGTATATTTGTTTTTTGGACATTGTAGAGAAAATACAATTGTGTGAATTTTTGGACTGAATGGCAGTGGGAAAAGTTGGACAACAAACAGTAAGCCAGAAAAAAGAGGATAAACTTACAGGCTTAATGAGCATCAAGGAAGAGAAGGAACTTTAAAATGCCTGAGTTTCACAGTTTGCTGGCATGTGGTTTTCCTTCTGCAGGGGGATATTGAGGAAGTTCAGCTGGTGAGGGAAAGGCAGCTGTGAGCAAAGCAGAGTGGAAATGAAGAAGTTAAATTGCTGAGTTTGTAACGGGTGGTTGGAGATGTGGAAGTGTGTCATGACATGGGAATGGAGGAAAACAAGAAGCGTATGGCATTTCTGAAAGCTGGAGAACAGGTGGTTTTCAGGAAGGGAGGGTGGGCAGTCACGCTACAACGGAAGGGAGGATGAGCTTGCTGGTGACTTTCCTGGCAGTGCTGTAAGCCATTTCTATGGACAAGGGGGAAAAGAAAGCAGATTTTACAGGGGGAGAGAGAATTGACTGAGTAAGGCCACAACAAATGAGATTGTGGTTTTCTCTAACTTTTTTTTCTAACGTGTTTAAGACATATGGAGGCAAAGAAAGGAAGCATATGGAGAGGCACTTGAAAATGGGGCTGGGGTCAAGAGAGATGGTAGGGGAAACAATAACATGTTTCAGAAGCAGAGAAGGATGGTTGAAGATGTCTCATTGTTTCTTCATGTTCCTCCATCTGCCAATATCCATCTGTTGGTTTTTTGTTGTATGCTCAAATGTCAACTCCAGTAACTGTTTAATGTCAAATGGATAATCGTGTCTGTCTCCCTTTCTCAATGATTTTTGGAGGGATATAAAAATTATATCTTCCACACAGCACTGGAAGGGTGGGAAGGAAGGATCCATCCACTTGTTCTCTGCAGCCTAGAGGTTGTTGATTAAAAGATGCTGTTCTGGGAAGCAGAAAAGGTCAGATGTGAATCCATAAACCTGAGAAGGCCCCTGAACTTGTGAAGGGGGCACCCTGAAGCCCATTGAAGTGCTTAACCCCGTTCTATAAAAGGCACTGATATCATCACCAAATCCTAAAGGAAAAGCGTAACAGGAGAATCTGCCCTGGGGAAGATACTCCCTAACTCCCTGTGGGCTGGAGCTTGGTGCCAAGGTCATCCAGGAGGTGAGATGCTGAAGACACCAGTTCTTGGTGTCTCTCCATATCTGCTTCTCTCTGGGGGCCCTGGCTGCTTTTGAAGGCACCAAAGTGATTTTGTGGATGGCAGTTTGTGAACCCAGGTAGAGAAAAGCATCACCACTGGCTGTCCATCTCCTGCCTTGGCTGCAGGTCACCTCTTGCACAGCAGAGGTGGCTCCTGAAGGTGTGTGCTGGCTAGCTGAGGAGAGGCGACACCTTTTTGTGAGAGACAGGTAAGGGAGCAGAGCAGGCAGAGGATGGAGATGTGCAGTGCAACCCCACTGTGACCCACTGGAACCACTTGCCTCTCCCACAAGTTGCAGGAGCAAGAAAGGCACCCTGTTGCTGGTTCCTTGGCTTTTCCCTGTCAGGAAGGCACTTGCCCACCTTCAGGGGTCACTACACTGTGAGTAGTGTAGTGATTTAGAGATGCAGAATTAAGAGATGAGTCCCTGCATCAGCATCTTCTGGCAATGACCCACTGGGAATACCCACTCCAGCAGTCATTTTCCCTCCTGGCAAAACTCGGTGGCCAGAGCAGCCCAGAGCTGAGTCAGTCTTTCCCAGGTCACCAAGAATCAGTCCCTGCCTGCTGCATCCCCAATCTGCAGTGACATAGCTGTAATTATGATTTTCACTGTTCTGTTCATGATATTAGTATTTTTCTCGCTCTAGCCAAGACTCCTACTCTTCGTTCATGCATGAGCCTGTCATGCTATACAATTACAGTGGAGTCAGGGCCTGATCTGTACTATAATTATAACTGAGTCAGTTACAACAGGCTTGTCTCCTGACCTGCTTCCAAAATAGCCCCATATTTTTTAAAGCAAATGGGATTTTAGGTGTATTCTTCAACAACGTTAATGCACTACTCTCGTCTTGGATTTAAACTGGGCTCATTTCTGATAAAGCAACCCTTTTTTTAGCATAAGCAGGAAATGGTCCAAACTGGCTGTTCATTTACATTCACTGTCAGCTCCAAGCACCCTCTCTGAATGTCAGATATTTCCCGTTTGCATTCCCTCCCCACTTTGTGTGTTTGCTACTTCCTGGCATCCTTATCATATAGTAATGAATCATGCTGGAGTGAAGATGTCAAGTTGAGATACAGAGTGGGACTAGTTTGGTCAGTCCTTGGTAATCAGGCCTTTTAACAGGGAAATGAATTTAAATAGGTCAATGAATCTTACATGTCTGTGCATCAGGAATTGTCAGCACCGCAGACCTTGCAGTCAGGAGAAATTCTCTTTCAAGCAAAAGTTCATTGAGCAGCAAACATTTCATTTGCATTTACATTTAAAATGATGGTTTACCTCTGTGGGTTGTTGGGGGTCTTTCAATCTCTAATAAAAGATTCCTTATTTTTTACTTTTTTTCCTTAATACACAAAACAATATCTTTCAAATTAACTATGCAATCCTGTCAGAGCTAGAAAGATGCTTATGTAATCTCCCATCTCCCAAAATGCAGTTATAATTCCTAAGCTGTATTTTTTCCTAATGTCTTTTTTGGTGATGACAATGTGAAATGTTGCATTACAAAGGTAATGAAATTGCTGTTGGAGGAAAGCTTGTCCCTTGCTCCATTCTTTTAGGGTTCCTCTAGGTTAGGTCTGATAAAGTTCTTTTCTGGAAATCCCCCCAAAAAATGGGGCTAGTGGCAGTCAAAAGGATCTATTTCTGACTTCAAGCCCAATTCCCAATTCCAGCTGTTAGTCCAGGATGGCAGTACATGAAATTATTTAAAACATTATGGTCTGGTTTGGATTTCTAGGCATTTAAGTGTCATGATGAATGCACAGGTGTGGTGCACTTACATCAGTTAAAGTTTTCGTCAACTCCACTTCATCTTCTATATTTCATTTTGGGCAAGAGCTCTGAAGTTACCAACATTTGAAGCATAAAGTCAGGCTTTTTGTTGATAGTTCTTATTTTGCATTCAGTTCAACACAACTGTTGCAACAGAGATTCAGGATAAGCCTTCAGACTAAGTCTACCAAAAGTCCAGTCCTATATTCAAATTCTAAAGGTCAAGTTTGCTGCGAAGCATGTGCCACTTAAGATATCTCTCTGACATTACTTAAATATACCTGTCTTGCATAGCATTTGTCTGAGACTGTGTACATCTTAAAAAAAAAAAAAAAAAAAAGGTCTTCTCCTGGAATAAATGTTTAAAAATTGGACTAAGGTAAGACTCTTATTATGCATTCACCAATAAAAACAAAAGAGCTGTAATGTGCCCATGATATTAGGTATGCATATGTTCAAATGTTTATAATATACCAGTTATTAGAATTCAGCTGTACTTCCCATGGTGCTATATTCCATTCTTTAACATGCAAAAATGTATAAACCAGTAGTTTTTAACACGTGCTTCATTAGCTGCTCTGAAATGGCATGTGAAAATAAACCCAAAAGCAAGTCTATTGTCATTAGGCTCAAGTCTGTTATATGTTGTTTGCCCTTCACTCAGAAAATGTTTAAACTGAAAATCAGAAAGGACTGAAAACAGACAGAAGAGTACTCATGCTGAACCAGAAAGGAGGTGATGGACACTGATCTTAGCAAGATTATTGCTGTCTGCTGGCCAGTCCCACCATCTTTCACTTACAGGATGCTCTGCTTCCAATTAAGTGAGGTACAGGTTTGCACCCTGGGATCCCTCAGACCTGATGCCCCAGGATGCAGCTGCAATCCTCTCCTCCAGTCCAGCTCCAGGGAAAGCTGGCAGTGGGTGCACAGGGAAGTCGGCTCATCCTCCTGATCTGAGCTCTTGTTTTCTTGTAGTCCCCCCTCTACCTGCCCAGGCTTCTCATGTCTTGGCTGGATAATTGGATAGCACTCACTTGTCCTTCCTGTGTATGTAATATTTTGCATAACGGGATCTTGATCCAGAAAAGGAACTGCAGTAAAGCAAGTAACATCACCACAGGAAAAAAAAATACAATCCTTTAATGGTGAGTAGACTTGTTGAAGTTGATGTACAAGGGAAACACGTGTTGGTGTCCACAGAGCTCCTGGCATTGAGTGGAGCTATATGGGGCCATGGGATGACTCCAGGAGCTTGTTCATCACCACAAAGGAGATTTCCTCCTGTGTAGCTTTGATCTGGTGTATTTTCGAAGCAACACAGCCCCAAACCTAAGCTGGGTCAATACTTTGCCCTCCCTGTGTGCTGTGGCTCACACAAAAAGCCTTCCTGCAGCAAGCCCTGTTGTGGCTGCTGACGTGGCTGCTCCCCCCAGCCAGTCGTATCAGTAATGTTTCTTAGGCTCACCCAGGGTACCTATTTAAATTATAGATCTGGACTACTGCTGGCTCCCCTCCAAATCTCTGATCTAGGAGCTGTTTTTAATGATAAATTACATATGTTTAATAGCTCAGCTATTTTGTTTGGTTCCTTCAGAACTTTGAGATGAATAGGCTCCAGTCTCAGTGATTTATTGCAATTTAATTTGTCAAGTTGTTTCAGCACTTTTTCTTATGCTCCTCTGACAGCAGTTCACCTTCACAAACCAAAGATAGGTATTTCCCTTTTCTCCTCAGAGTGAAGACCCATACAGAAACTACTTGGCAACCTCTGTGAGTTCTTTCTCCTCTTTGACCTCTTTTTCTCTTGCTCAGCTGATTAAATTTTGGGATTTTCCTGTGAGCATCCAATGTTTGAATCCTATATCACTGCAATTGTTTTGTCCAATCCCTTTCAAAAGCTGATTGATCACCAGTTTAATGGTAGGTACAATTTTTGCCTGGATTTTTCTGGAAATTCTCTGCTCTACATTTACTTTTGATCTCACATTTTCTTGTGACTGTTCTCTTTTCTCAATCGTTACCCATATCTGTTTCATCTGAAATACCCTTTCCTGGACATGGATGGTCAGATGTCCGGAATTCCAAGGGAGGCTGCCTCGTCCCATCTAAGATTGGTTGCATTTCTCTCATTCATGATTGTGTTTTACAAGGGCTTTGTATTTATGCAGAAAGAAGAACTGTAGGGTACTCAGCTGGTTTCCACTTGAAAGTTCCCAATTTATAAGAGATTTCTGCTACTTGTCCCTGAGCATGTCACCTTGCAGTTAGTATAATTGAATTTAATCCAATTTATATTGCTCCATTTGTCATTTATTTCTTTCCATGTGATATCCTAATAGTCCTCTGCATTAACAGTACCTCAGCATTAACATTGTGATCAGCAAATTTCATTTGTGCATTCCTGTGTGCCAAGAACCTTAGGGAATGATTGGTAGGTTTCACGACATTTCCTTGCACCATTCTCCTGCCTCCTCATGCTTTCCATTTTGGCACTCCTTAGAAAGATCTTTATCTACAACATGGCTACTAACATGGGTTTTCTTTAGCTTAACTTCTGTGGAAACATATGGAATTCCTTGTTAAAATTTAGGTACATAAATTCTGTTGTATTCTCCCTTATATATATGTGTATTTTTACTCTTATACCCCTTTACTACCTGACAAAACCTCCCTTAAAAAATTAGTGAGGTAACAGAAACACATCTGTTTCCTCAGTATCATCAGCAACTCTTTATATTTATTTTTAAGAAGTCTTAAATGATGGTTTGCTCCCTGTGCTTGTTTTTTCTTTAGTGTGTGGGTTTTTTCAGAACTGTATGTGGTGTTAAGGTAGTGTCTCAGTCTCTACCGAGTTGTGATCACTGTGAGAGCTTTGTGTTGGTGTGCAAGGGAAAATGTGTACCCTGTTGGTTCAGGCTGTAGCTGTTTTCTCCTCCATTTCCTAATTCTTCTGTTTTATTGGTCTGGCATATGCTAACTTTGGTGTGACTGTAACTGAGTTTTCTTAAGAATACTCCAGGTTTAATTCCATGGCACGTTGATTCCTGCATTTCCATGGAGAAAAGGCTCGTGGTTTAATCCCTCAAGTGTGTCATCATTTTTGGGGGCACTTTCTCTGGAAGGACACCAGGCTTGCAGACCACTGTCACAGGGAAGTCTTGGGGCCTGGCAGGAGAACTTGCACCTACACCACAAACAAGAAACACTCCCAGCCCTCTGCAAGGTTGGCAGACTTTTAATTGCAGCACGGTGGAGATGAATCAGTTGGGTGTCAATTGCCTTGGGAACCTTCTGGGTGACTAAATCTATGTCAGATGGGGTGACAGCAGGGGGTGGGTGTGAAATGCCCTGGCAGCAGGGAGACATTCCCTAAAGGAGAAGATGAACAGCTAAATGGGTCACTGAAGGAAGGGTGGTGGGCTGAAGGGGAAACAGAGGGTGAGGGATGGTCTGCAGACCTTTTCTTGAGAGTGTGAGCTGACCCGTGACAACTTCACTGGTGACTTCAAGTGTGGTGCTCACTTCCTGAATGAGCTTCCTGTATAACTTGTTTGCTTTTAACTGGAGACTGCAGAGATTTCTTAGTAAATGGTCCTCCAAGAATTTTCTCAGGAAGCCATCCCCTCTTTCATATTAAAGATTCTATTCCTTGCAACCTTTTGGGAAATATGTCTCTAAATCTCATTGTGCATTCAAAGATTGTGGATTGGCTTGTGCTTTTGTCTTTTTGTTTGTTTGTTTGCTTATTTTTAATTAAATAGAGCCACAAGCTGGGTAATAGGAATTGGGAAACTTGAGGAGGAATGCAAAAATTTGGTCAGTTGTTAAAAAGCATTCATTGAAACAGTATAGAAAACTAGCAACTGGGTCAATTTTGAGCACTCTTTTGTGCAAATAACTCTCTGAGGTCAAGGTATTTTGCAAAATCATTCCCCTCCCTTCATATAATGATCATGGTCACAGTGCAAATGCCTGTCTTAGGTCTAGAAAACCATAATTCCTTGAGACAAGCATCACTGCATGTCCTGCCTGTGTGATGTGGGACTGGAAGTATGTTTTAATATTCCCATGTCTAAGCCTTTGAGGGAAACTCCAGAAGGTTACAAAGGTGCCTTCTGAGGAGAGGAGGTGCACACTCTGTTTTTCCCACCTCTCAGGCAGCAGGATGAAGATCAGATCATCAAACCTGGGATCTATGGCAAGGCAGGAGGTCCTTGTTCTTTCTTTCCCAGTTCTCTCCCAATTGTGACACCTGAGAGTAGCCTGTCAATGTCCAGACTCCTTTATTTCTTTCCCATGTTGTGGCCCTACCCTGGCCTGAGATGTGGATTTTTCCTATTGTCAAGCTAGATGTTGAACTGAAACTGCACTGAGTGAGAAACTCATGGGAAAACATTTTGTTTGTCTGCCCATAATGGGTAGATGTACCACAATATAGCAGAGATGCCACAGAATGTCACCTTTCTGGTCACTTCATAACCTCTGTCCATTCCTAGCTAATAAACACATCTGGTGAGAAACTCCAAAAATCTGCAGAACAGCCCCTGGCTCAGGAGGAGCTGAAGCAATAAAGGTGCTGTGGTGATGTGCCATGAGAATCCTTCAAATCCCCCTGACTCAGAGGAGGCTGGAGGCAGCTTTTGAGTCCTGTTTAAAGCCCAGGATGGGGGAGAAGATCTTGTGCTCCAGGGGCTGGTGTGCAGGTACCTTGGGGTGGCTGCCTTGGCTGCTCTGTAATGGGCAGAGGGGATCACGACTCCTCATTTTCTCTCCTGGAACTGGCCAGGAAAGGCAGAGTGTTGTGTGTGCTTTGCAGTGTGGGAGCCACTTCCCTGACTCCTGCTAGGGAATGTGTCTTTATTTGGTGTACTTCAGGATGTGTGTGCTCTCTCTGACCTCCCAACAGGGGATGTCTTACTTCAAATGGAGAGCTGATATTGTTGCTGCTGCTTGCATCCAGGCAGAATTTGGGAAGGGAAAAGCTCTTTGTCACGTAGGTTGTTATCCAAACACCACAGGTAAGCTCTTCCAACTGGAAAAAAGGAGACAGAATAAATGAGCCACCACCAGCACCACAGGATGGACACCCATGTCCACCTCTTACATAAACCTGTCCAAGACAAACCCTTTCTTATGACTTTGTCAGGTAGTGTTTATATTCCAGACTTGGCAAATAAATCTTGTGTCATTAAATAGGAAATAGTTTAGCACTTTACCAATGCTATCATAATGAATTAATTTGATATTCATGGGAATACCACATGTGCTTTCCTAGGTGTCCTACTACCATTTCACTTTCACTAATGGGCACTTGAGTCATACTTATTTTTCCCCAAAGCCACATAATGATCTATAATATTCCTGAATAATTGCGCTTTAAGTGGGAGCTAACAGGGTTGACTACTCCCAGAAATATGTCAAAATATTTTTACTATTACAAGTAGGAATGTGAATACTAACTGGACCTGCCCCAATACATTTAAATATGTGGCAAAGTTTTACAAAAGAAAGTTATAGAATGTTTTTTGAAGGTTAAAAAGTCCTCATATGTTGAGGTTTTTTTCTGAATATTTTTTATAGCCATCTGCAGAAGAACAAAATTGCTAAATTGGGTTAAAGATAAAAAAAAAAAGGAAAAGAAAAGCAAGCATAGGCTCATGTGGTACCAAAATGTAATTATTTCATAGTAGCTGAAATAACTTCACAGCCTCATTTATGCTGTTGATTGAAAATAAATGTTAGTTGCAGGTATTCTAATATCAGGCTGGTATATGCAATTTGTGGGTGGAAAGAAGCCTTAAAAACAAGTCTCCTTCTTGAATGCATGAACTTTGCTGCCTTTCTCATGAATAGGTATCCTGGAGAGGTATTTGCATCTACAGACTAGTTCTGTTTTGAGGCTGGCCTGAGTTTGCCCTGTGTTTTCCCCACAGAGCTTTTGGGAAGAACCTTGGTCCATGCTGGAGCAGCTGGGACTGGACCTCAGAGCAGGGGGATCAGGATTCCTCCCCAGAGCAGCCAGAGGGGGCCTGGCCTCACCTCAGGACCACCATGAAGTGCCAGCTGTGCAAACATCCTCTGCATCATCTCTGCTCGGGATCTGATCACAACCCCTGTTTGTTTGTGCCTTTGGCTTGGCCGCATGAGAAAGTGGGAATACCTGGCCAGCACCAGGTGCTCTCCACAGGGAATGTCTGCTGTGTTCCACCTGCTTCTGGGTGCAGCAAAATCCAGGCTTGGAGGGGAGAGGTTGCTGGAAATTATTTGTTGTGAGGCAAATCACAGCAGGCACACGGAACCCTCAGGGATGAGCTCTGCCTCATCTGCGCAGCTTTTGCATCCTGGCCACCATGGAGTTGCCAGGGAGAGCACAGAGTTGCTGCAGCTGTGTCCTTGAGTGACCCTCAATTGCCAGGTCAGACCTTGAATGAGAATGAGCCAAGAGCCACCCTGTCATGCTCACGTTAATGAAAAGGAGGAGGTCCAGGAATAGGACTGGGTAGGAGAAGTGGAGCAGGACATCTGTGTCCTCAGGAGGATCTTGTGGTTCCAGAAGGAACCACTGAAGTACGTAAGACTTCTTTAATTAAAGGATTTACCTGTAGTCTCAGGATGGAAATGACGTGCTTTGTTGTGCCTAATTGGGAGGCTGCTCTCCAGAGCCACGGCACCGACTCCCGAGCTTTGCGCGGAGAAATTTCTGCGTGCAAACCGAACGGCCGCGGCAGCCCCGTGCACGGCAGCACCTAAGGAACATCTCATTTTTATCTGATTAAGGACTGGGAAAAAAATGAGGGCAGGAGCCTTGCTCATGCATTATTGAAACGTCTGCAGTGACGCTGGCGGGGTGGCAGAGCGTGCCTGCTGGTGCTGGAGGAATGGAGGCTCTGTCTGGCGGGATGCAGGGAGCCCTGGAGAGCCCTGGGCTGTGGGGTCTGAGGAGGCTCCCAGCATCCCTGAGCTCCCTGCAGGTGGAGTATGTGGGGCAAACAGCATCAGTGATCTGCGTCCTGGGAGGTTCGGCCTGATCCAAAGGGAAATGCTGCAGGAGACAGCTATGGGTGTGTTTTCCTCTGCTTTGGGTTAGTGTTGGGTCTGGGCTGGCAGCAGCTCTCCTCTGCTACAAGACTTGTCATGGTATAAAACATCTCCTCCCTTCTGAATCACAGAACAAAGATGTGCTTCCAATCCACCCCGTTTGACAAATTCCCATCTCCTTCCTCTCATCCAGCCTTCTCCACCTCAAAACACATTTACTCTTCATATGGCTGATTAGCCCTTTCCTGCTTATATCTCTTTTTTGGAGCAATCCCCAAATTTGAGGCATCAGTATTTATCAGTAGAAAACATTTTCAGGCAGAAATACCCTACCAGCTCTAATTAAAAGTTAAGGCAGGTGACAAACCTTTGTGTGTGCATTTAAAAAGAATCCCATAAATGATGTATGTAATGGTTCAGTGTAACACACGTGGCCCTGAAAAATCAGAAATATAAGACTCTGAGTTGGAATCCGTGTTGGATTTTGCCAGGGTCTTTGCTGTGTGCCCCCTTCTCCCAGACAAGACCGTGGGGTGGGCTGGATGCGCTGGGGTTTCTGCTGTGCAAATTACAGTCTGGCAAATTAAAATGACAGAAGTGGCAATTTAAGTTAATATGCTGGGTTATGAACTCTGCTGGCAGAGGTACAGACAGGATGCCAGTTCTCCTGTGCTGACTTGTGATGGTGGCATTGGCCTCTGGGACAGGGACAGGGCAGGCAACTGGCAGTGATAACCTCATCTGCCATCCCTGCTCTATCTGATGGGAACTGGGAGTCCCAATAGGTTTTGCATCATTTGGTGAGATAAAGCAATATTGTTAATGAAACAACTGCCCTTTTGCAGTATCTCCACAAAACATCCTTGAGTGATGGAGGACCTTGAATGGAAGTTCTGTTAAACCAAACAAGTGAAATTCAACTTGAGGCAACTAAGGAGTCTGTTCTTGCATTTATAAGGTTTCAGAAGGTTTGTCAATGCATCTAGGCTGGTAAATTCTATTCTTCCCCATACTCCTTGCAATTCTGAACCAAAGTGCCACTGAAGGCTCTATCACAGAAATAAAGGCACAAAATAAATTTTGTCTTTACAGACTTCCTGTATGAAATACTGCTGTATTTATGCAGCATTTTAAAGCCTTGTTTTCCCCCTCATTTACCTTTGACACTGCAGTTCTATGCCTGGACAAACTACTTTTCAGCTGTAAGCTGGGGCCTTTTTATTCTTTGGAGTTGTGCTCAGTCCTTGGTGAAGCTGTTTTGGTGAGGAGTTACTCTTCTTTTCCCATCTTATATTTTGCTGTTTTTACATAATCATCATGATTTGGAGTAGAGGATTGAATGTGTGATCCTGAATGGTTAACAGCTGAGGAGCCTGGCAGCAATTCCCAGTGCATCCAGTTCCAGTTTGGGAACCCACACCCTGGTGTCCGTGGAAAAGAAACCCAGTTTCAGGGGCTGCACAGGAGCTGCTCTGTCATACAGTCTGGGCAGCTGGGGGATGGGAGTCCTGCATGGAAAGCAGAGTGCCCCTGTGACCTGGTGCCTTCCATCCCAAATCTTTTTTTTCATTGTAAATCCCCCAAAATGGCCTGAACTCAAGAGGCCTGAGCAATGCACTGCAGATCTATGTTCCCCTATTCCTGCTTGCATCAGTTTAAATACTGAGTTTAAGCTGAAGGCATTAATGCTGTATAATCACGATTTTTAAAACCAAAAGAACTCAAAAGAACCAAAAGAACATTGCAAATTTCAATTTTCCACCTAATAAGTGCACTTCTTTCAATTTTACAAACAAGCATATTTCAACTCCACTGCTTTAAACGACCACCCTGATATTATTAGTTTATCAGTCAACTCTGATAGGGCAAAATGCATTAAATTATATATAGAGAGAATATTAAGCAAATTTAAATGCAAGTCCAAGTAGAACATATGTAATTTTGGTTTTGAATTAATAATAATGTTACATATTTCCCATTAAGCTACATTTGCTGGATTAGGCTGAAGAAATAGTATTAAGTATCTCACCAGAGCAATTCAGTGCTCAGTTGACAAAACACACAAATGTAGTACTTCCCATATAACAGCATCTATAAAAAAAATTACTAAATTCTTTGCTTAGGAATCAACAGCTTTATTGAATGGAAACATTTCAGTCAATCCCAGTGCCTTGATAATAATATTTAAGGTGAAGAGAAACCCCTAAAGTATGTCAACAATCAGAATTAATAGTTGGGGTAGAAATGTGGGGTTGTATTTGCTTGTGGTTTTTTTCAAT
Source organism: Serinus canaria (assembly GCF_022539315.1). Lineage (NCBI taxonomy): Eukaryota > Metazoa > Chordata > Aves > Passeriformes > Fringillidae > Serinus > Serinus canaria. Next base: position 10,622,997 of record NC_066313.1, read on the forward strand.
TTCTCAGTAGCTGAGAAATACTCGATCTGAGTTTGGAAAGGGGCACCGATGTCAGTGTGAGCTCTGAAACACGACTTTTCTGGTCTCTGATCCAGTTCCTGGCCCTGGTCAAAAAAATCCAAGGAGCTGCTTTATGTTATGTTCTCTTTAAATCAAGGAAACACACCTCAGTTGCAAGCCTTTTTTCTGAATCATTCCTCCCTCCTTGCCTGCAGATGTCTGAGAGGCAGCTGGGAATCCCCAAAGACAGGAGCCTTCATGGGAGTCTGTTTCTTTGACATTTAGGGTAGACAAACAGCTCCAAGGAGCTGGGACAAATAGATCCAAAAGCTGGGTCTGGGCATAATGCTGAAAAATTGCTTCACTATGGGTTATTCTGACTATTTTTATGTGTAGCATGGGAGTGAGAACTGGATTAGGAGGCCTGGGGGTTGAATGGATTACAAACAAAAAGCATTAAGCTAATCATAGGAGTGATGTTCCTTAAGGGCAAGGATGAACAAATGGCTGAATTTTCTTTTGTCCCTGAATTACTACTATGGAACAGTAAACTAGTCAAAACAGTAGCTGTTTCCAAGCCAGGTCTGCTACATTATGCATTTCTATAAGTTTTATAAATATAGGTGTTGCTTAACACGGATTGCTTGCACGATCTTGGATGTACTCATAGAAAGGGAATTCAAGGTCAGCAGTCCCTGAAGGCTGTCAAACTATTTACAAGTTTGCTATTTATAAGGACTAGTCTGGGAGTCCTAGAAGCAATAAGTTCTTAGGCAAGCGGTTTAATTTCTGCATGACAGAAGAGCTTCTGTTTCTGTATCAGTGCCTAGATGCCATTGCAGTTCTCTTAAATTATCTTAAAATCTCTTCTGCTTTGTTATCTACATTCTAGTAGTGTCAGGCTCACCCCTAACCACTCCAAATAACCTGAAGAACAAAGAAAGCAAGAAGTATCAGTACAGCCACTGTTCTGTGCAAATTCTATAAGGGTTCAGGGATGGCAAGAGTTAATCAGAAGTTTAATGATTAATATCGAATAATAATCGATTGACTTTGGGAGTACAGCATGTTATAAAATAGCAGGCTGGAGGATTCATTGAATTTCTACAGAACACTCTCTGAAGAAAAAAAATTATTTTCTAAGGAAAGTGAAAAGTAGGGCACACTGGTTTCTGCAGACCAGAAAAAGCACATTGCTTGCTCTCATATTAGGCTTTGGAACACTCAAGTGAGGTGGAAAATGTAGAGAAAAATTTGTGACTGAACTGCAAACATCGCAGATCAGAAGGACTGGTGTACAGAATTCAGATAAGCCTCTCATGAAGAGAGAGACTAGTTGTTCCTTCCTCAGCAGTGTTACCCAAGAGTATGTACATACTGTGCCTTTTGTTCTTTTTGGGTAGGTGGATGGTACATCCTAGAAGGGCATCACTCATTCTAGGGAGTGGATCTTTGGAAGTCATCTCTCCTGGCTGTAGTACCTGAGTGAAAGCAGTCTTCAGTGCTCTTGATCTAACACCATACGTTGTCTAGACCCAGAGCACTATCCCTGTATTTGTAAAACAACAACAAAACCTTAAGCCCCGCAATCCCTCCCTCACCTTCAAAATATGAAAACCCTTGAGGAGGCATCTGGACTTGCACATTACTCGATCTATTCAGAGATTCACAAAGGAATATTTTCCAAACGCCCCATGATTCTTTCAGGACCACTGTTTGCATCATGCTAAGGCAGCAGGGAGATGGTAAACAGAACAGGGAATGCGATACAAACGCTGGCAAAAATCAGGGAAAGCAAGGTGGGAGCAATATCGCTCAAGCTGTCAGATCTGTGAGCAAGCCTCGTGAACCAGCTGAGTTATGGCAAACTCCTGCTATGAGGGAATTGCAGTAACTGAGCCTTGCACTCAAACATTTATAAGGGTGTCCTGGGATAAATAAAGGTGCAGCCTCTGTAAACTCTGCCGTGAAAACAAACACCTTTGAACCAAACCAGTTACAAGGCTCTATAAAGGATGGGCATAGCTGATGATAATTATAAGATTTGTATCTTGGTTTTCTATCTGGAGAACGACAGTCTGAGTCTTCCTGGCTGTCAAGGAGTTAAATGCACGGCCCTGGCCCGAGCTGCTGCAGAAGGCAGCTCTGGCACTACTGCAGTATCCTTGTTGGCATATGGAGCGCGCTCGGTTCAGGGTCTCCACTGGAATATACAACAAAATAGTAAAACCCCTTTGATTCCCAGGCAAAGCCTCTGCCAGCTGGGGCCAGACCTTCTTAAAACGCTGGTCATATTTTGTCAGGTAGAAGACATTCAGCCCATTGTAAGATCATACCTCATGCACTCAGACACTGCTGTGTGTCACATTGAGCTCTGTTTAGAAGAGTGATCTGGATTACAGAGACATTTCGGAAATCATGCACTTATCAAAAGTTTGAATCAGACTTGCTGTCTATAACCAAACTGAATAATCAGACTCTTGAACCATGTAATGGGTTTTCAAAAGAGCAGGGGACATGCGGGGAGACAATGATTTAGCAGAATTTCACTTGGCATTCAAGCATGCTAGCATGTCTGAAAATAAGGGATACATTATTAATTAGTTAATGTTTGCAAAGTATTTTGACTCTGGAACGTGCCAAGTGTTCTTCTTCGTTAATTTTCAGTAAATATATGACTAAGCAGTATATGTAATAAGGACACAAAATGTGGTAAGTAGACAAAAGACCTGAAAACACACAAAACATTTTAAAAAGAGAGATGCTATCAACTGGGGGAAAAAAAAATGTTCAGATCAGTGGAGTAAATATTGTGATGATGCAGCTACCAGCTATTTATTAACTCAGCACTAATGTAGGGGTATGCCTGGCAGCAGTGATGACCAGTTGAGACAGCCAACGTCCTACAAGACCCGTAAAGCTGACCTCTATCACCTTTTCTCCTCTGGTGCTAAATTTGGCACAGCCCAGACTCAGCAAACCTTCTCTTACCTTCTGGGTCTGCCTAATGCCTGCTTTAGGAGCAGCGTGCACTTCTGCAGCTGTAATAAAGTCTGGAAGACCACTTCTCGGTGGCGGTCACAACCCCTGAGTGGCTGCGGGGAGGTGCGCTCACACCAGGGCCCGGCAGCACAAGCTGCTGCACGCTCTTCCCCTCCCTGGTCGTTCTCACATCCCCATCTGTTCCTCTCCAGTCTCTCAAGTGGGAAATAAACTGAGTTAGAGTCAAACTGTCAAACTCATAATATTCGAGTGGGTTGAATGTCACACCGGCGGAATTCATGCAATCCATATTTCATTCAGCGCAATAAATATGCAGTCTTGCACAGATCTTAGAAATCAATTATGCTTTTTTCAGGAAGGTTTGAAGAAACAGTAGGGGCACTTCGGCAAAATGATTTCTTGCCTCCTTTTCCAATGAAGTAACTTTTTAGTGCTATGATCGCAAGGTCTCGATTCCTGAAAACAAGCTCGTAAGTGCGTGCCTTGGCCATCTGCTGCTGCCCTTAAGTCAAAGTCATGGTCCTCAGTTTACAACATCATACTTGGAAGTTTATGACGTTACAAATACAGGATTGACACTTTTGTTGACAGCCAGCCAATAGGATCAAATGAATTAAGCAACAAGCCATGTCCTTGAAAACTTTGGCTGTAAAGACGAAGACCTGGTGGGAGCCTTTCTCACTGGAAGGAGCTAGCGCTGCCCTCACAGGTGGTTAGCATGTCAGAAAATTGTCATGAGCACTCCAAAAATAACTATGAATGATCTTGTAGCTTTCTGACATACTTGTAATTATTTTTTTCAAACATGCTTTCTCTTTCCATGTCAGCTGCTCTGCACTTTGAATTGGATACATACATGATAGTTTTTGACCTAGGCTAAAGGACCAAAACGATAAATCAGCTACTAAGGCCAGACACACAGCTGGTGTAATTGGACTTTACATTTATACAGCCAAGGGATCTAAGCCAAATTTCTCCCAGCTATGGCCACCACCATATACTTCTCATGCAGCAGGATTCTCTGTGGCTGAACTTTTATCATATATGGAATATTCCAATTGGTAGCAAAAGACCTATTGATGTGCAGAGCATAACCTGCGTCTACCAGTGTGGCAGGTATTTAATAAGAGTAGTTTGGAGCCTTTCAAAAATCTAGAGAAAGTCCCTCATCTGTGAGAAATCAGCAAAATATTGCTGGTTATACTGTTTTAAAGTCTAGATATAGTGACAGGGTCCCAATGGTTTTACTCTGTCCAAGAGAAATCATGTTCCTGCAGCTGCCCCCACTGACTTTTTGAAAGTATAGAATTTTTCACTTTGTTTTAATGAACCAGCAGATAATTTGGAAAAACATAACAAGCAGCAGCTTGGAGGATGTTTTAGTGGTGCCAGGAATCTCCCTGGACAGCATCACCTGCAGAACAGGGGACACAGTGAGTGCAAACCCAGCATCAGCTGGGCATAGAGACCAGCCTTGGGGAAACACCTTGGAAGGTTCCTGTTTTGGAAGTTAGAGATTTTCATGAGGGATTTTAAGCAAGGATGTTGGATCATTCATTGTTTGAAACTGTTTTGAAGTCACTGCCAGCATGTTTCCCCTTACAGAGAGCTATTTCTATTAACAAGAAGCATTATCCTATTTTGACCTACAGGTGAAAACAAAAGAATTGTGAGACACAGAACAATTTTATCTATCTTTCTAGAATGAATTAATCTGTTAATATTATTTTGACGGGCAAAATTAAGAGTTTTCTAGAAGAATTTTTTTTCTTAATATATTTAATTGCCCAAATAATTGCATAGAAAGAAGAAATAACAGCCTTTAGTTATGATCCCCACTTTAAAAGACAGAAAATCTGCTTTGTTTTTAGGAAGAGCTTTAATAGGTTGTTTTATTTTTTGGTAACTTATAAATAACATTTTATTTTGATTAGAAAAATATTAATTCAAACAAAAATTTAATGAATCAAATGCCTGTAGCTATTTCTAGCAGAAACAGGTTTGCTTTCGTGGAAAAAATGCTGATGCTGAAAGGTAGGTCACTGGTCCTGTGCCATTTTGAAGTTTCATTTGATGGCTTCAATGTAAATTCAAGCGACAGTGCTAGAGATAGGGACCAGAGGAGGGCAAGATTTTGGTTTTTAGTTTAATTTGACTCCAGTAAAATTTAGTTATGATTCTCTTACTGATAAAGGAAAAAAGGTCCTGTTGCAGGACCATAAGAGGGATTTTTCTTGTCTGGCTATTGTTAGAGGGAAGCACTGTGCTGGTCTAATCAGCAGAGAGTTATTGCAGTTTTCTGTCTGTTCTGGAGTGTCAGGAATGGGTCTGTATGTGGGAGGGTTTTTTTTTAACAGAAAGGGTAATATTTTGAAAAGTGAAATGGAAACCTCTCCCTCCTTGCAGAAATGTCCTAAATTCTTTGTTCCTTGAAATTAAATTCTGATTCACTTCTGAAATGAAGGCTGTGACTTCCTACATGACTTGGGGGACTTTTAAATGTTTGACCTAACAAGTCCTGCTGCACTCCCATGATCCTCCAAAGCTTCATTCACATGACAAACACCAGCTTTAAGATTTATTTTTTTTTTAATGGTTCCTTTTGAATGATGCATTTAGCAACCAACAGGCACTGCCGCCAACCCCCCCGTGTCTCAGGCAATGTCACTGTCTCCATGATCTGCATCTGTGGCAGATGTGTTGAATGCATCAACATTTACAATGTGAGTCTCCTGTGGCCATGGGAGGCGCAGTGTGGGATGGGCTGTCCTCACAGCCAGGGCTGACTTTGTTCTGTCTGCACGATGTCTAACTCACAGGGGGTCCTGAGCTGTGACTGGGCTCCAAAATGCAGCAAAATGGTACAGTATTAAAACAGCATTACTGTTTCATGCCCATGCTACAAAGAAGCATCTATTGCAAGCCTTAGAAAGGAAAAAAAAAAACAAAACAAAACAAAAACTAGGAAGGAGGAAATAGCAGAAGGCTCTTTTTTCTACATCACAAGCCACCTAGAGAATATGTCTGCGTGTTTCACTTGGTTGTTTATTTTGCATTATGATATCTGACATATCAGAAGACATGAAAGGCGTTTGCGAGCCTAAGACACAAAGTAAAATGGCGCTTGAAAATGATTCTTTGTGAAGGCTTATTTTTGTTTTGTTGCACATGAGGCTAGTCAAGCAGACAGGTTTATTTTAACTCTCTAACAAAATTTAGGGACTGGAGACAAACAATTGTCTGCTATTATCATTCCTGCCGCCAAAATTCATTAGGTTCAGGAGCATCAACTAAATCGTGTGCTAGAAGGGAGCACGCAGCTTCCTACACTATTGCTGGAGACGTGACCCCTGGAGCCAGTGGAGTGTCCACACAGATCCAGGAGAATCCATGGCCTATTAAAAAGTAAAATATCTCAAACCATAACCTTCCTGCAATTCATTGTAAACAGGCCATTTCTGCAGCTGCATGTTTCTGTCTGCAAAAGACCTTGCTTGTCATGAACCTTGTATCCAGCTTAGCTTTTTAGGGTCTGCACTTCATCAAAAAGTAAACTCATTCTCCAGCATGCTAGTATTGCCAGCCTGAGAGAGGCAGGAGGCTGATGAGCCTGGGTACACAGAGTTAAAAGGTGCCCTTTTAACATGAGTTAAACTGATTTTTATTTCTTCTGAGGTCTCAGTTGTGGAGAAAGGAAGCTAGCTGGAAAAGTCAGCCTGGCCTCAGCAAAATAAACTGCTTTAGAAAATGTAGGCCCAGATCCCTGGGATGTATCTGACTCATGAAATGAATTTGAGTAGAAGAAAATTGTTTAATGACTTTGCTGCCTTTTGTTCTGCAAAGTAGTCAGGGTCTTGTTTGACTAATGACAACTGAAAACCACAGGTAGCTGTGAATGCTATTAACTCCTTATGTGGCTGGGGCTTTTTCCAGATATTCACTTTTCCATCATCTTTGCATCAGAGAGATGTGAAGCAACAGCAGCATAATTTGAAGCCCTGTATATTAAAAACCATGGAGCATAGGGGTGCATTCATGTTTGTTGTGTCTGCAAACTCTGGGAAGCTGGCGGCTTTGCTGAGCTGGAATCTGTTGGAGTGAACTATTCTGACATCCATGGAACTTTTTTTAATCCCTGTAGAGTGAATATATAAAAGTAATCACTTAAAAGAAGCTCTGTTTGTAGAGTGGCTAAAGAAGATAAGGGGGAAAGGTAATCTGGAATTAGAGTTTAGTGCTTCTGGAGAAGGGATTAAGGGCTGGATGGTGTCAGCTCCTGCAAACCCAGAGAGGAATCAAGGTGTGTCCAAAGGGTGATGACTCAGACTCCTTAAGAACAGAGCCAAGATGGGGATGCACCATCTGCCCACAGAGATGTTCTGGAAATGCCCAGTTTGCCAGTAAGAGTGACAATAATGCCTGCTGGAACAAGCAACGAGCTGACATCACAGGTCATGGTGTGATACTGGGGACTCTGGGGTGATCTCCAACTGGAGACACTCCTCAAGCTGTCCCTGCCTGCACAGGGCAGTGTCTGACACCCATCCCTAGGCAGGATAACCTCCTGCTTGTATCCATGCATGGAGGTCAAAAGGAAACACAGAAAGGGAGCCAGCAACTGGGACAAAGAGGGGGATGGAACATGCTGAAGCCATCCATGGGTTAGTCTTTGAAGCTGGGAACCAAAATGCAATAACAAAGAAATCAAAGGTCAACTTCTATGTCAGGAAATGTTGGCAAAAAAACTTGTTTCCCTTAACAAAGGTAAATACTATCCTCAATAACAATATCATGGCAGGGGTGAATTGTTTCCTTCAAGGAGCCTTCAGTTTTAACTACTTCTACATACACACACATACATGTAAATGTAAATATTTGTGTTTGAGTAGCACATGGACAAAAGAGACATTAAAATAATCAATCAATCAATAAAAAATTAAGAGGGCTTTCAGATTCTCACTAGTAGTCTTACAGAACCAAAGAATGTACAGGACACCAGGCTTTGTGAACAGCCCTTAGGAGTTCATCTCCATTGTGTGACTGATGCCTCCTACCTAGGGCCGAGAATAGTTTTTTAAAAAACAGCACGAAAATTCCACAGGCATTTCCATCACTCTATAGATTACAACAAATACTCTGTGTTTGCCAGCAGCCAAGACTATTAGCAGATGCTGACTGTACAATGATGACCACTGTAAGTGGATGCTTATTTAAGGGACGTTTTCAGGAAATGGCCTGCTCTTAGGAACAGCCTATAAGTGAAAATGCACTTTGCAAGATTTTTACATCTTGCTGGCCTGCCTTGTGCCATTTTACAGCCAAGGAAATGTTAATGTGTAATAGAAATAGCATTTAGGAGAAGCCTAGAATACTGTTCCTTATAATATAGCCCGGTATTATTATTCAAGACAGGTCTTCTCACAGAGCAATTTAAGACCCCCAAAATTACCCATCATTACACAGCCAGTCCATTTAACATTCTGAAGCTAATCACACAACAACCTACCCTTTCAGAGGAGATACAAAACCTCGCTTGGGTTTTAAGTTCTGATTACAAGATGAGGTTCCAATTGAGAATTTCAGCTGTAAACCAAATGACCTTCAATGACCGCAGACTGGAAAACCTGGTGACTAATCTAAATACATTTCCAGGCAAGGGGGAAAAAAAAACCACCCAGCTCTTGTTTCTAGTCCTCCACATTATTAGGGGAATGACAAAGACAAGCAGAATGTGAAAAAAGTCATGACTCCAGTGACCTTCATGTCTTTGTCCCAGAAAGGTCAGAAGTAATCAGCAAAACTTTAACTAGAGTTCAAATTCAGCTTTGCTGTCCTTAGAGGCTGGTCAAATTAAATATTCTGTTCTTGTGCTCCATAAACAGCCTCAGTAATTGGTGATGTTTCCCAGCATTGGCTATGAAGATGTATTGGCATGAGCTGAAATTCAGAGAGAGACAGTACTTCACATGGCATGTGGCAGATATAACCAAATCCTGATTTCAGCTTGTAATGCTGGAAATCACAATCACATTCCTTAAAATGAGATCATACCAGGATATGAGCACGTACCAGAATGTCTAGGACATGACTTTACAGTTTGTCATGCTTGTCATCCGAGGCAAAACACCTATTGTCAATATCTGGGAAAAAAAATCTTGTGAAACGGAAAGGCATCAAGCAAGCCAAAGTCTGCAAGAGTAAGCCATGTGAAAATAGGAAATACAGTGAGTAATCTGGAAGAGAGAGCTCATAGGGATTTTCTGACCTTGGCCTGGAATGCTTTGTCCTTTTCCTCCTTCTGCATGTCACAAGGCTTATTTATTTATTGAATATCCATCGTGATTAAAGCTGTAGGAATGACCATGTTTGATCAGACCACAGGAGACCACAGTTTCCAGCATCATACTATTAGTGAGCAGAAGTTTAGAGAAAGCTTAAGGAGCTAAGAAAGAAATAAACATTTATTCTTGAAAAAATTCTCCTTCTTGCTCTGGACAATAAGGAATTGCCTTACTATGTAGGAAGGTACAACCTCTCCAGTAGGATTTTTAGAAATCCTGGGCTTACACCTTGAGAGTTTCCTGTTGTCCACATTAATATTTTGTCAGATTGTGAATCTTACTGAACATCTGATGCAAATTATGGCCTCAGGAAACAATGCAACAGATTAATTTTGAGTGCAGTGAACACATGCATATTTCTCAACATATTTTTATTTTGTTTATCATTTGTGTAGCTACCCATTCTGATTCAAAGGTTTATATGCAGCACCTTGTGTTTTGGATGCTTCTCTTCAGTCAGTCTTCACAATAAGGATCCAAGTGCCTGGCAGTTCTTCACTCCCCATTTGTGAACCTCCTCAGTGCAGGCTTTTGGGGGATTGGAAGCCAGCACATGTAAGTATTAAAGTCTGTAATTGAGTTTTATATACCAGCGTGTACTGGTGTCAACAGGCTTCTGGAATCCTGTAGGGAACATTAAAAATGAAAAACATATTTCAAAATTAAGTAAAGGAACCATTAAATGCTCTTTTCTCCTGCAGAAACTTAAAAATCATGGCACTTACCTTGAACTTTAAAAGGCTCCTTCCTTCTTATGCATTCAGATACTGAGTTGCATTTCCTGTGTCTTGAAACGTATGAGAGTGGACATCCTGTGCTGCACAGCATCAGTAGAATTGCAGCTGTCAATGAAAGACACCTGCAACATCCAGTTTTACAGCTGTTGAAATGGTGACCAGTATTTCTGAAAAACATGGAATTTGGGAAGAGTGAGAGATTCTGGCCCAGGATTCAAAATCAATATCTGCATAGTCTGCTTCGAGCCCTGCTGGCTTCAGTGAGTGCATGTGAAAATGTGCATTTATCCTGAATAAAGGAGACAAAGCCAATCTTTTGTGCATGCTCTAGTGCTGCTAGTGCCTGCACATTCTGCAGACACATTTGGTAACCAGGACTTCCCCAGCAAAATGTTTTGTATGTTAGACAATGGGAAAAGTATTTCAACTTTTCCTTGCATGTATCTCTCTTGAAGGAGACAGGGTGAGAACATCTGAAACAGAGCAGGGTAAAAGTGTGAGTAGCCATCAAGGGACAGGGACAAAATACTTTCCTTTAGCCTTCCAGTTTTCACTCTACCTTTGCTTTCTGTAGGTGATGTAGGAAATAATGGATCAGAAATATATACACATATTTATCTACATATACACACACTGACTCTCTTTATATATATAAATATATATATTATATTAATATTGGCCCTGTTGGTTCAAAGGTAGCCACTGTGAAATAAATGCAACAGTGCTCACCACATTTTCCAAAATTATTTTAGGAAAGTGATTGGGTATAAGGTAATACATCCCATGATATATATATAATAAGCTCTGTGCAATGTCACTGCAATTATCAATATAGTATGAGCCATACAAAAAATAAAAAGATGCTGTATTGTTGACATAAGATTCATGATTACTTAAAATGGCATTTCCTTTAAAATGACAGAGTGAATTTGTTAAGCTCTTACTAAGGAGAGACAGACGAATGTTCTTAGAAATGAGATCACAAACTTTATCTGTCCTCTTTAGCTTCCTCAATTTAGGAAGAAATTTAATATTGTTTTGCATCTACAACTGCATGCAGTCTTTGCCCAATGCATGAAAGTATGTTTATTATTAAGTTCAAATATTCACAGAGAAAAAAGGTGCTCATATCTTAATGGTGGCTTTAACTCTCAGGAAACTATGTACTTGTTGCAGTTGAGAGCTATCAATGCTAAATAATGTTGTAGTCACTGAAGATCACATTCTAGTACTGTCTAGGAAAAAAAAAGTAGTCTCACCTGATGTAAATATTTAGCTAAAATCAGGACATAATTACATTACATGATTAAATAATTTTAAACCCACTTTAGGACAGGAACTTCAGTACTGGGTAATGGCTAGATCCTAGAGTTTTATCCTTCTCTTATCTCCAGGCACTGCAGAAACTAGAAACCATTACAACAGGACAAAAGATCACCATTACAGAGTTATTAGAAGGGGCAGGAACATCAGGAGCATGCTGGTGTTCTGTTTTTAAAAACAAATGACCCATTAATTCACAAAAACAACCCCATTACAGGAGTAACAAACTCAGTTTACACTAATGTCCCTATCAACATTACTCAGGCCCAAACTTGATTTAATTTGGAAAAGGAATGAGTAAAGCTTGGGGTAATGGCAACCTATTAGACCATGCAGACCTTAATAATACATTTAAGAAAGTGTGCTGAGTGACAGGAACATCAAAAGAGAAACCAAGAGAATAAACTGCAGAATAAAGGAGAATTTCTGTCTGAAATCGTACCAGAGAAGGCAGAAGGAGCAACACAGGCAGAAGGAGCATGTGCCTAACTGTAAGTGAGAGAGAATAATCACATTAATGTCTGTTTCCCTAAATAGTTTCAGTTTGTTTCTTTATTCTATTTTTACTGAATCTGATTTCTATTCAGGTTCAATTAATAATAATGAACCTAAAATTAATTTGCGTTATCATTTACAATGGATGCTTTGATCATGTATGTAGTTGGAACTATAATGCATACATTACCATATTATGCAAATTGCATTGTCAGTGTCAGCTACATCTGTATATCATTTCTTCACACCCCAATCCTGTGTATTGTTTCTCTTGTACAGCCTAGTAGAGGGAGAATCTGGGGAGATACTACCAAGGGAAACATTGCTACAGGTGTGCCCTCCTCTTATGTTCTCCCTCTAAACGTCCAGTGTTAGCACCAGGCAGGGAAGAACTTCAACACAGGTGTCTTGTTTGTGTCCTTTATGAAATTATTCTCCTGCATTGAGCTCACACAGGCAACCAAGCCCAAATACTACCTTTTTTTGTTTTTAACACAAGTGTCTCTCAAGCAAAACTTGTAACTGCTTGCAGCATAAATCTGTTGAGAATCTGACCTAAAAAAGAAAGCCAAGCCAACACTACAATGTACGTAAAAATCTGATTTTTAGGTCAAACTTATGCATTCATGACACTGAACATGCTGGGAGAAATGTTGCACATCAATGGGTAATGGAGCCACTCAACTCTCCCTCAGCTGATTACTTTTTGCCACTGGCCAAATGTTGTAGTGCAGTGAGCAGGCCCAGAACTATTAGTAGTTTACATTTTTATACTGCCTTTCATCTTGTGAAATACTCCCCTGCTTTACAAGTTGATAGAAAGCATTTAATGATTGTTTAATCTATATACAGTGCTGAAACTCTGTGGTGAGACACAGGAAAGATTTAGCAGGCTAGAATAAGAGAGCTGTTTTGGAGAGGAAATGAAGACTACAGTGTCCACTTGAAACAAAGATGGGAGAATGCAATTTTGAAGTTTGGCATCTGGCCAGGTCATCAGAGTTAACACACTTTACAGATATAATTACTGCAGTAGGATCTTTAATGAGCAAAGTGGTCAGAACTTTGCTTTAACATGTCACCCAAAAATGCACTTGGGTCACACCTTGCATCTTATCATGCTGACTCACAGGCTAACAAGCAGATGAGATCCTCTTCATTCATTTTTCTTTCTTTTAGTTAGAGCCCTAGGTAAATCTCAAACATGAATCTAACAGCCAAACTCTGTCAAAAGAAAATTTTGCATCACTTCTAATTGCATGAAAAGTTTGCATGAAAACCTGTCCCTCCAGCCAAGCTGAGGATCATATAAGTTTAGATTCTTCCTCCCACAGATAAATTACTTCAGAGTGCCCCTACAGGCTTGGTCCTGCCTTCCAAAGAGATGATGGTGAAATTCCTCCCGTGAGGTCACTAGGCCCCCAGAAGATGATTAATTTGGCCATTTCACTGTGCTTAGTCTGTGTGACAGGAGATAAGAGCAGTGCCCGAGGAAAGGGAAGGGGATGAGTGGGACTGCCCCTTTTTCTTGCCAGCAAGCTGCTTGGTTGGATCATCCTTTCTTTTGAAACCTCTTGGCTAAGAACTGGGTCTATTTGCACTGCTGCTTTCCTTCCCAGGATACCCTGGGACGTGATGCATGCAGAATATTTGGGGTGAAGGAATTTAGCTTGGTGTTATCTGGTGAATGACAAACATTGAGTATTGTCAGAATGAGGTATTCCTGTGAGTCCTCAGCAAAGTGTTAATCTGATTAAACTTCTAAAAATTGATATACATGAAACAGAAGAGCATATTAATATTGTCAACAAAATTCAGTTCTTAGTCACTCAAATGCAAACGTCAGATATTTGTTGCTCAGTATGCAATTAAAAATGATCTGATCACCCTCCAAGCAGAGAACTGACAAAAACATGGGGTGAGGAAACGTTTTTGGTTTATCTTCTGCATATAGGAAGATGCTGATAAGAGGGAAGAATCATTTTAGTTCTGCATAGATAAAAAGATCATTCTTGGCAGAGTAGATTAATGTACCTGTCTATACAAGCATAGAGGAAGAATGAAGAAGGGAAATAGATTAGTGTTCTGCTGCACATGGGACAATCAAATATGATCTTTGGATTGGCAACTGGACTAATAATAATCACTGCAATAAACCAGGGCTTTTATATCTATGATATGCAGTACTAGCTATAAGATAGGTGCTTCTTAGCAATAATGAGCTGGATTCTTCATCACTCATCACCTTGTGTAATTATTGTGCTGAGTTCAAAACAAATCCATTGTGCTACCAATCAGATTTTTTTTTTCCTTTCATGTTGTGTTTTTCTTGCAAGGGCATAATGACTACTCACAGAGTAGACAATGAAGAACCAAGGCTTAATATATTTATTTTCTATGTAAGAATAAGGAAAATGTAAGAGATCTAATGGATGAGTGCAATAGCTTGGACAAGAGCTGTAATTTAAAGTTTAGTTTAGGTATTTAGATGTTGCCAGAGCCAAACCTGTGGTTAAAAAACTCCAAGAAAGAAAGAAAAATGGGTAAAAAAAAAGCGATCTGGCTTAATACCAAATAATACTTTTTCTTCTTTCATAATGATTTATTAGAAGTTGTATTAGTAAAAGCACACACAGCAATACTGAATAACATTAAGACAAGTAAACTGTAACAAACTCAGTAATTTAAAACTCAAAACATCTGATCAAGTAGCATCTTAAATCTGGGATGATTTTTTTTAATTGGCCAATTTGGTTTTAGTTGAATTTTTTTCTAAAGTACTGTGGCTACAGCTGAAGTGAGGATAATCAAGGTAAATTATGAAAATAACCTAGGTATATGGTAAAGGTCAACAGAAAGTCTTGTTAAGATCTGTTTTTTATGAAGATATCCTGTCTGTACTGCCAAAATGGATTAATATTATAACACAACAGATCCTGTCAATTGAAAGAAAATGAAATATTATCATATTAGTGCAAAGATACTGATTGTGACAATTAATAGTGTGAAATCAAGAAAATATCAAACTTTATTTGATAATTTCTTCATTTACATTTTTCTAGCACAGGTCAGGAAAAGGTGAGCTATTTACTTTTTTTTTTTCTGTTGTTGGCTTGTGGACAGGAATTTTAGTCTTGAGAACAGAAATTGTTAGATTTGTAACTATTTCTTTAAGAGGAATTTTCCTGTCTAATTCTTACCTCATGTACTACATTGAGCTTTAGAGTTAATGTGGCTTTTATCCACTAGCTCTGAACTAGGAATGGAGGGTGAAGGAGTTGCCCACATGTTTCTGCAACCACCTGTTTTCCAAGGTTACTGACTATGTAAATAAAAGTTACTCTGTGAACATGAACAGTCTTGGGCTCACTTGTTTGTCTTTCAGCCTAAAACTACAAAGGGAACTTCCTTGCAGGGAAGTAGCGACAAAGGTTTAGTTATTTCCCACAATATTTTGTATAGGCTGAGCACACCAGTATATGAAAACTGTCTTAGAGCTGAACATTTCCAGGGAGTTTCAATGCTCTTGTGTTATGGCAGTAGAGTAAAGCCAGGGCAGAGACCTCATTCCTAAAATCCTTCTAAATGTTCTTGCATGGTCAAGTCCCACTGGCAATTATGCCAACAGCTACCAATGAGGTTCTAAAGAAACTTTCTTCAGGAATAAAAAAACCACTCCTCCATTTCAAAACATCACAGGCCTTGAATTGAACAAAACAGAAGCTGGGAAAGAATACTTACTCACCCTGTGGCCGTGCTCTGAAGGACTTTGGTGTCCTTCTGTCTGCGAGGGCTTTTATCTTCAGTGATGATTTGAATCCCTGGAAAGACATACCTGTGACTGAAGTGATCTGAGACATAAATCTGACAGGACAAAATATGGCATGCAGTATAACCCTCAATACCCTCTACATAAATTAGAAACTGTGTGAGCCCATTTAAAGCACTTCCCACACGTTTTCAGCTCTTGCGACTTACAAACCACAGCAAATACCAAGTATGGAAGTGTTCTGTACTCACCAGCTGCTCCTTCCTGAGTGACCACCTGAAATTGTAATGGTGTCAAAAGCATGCCAGAAGGCTAACCCAAAACTCAGCTTTTCATCTTGCCTCAATCTGTGAAGAAGACAGTGAAAACTGTAACGAGGATACCCAGGTTAGTGAGAAGTCTGATCAGGGTTTAATGTTAACAAGAACAGTCATCACGCAAAACACAGCCCCACTTTTCTGGACGTTTCACCAGAAAAACTGCACAAACAGGTTGGTGTCTGATGTGCAAGAGCTAGCACTTCTGTAATTTTCCAGTGACAGAAAACCAGTTACCACCAGCTGAAATACATTAGCAGTTTCAGTAATTAGTAGGCATAGCCCTTTCTTGTCAGTTCTACGGGCCATATCCTCAGCTGGCGTAAATCAATGGCACTCTGGGCACTGGAACTGTATTACTTTACTCACCTTGAAATAGTTATGCATACTAATTACTGCCTTACCCATTACTGCTCTTGTCAATTCAGACACCTGATTTACACCAGGTGAGTTTGTTCCATATATTTAGGAGTTTCTGCACATTCCTTCAAGAATCTGTAGAGTCAAATAAACTTTCCAAATAAGCCAGGCACATGCTTTCCATTATCTGTCAAATCAATGCTCAGTGAAGTGACACCGTTGCACATAAATCATGACTGCAATTATTAAATCAAGCTGAGTTTGTCTTGTGTTCCTTCCATTGTTGGGTAGAGTTAACCACGGAAGAGCAGGAGAACAGGCACGTCAGGATTGTTGGGATGGAAGAAGGAGTTAAAAGCCCCACCCAAGCTCTCACAACCTAACCTTTGGAGCATGCAGCTGATAATGCGAAACAGAACATAATGCCCTGGAGGAGATACATCTGGAGGTCAGCTCAGTCAGCTACTGTGGAACTGTTCCAACAAAGCAATCAAATATCTAGCAAAACCTATAAAAAAAAATCACATCTTTGGTATATAGACATCCAACCTGAGCTGGACGAGGGTAGAGAAGCCAGCTTTTGTTTTCATACCCCTGTCAGGCAACCTAAGAGCTGAGTTTTCTCTCCACAAACACAAAGTGAGGTTTTTAACTGCAGCTTATTAAGGCTCAGTTTGTCTAACCCATGCATAATAAATTCATGTGTCAAGATCGAAGTTGATTGTTCATCAGAGAAAAATGAGACAAGATAATCCACTTTGCTGGAAACGTAATGCTTTAGGAATGTTACAAACTAGTGCAAATGTTTAACTCCCTGTGCCTCATGGGTGGTTATATAACAAAACACCCATTCAGGGGCTGATTCTTATCTCTGGCTTGCATAAGGCCATGTCTAGACAAGGATTTGAAGGTGTGTTGTTTGAAAGTGTTCACAGAGTGGTCTAGTTGGCAGATCAGGAAGCCTCCCCTTTCCTCCCCTCACTTACTGAACATTCATGCATGTGGAATGGGTGAAGTGTGGGTCCCTCTCCCTCAATTTTTGGTTCGAGGTGGTGATTTGTCCACCCTGGGGTCAGAATGTGACTTCAGAGGGTTGAGGGAGCAAAGGGTCATCTCCCTGCCCACATCCAAACCAGAGCTTTCAGAAAGTCTAAGGATTTGCATATCTAGGCTTTTCAGCATTATTTCCATACATCCACCTGCATGCCTCACAGATGACATACAGAGGTATCCCGTATAAGATTTGATGGTACTTTGCCTTTGTAAAGCAGTACTAGAAATAAAGGATGACTTTCCAGTGATGGGTAACCCTTTGACAGTATCCCCTTTACAGGAAAATCCTTCCAGTGCTGATTTCCTCTTCCATTGTACCTATCCAGGTATATAATTTTTGGTTTTTTATTACCTCATTTGCAGTGAACTTGACTCAGCCATCCACTCATACACCTCATGTTGTTGGGAGAACTATTCAGTGGAAAAGCTGGAAAATTTACACAAACTTCTCCATAACACGTGAACTAGGTGTCTAAGAATCCATCCCACTTAATTTCTTTTAAAGCAGTGCATTAAGTTTACAGTCTGTGCTTCGTCCATCTCTGATTTTCCCCTTTTTATATCATCATCAGCAGCATATGGCAATGGTGAGAATCCTTACAGAGGCGTGCCCACACGTGCCCATCTGTGGCTTGCTCCATTGCTCCATAACACTGGGCTATGATATTACTCTCACAAGCAACTTCTAAGAGCAGCAATATTTTTAACACTCACTTTTTGCATATTTTCCCTTCTCTTTAATTTTGTTCTTGGGGTTTTTATTCTTAAGAGCACCTAAGTATTTAAAATTTACTTTTGTCAATTATTTTATTATTGCTTTAATTTTCAAGTGTACCTCAGAGGATTAAGGAAAAATAACTATTTTATTTATAGATAATACTCTACTATAGTTCTAAAACTTATAAAGACACATTTCTAGTCAATAAAGGTAAGAAAACATGACTGTGTAAATGCAAAGTTTTCCTTTTTATAAGCACATTTAATTCTGTTTTCACATTTATAAAACAAGAAGTAGGGGGAGGAAAAAGAACTGGGTAAAGTTTAAACCACATTCAAAGGGAAATCAGGTTAGAGATCAAACTGCTGATGAGAAATATGAGAAATCCTGCCCTGCTGAAATACATGGGAAGGTAATTATTTTCCAAGGGCTGGGAGTTTACCTTTTTTTTTTTTTTTAAATGAAACACATATGTAGATGTACATGCATAGATATTTGGTTTTCTTCTGTATGCACATGCATAGATATTTGGTTTTCTTCTGTAGTAAAGTAAGAATGGCCAGGGCAGTTGTGATAGTTGTAATGGAGTTTTCTCTATGCACACACTTTAAATCTGGTGTGATGACCCATGGTTTACAGTGTCATTAGGAAGGTTGAGACCATGAGGTAACTTTTAAGAAATGTGGTGTGCTGCCATATCTGGAACATATCAACTCTCAGTAGAAATATATTTTTAATAAAGAGAAGTACTTTAGAGGTTTCTCTCTTGATATAGGCCTAAGTTCAGCCAGCTAAGTTCAATCACAAAGCTGACTTCTAGCCTTCCAGTACACAATAGGATTTTAATGTTTAAAGTTAGGTGCAATGTATAAAGTTAGGTTAAAGTTTGAAGGCGAAAGATGTTTCGCTGTGGCTCCTGTTCAGTGTGGTACTGAACGGGAGCCACAGCAAAAACATCTTTCATTTGAGATGAAAATCCCTGTTTTAAATTTTCTTCCTTGAACTCTGGCTCCAATTTGAGAATGCAGTGGCGATGTTCAGGTTTCTGTGTGGAGCCCAGCAGGAACGTCAGCAGTTCTGCTTCACTGCCGAGTATCAATAGTGCACAGAGATCAGAGCTCAGAGCCAGCACTTAGGAGGGGCAACCTTGTCAGTCAGCACTTGACTGCTTTGCTCTGTTCTTGACCAGCCCATGCAATTCACATCGCCCTCAAGGTAAGATGAGTGGGTGGATCATGGAAGTGTACAAACAGCCTTCAGGATAATAATTCAACTCCCCTCCTTTTACCTTGAAGCAGTATATTTCCACACACAATCAAAGTGCATAAGACAATATTCAATTTAAAGAGGTGCTCAGACTAGGACGGGTTGTATTTAAGAAGCAGAGAGCAGTCTGCATTTTATAAATAATGCAGTGGCTTGTGGTTGCAAGACAAGCCCTGGATCTACAGACAAATGATGCAGAATTCCTGGCCTGTCTGCAGGCTACTGTGAGTGAAAGCTCATGAAGGGACTGGGCAGATGAAGAGATAAGTACCACTGCTGAGCCTGTATTCTCCCAGAGCACAAGGGCTGCTTCTGGCCTTGCCAAACTGGTGCTACATTGGGAATGGGGTGCAGCAGAGTCTCTTCTGCCCTTGCATTAATAGGTGGAGGGAGTTGGGCTCTTGTGTGCCAGAAATGGGGCAGGGACTTCACCTCCCCAGTGAGGAATCTGTCTTCAAGGCATGATGCAGCCCTTCCTCTGAATTTCAATCTTCCTTCTGGAATTTCAAACTTTCTGACCTTTAGCACAAGGAAAGTCATCAGATAACCAATATATACTAGAAGACCTCTACATAAAAGATTTCTCAGCTCTGTCTCTCTAACTTAGGGAAATACTTAATGGAAAAATATCACCACTTGTCACAACTTTTGTGTTCCCCTTTCAATTGCAGTAGCTGACAAACACCTAAAAGTTGCTTGCTAAAAGTGAGTAACTTCTTCAGTGTGGTGTAACACCCTACAAAAAGATCATCTCAGATCTGATTCTGCCTGTCACACTTACCAGTTATGCTGCTTGTCTCAAACTGGCTTTGTGTCTTCAGTGTCCATGTCCCTGAGCTGTCTACTGACATGTCAACAGATAGGACAGAAAGAAAATATGAAGAAAAAATATCCTACAGCAAATAACAATGCAGTCCATTATGTCACTGCTAAAATATTTATAAGAAAGGTTTATTGTGCTTTTTAAAAAAAAATAATATTAAAGAACTCGTGTAATTAAATGTGATGCAGAAACCATGCTGTTTGGTAGAGGTATTGACTTCACTGTTCTCATTCTCCCAAGCTTAATATAAAATTAATCATTAATTTTCAAGCCAGTAACTTTTTCACCAATGAAAACACGGGTTGTTTAGGTCTGAGTCAGTGAGATATTAACACCACAACAACATAGATTTATATTGTCATAAAGTCATTCAGCTCCAAATGTGGCTCCTTTTTAATAAAACTGCCTGTATTTTTGAGCTACATCACAGCCAAAGCTGAATGCTCAAAAGCTTTTTGCCAGTGTCATAGTCGATATAAATTGTCTGTTCTCACTGCACTTACTTGTCTTAGCAAATTGTGGGCCCAAATCCTCAGCAGGCACAACCAGAGCCCGCAGAGCTGCACAGCTTGGATCTCTAGTGGATGTAGCCCCTTCCTATAGATTTCCTGCTTGAATAAACTGTTGTGTATTGAGAATACTAGGCATAATCCCAGTTGCTCTGGGGACTGGAACTCACACGAGGTTTATCTAGTATTAACAGTTATTTGACCTTTCTTGGCAGAGTAAGAAGAAAATGCTCTTTTACATACTCTTATGCAAACCTCTTAAATATTAAATGAGCTGTGCACAGAACTTTTCCTGTGTGAAGGACCAATAATACTTTGGACCTCACTCGAAAACTGGGTCACTTTGACCTTGCGTAAATGAAATCTTACATTTCACCAATTTTTCACGTGCTTGTTCCGTCTTGAGCAAAAACCTCAGAATCAAATAAGCACCAGCTTCAATGTAGAGGATGATTAACTTAAGGAGTTCTTGGCTTCTTCTTCAAGAAGGTTAACATGACCTTGAATGGCAAGAGAATGATACGGATTTGTATTGTTCAATCTTATGAAGACTGCTGTTATAAGAAGTCCACCTACAAACTTTATTTTTAAGCCCTAACGAAGAGACATTTCTCTCCCACTGCTTTTTTGAGATTATTACTCTATCTACAAACTGAAAAAAATCAGTCAGCTGGCTCTTTTCTATCTTACTGTCACTCAGCCAAATTCATGCACGTATTTCCCATTTGCTTCAGCGAGAGTTTTGTCGATGGCAGCGCCGTAAATTCTACCTCCACCTTGTCTCTAATTGGCACCAACATCAAATGCCAAAGGATGTCCTTGGAAAATCAAGAAACCAAGAAGTGGAAATGCACAGTTAAATCCAGTTCTCTGCTGTACATATAGTTGTCTATTAATTTCTTTTAGCTTATTCCACATCAGGGCTCTTTTCTTTCCTTTTTAAAGACATCACTAAAGTCATGCTAACATGAATGAGGCAAAATTAGGCATATAAGTGAAAGTGAAGTCAAAGCTTAGCTGAAGAATTCCTACATAGGACTTAGAGCTTGACACAGTGGTCACTGAAGCATTTCTAAAGGTCATTGTCTGATATGATCTTTTCATAATTATTAGTGAAATGAAGGCATCTTTATTCTGCTCTGCTTAGTAGCAATGCTTACATAAAACAGGGATTATTCACAGCTCCTTTCCTTTTGAAAATGGGCATTTTTTAATTTCTTTAAGGGAGAAATAAGGCACACCCAGTATGAATCAAGCTGAAAACAATTGATTGAGGCTCATGTGCCAGCCAAACAGTGCAACTTGTAGTTGTAATTTGTACAGAAGGTCTATTTTGAACAGCAATGCCATCAGTTTAGGGAGGAAAAATCCCAGAAGTTAAATCCTATTGATGATGGAAGAGTAAGAATTATTCCAAATCATGGTAATGCCCTTAATTCTGTGTCAATAGCCATTCTAGTCATAGGTGCATATTTACAGCTCTTCCTTCAGGAAAGACATTCTCCTTTTGTGGCACTGGGAAAAAGATGCTTCTTGATAAAGCTGCAATGTCCTTTCAGCTGAAAAGTGGAAAAGCAGTCAGATTCTTTCAATCCACATCTGTTTAACTTCTGATAGAACCTTCTCCACATTGCTTTCTAACCTCATTTGTACACTGCTGAAATCCTCATTAGAGTCAAAATAAAAATGCACTTTCTTAAGCTGACTTTAGGAAAACCAGCTTCTTGACCGGGATATATCAGAATGTTTAACACAGTTGATAGTCTCAAAATTGTTATGGGTGTTGTTTTGGAACATATTTAT
This sequence comes from Serinus canaria, assembly GCF_022539315.1. NCBI lineage: Eukaryota > Metazoa > Chordata > Aves > Passeriformes > Fringillidae > Serinus > Serinus canaria. Next base: position 10,645,514 of record NC_066313.1, read on the forward strand.
GTGAAAATAATATAGATGAGCTCTGGTTATAGCTGAGACCCCCACTGTGCACAAAAAAATCTACCTAAGAGGGTCAAAAGGGAAATACTTATACTAAGGAGAAAAATCAAGTGGTAGAAAAGAGAAAACTTAAATAAAGTATTAGAAGGAAGAGAAGGCAATGAATCCATCTGGTCTATGGGAAAGATAGGAAGAGAAATGGAACCTCTACAGTTTGTTTATTCAGACTAAGTTTCAAGCCAGTGAGTAGATTCAGTGAAGTCAAGAACACAACTCACATCTCACAGTAAAGCATTTACATAAGTCCATTGCAGGACTGATTAATCTTGCATGTTTCAGGAGGTGTTCTAGTGCTCTCAAGACGAATTACCTGAAACTAAAACAGATGGGTGGATAAATCAGAGGTAGAGATCTACGAGCAATTTTTTGTCTCATGATAATTTACATGTAATCAAGCTGACTTTTGATGGTAAAGTTATTCAAATGTTCATTAAAGTATTCCACATAAAAAATACACTTACAGTTTCTGTGTGTGAGTTACCTGATAAGAGTGTATTTGATTAAAATGGGCTGTTGACAGGGAAGATTCTGCCAGAGTCACTGTGTGAAAGGTGATTGTTTATTTCTACTCACAGATGTGATTTTTCAGACCAGTTCTCAGGAGAAAAGTAACAGTTTTCAGAAGCAGATTCATTGTGTTCAACAATTTCTTTTTAATTCTTAAGAGAATAAACATTTTGGATCTGAAAGCAAGTTAGCATGACTGCAAGTTTGAACAGCTTTAGGAAATTTTACCCATGTTAGCATTCTCATTTCACCACTGCAAACCTAGTTTCTTCTTGCCCAAAAATGAAAGGAGCTTGGACACTTTGATTTGAAGCCTACAATTGTGTGTGTTGAAAGAAGAGGGCCATGGTTTCTACATGCAGTTGGAAGGGCTAACTTTTTTGGTTTTAATATTAATTTCATTTGCCTGCAAACAGTATAAAGATGAGCCATTTACAAACATTTCTTCATAGAAAGAATTGCTTGCAACTTTCAGTTTGAAAACAGGAGTTTTCCTGTTGCTGTTTTTAAAGAAAGTGTGTTTTCTGATAGGATTCTCCACCAATATAGATCATCTGGATCTTTTAGGAGAGTAATTCACATAGTTAAGCCAGTTAGCAGCTGTTTGGATTTTGTGATTTTTTTTTTTTTCACAGACAGCAAAACTGTCTCCATCTTTTTTTGTCTTCCACAGACTGATGGAATAAGGCTCTGTACATGCACATGCTCACAGGTGGCTGCCTGGAAATGCTTCTGTTGGCTTTCCTGGAGTGAAATGGCAAGGGATGAGTGGATGTGGGACTGAGGCCTAAAGAATTCTGGGAGCTCTCATTTGAATGAAAATTAGTATATCTTATACAGCTCTTTTCTCAGAAGGACCTCATTTTTCTAACTCTAACATGTCACCTCCAGCTGCTTTAACACCCTCACTTTTGGTTATTAGGAAAGCTCTAATCCAGAATTAAACAGCTGAGCACAGAACTTTTTTTCTAAAAGTAGGCAGGGGTTTGTTTAAAAGGAACAGAAGGAGAAGCAAAGAGATGGGACATTAATGAATGGCACAGTGGACTACTGCCACTGCCCTGCAGAAACAAAGGGCTCTGTGCAAGAATTCCCTCCTCTGGCGTGTGATGGACCTTCTGACCTGGGATCACAATGGCTCACAGACAGAAACAAGAGAGGAAGCAAGAAATCTCATCATTTCTTTTCCCCGTGGGATAAACAGCATTTTATTCTACCTTTAACCCTGGCAGGAGACACCGCTACTTAGCAAACAAATCTATATTAAGTGCACTTGCTGGAATTATTTACAGCATCATTTGTTCCAGAAAATGACACTAATAATATATTGCTGAAATCAGAAAATGGAATTTGACACGAATATAACCTTCTGAGTAGTAAAAAGCATCTCTCCTTAATCAGCATCCCTTGTTAAGGAATTCCCTCTTTTCCTGTCCCCAAAGAGAAGGAAAATACCATTGTTCTCCTATAATATCCTTTTTTGACTCACAGACAAGCTACTTTTGGCACTCTGGCTTCAACCATACATGACTCTACAGAAAGCAAGAACAATTCTCCTGATCCTTCTCAATATATTTTTGAGGAAAGCAAAAGGTCCACTCCACTGTTCAGAGATCACTTTGTCTGCAGAAATAAGGATTCATGTGCACAGCTTCTAGCAGTGGAGAATACTCTGCAGGTGTTCACTTCTGACAGCAAATAATATTACTTGTTAACCAATGAAAATGGAAATTTTCACATCAAAAATGTGGGGATCTTTTTTAAAGTATCCTCAGAATTTACATCTTCTGGTTGCTTCTTCCTCCAGTCTCCAGATATGCCTGTATAACTTAACTTCCATGTAATCTGTCAGGAGTTTATTCAGGAAATAGAGATGTCCTGCTGGCCAAATCTGTTTTTGTAATGGTAACCCTGCAGGTTGTATGCTACTAGCACAGTTTTTATGCCAAGGAGTTCCTGCATTAAAAGGGGGAGGTTAAAAGTCAGTCCTGCCTTGCAGCTGCTTTTAGTGAGCTTTGGCAAAGGTTCACCAGTCTGTCCATAAATGTACGCTGTCATTGCTATATGGGAGCATTAATCAATGTTATCTGCTGCAGAACTGTCCTGCATTGTGATTTTGACAGGAACTGCAGACAGGATCACTTGTTCCTATTATTTCTCATAATTTTAGTAAAGCAGCAGTAAAACTTACTTTATTTTGAGAGTTAATTTCAACAGTGAGCATTCTTTCAGCAGAGGGTAAGAAAACGGCCCTGATTATACTTCCTCTCCAGAAACTCCTCCTATGAACAGAATAAGGTGATACCAATTGGTGACACCAATTACCTCTCTCTGTTTTGGAAGGCTTAGAATTTTTTGTTATTTAAATAATATCCAGCTACAGTAAGAGTTTCTTAAGAGGTGCAGTTACTAGGACATAAAATATACAACAGAGTGTGCTTTTTTGTGTATAGCAGTTTTACAGAGGACTCCGTTTTCCCACTGCAAAATGGAGATAGCACAAGACAAACATGAGATTTTTTTTACAAGGGAAGAAAGTCACTGTTATTTTCAGGTCTACACTTTTAACACATGAAAAATATTCTTTTTATCTACTGAATCACTTAAATGCTTGGATGTACCTTAGGAAAACCCCAGTTATCCTCATGGATATAGGAACCCAGGGGTCTTGATAGAGATAGCTTGAGCAGCACCATGCTGATACCTAAAGCAGCCAAATGAAATCACCCACCCAGATGTCATTTTTTTTGAGAATGAGAGGAAGAGGAAAGGTTTCACCAGGAGCTATATTCTCCTCATGTTCCTAAGAAAGAGATAGTAGAATGTCATGCTCAGCAGGTGGCAGAGACATAGTGTGAGTATAAATGGACACAGTTTTCAGAATATGGGGAGCTGACGTCCTGTGTCCATTGGAGGATGTATAGTTGCTGAGATACAGAAATTATAAAGGAACATAGTAATGTTTAGATGAAAAAATTAGACAATCTGCTTATGGCTTTAAAGCAGACATAATTTTGTGCCATCATCTGAACACCCAGGTTCTAAAAAAGCCATTTTTCTCCTTTTGTTGTCTAAGGTGATCAATATAATATCATTTTGAAGCTTAGTGTGTATCATAGCACTTGTGTGCTTGACATATATATGTAGAATTTACATATTTCTTTCCAACTATTAAAAACCCCCCGACACTTTCAACACACCTCTTCTATTTTTCTTATTGTTACCATTATTGATTTAATCTTGTCATCTTATAAACCAGTTCCTCAGTAATGTTGGTCGTGTACAAATAGATAGTCCCTGACACAAGTGACTTATATTTTAATTGGACGGTTCCTATCTTGTGAAAAAAAATATATATTTATGCTCTAACATCACCATCCTTCTTTTAGCTCACCAGTAACATCCTACTAAGACATGCCAAAATGATTTTCAAATAGTGCTGAATCAGCCAATCCTCTTCAACAGCCATTTTTGCAGCAGAACCAACCTGTGCAATGCCAGCAGCCTGCCTTGTTTTCCTCAGGATTTGAAAGAAGTTCACTCAGATTTGGGCAAGTCCTACTGCCTCTTTACACAAAGTGGGAAAATCCAGAACCAAATTCAACAGCAAAGTAAGAGCAGAGAAATCCAATCAAGGAGGAGTTAAGATATGGGAGACCTGACTGCAGCTGGTACTCACTGAAACTTCTGCTTGAAGAGGAAAAAAATATGTGTTAGGTTCAGCTGGTACCTTAATCCTGTGAAAACAGTATTTACCCTCTATGGAAGCAGAAAGGAGAGGTTCTTGTGTTCTGGAAACCTTTCATAAAGAAAACTTATGCCCTTGAAAACAAAAGGGAACTCAAGTCTGTGTCCTTTGATATCGACCTCTTTCCATTGCAGATGACAGTGAGCCCTCCTTGTTTTGTGCTCTGTAACAGAACTCAATTACATGTAAGGAAAATAGATCTGTTTTCAAAATTAAATGTATTACCTGTAATAAGAAGCTTTCTGTTGTTTGAGTATAGAAAGATAATAGATTGTTCTAATGTCCTGTCCCTTGCTGAGGCCACAGTCTAGTAGTCCTGTCTGGTTGGGGCAGAACAAAAGGTTAAGCCTTCCTCACTGTCTCTCTGCTCTTGTGTAGAGACCAAAAATTGGTGCTGCTTTTGGATGAAAATGTTGCAAATGAGGTTTTGCCAGAGAAAAGATCTTAAGCCTCCTCTTAGAATGGAGGATGTGCTGCCCTGTTTTACCTTGTCATAACCTGTTTTACAATCTTCTTATAAGAGGAATTTAATTTTGAAAGGTTTTTCTGGCCATGTTGTCATACTCTTTGTTCCTAGTTCATTGTGCTATTTATTCTTAATTTGCTTCATCAGTCTTGCCATGAATCAGGAATTACCATTGCATCAATCTGTGTGGTCCTCATTATAAAGACAGGACTGTAATTAGCCATTTGTCCCTGTGATATGTAGAATGCTGTATTAAGCATCTCAGAGAAATAGATTAATTTTAACTGGTTGAAACAAGGGTTGCACTGCCTTGTCTATCAATGCAACTTTTCTACATTTTTAGATAAAAAAAAGCATAGCTGGTCTTAGCAGTGTTTTTGTTAGCCATACAATCATGATGCTAATTTGAAGCCGATTATAGACTTTTATTGACTGAACACAAGCTGAAATTTGCTGACCAAAAAAGGGTGTGTTTTTACCTGTAGGGATGACCTAGTCAAGAAAATAAATAAATGGGAAAGATGGGCTTAGTGCAAACATTTATCATGTCCTTAGATGATGCCTCAACTTTTCCTACACCAAAAGTTTCCTAACCTTCATATATACCAGTATTTAGCAAGTTAAATATTTAATCTTACAATTGTGGAAGAACATGGGGCATAGCAAGTACAACTCATTCCACTCTTACTTGCTGAAATTTATCTGCTGCAAAGGATTAGCTGCTGTATTCACCAAAAAACGAAGCTCTTGTTTTCAAATGAAGAGGTTAATTGGCTTTGTACAAAATATGCTTATATAGCACATATTACTAATATTGCTTTTGTGAAGGCTCATTACAAAGGAATCTAAAATTGTCTTTTATTACCATTTTTACAAGCACCTGTCCTTGACCAAAAATTATACTTAGAGAGCCCATGCTAGCATGTCATTATGACTGCTTAACTAGTCTTTGGCAACCTCAGTGGTTCTGTTGTTATACTCCAATTGTGTTTCCAGGTGTAGGCCTTTGAGTTGCTTCTTCCTTTTTTTTTTCTTTTATTTTGTTATTAGAGTCATGGCAGCACTGATGATCTTCCACTTGCTTATACTGTGACACTACAGATTATGAACAGGGTTTGAATTCTCAGTGATATAAAAAGGTTTTGCATCAGTTTAAGAAAGATGTGTGTCTCATTATGTACCCATGTACAATCTAAATAAAGACACACATTATATATCTGCTTGCCAACTGAGAAACATGCACTTGCAACTTCTATTTAATATTTCATGAGTACACATACATGATATGATCCTTTTGGCAAAGATTTTAACAGTTTGGTGGTCTCTGCCTATGTAGGTTATTTTTCTACCATGGTTCTCTGCAGGCACATAAAAGCTTGGTTTGACAGATAGCTGGCTGGAATTATTCTACATTTGTCTGAAAAATCATCCTTGAATTTGTCCATGGCAATAAAATTAACTACGTTTACAAAAACAGAAATTTTATCAGTGATCATGGATCTTCTGTTTCTAAGTACTCTGTTCCCACTGTCAATAACTCAAGAGTTTTGAGAACTTCTAGTCCAAAGAAATTCTTCTTGACTCTCTAACTCCTTGATTTTGCTTACTAATTTTCATCTTAATTGTGATGGGTTTTATGTTTCCCTAATTAATATACAATTATGTCTCATCCAACAACTTTGCTAAATTATTTCTTGGATGAATTCTTAGTGAGTACCTTAGTGATACTTCTTTATTTTATTGTTTTTAATTCATTTCAAAGAATCTTAGGTAGCTGATGGTAAATAATGTATATTTTCTCAAGTTTGTCTCCAGTGCCATATGATGAATAGTAGTGAAGTGTTAATTTTATTTTCTCTATACATAACCATATTACTGGAAAAAATCAAAAAAAAGGCAAAACCTCATTTAGACAGTTGAAGAATAAGCAACATCAGAGTTCTTCAAGCATTAGATTTGTCACTGGTGATAACTATCCCTTTCTTTCACAGCCTATGAAACTTTCAGGGAAGCCTCCACACATGTCATATAAAAGTCACAGGCACTGTGGACTTTTATCATCAGCAAACAATGGGCCAGATCCTCAGTGTATTGAGATTTCTCTCAGCTCCATCTATGTTGATGAAGCTTTTCAGCTCACAACAGCCACAGGTCTGGCCCATTGATTCCAGCATGATGGTCTTTCACAGATTTTATAGAATTTGCTATTCTAATTTAAACTTCTTGTGTACCTAGACCCACCCCTCCAACAAATAAAAAAGGAAACAAAGAAGAGATTAAAAATGCTTAAGCAGTGAGTGCTGCAGAGTAGGCAATAAAGTTTAAGAGTCATTATTCCTGCTGGTTCCATCCCAGGTTAGTAGGGAAGTGTGGATACACTTGTTGTTGGAAACATCTGTACAACCAGCTTGCTCTCAGACTTTCTGTGTGGTTGTGTTTAAAGGGCAACTCAGACTATATAAACTGAGAGGGCTGCCAAAACCATTTTCTTCAGCCAGTCACAGTGTGACATGGTTTAAGGATGTGTAGGGTGGATAAAGCTTCAGCACCCTAGTTCCTCCTCCTGGCAAATCTCCAGTGAGGTAGATGTCTCTCCTCTTCTTACCTGTAGCCAGGATCTGTCTTGGCTGGTTAAAGTCCAAGATTTCTCTCTCATGTAAGGCCAGAATTATTTTTATAACATGAATTTCCTTTTAAAACCATCTTGGAAAAAAGTGAGAGCTAGATCCAAGTTTTTCCTCTAAGTTTATCCTGTCAAAAAAGAGTTTAATGGTGTAAGGACTGAGAGGCACTAGGTCAAAAAAATATATATTAACAAGCAACTTAACCAGCTTAGCTGATCCTTTAAAAAAATTCTTTGCACTGAGCAAGAAGCACATTATTTCTAAATAAATTAGAACCAGAACACAAAGGGATATTTACTGCTACATAAAAGGAGAAAATGAACTGAAAGGGCAATATGCTGTACTAAGACTATTTGAATATATGCAGTTTTAATGACAGTTCTAAACCAGCAACTGTTCAATTAAATACAATCTGTCATGGTGGGGAGAGAGGGACACAATCATGCTAAAGAAAGACATTTCATAGCAAATGGTAACTTTTCACTGGCTTAAAACCTGTGTGTGTGGTGTTTAAAGAACATTAGACAATTACAGAAATTTAAAAAATTATGAGCTTGTAAATGGATTTTCTTTCTATTATTCATTCCTTTTTAGGCTGTTTCTGCAGTGCAGAACACACATTTTCCTTTATTTGCCCTTTCAATTCTTGGAGAATGCTTGTCTTTCTGAAAGTTATGCAATAAAGTTATATTTGCTTCCAGTTCACCAATAATTCCAGCTGAGAGCATCTCCTAATGTTATTCAGATATTTAGGTCTTAATGGTTTTTTACCTGCCCAAAACTCCATCTGCCCTGCATGTTTGTGCAGCATTACACAGCACAGTGCAGTACATTTCCTTCACACCTTGTGGTCAGTCAGGACTCACTGCAGAAACAGTGCTGTTCACATGAAGAAGGCATAGGCATTGCCATAGTTTCATAAAGGCATTGCAGTCTAAAAACCACCAAGTAAAGTTCAAAGAAGAAAGGATAGCAAGGAGTGTAGGGGTAAAAATAAAAGACCATGATGTTCCCAAGAGCTAAGGGCATCATGTATCTCAAGGAGGATTATATTATACGTTCCAGAAGTTAAAAATAATTGGCATTCAATAGAAAATGGAAGCAGGGAAGAGAAATCTTTTTTGGGGGCATATTCTTATAAGAGCACAACAGTAAAACCCCATTATACCTACTTACCATTTTTCTGCAATTTGGAATGTGTCTATCATTAGCAAAACCAGCCAGCTTAATCACATTAGACCAAAGCTTTTGGGGGACATTTAAGTCTTCATGTCTCTCAAGTGTCCTGATTTAATTGGGACATCCTGAACTTTCACAGTAAATCAGAATTCCAGCTGTCCTAGAACCAGCAGGCAAATTCTCACTTTACCTTACTCTCCCCCTATGCTGGCACCTTCCAGAGGGTAAACAGAGGTCTGATAAGATATGGACACAGAAATGTCAGATGTCACTCTATTTAAATACAAAGGCATTTTAAGGTTGGTTACTTGGGCAGAACTGCTTGTGCATATAAATTGCCAGTTCCAGTGGATTAAAAGCAAGAAAAATACTGTTTGGATTAATATATATGCAATTCAATTACACTTTCACTTTAAAACCACTCTAGGAGCTTCTGTTTTCCATGCCTTGTGCTTGGAAACAATGCTGATTTAACATGCCAAGTCCATTTACTTCTTGTCTAATTTCAATGATTATTTGTATGAAACTCACTGAGAATTTTTGCTTGACTTTTTTTTCATTAGAAAGTGCCTAGTCATAGAAATTTGTGCCAAGAAGTATCTGTTTCAATGACAGCTTATTCAGGAAACATTTCTCTGCTTATGGTGGGGAAGAACATTTGGTCAAGAGTAGAAATAGAGCTCAGAGTAACCAAAAGCACACCAAAATGGGAAACCTTACCACTCCAAGCATTCCATTCTAAGGTTTCTTATATTTTAAAAGAGGACTTTCACAGCACTGGCAGTTATTTGGCATTCCTTTAATTTTTCTATGGACAATCATTGGAATACAGTCCTAAATTACATGTATGCATATAAAAAATATTTTTAGGAAGAGAAATCCATTTTACATGCAGCTTCTGAATATTTTTAGCTGTGAGATTGACTTGTGTGTTCAGTGGAAACCCCTGTGGTTGAGTACTGTTGCCTTTTAACCATGTGCCTCTTGGCAAAAAGCGCTTCAAAACATGGAACATGGAAATTCAACTTCAGTACAACACAAGAGTAGAAGAATTTAAATACAAAGTGGAGTAGCAACAAATAGTAATAAATAAATATAGATATTTAGCATGGAAACCTAGCCAAGGGAATTCACCCAGTGTTAATACAGGAAGATTCTTCCTCCGTGAATGTTTCCTGTGACCGATCATATTTCTCTTAAGCTACACCCCACGTGGTCATTTTTCAGCTGCACCAAGGATCACAGCAGCTTTACTTCTGGCTCTGTGCAAGTAGGAAGAGCTAGAGAAGCTCTGAGAGAGGTGAACCATGTCCCAGACCTTTGGGAAGTGCCCACCCAGCTGGGTTTCACTGCAGTATTTGTGCAGCCGCTCAGAGCCTGGCGTTGTTTCCCGGCTGCAGAGCTCTCACCCAGGAGCAGTCGCTTCTTTCCCTCCAGCTGCAGCACTATAAACATGCACAGGGCCAGGAGAGCTGGAGTTGCTGCCTGCAGGGGTTTGTGCCTCTTTGCAGCCACCTGCAGAGCAGGATAAGGTGCCAGCATGGTCACTACCCTGGAGGAGAAAGCCTGCCCTGCCCTGTCACAGCTTCCAGCCGTGAGGTCCAGTGCACTCCGAGGATGGGACAGGAGAAACAGGCCAGGGGGGAAAGTAAGACCCATTAGTGCAGTAGTTTTAATTGTACTGTAGAATCCTTGAAAGCAGCTTTTGAGAAGCCCAGCTGAGAATTTACTGCATGTCTAGGGGTGATTCTGCTGCTGAGAATGCTGAGCCCGTAGTGAAAGCAGTGGTGGGGAGTCTAAATTCCCACCCTGTACATGATGGTCTTGTTTGGAAGGTGTTAGAACTCAGCTAAAAATATACAGTTTCTGCCTCTCAGGAAATAATTATTCAGTGGATAAATTATTAAAGCAGCTAAGTTTAGGTGGGTATTTAGGAGGCCTTCTCTAGGCAATGAAGGTCCTCTTCTTGATCTGTCTGTGCTCCATCTGTGGAATTGCATTGTCCTGTTTTCTCAAGTTTGCCCTTCTTCTGCCATTTCTGCTTTATGGTTAAATGCTTTTACTTGGCTGTTTAACTTTCCCTCTAAAACACTTCAAATTTTTTAGTTTGGGATGTAAGGTTATATAATTCATTATTTTTTTAATGTTCAGTCATCAACCAGGGAAATGTAATACTTGTAGATTATATTCCATTTTCTTTGCTTATCATTCTTTTTGTATTAAATACTCAATATAATGATGCATTGTACTAATTAGCTGAAAGGTACCACAGGTATTAACTATATTACATTGATGTCTCATTGCATAATCTAAAAGTAGAAATCTGTATCTTTCCTGATGTCCTTCACAGCTTTGTGTATTGCTCCAAAGTTTGAGCCCAAATCAGTCATCCTTTTGTTAACTTAAATAATAATATTTATTTGTCTTGTCTGTTAGGATCTAGACAGCTTGATTCTTTCTGCCTTTTGCCCTTTTAGCTTTCCAACTTTATTTTTCAGAGTTTTTAAGATAAGTAATGCAAGAAATCCTAGTAGCAAAAGTAATTGATGCATCTGTTCTCCTGAGCTTTAGGAGAGCTTGAATATAAGGTTGCATTTTCACTGGTAAAAAAAAACCCAAAAAACAAGCCACAGAACCACCACAATATAAAAATCTTAGTTTTTCTTTGGAATCGTGTTTTCTTAGATTTCAGTAGCTGGCCATGGTATCTCTGAACTGCTCAAGATACGGTGGCATGTCCTTGACTGTATAGCTAAGGGCTCCACTTGGCTCTCAACTACACAAACTATGGTCTATATCCACACTGAAAGTAAAAAAAAAAAAAAAAAGTTAAGGATGTCTTCTTTATGTATAAGCATCAAACTTACTGTTGAACTCAGATTTTTGATTCAATGAGGATCAATAAAGGAAGCAACATCATCACCCATTGAATCTCACCAGGAAAGCAGAACCAGGTCCTGATGATCCCACAGATCAGTGGGATTACCTCCTTTCAACACAGTGGATATTAATAGGCATTTTTCTGTCTCTAAGGAATATGTCTTTGGTAAATTTCCTGGCTGGATTTCTGTGGAAGTCTTAAAGAAAAAATGTGTGATTGTGGCAGTTCTTCACGCTGATCATGATGGTGCCAGGCTCCATGTGTGCAGTGAATCCTGTCTTTCCTCAGAGAGAAATAATCACTTTCAGTAGCTTAAAAAGCTTCATTTGATCTTAGTTAATGAAACATCTTGCAGGATGCAGTAGCATGAGGCCTCTGAAGGGCGGGGCAGGGTAGGGAGTATGGAGGGTTTCAGCAAGAAATCTGTGATGTTGATAGAGGGGTTCTTCCTATTTGTTGGACTGGAATTGTACCTCCAAACCATAGCTGGGATGGATTAATCCTGACCTTTCTTAAAAGCTCGATTGATTTTCTTTATATCAGGAATATGTGTAGAGCAAGGAATGGTTATTGCTATAATCTAGCTCCAAAATTGTGGTTTGGGATCAATTAGTAGGTCATGAAGAGCTTCTGGAAGGATATGGCTCAGCACAGCTTCCTAGTAAAGCATCATGTCTGTATTCCAAAGGTGTGAGTGCCCTCCTGCTCCCTGCCAATAAAATATCCACTTCACATGGCCTATGTAAAATAGCTGTTTATTACAGTGGCACTTTCCTCTGCTAAACCTGAGACAATCAATCTTATGGGTTTTAAAAGCCTTCATTTTTTAATTAACATTAGTGCCAATCTACCTGGAAGAAATGTGGAATTTTCCTTGCCATTTAATCTTATGTGATGTTCACAGTGTAAAACCAAACAGCAAGTACTCTGCAAGTTCTTAGAACCCAGGACTTGTCCCTGACCAATAGAGTAAGATCAGACTTTGAAAATGGATGGGAGGGGATATTACATTCTAAATTTTTTCTTTCCTTTGAAAGGGAAAAAAAAAAACTCAAAACAAAACAAACCAAAATTATATGTGGTTGTTTTTTCCCCTCCAAACCAAGATTATTTGCACAACTGTGTTGAAAGATATAATTCAGGAAAGTCACATTATTCACAAGCTAGAAATTTCACTTTTCCTGAGCACTGTAGGAAGAGCAGGCTTTCATCTGCAGCCTGCTGTTTATTTCTATAATCCACACAAGAAACAGCCATCACCCAGCTCTGTGAAAAGTGCCTTAGCAAGGCATACAAGGCACACTAAAAAAGAAGAAATTGCTGCTGTTTTCCCAGGGAATATGCCAGCCTTTGCAGGACACAAATGTGATATGATAATGATGCAGCTTATCTGAGACAGCCAGTTTAATGTATTCTATTCTTCTCTTTGAGGTGTCAGTCTTTAATGGTGACAGTCAAGTTTAGGCATGTTCTACAGCAAGATTTTTTTCAGAATCAGCCTACCTGAACAATACAAGAGGGAAAGATGCACTATGGATTTGGCACAGCTTCTCAACCTCTCTGTCCCTTCCCCAGCTTGGTTCCACCCTTTAGCTGCAAAGCCCTCAGCAAGAAGGAATGCCCTTTGGCCAGACAGTAAAATAGCAATGAGGAAGCACAGTCCTTGCAAAAGCATTTGGAATTTGCTGCCAAACCTTGTTTAGAATCTATCTGCTTTGACACATCATGCACTGGGAAGCAGAACGGTGACCCAAATGTAGCCATGCACGTGGGTGCAGACTGCCATCAGTGCCCTTAGTGCTACCAGTAAGAATGCTCTTCTGGTTTGTCTTCAAGCCATACCTGCTGGCACTGTAATTTCATATAACATCACCAATGCCAATTCATCAAAATTGAGTGGCACTGAGAATCATGTTTGATTTCAGTAGCTTCTAGAGACAAAGAAAGGGATTATCTTGATCTTCTGAGCAAAAATTTGCTAGAAACTTGCAAAAAAAAAAATCCTTTCAGTAAATGTTGTTTGTCTCTAGGATACAATGATTGCACATCTCACAATGCTTCTTAGTCTTACAATGTTTCTGTGTTAAATTTATGGATTAGCTGAAGTTTTAATTCCTTCTGATATGTTACCATTGATATCATTCAAGCTTGCTTTGCCTTCCTTGCTTGTGTAGTTTGTTACCCCAAGATAAAATGCAGTGATTTGAAGGACCATGTATCTCATTCTGTATCACATTTGGAAAGCATCCCTGACCTTTAAAAAAAGAAAAATCTGAAAACAAACCAACAAACTCATCCCATGTATACCAGATTTGGGTCTTGCTTACTTTCTGCATTCTTTATAGAGAGAAGTGTGGTGATTGTGTAAACTGGATGCAGAATGAACAGACTATTTTTTCTTTGGTCTCACCTTAATTGCCTCTGTCTCTCTGCAACATGACACAGGTTTGAGTCATTCAGAATTGTCACTTTTATAATTAAAAAGAAGTGTTACCAAAAGAGTAGATTCACTGCTGGGATTGAATTGCAGAGCGTGTTTAATTATCATTCCTTCTTTCTAGTTATTATAACATATTATTAATTCAGTTTCTCAAAATATCCTTTTCATTTACAGCCATTGATGGAATAAAATGTGACACAATTTGTTTTCTTTTCTGCTAAGTAGATGATGTACTCTAACAAGAGCAGGTCGACATGACCTTAGCTGTAGTTATACCACATGATAACTACAATAGGGCCTTATCAGAATCTCCTACTCTTTTATGTGCTTAAAAATTCCAAAAAAGAAACAAATGTGTTTGAGTAGACCCTCTCCCTGATAACAAGAGAAAACAAATGTAGTTATGAATTTCTAGATAATATCTGTCTGGGATTCTTCCTAGGTAAGGTTAAAAGTGGAAGGGAAAAAAAAACTTAGTAAAGAGAGCATGAGAAATAAATAAAAGAAGTTGTTTGAGTAATTATATGACTTTCAAGCTACGTAGAAAATAGTATTTGTTTATGGTTTTGCCATTCAACATTTTTAATTTTTGTGTGTGTATTTATTTGTTTTGTTTTCTTTTTTTTGTAATGGTAATGTGCTGTACACAGCCTTTTGAACTATGACCAATTTGCTGGGTTTTTGAATTTTACAGTATAGAACAGTCACAGGCTGTCTTAACCTATAACTTAACTAAACCCTCATCTAGTGTAAATCAGTAGGACTGTGCTACCATGAAACCAAATTTTTTTATCATCCAAAGGATCTGAGAAGAGAGGTGGATAGATCTAATTTGGCAATGCTTTCCTGGCACCAGGCACACAGATAAAATTACTGTCTTTACATCCAGACTACTTTTTATTCCCCTTGATGCAATGGAAAGCTGCACTTTATGGAGATGTCAGCTCCCAGGAGTAACACCAACTCTGAGTGCAGCATTTGAGGAGTTACTCAGTGTTAGTTAAGCACTGACAATCTTTTCTGTGCTCTTGATAAAGGGGTAGTAAAATAGTCTGCATCCCAAAGATTTTGTGCTCAGATGGGTGGATAATTCAAATGTCCTTGAACACCTGGGGACTGATCTCAGCTAGGGAGCTGCTCCTGGTCCCACTCCACTGACTGATGTTGATATTAGCCATCCCGCTGAAAAAGAGAAATAAACATCTAATCTTACTTTCTTCCTTCCTTCCTTCCTTCTTTCTTCTTCCTTCCTTCCTCCTTACTTCAATTCCTTCAGTCTCCTTCGCCTTCGCCATTCCTCCTTCCTCCTTCCTTCCTCTACTTCCTTCCTGTCTTCCTTTCCTTCCTTCTTCTCATTCCTCCTTCCTTCCTTCCTTCCTCCTTCCTTCCTTCTTTCCTTCCTGACTTCTTCCTTCCTTCCCTTCGCCACTCCTTCCTTCCTTCAGCCACGTCCTTCGCCATTCCTTAATCCGCCACTTCCTCCCTGCCAATTCCTTCAGCACACTTCATTACTTACTTCATTTCCGTCCTGAAGGCATATGATATGTGAAGTAAGTCCTTCCTTCAACGTCACGTCCTTCCTCCTTACTCCGTCCTTCTGACGGACTTCTGCCTTACTTCCTTCCTTCCTTCCTTCCTCCTTCCTTCCTCCTTCCTCCTTCCGTCTTCCTTACTTCTTCCTCCTTCCGCACCACTTCCTTCTTCGCCACTTCCTTCCTTCCGCCAATTCCTTCCTTCCTTCCCTTCCGCCACTTCCTTCCTTCGCCACGTCTTCTTCCTTCCTCCACTTCCTCCTTCCTTCCGCCACTTTCCTTCCTTCCGCCACTTCCTTCCTTCGCCACTTCCTTCCCTTCCGCCACTTTCCTTCCGCCACTTCCTTTCCTTCCGCCACTTGTCCTTCCGCCAATTCCTTCCGCCACTTCCTCTTCCGCCACTTCCTTTTCCTCCATCCCTCTGGAGTGAGAGTTGGAAGCCAAGAAGGATAACACCAGGCAACCATAGGAAATCCTGGAGAGCAGTGGATTCTAATTTTCTTTAGAGATCACAATTTGTTATTATCGTGTCTTTGACTCTACACATCTGGGAAAGACCAAGGATTTGAGATGACTGACTTTGCTCTCTTGGCTTTAAAGAAAATACTGCAATAAGTTGTTTTGTAAAGCTGTTGTTTGGTCTAGACTCATTTCCTAATAGAGAGTTTAAGAATATTTGTTTTAATATCTCAAGTTTGGTCTTAAAGAACTTAAGTATGATCCTCATGACATAGAAAAGAAGGAACTAAAAAAAATAGAGTGTTATGAGAATTAGTAAGAATTTCCCTCTTCTATTATCTGGAGAATCTACTCCCAAGAATGCACTTTTCCAGCAGATTACCTGAAACTTAGGCTTTGAGATTTATGGAGGTAGAACATGAAAAAGAATGAGAGATAATTGTTTAAATAGAAAGTATGAGGGAAGACCAAAGCATTTGTCCAGTGAAGCCTCCCAGTTCCAGCAGCCCCATGTCCAGGAAGATCAGTTCTACCCCATTTTTTGTCACTGACACAGACTAGCACAGAATGGGCCTGTCTACACTATCATTCTCTCATGGTCCTCAAAACAGGAAGGCTGCATTTTGGTCAGTGGGATATGGCTGTCAGTAATACAAATGGTACCACACCAACCCTCAGGATCTGCTTGGGAATTCTCTGGGACAGTGCAAGGTGGCCCAGAAAAAAAACAAGCCACATACAAACAAGTTAACTTTATGAACAATTGAATTTCAATGTTCAGACACTACTGAAATTGCTAATCCAGATACAGTCAGGAAGAATCAGTGAATCAAATTACACGTAGGGGGAGCTTTGCATGTGTTTTTAAAAAATAAATAAATCAAGCATTTAAAATTCACAATACAGTATTGGTATAACTTCTCAATAGAAGGAAAAGAAAATCAGTCAAGCTTTGTGATTTTCATGCACAGAAATCCAAAACTTATTTTCTTTCTATAGCAATATAAAGGAAGAAAAAAGAATCCCAGTAAAACTGGCTGTATTTGAGCAAGTTCATATGCTTTAGACACAAATCTATAAAGAAAAGCTCTCATTTCTTAATGTAAAATCTCTTTATTTTTGCTCCCAAGTCCTCATTCATTGTAGAGCAAGTAAAGATCACTCTCAAACCTAGGACAGGAAAGTATTTAAGATCTGAGACATTTTACAGGTGGTGTTGAAGACTCAGATGCTTCCTTCATATTTATTAGAATTGAGATATGCTGTAGATTGCCAGGTTATTGTTGAGTAGAGCTGATATTAGAGATTTACACTGTCCCTGACACCATGCAAGTTATTCAATTACTGATACAACAACAAAAATAAAAAAAAAAGAATCAATGTCTTAATGTTTAAATAATTTTTTGCATTGAATCAGCCTTTGAGTTAGGACAGGCTGAATGACGATAAGAGGGAAAAAATAACTTGTAAAGTCCAGGAAGTTTTGAATTAGAGATTCTCTTTAGGCATCAAATCTGGTATTAATGTTTAAATGCTAAAAGTTGTGTCCTTTTAAACACGCAGTTTTGCTTTTGGTCATAATGAACTGATGTAATCAGAGTGGCTACTACAGCCACTGACTTCATGCAGTAAACAATTCTTGCTTCCTTCCTGTGTGTCTGACTGTGCCTGTCCTCATGCTGCCATTGGAATGTCTTTTCTTCATCCACCCTGCTTCATTGAAGATTTTTGATATTTTAAGTAAGAATTTTATATAATTATCATTTTATATTAAGCCCAGACAGGACACAGAGACAACACCCCTACCACGCCCCAGGCCATGTACCCACTGCAATGTAAGGCTTGGGGAAAAGTACAGGAGGACTGTTCAGGAGATGCTGATGAATGTTATGGAGTGGAAATTCAGTCATAAGAACTAATGACTGTCTCACTGATAGTAAAATTCGGAAATTTAAGAGCATTATTTCAAGTTTATTATAGAAGATCCAAACAATAAATTATTACCCCCAGTTTTTAGAATGAGCATCTCTCTTCCTGATAAATGAATAGGTCTTTGAGGTTTATGCACCTTTTCATACTCATCAGTATTGTGGGGGACATAAAAAGGGATTGTGGTGGCAGTGTGCTTTAGATGTTAAATATTTATAAAAAAATGCATTGTATAATTTTGTGTGCACTCACCTTTTAGGGGAAAAAATGTCATCCTTATATATGGCTTCACTGCCTGTGTAAACCATGGATCACCTGCTCTTCCAGTTCATGTGAGCCTAGTTTCCCTGATGTGAAATAAAAAAATGCTGTCCTGCAAGTGCTGAGGATCAGGCCTGGTCCATTTGATCCATGAAGTAATGAATTTCATATTGTTCAGGGGCTGTATTTGCTTCTGGGTTTGCATCACAGTCTTTGGAACCCTTCATGTTTACCGCTGGCCTCTCTTTTGTCTTCCCTTTAGTCTCAGGCCTTTCAATTCTGCTTCCTGCACTAATACAGGTCTTTATGTCATTGAAAATTAACAATTCCAAAGCAGTGCCCTGCCAAAGCAGAGCGGATCAATGACCCAGGAGCAGCACGTTCCAGCTCAATGGTGCACAAGTCATTTTGACTTCCACTCTCCTCTGCTCAGCTTCCAAAGGAGCAACCCTTGTGCCTGGTATATTAACTTCTGGAAACTCCTTGTTAATCACTCTATCTGCAGCTCCTGCTCTGAAATTTCTGCCTAAGACCTGAGTGCAGCTTTTCATCAGGCTAGAACACTTTTTATCTGCCTTTCTTTCCATCTTGTCTTGTGCTGTCAGTCAGATCAGCAGCACTGCTGAGGTGTTCTGTAGAGCCATGCTGGGATATAGTGCTGACAGCCATGTTTACCTCATGGAAACCCAGATAACTCTTGGAAAATAAGAATTCTAACAGTGTGAAATGACACCCCTTAACTAGCAAAACAAATTAAAAGAAATTTAAATTTAAACCATTTAAAGGTTAAAAGAAAAACCAAGATACACATATATATAATGTTCTCCAAAACATTTTATATATATGATGAAAATAGTATGATCAGAGAATGATGATGAAAATAG
This sequence comes from Serinus canaria, assembly GCF_022539315.1. Lineage (NCBI taxonomy): Eukaryota > Metazoa > Chordata > Aves > Passeriformes > Fringillidae > Serinus > Serinus canaria. The sequence goes on from NC_066313.1 coordinate 10,664,484, forward strand.
TATCATCAGAATATTGTCAAACCCTTTCTTTGTTGGCCTTTTTAGAAGAATACAGTATCCAAACTTAATTTTAGAAGGATAGAATATCTAAAGGCAGCAATTAAAATTTTGCATGTAGTTTTTCTCTAAGGTTGATTGATGAGGTTAAAGTCAGAGTGATCCCTAAACCTAAAGGGTGCAGGGTCTTCCCATGGCTTTGGAATTATCACAGAGCAATCTGGCACATGGGTTCAGGAGACTCTTGGCTTGGAGTCATGCCTTCCTCTGCAGTATTTCCTGAAGTCTGCCTCCTTTCATCAGGGAATTTGCTGGCATGGAAGGGGTTGTGTGTGTGTGTGAATGCAGAAGGAATTCAACCACTGAGGCAGGAACTTTTCAGCTCAAATATTCAAACTATATTTTTTTCCTACAAAAAAGGAAGTTATGGATTTAGTCTGGGGAGATGTCTCAACTTTTTTCTCAAGAAAAAAAAAAAATCTTTTTTTGATACAAGTGGGATTTATCCTGGCAAGAAGGAACAACTGGGACTCTAGAGAAAGATGTAATGCTGTTTCATGGAGGATTTGGATATTTTGAAATTTGATCTTGCTCCAAGTCAGAAAGAAAACAAAAGTGTTCAAGTTTTATGAAAGAAAAGCAAAACCTGATGCCAGGAAAGTCTGTAAAAGCTCTGACATTCTCCTTCTGAAGCTGACTGACAAAAAGTGGGATGGCTTTCCACCACGTCTTTGCTGAGCTGGAATATTCATCTCAAGCATTAACAAAATAACAAGAGAGGAGGATTCCAAAGGGCAAAAATTGTCTATAGGAATTTACTGACCACAGTGCGAACACAGCTTTTCACTGAAACCACAAGATACTCTTTTCCTCAAGGGAAATTAGAGCTTTTCACACATTCTTCAGTGGGGTGCTGAAAGAGGCAGGAGAAACAGAGGTCTATCACATCTATAAATAGCTGAATTGAAAAAAACCACAAACCCATCACACAACCACACAGAGTTTGGAGACACGTTATCTTCCTTCCACTGTAGTGGCCTCATTTCCAGCCAGAAGGTCGGAATGTCCAGGCACCATAGGCGAGTCACAGCATGTGGCACCAGGCTGTAGTCATTGTCCCAGCCCCTGACAGCCTCCCTGCCCTGGGAAAACCTGGTCCTGTTTGTTGCCACAGCATAAAGCAGCCACATTGTTTTTCCAGGATGTGGATTTTTCCCAAGAGATTTCTGTCAGGATTTCTCTCTGGTTAGAGCAAAGGCCCAGAGTGGAGGGGGCTGTGAGCTCACAGTGTTGTGGTGCTCTTCCTCCACTAACAGCCCCATCCCACATCACCCAGCTGGGCTAGACCAGATTCCCTGACCAGGGATGGCACTAGCCTGGCCATCTCCCTGCCTGAGGGAAGCCTTCCAATGCCCCTGGAAACACCACGGCCTTTGGTGGTTCCTGTGGACAAACCACAAACCCAACCGAGGACAAAGAAATCCATCATCAGCTTTGGATCGAGAATAAATAATATTAATAATATCTAAAGAGCATCAACTGGATGTGGAGAAGAACTGCCACTTCACCATGAAGGATGCTCTTGGATATACAAGAACATAATTCACAACAATATCCTTAAAAAGATAGAAAGAATTTAAATGCATGTGTATGCTTGGGTATTTAATGCACCATGCAGGCATCGTATTTCTTTCATATTTTAAGCACAAATCATAGCATCTTCTTTAATGGGCAGAGATCCTTGGCAGTGATGGATTTTTATGGCAAATAGCACTACTGTGCCATGCTTCTTCATTAAAGCCCTGATTCAGCAAAGCAATTAAACATATGCTTAAATTTAAATATCTGAGTAATTCCCGAACTTTCTGGTGCTGTGCATGTGCTTAATATTCTGTAGATCCATAAGGAATTTGCTTGAAGTGGGTCATTCACACCAAATATAATAGCCCTGCAGACAGAAGATATCTAGCCCAAAAGAACTGGTTAAAACATTAGATGCTTTATTAGCTCTGCATTAGTAATTTTAATTTTCACTGCCTCTTTGATTGTGAAGAATGAATGTGTGTGCACACATGAAGTCAAGACCTGAAAAAATGATGAAGGTAAAAAAAAAAATAAAGGGACATTGTGGGTTCAGGACATCTATAATAAACTCAAGCTTCATCAGCATTTCTAAGTTTTTTAACCAAGAAATATTGATTCATGTTTATTATATTTTATGGCACTTTACAACAATTTATAACACTTACATTAAGGAATAGATGGCCCGGGATAAAAGCCAATGTGAGTATGAAAAAGATGAAGTGCTGTCAGGAATAGCAACTTTCAAGTATCAGGTACAGCCCTTGTTTTTACACTTTATCTCCCCTATTTAATATAGGATGGGATCCTATAGTGATTAATTTGGAAATACAAATTATAGAAAAAGACTTGCTGTAGAATGGTCACCTAAAGAACACCTTAGCAGCAGTACTGCTTCAATAAAAAGCCATTTGTAAAATATACTCAAGGTATCTATAGCTAAAGAATATAGCTATAGTAAATATTGTGCTGAACCCAGTTGAAAATTTTCAAGAAATGGTGAGTTTGTGTTCCAAAGTCAAACTAACCACTTAATTTTTTTTTTTCCACCAGAGATGATCATCTTAGAAACCAAGATAAATTAGTTAGAAAACCAGTTTTGTGAACAAAATTCCTTGTTGCTATGTTACCATAGATATTTATACAAAAGAAAATTTCCTACTGTGAGTCCAAATCTGTTCATTGAAAGCCAGGTAAAACAAAGAAGCAAATTAGATTATATGGAGTCTCCACCAGGTGTTTCCTTCACTCTGTGCAATGACACAGTCCAGCTGCTCTAGGACCTGCAGCCAGATCCCTTCATTTCTGAACCAAATTTTGAGGATTTCTTTTCTGCCATCCCAGCTCATGGGCATGGTCCTGATTCCCAGCAGTTCTGGAAGTACTGAAGGATCATGTGAAACTGAAATATGGGTTTGTGATCCTGTCCATGGCACAATGAATTGAAGAACTCCCAAGTTATGGGCAACACTCTAAAAACAGAGGCAGTACATCACTGTCTAATTTTGTGTGCTACTGCTGTTCCCCATTATTCAGTGGAGAATTCCCTCTCTGTGAGAGAGGCACTGTCATAATCCCAAGGTGACTAGGCAGGAAAGAAATGTATCTGCTGCTACAGTTTGCAACATTACATTGGTAACTGCAGGAGCTAGAAAAAGCTTGTCAATGGTGAGAGCACACTAATCTGTAGTATATGTTGTCCCTCATTTCCCAAGACTGCTGATTTAATTCTTTAACATTCCTTGATATGCTTTCTCTAGGGATACTGGATTTTTCCTCTGAGCTTTGCCCCATATATTTTTGCCCTTTTTCTGGGGACATCTTGTGTTAATTCTTCACCCTTGCACATCTTTCTGGAGGCTTATAGGCAAAAATATATGAATGTTGGGCATTTTCCACTGTGGAAATTGCTAAACAAACTGAAGCCTTATAGGCTTCTTGCTCTATGGAGAGACCTCATTCTTTATGCATGCAAACATGTAGCAAAATGATAAAGAAATGGTCATGTGATGGCATGGCTCATCTGATTCATCAGTTTGAAGGCACACATTCTGGGAGAATGATATATTTTCAGTGTCATCAGGCATGAAACAACAGTCAACTGATGTTGTAGACTGTTACAGTGATAGAAAATCAGCTGAACACAACAAATATGGAAAAGGGAAGACATGAAATCATCCAACAGCCCTCTGACACAGCGAGCCATGGGGGCTGTCCTTTGACAGAGTCCTTTGTGCTGCTACGACATCCACCTCTCCATTTCCTCACCTTCCTGTCACCCCTCTACTCATCACTGCAATCATTTTATCTGGGGAGGGTATTTTATATCTTCTTCTTAGTTGTGATGGTGGCTGGCACCTACTCTTCAGCAGGGTGTGTGAGCAAGCATCCATCACACAATTTTAACAGCACGAAGTGCATCTTAATCAGAGACACCTCACACATTTGACACAATCAATCAGCAGCATACAAATTATAAATTATTTGCCTGAATGTATCACCAAAAGCTGTCATCAAAATTATTACAGCAGTGCAAGTTTGTGTCCTGGTCCTGCAGTCTGATCATCTCACCCAGGAGTCTTGCATCTGTTCAGGGTTGTATTATTTTTTCTCAGTCACAGCAGTTCAGTGGTCCACCTACACGGAGCAGAATGTAAGACCGGGGCCCAAATTTATGTACCATCTGCCCTTGGTCATGCATGCCAACTTTTATAAAAATCAATCACTTTCTCTCTCTGAAGAGCTCCCACGTGAAAAATTTCCCCATGTAAGTTTGGAACTTACAATGCTATATCTTTTTTTTTAATGCTGTGTTTTTACTGGGATTTTTTTTTTTTTTTTTTTGTGTGTGTGTGTGTGTGTGTGTGTGTGTGTGTGTGCTAATATTCAGCATGACATTATTTTGAGTGGAAGATGGCAACTCAGCCTGAGGCATGACAAAATAGTCAGAAACACACCACCTGCTGTGCCCCATTGCTTTAATATTGTACTGTTTAATAAGAAAATGACCCCAAGTGTTTGGATGACAACTCTAAAATGGACCATAAATATTCTGTACATAAGGAAAAGCTGAAAGCTAAAGTACACTGTCTAATATTGCTATGGTGCAAAAGCGAATAGGAATACATTCAATTTGCCTAAGTATCTAGTAGTGACAGCCACTAACATTTGTTTAGGACATACACCAAGTGGATGTCTGCTTGTTAATAAATGAAGGAAAAGAAATATGGGTTACTGTGCAAATGGACATCAGAGGAGCACAGATTTTAGTTTGATGTATAAGGCACATAGAGAACCCAATTCTGGGCACTGCTAAGTGATTCTTGCAAAATGCTGAGCCCCTGCTAATTTCAGTAGGAGTTGAGCAAGCTCAGCACCTGGCAAGGATGGGTCTATCTATATTTAAATACAGAACGAGCACTCATCTAAGTGGATTCACTTATGATAAGCTGATGCAGCCTAGAAATTACATGTTTGGTTAAATTGGGGTAATCACAAAGAGGGAGACGCTCAAATAGGCAGTGATAATTGGTACAACAATGTCTGTTTCCTCCTTCTGATCCTGTGTCCTCCCTGAGGGTTCTCTCCTAGCCTGCATTAATTAAGAGAAGGCATGTGACATTTCCTGCAGCCTTTGACACCCAGATGACCTTTCCCTAGGTTCCTCATGAACCCCTGCTGACATCAAACATGCTTTTTACTGTACAGGACCCTTTACCCACCAGACATTCAAAAAAAAAAAATTGAATAATATTCCTGAACAATTACTATGATGCACAGAAAAAAGTTATGCTTTTATGACAAATGGCTGAATAGTTCACATGGAATAATTTGTTTGACTAACAGGAGCTTTTATTTCAGTGATCCAAGGACTTTTAAAAAAATTTATTCCCCACTTGAAATCATGCATTTGCTTGCTGCAAATAAGTATTGGTCATTAGATTTTTCTCCAGACATTTGTCACGAGTGTGTGCCATTTAAACCTGCTAGACAGAAGGCCCAGGGGCCTGGGTTTTGCTTCCTGAGTGGCTACTGCAACTCTTTTGAATCCAGCTACCAGTGAGAAAGTAGGTTCACTTTACAGTTCCTTTATGCTTTCTTAGATTTTTCCACAAAAAAAACCCCAAAACCCAAAAATAAACAACCAAAAAAAATCAACTGAACAACCTAACAACAACAACAAAAACAATTTGAAAACATCAATGTCAGGTCTTGCAAAGCTGTTTCTTAGAACCTGCAGGGAAATTAAAACCAGAAAGAACACAGATGAAGTCAAGACAGACGGAACATTTATCCTTTTTCCCAAATACCTACAGAGTATCTTTTGACATATCCACCCCTGTTTGATAAGTCAGTCAACACTTTATTACTTTATTATAAACAGCATGGTGTGGCACACTGGGAGAAACACCCCAAACTTTCAACTCCCACCAAAATTACAAGTGGAAGTTCCATTATTTCACACACACACACACAAAAAAAAAAAAAAAAAAAAAGGCAAAAAGCCAAAACCAAACAAACAAAAAGGGAAAAAAATCCCACGAAGAACCCAACAGCTGAGGAACAGCAAGCATGCATGTGGCTGCATACCTAAGTACTCCCTCGGAGTATCTGTGCAGCCAGCAAACACAAGGCACTGGCATCTGCTATGGGAACACGAGGCCCTGGCGTGGGCAAGCTGGAAGGGGCCATGTGAGGCTGGAGCTCATGCTGCTGGTGCTGGTGAAGCTTTGTGGGACACCTTGGCTCCAGGTTACCTCAGAACAGCACACACGCTGCTTGGCACACGCTCCCAGTCTGCCAGAGAGCAGAAAAACAAAGTGTGGTGAGAGGCATGAGAGGCAGTATGAAGCTACCCTCAAGTTTATTCTCTTTGCAGATAGAAGTCTGCTGGCTCCGTGTGGAAAGTGCTCCTGGTAATGGGTGGCATCATGGAGAGAAGCAGCATGAAATACCTGTTGATAAAACAGGAATAAAAGCAGACAGTTAAGACACTGCTGCTTCTGCTTGAATTTGCTTTAATTCTGTGCTGCTGGCCCCTGCAAGAAACAGCTTTCCACAGACTGCAGTTGGTTATCCTGATGAAACTCCTCCCTGCAGTGATTTGCAGGGCATTTACAGTGCAATTATCCCTCCTTGTCATTCTTTGTGCTAGCTGAGGGTCAAGCCAGCTTTATGTAAAGCCAGAGAGGAACACGGGTAAGGCTGGGGTCAGTCCCAGTTCCCAGGGATCTTTCCTGATCCCTGAACTTCTGAGCTCTGCCTTGGAGGCATACCCAGCAGAGTTCCTGCAGTGCTGTGGTGCAGAGTGCCGTGCCACTGGAGGGAGGGGTGGGTGCACTCCACCTCTGCACGGACACACAAGCACAGGGACATCCCACTGCCAAAGGACAGAGGTCTCCCCTGAACCCGAGGTGGCCTTGGGTCACACTCTGGACTCTGGCCCTCACAAATGTTGGTGCTGAGGGAGGTACACGAGTCCAGGCAGCTGAAAGGTCCCAGTTAGATCAACAGCATCCAAAACATGTCCAGAAGTATCCCCCATGACCATTTCTATGGGTTTTTCCATTCCAGTGTTTTTTCTAAAGTCATTTCCCTATGAGATTCTCTGATATTCAGCTGGGCATTGCTGGTACTGCAAACACTCTCTGGCACCTAAGTCAGGTTGTGAGGGAGAGTCAGCAAAACAGAATGGCTCAATCACTGGGGGCTGATATCCCTCTTGCAACATGCTGCTGTTCCACTGCATACACCAGCAAAGAAATGTGTGTGGGTGGGATTTGCATTGCCCTTTTACCTCTGTTTTCTCCTCTGTGGGCTCCACTCCTGATCCACAGCATTCCTGCTGTGGGCATCACCCCTCCTCGTTGCAGGCCTGCTTGTTTGAATGTGGCTGCTTTATTTTAGCATCATTTCTAGGGGTTCTCACTCGCTCCCCATTCTGCTTGCCTTTAATAACTCCAATTCATACAGACCCTTGTGTGTCAGTGCCTTTTATCCCAAAGAATGCCACCTTTTCAGTTGCTGGTTTCTTTCCTTTTTTTTTTTGGGCTGGTATTTTTTCCCCCCTCCCAATACTACATGGCAGGTTACTTGCATTAGAGGAAAACTCCTCTCCTTCTATCACTACATGGCGTAAAGCCAGGTTAACAAGGCCTTTCTAGATTTGAGCATAGATAGCTGGTCCATCTTTGCAGGAAAAAACTGGCACAAACAAATTCTCAAAGGCAGTTCTTAATGAGATTTGAGCTGAAAGGCTCATCTTTGGGTCTGTGCACATTTTGTCAGTACATATTGTCACAAAAGCTGTATGGTCACAAAGAGCCATTGACAAGACTCACACAGCCACTTGATCACTTATTTTTCTATTATCTTCATTCTCAAGAAGTGGAAAAAAAAATGACATGGCTATTTTAAAAATATACAAGTACAGGAAGGTACATGCTGAGTGGTTTAAAAACATTCTTTTAAAATCATATATAAATTAAAAGCTGCTTAATTTAAGAATGTATCCTTGGCTGAGGTACTTCATATTGAAAAGTGGTTACTCAGCATATAAAGTACCATAAGTACTTTCCATAAGCATTTTTATGACATAACAAATTTTTTTAAATCGTTATTTACCCAATATTTCTGATGGCCATTATAGTTTATCAGATCAATAGTCAATGTTCCTAAAAGTCACTTAATTCAGATTTATATAATCCACATTATAGAAAAGATCAGGTAATGTATATTTACATCAGATAGCTTAATAACTCTCTTAAAACTGTTAAGACCCTCTTCTTGCAGTCATGTGCTTTTCTGTGAAGGCTTTCACTTTATTTAAATCCCTTAAACTCAAAGAAATTCATGCCACCAAACTTCACTGAGCTGCTGACATGTCATTTCTGGTGATAAGGACTTTTGAGAAGTTCTTAAATAGTGAGGGGGGCAGGGTGAGACACAGATTTACCTTTAAGAAGTTGTCAGATTGAAATATGTGGTTTTACACCTTTTCTGTTGTCCCCTGATTCCACTGTACTGCAGTGCTGGGTCACAGCTGCTGGGTTTTCAGCTGCATGGTTTCATGGACTGCACTTTGTTCATCAACTGAATTTTAATTAATGACAAGAATGCCTACTGCCCAACTAGGTATTCTTTGAAGTTTTAAATTAAAACACCTTAGCTATTTGGCTTAATAACAGTTTAGTGCCTTAAAATTACAGACTTCTTGTTTATACTGCAAGCTCTGTCATGCTACAGTTGAATATGCCCATTAGCATGAGTGGAGCAGGATGTTACTTCAAGAAAGATCCTTTTCAGAGTAAGAATTTGATCCTAAAATCTGTAGTCATAGGAGAGCAATTCTATTTGATTTTAGTGGTATTTGTGGGGACATTGCAGGGTCAGGTCTTGTTTTGGTTGCTGGTTAAATGTCAGCTTTTGTCAACAGTTACAGTAGCAGTATTAAGGACCTGTACTTCTTTATCCTTACAATAAGGATACTTCTACTCTATCCTACCCTTTGAAATGTTTATTGAGGTCTGAGACTGCAGGCACCTCGGCGTTTCTTTTAGATGTGCAGCAGTCATGTTTGCTACCATCACACTGCTGAAATTTTGAATGTACAAAAATGAAGTGGAAAAAAAGGGGAAAATAATAAAATCTTTGGTTTGACTTGTAGGGTGCTGGGGTTTTTTTCAGTTTTTGTTTGTTTATTTGGTTGTTTGTCTGATTGTGAGTTTTTTCCCAATAGCAACCATAATAGCTGCTGTGGATGAGTGCATAGCAAAGATGTGCAGGCACACAGTGGGAAGCAGAATCTCACAGAGCCACAGCAGGGTTTTCCATTCAATTCAGGCTGAAGTGAGCCATGCAGAAAGAGGAAGAGTTGGCTTCTCTCAACACAGGCCCCATGTCCTCTCAGTTCATGTGGCTCTAGGAATGCTTTGGCCTCAAAATGAGTTTGGTCAGCTGACCTGACTGCAGGCTGATTAGGGAAAAGGATGTGTGCAAACAGGGAGAGAGGTAAAACTGGGAAATGGTTCTGTGGCTGAGACGCCCTTCTGGGGACTGCTGAGAAAATTGAAGCTGGCTGTAAATGCACAGAGCCTAGAAGAGAAAGCCAAGGGAACAGATACTGTTTGATCTGTAGGGGAAGGCAAGTGTAAGGGAAAGGCCTTAACTTGCTGTTGATTCAAATTCAGGTATTACTTCAGAAAGGTTAGGAAATGTAATCAATAAAGCGCACAGGTGCCATATTTTTAAGTGTTTGGATATGTTGTGTTTGGATGTGTTTGTTTCTTGAGGCAAGCTGATGTAAGATACAATTGGAGTTTAGAACCCTTCAAAGGTCATATTTCTGTTTGTTTCTGTTGCCACATGTTCCAGAAGAACATACTGTAATCCTAGTTTACTCTGGGTAAACACAGTTGTGGAACCTAAAACTATCAAAACCCTGTAGTCCAGTCCTGCAGGTGTTACAGATCCTCAGAAGCCCACCAATGAAGTGAGGATGTAAAGAGTGGGGTGAAACAGAGGGATGTCACCAAATCAGGTTCAGCATCTGAGGGCAGGCAGGGCGTACCCCACATTGGAAATCTCCCCAGGGAAGTGACTGGAGCTTTAAGAAACAAAAAGGGTTCAAAAAAAAAAGAGAACAAATCTGTGGCTTTGGGAAAGCTGTCTCCACGTAGTGTTTGACACTGCTTGGATCCCACACTCTGTACAGAGCAACTGTTTCCCCCATAGTCATTTATATAATTATAACCTTGCTTCATCCTTTCACCTTCAGAGTGGGAGGTTTTGTAATCCTTGCTAATTTCAGACTGATCTCCCACCGTTTCATGAGGAACATTTTATATAACACAAGTATTGCTGGGTGGCTAATGTCTTTAAAGCTCTGTTTGAATATTTCATGGATGGTAGGTTATTCTCTTTCCTTCAGCAGTTGAAAATAAACCAAAGATTTTGTACTGCTCACACAGTTAAAATTTGGCCATTTCAGGAAGCAGATGTGACTGGACCTAATGGGCACTTTACAGGTGGCTGGGTGGTCAGTGCTTGAATCAGCTAATTATAAAACAGAAATCAATTGCAACAAAGATAGTGAGACCTGATAGTCACATAAATGTATCCTCAGTTTCAAACATGACATGCTCAGCAAAGTCAGGCTACGTGGATGTGTGTATGTTTTTACTTCAAGGTTTAAGTGCTGATAGTTTTCCAGATTTATTTCTTCTTTAAAACTAGGCAATGGTTTCTTGTCTGGTTTTTGACTTTTCTAGCAATTCATTAAATATTTTGTTTATCTTCACTGCTTTGGCAGAACTTTATCACTGCTTGAATGAAGATGAAATCCAGGAAAACCTTCTTTTTGCTACTAGTTTGCCAGGAGCTGAAACCAGCTTTCTGGTATGATATCAATAAAATCTGTAATTGGAGAGAAGGTACCCAAAAAGGACATTTTTTCACTTTGTAAATAAATAAGAGATGTGAAGAGGTAGGCAGAAAACAGTCAAGTGCACTATGAATCACTGCAGGGGTGCAAACAAAATTCCTTAATGACAGAGTTCTCACTGACAAATTCTGTTTGTTTTTGCCTCTAGAGCTGTCTGTGCTAATGACAAGCAACTCTGCTTGGAACTTATTTGCATGAAGTATTGTACAGTGCACACTGTGCATGAGTGGATGAAAGAGAGGAGGCAAGGCTACCCTGGGACTGTATCCCCATGACAACCCCACTTAATGAATTACTAAGAACAAGGAGAATATTGAACAAAATGTCCCTTCCAGTATAGCTAGAGGAGCACCAGCATGGACATTCCACACAGCACTGCTGGGAGGAAAGATTTGAGGAAAGACCTTTGAATGGGATTAGTCTGATTAAATGTAGGTTTCCACCTCTGAGCTAATCAACTTTGGCTCCATGTAATAGTGGGAAATACATGAGTTCATTTTTCCAGAAGAATTTCCTGTTGAGGAAAATTATAAGGAGAGTCTTTACAGATTGGTTCAGATTCACACATTTCAGCTGGAGATACCTAAGATATCATAAATACTTAATCCCCCCTTGTATATTCTCTGCTATGCTGGAATATAATTACAGAAATATTCAGAGACAATAAAGTTGTTTTGAACAAAGAAAAAGTCATATCATGCCAGTAGGATTGTTACACTATATCAGACCTTTCTTTTTCATAGACTGCTGATAACCTAAGTGAGGAAAGTTCCCTCACTGTAAAACAATGCACATGAACACCCAGAAAATGAAATGTCCATTTCATTTTGAATAATTGGTGTGTCAGTGATTCACAGCCCACAGTGAATTGAGATGTATTTATTTAATGGCTTAATAATTTTAATAATTCATTTCACTTTAGATTAGAAATTCAATTCAATGTCTGTGTCACACTTCAGACTTAGAAGTAACTGGTTGCAAGGTTTTGTTCTCACACTTGACAGGTCAGAGCCCCAAAACGTTTCTACAAGTATCTCTGTTGGGGCAGGTGGAACTGCGGAGAATAGGAGAAACAAAGTTTGGTACAGTTATTTAAATGACACAGAGTTGCTTAAAGGATTGATAGGCTACGTCTAAACTGTGGAATGAGGAGCTGGAGTCTGCTCTGCCTGGACTCCACATCGGATGAAATCCAGGCATGCAGTTTTCTGCATGATTCTGAACAGCACCCTGGTGCCTGTTGGAAGAGAAGTTGGAAACTGGGGTGCTTTCTGACAGGTCCCCACCATACAGCCCTCAGGATGTGGCAGAAAAATGCATCATCTTGCAGGTTTTGTTGAGTTCTAGACTGAGCTTTTGTGTTGAGCTTCAATTCATCACCATGTGGTAATAATTAAATAGCTTTCATTTGAAATCTGAATGTGTAAAAGCGATTAGAGTGAAAATTCATCTTCTCTCAGATGGGCTTGTGTCTGTAACACATTCATACACAAACAAGTCACTGCAGCAATAGTGACCGAGAAGACAAGCAAGCATTTAATGAATTGTGAGTATTAGTTTTTCCCTGAGATCTGCCCTGTTTGATCTGGAGAAGGCAGGAGGGGAGGAACTAAAGAAAAGTGTTACTTGTGAGTTGAATGGTTAAAGGAAACATCTTAATGTTCAGAACTCTTGGGCTGCCAGGCTCCTTAAACACTGCGTAAAAAAGAAAATGTTTTAACTTTTTAGTTTTTTTTAAAGAAAAATAAAACCCAGTAAAGTTCAGGGCAAGAACTGATCCATAATCAGCAGGATCTTTCAGTTGTACTAAATGTCTATGAGCATAAGTCAAAACAAGTAATCATAGTTGTAATGTGAAGATTCCCCAGCCTGGAGTTCATCCAGCACCTGCAAATGGAATTCTGCATTTCCAGATTCTCTCTTCCTTTAGTATCCATCCAATATCCCATCTTACAAAAGAGCTTCCTCTCTAAGCACCCGTGTTGAGGCAGAGGAAAATGAAACTGATATTAAACCCTCATATTCAGGGGAATGGACAGTTTATTCCTGTGCAACTAGTCTGGAAGCTTTCATGCTGAACTACTGTTTATGAACTCTAAAGGAACTTATTTCAGTTGGATAATGGTTAATTTACAGCCAGAGCTCAAAAGGGCAGAAAAAGATAGCAGCACAATTGGGTTCAGTGCATGATGGGGAAAAATAAATATCTCACAGAAAGAGATATCTGAAATTCAGATCACATTGAGATGCAAAGAAATCTGTGAAAAGCAGTAGGAGGGTGATTGTATTCCAATTAGATTTCTTCTGCTCATATAAAAGAGGCTTGGACTGAAAGTTAATCATCTGATTTATGGATCTTGGGAGGAGTGAAACCCTACGAACTCCTGAACAATGAGAGGCAAGTGAGACAGAGGGGAAGAAAAATGGAATATTTCTGAGACTGTGCTTCTGGGGAAAAACAAGGACAACAAAGTCTAAACATGCTCTTGGTTTAAAAATTTACCTTAGTAGTATCCTCGTACACTCATGCTTCTGCTATACAAAAATGTTGCCTCTTTGAGCAAAGCAGTCAAAAACAACTCATGATTTCACATGCCACAATCTTTTGGGCACATGATAAATGTATTTCTACAAGGTTCCTGCAAGACCTTCCAGACTTACGTTGCTAGTGGATTAGTTCATTTATATGATGGGTCATAAGCAATCTGACATCTGATCTGACCTTGTGTCACATGTAAGAGTGTGTCCATTCCTCAGCTGAATCCTTTAAAAGCATTCCATGTGCGAGTTGTATGAAAAAAGGGGAACAGCAGGATTCGTGTGACGGCCGTGTCGGGGACAGGGCTTGGAGCACTCTCAGGTCAGTGACAGAAGGACTGCCTGGCACCAGCTAATATCCACTTCTATGCTCTTGTTTTTCCTTCATTTAATCCATCAGTTACTGGCCCTCAGAAATATAATACCAGGGGCATTTGTGAGATGACTGAGAGGAGAGATGTGATGATGCACCACAGATGCCATTTCTCTCTGCCATTCTTGAGTGTAGGGCTCCTGCCCAGACCTGCTGCTGGGACTGATGCAGCAGAACTCAGTCCAAGCAGGACAAAGATGGTAATGGTAAACAGAGGGCAGTACTCTCAAAACTTTTCAGCTTTTTTCCCTTCAGATGAAGACATTCCTATGACTGGTAAGTCACATCCATGGTTAGGTCACTTATGTAGCATTTTTCCCCAAGACAGACAAAATACTTTTCTTCATCAGGTTTTACTAATGCTTCTAGTTCAACCCTAACCCAGGCTATCTGTACTCTGGAGTCCCCTTTCCACTGCACTGCAGTCCTCCAAGTGTCAGCCTGAACTCTCAATCTTTAGCTGGATTACAATGCAGGATGAATGCCTGGCCCAGACACCCAGGTAGAACCTCAAAGTTTGCAAGCTGACATCTGGGCATCAGGTATTAGCACCTTTTATACCTTTAGTGAGCATGTTCCAACATGAAGCTCTTTAGAGCCTCCAGGAGGTGGGGAATGCTCTCTCTTTACCAATAAAGGACCTTTCCCCTGGTTCCTGTGTTAGTTTGCACAGAGTGCTGAGACAAGGTCAAAATTTGGATCCTGATTTTTATTTCCTGGTCTGCATACCAAATACATGAACCTTTTCCAGAGAGCTGTTGATAATCTTCTCTTTAAACCCACAGACCCAGTGCAGCTTCCCACCTTTCAGTGGGAAAGGCCCGATATCTCTTTCCCAGCAAGCAACAAACACTGACATATACGTTAACATTTTTCTGCTGCTCTGCTCCTGTGCAACAGGAAGCAGAGCTTATTCCCTAATTGATTATTTCTATATTCTTAATAGGACTATTTATAGTCCGAAATTGTCTTTAGCAGCCATCTGTTCCTTATGCTGCTCCATGCATGCCCTCGTTCCAGACCTGAAGTAACCATCCTTTCTCCAAGCAAAGGAGGTTTAAATATTCATGCTGGCTAGGTCTTGAAGAAACTCTTAATTGGTATCACAATCCCCCACACAGAGGTGGTTTATTCCTCCTTTAGACTCTCAGCATTTGAAATGTTTACTGTAGTCAATGAGGACATGTCTTGCCTCACAGAAGATAAAATCTACTTCTTGAAAAAAAATTCATGTGTTCAGGCTTGCATTTCTGAAGAGCACTGAAACTTCCACTTGAAATGCAAAATGAGACATACCCAAGACAGCACGTTAGGCCAATTTTGTATTTCTTTGCAACTGTGACCGTGTTGCCACTGGGGTCACAACAAGGAAGGTGTAGAAATCCTGGTGATGGGAAAGCTGCATTCACTCCTGTTTTGAATTCCTGAGGTTTCTCAGTCATCCATTCTTTCTGGTGACTGAGAACTGAGGACTTGAGCCAGTACCTTGTGCACTAGTATCCTGTACTATCTGATATGCCCTAAGGTGGGTATTCAGCCTGGGATTCAAGTGTCACTCCATAAGACCCCCATTCCTCAGCCAGATCTGCCATCTTTGCAGGATGCTCCCAACAACCCACACTGAACTGAACTGTGAACCCTGAACCCTCTTCCCCCAGCTGCACCACTTCATCTCCTGCTCTTCAAATGGAACAACAGACACAAAGAGCTAAAATGTTGGTGCAATTCATGAGCTTCCTCCTTCAAAAGAAATTGTACACCCCACCACCTAGTCATAGCAATCTGCTGAACAAGCACCTAGTGTAGACCAATAAACGAAAGGAAACTCAGGGGTCAGTGCAGGTCATTATTTTCACATACCTTTGAATAATGAGGGCATCACATGTCAGCCAGAGGAGAACAAAATGTCACATTCTCCAGCTAAAGGTCATCATCGGTCATAGGTCATGGAAGGGAGGCCAGGAAATAACCTATGAGGTTAGGATGAGTGCACAAAGAAAGGGCAACAAATGTCAATGAAAGCATGCAGCTGTTGTGAGATGAAACAACTGAGGCACCCTTTTGTGCTGACACAGGCTTAAAAAATGTCTTTGCTGACATTTTTTTTTTTAGCTGGCACTTTTATAGGACATTGACATTAATGTACCCAGCCCTGAATTAGCCTTTTCTGAAAGCAACAGTTTGGAAGTTAAGTGCAGCATTTTCCAAAGAATCATAAGCATGACATTTTTATTTCACATGATTGATGTTACAGTGGACTTCTAGCACCAAATTCTAGTTTGAGTCTCAATCATTGCATCTGTGCAGTGTGATAGCTATCAGAAACAAATGGAGGTGGCAGTCTGCATTGCAGAAAGGTCTTCTGGAAATTCTTTCTGCCTTTACCAACAGTCAGATGTGTCATTTCATATTTAATACATTGCATTGCGTTTATCTGATTGTTTTAATTCATGGAGTTCCAAAAAGGTTGATTTCAGGTTTGCCCCTGCAGTGGTGACAAGCACTGGCAGGGTAATCATACAGGAAAATAATAATGAACAGTTCAGGAATGTGTGGAAATATGTCCAAACTGAGAGACAATTTCTGATGAGTGAGCTCCACACTTGACTCATCTGTCTTTTGCTTTCTCTTTTGCTGAACAGCTTCACCATAGCATTTTCTCTTGTCATTGTGGTTATAAACCTGACAGTCTTCATGAAATAACATGATGATGCCAGGAATGCATGTCAGTTGAAGGATTTCTGCATCTCCCATGCCTATCTTCCTGGACAACACATTCAAAGAGATTGTCAGAAAACCCCCACCAAATCAGGAACATTTTGCATTGAAATCTTCTATGTGGCTGGGCAACTTTGCAGGCTAAAGCCATGATGAGATACCCATTGTGAAATATTCTATATTTACATTAAATTACAAAAAAGTAAGAAAGTGTGATCCAAAGAGAGGAGAATGGTAAACTGGAATATACAAATGCTACCTTTTATTTTAAATTCTTCCAGTGGGTTATTTTATGACATAAGACTGAGACAAAGACCCTCTCTCTACTTCAGTAGCGCTTCCTGATCAAAGAACACTGACATCTGTTTGGAAATTCTCGGGTAACACCAACTTTCAAATTATTCTTGCTGCTGACTTGGCAGTCAAGTTTTTCTTCAGAGATTCAATAGTTGAGGTGAATAGTTGGTTTCTTGGTTCACTTTATGTTTAAGAAATTGTTTAAAAACAAAACAAGAAAGCATCCTAGCTCTAGGGTTCCAATTTTGTGCTTTGCACTCATCATTGGCTGCAGTTTCTGATCTGAATCACACCACTCACACCCACTTTTTTGATAAATTTCCAAAACCTGTTTTGTTTATTTCTTTGTTTGTTGGGATTTTTTAATGATGTCAGACTTAGTTTTGTAAAGATGCAAACACCTGCTGAGATTTGCACACCACTAATAGTCCTAGGGAAGCCACAAATATAAATCAATGCAAGCCCTCCAAAATATGGACATCACTGCTTTGGTTTCTGTCTGTAACAGGAAATTTAAGGGATTTTCCCTGTAAATTTCGGCAGGAAAGAGCCTCATAAGAATGAGGCATCTATGAAAATTCTAACAGACTGAATAATTATTTTATCAGACTATATTCTGACTGGGCTTATTTACAAGTTGCATTTATTTTAATTATGTTTTGTATCTATTCACTCTTCCTTCTTTTGGATGTTTAATTGGCCACCTAAGAAACATACCATTCTTTCAGCTGCCAGGTTGGCTATTAGGGATAACACTTCTCAGGCCAGTTTGACTGAAATTGTTTCCAAGAGTATTTGAGTTTAGAATATACTTTCTCCAACATTCTTGTAAAGAAAAGCCACTCTGATTAATGTTAACAGAGAAGAGGCTGTAACATATTCAAATGTGGCCGAATTGGAGTTTCAGAGTTCACAAACATTGCCACAAAGCATTTGCCCATTCCTCCGTACATCTATGTATAATTCTACTCTCAGTAAGATCAAAGGTTCTGGGGCTTTTTTATTCTGAGTACCTGCAAAGCAGTATCCAAGAAATCTCCTCTCCTGTCACAGTTCTGTGCTTTTCCTGCTCTGCTTAAACAGATCAGTTAAATAACAAGCAAAATGAACTGGCTTTACAGTGTCTGAAGTGCATACATCAGAGATTTACTTTTCTTTTATTAATTAAGACAAAAATAAGTTAGGTTTGGTTAGAAATATTTTAGAAAATACTGTACAAAGCCCAAAGGGTTCTTAATTTATTTTTTTTTTTTTGAGAATGGGCTTTGCCAAGCCTGAATTCTGATTCAGCAGAATCAATAAATAAATAAGATTGTCTTTAGGTTGCAGAAAGCTGCAATCAGTGTGCTGCCATGACCCATCAAACAAGCAAAGGGCACTGGCCAATGCAGTCCATTTCATTGTCATTACTGGTATTATGGTGACTCTGGGCAACACCCAAGGAAGGTGAGTCAGAACTCTCCAATAAATATTGTGGATCTAATGCTGAAGAGGCTTTGCCCTTACAAGTACATTATATAATACTAAATATATATATATGCTAGTGTTGAGTCAAAAGAGAAGTCAGTGACTTTAACATGTCATATCTATATGGAGGTCATTGAACTTTCTTTGAAAAGTAATTTTTTTTCTAATGTCATCTGCTTTTCTCATGATTTTCCCCCCTCAACCCATATAAAATGGATGTGTATTCAATCTTGAACTAAGCATGCTTGCAATGATTGAGATATGTCTAAGGTCAGAGCTTACAAAAAATTCATAAGGGAAGCAGCAGGCAAAAAAGAGAGGGCTTTTTTAAAGAGGGTTCAGGAGCCTCTGTATGAATTGGGCATGACATATTCATGTTACTGACTTCATTTATTTAATGTGGCTCCAAATAATTGATACCAGTACAGTGATAAAAGTACAGAGACTTCACTGCCAGAATTGTGATAATGAAGAGCCTCCCTGCTGATTTCATTCATGGGGCTGTTAGTCTGCTGGGAAGGACCTCTGATGAAAACTGGGCTTCAGCAAATGCCATAAAATAATCAAAGGCACAGAGCCCTTTACCTGAAGGGAGCTCAGTCTTGGAGTGATTCAGGCCAGCAGAGGGAAAAGAAGGAAAATTGCATTAGCTGACAAACCAGGCACCACTTTTAAAAAAATCAGATCCAAATTGTGAGCACTGTGTTATGTACAGAAATCTTCCACATCTTTGGAACAGATCAAATTACATGGCTCCAACAGTTAGTTAACTGGTATCCCAACAGTGCTTCTTACCCCACTGAATGCAGTCCAAACTTATTTTATCCTCATCTACCAGCTATTTGTTCTCTCTGCCTCAGACCGTGAGCTCTCAGAAGCAGTGGCTGTCTTTTTGTTATATGCTTAGCACAATGGGCTCCCTGTTTGGGCTATAGAAAACAATCCTGTAGGCTCAAGACAGCCATGCAGTGCTGAAACACAGTTAATGTCAAGAATCCTAGAAAGGAACTGAATATTAATATGAATCTAAAATCCTTTCTAAGCAAGGACCTCATTTGTCAACTCTGCTCATTTGTTTCACTTCATGTAAGTGTGTCAATGGTTGATTAAAATTCATAAATGTGCAGCAGAGTTACTGGATAAATGTTGAGTTATTGTTTACATATCAGAGTGCAGTGAAGGCAGGAGCCTGGATGTGGAAAACTGTGTCAGGAGGAAAAGACCATGGTATGAGTCGCTGCCAGGACAGACTCACCAAACAATCCACAATGTCCCTGGGCAAACTCTGCTAGTGGTTAATTATCTGTTACAATATCAGGAAAAAAAAAAAAGAAATCAGCCTTTTACTTACAGGCAATGTTTACTGAGCTTCAGCTTCCAGTGACTGCATGTCTTGATGAATTTCTTTCCTACTAGATAAAAGCTTCTGCCATCAGAAATGTCCTGCTTGTGTGGGTGATTGAGAATTATCAAGTTGGCTAAATTCCCTTGCTGTGCTTTCTCTTTATTATATCTATGTTACCCAGCTGTCTTTATGTCTTCAGATGAAAAATCTAGGTCACAGCACTCTGTGTTTTCCAGTCTTGAGGTTACTGTGCAGTGTTTAAGGATGCCTCCATCCTGTGTCTTCAGCTACTCTTCCAAAACTGCTACATCAGCAGGTCTAGTAAAAATTTCTCATTAATAACCCCCTGCTAATCCTAAAACAAAAGGCATTTCAGGTGAGTTCAGAGGCACCTAGAAGTCCTTCTGCAAATGGGTTGTTGGGCTATGCCCACAGAAGCCAAAGTCACAGCTGTTGAGTGCAGTTATGGGTCACACATACTGAAGTGGATGCAGAATTAGAAAAGGCTTCTGCTTCTGGAGTGTAACTTGATTTTTTAAATAATGTACCTTGGTGTGCTGCATTCTTTCGATTGGACAGATGGACAATTTCAGAATAGTGGTGTATCCATGTTTGCAATAGAGTCTGAAAATGGTGTGAACAGAAGTAGCCTCTGGGATGACAAAGATGGAGCTATTGCAAATGTGGCTCAGAAATGAGATTTGCAACTGTTCTTTGGGAAAAGGATTCAGAGAGAGCTGATTACAGCTGAATCTCAGTATGGGACAGAGCTGGAGCAAACTGAGACACCTTCCCACGGCTGAGTGAGAACAACAACATCCACACAAATAGGCAACAGTGAACATTGTGTGCTATCCAAATATTGCCACTAACACTGTGCTGGCTGCACTTCTGTTGACAGAGCTTTCGAGACAGGAGGGAGAAAATTTGGGCAAGAAGGGCCCAAATTGTGTGATGTGCATGTAATGATACCACTGCTCTCATCTCTGTTCTTTAAAAGGAAGAAATGTAGACACTTCTTCCCATTAGTTAAGCTGTTGCACTCCTAAGACCTGGGCCTTGCCCAGAGTGCAAGATTTATATTGCTGAGTAAAAAAGGGCCAGGGGGCAGCTAAGCACAGGCTCCAGACTGGGGACACTGCTGAACTGATGGTTCACATCTGTCTCTGTCTGGCACCTCTCCCATGAGCTCTGCCCAGGGACAGTTTGGATTCTCTTTGGGAGGTTGCTCACCCCATGATCTTGGCTAGCAATGACCTCACTGCACTGAGCCTGACTTCCTCCAGCCCACACGGTGCTCTGCTGCACCTTTGCACTCTCCAGTACGACAGCCCTGTGGCAAAGCGCAAAAGCAGCCCTTGGGCTGTCTGTGGCACTGCTGCACATGCTTTGAACAAGTGTCCCTGTCCCAAAGAGCATGGGAGGCACCCCCAGGGCTGGGGACAGAGGAGCAAGCACCTTGTAGGGGTGGAACAGCCAGTCTGCTGTGGTGGGCCAGCAGCCCTGATGAGTTTAGCAGCCAGCCGGTCAGTGCCACTCCACCCTTTGTGCCAGGTACTGTCCCCTGGCTCTCCTTTGCTTGGCTGTGCAGTATCATCCAAACTGTCCAAAGGCCAAACTCAAAAGTCCATGGCTATCCAGCGAGAAGGTCTGTGTTAAATGAGTACATCTGGGGTTAGGCATTCACCTGACAGCAAGAACATTCTCAAAGAGAACTTAATCATTATGTTATGATGTTATCTGTCTATTCCTAATCCAGGAGAACTGTAATGGGTAATCTACAGTGATGTAGGCTGAAAGTTTTCATTAAAGCCATTTCTCCCTGGCAAATCTAATTATGACAAATTATTTGAATCGATAATGAGAAATAAATTATGTTATTTGAATAAATAGCAATAATATAATGGTAACAGTTGCAATCAAAAAGCAAAAGAACACTACAGTGAAACAATGTCTTGCTTTTGAAATATTATGCACAAACCATTTTGTTTTATTTAAAAAGTAAAACAAAATGTATTAGAAGTAGAAAATAAAAGGATCTAAGGAAGGACCAAATGTCAACATATTTGGCTTCAAAAATTTTGGGCAAAGTAATTATCTTCAATACTTAATTTTTCCCAATGTTTGGATTATATTTTGGGTTTGTCCTCACTTAATTTAATGTGGATACTTAATATGATCTTTTATATGTCAGAATTTTTCAATCCTGACATTTTTAATGGAACAGAAAATCCATTTGACAATCGACTTTAATTTGTACACTTTTGAATTGTTGTATCAGCTTTTGGCTTCTCACTCATAATGTCACTTAGCCGTGGCACTCTTCGTTCTTGAAAGAACAACTGTTACAAATACACAATACTTTTAAAACACCCAAGGCTAGGTGAGCAATGTCTGTGTTCCCTTGCATAAACTGTCTGCAGAAGCAGGACACAGGGATAAACAAAAACACCAGCTAGAAGGCTTGTCCAGGGCAAGCTCCTATCCCTTTGCACTCACTGTCCTCTCTCCTTGAGAAGGAGCAGTCAACACAAGTCAGCTCCAAGGAAATCACTGCCACTATCAGCCTGGCTAACATCAAACTGGATCCTACAGATTAAGAGCCTGATGCAATTTCATCTTGAAAATGACTAAGTCAGGACTTGGAGTGATTGCTCTGGAAAGCAGAGGTTCAGCTAAAACTAGCTCCAGTTGCCAGTAATGTATTGATTTAGTATGCCAGCTATAGCATCTATTATCTTCTGCCTGATTCAGCCCTCGGATTTCTATCTACTGGAAGAGCAGAAAACCCTCTCTCATGAAAATTATTTCTCCATCCTCCCACCAAAAAAGCCCCCTCCAAATTTAAAGAATGCTTTGCTCTAGTCAGAGTCACTTCAAATGTCCAGAGCTTAATGTTTCTCAAGTAAGGTTTCCAGCAAGGGTTGCACATACTAATAGGGTCAATTGAGGGCACACCTGCAAATGCAAGGGTATTGACTACAGGCAAGTTAACCTCTCTGGGCATGATCTAACCCAACCAATCCACTGCCCTTTCCCCCCTTAGTAATAGGGCAGCTGGACTCCTTAAGGAATATGTTTTAATTTCTTTTGCATTATGGACATTTCCTCCTGATGTTACTATATGTTAGATTTACTAAACATGAGTATAGTAGTCAGACAATTTTAAAAAGCTAATTGTATTTCTTGTGCTAATGAATTATTCATAGATAATCATATAAATCCACTCTCCACATTGATGTTTTATTTTGCATACTAATCTGAACATTTAGCATTTTCCAGGTTTTGATCTACAGATGATCTTTGATATTGACCTATTCACAAATACAGGGGTTTAGTTGCCCTCAGTGTTCTGGGTTTTTTTTTAATGCAGCCAAACAGTGAATAGCCAAACAGTGAATTTAATTAATATATGAGATAGGCTTTGTCTCAGGACATCTTGTCCAACAAACCCTCTGGTTGTTACTTACCAAAGGCCTTCAAAAGATTTGCTAAGGACTGCTGTAGATATCTCTGCAGGTGACACACAATACCTGTGTACCAGATTTCACACCCTAACTTTTACTCTGCAGTTTTTTTCTACTAATTTAATGCATTCAGAAGCCCCAGGAAAGTAATAGAAAGGGAAGGATGTTACCTTGATCTAGAGAACAAAGCACTGGCAGTTGTATAATGCTAGGGGCAGACTGAACATCATCATACAATTGAGGCAGTGCATGTAGTCATTATGTCCAATCTCTGGTCCCTCCTGTGCTAGAAATAGTTTATGTTTTCAAAGTTCTCAGCAGCTTCAATCAATACAATGGCTTAAAATTCAAATAGTGAACAATCTCTGTTGTTTAATTACAATTTTTTAGGATTCAGTATTGGATGAGAGTGAGTTAAAGTTGTGTCAAGGGAAGCAGTTCTGTGGAAATTTGACTAGGAAGCCTGCTTTTGCAGCAGTTTTGTTATTTGCAAACCTCAGTCACAGCAAGCTTTGCCCATGAGGATTCCAACTGGAACCACTTAATATTATCAAGCTAGTGGTTAAAAGATAAGTTGAAAATTACACCATACATTTGCATCATGATTTCATACTGTGTTGAAAGCAGAATATTTTTCACTAATACAGGGATCAGGGTTTTTTTTTTTTTAATAAGAATAATTAATCTTGAAGAATAGTGAAACAAGGCCTTACTGAAGCAAAGAGGTTTCCTAAAAGAGGTTGGCTGTCAGCCTGAGGAGCTGAGGTGTATGTAGTTCCTGAGGTGGAGAAATGGAAAGTGAGCTTTCCCTGAAGCAAGCTGTGAAATCCTGACCTGGTGTGTTCCTGTGTTCCTGACTTCTGGAAATGCAAACCTGACTCTGTATAGAACAACAGCTTTGCCTGTTATGAAAGCATAATTAGCCCAGAGAGACACATTTTTAGGGGTATTTAAAGATTGGATGGTCTTTCAGACCAGCCACTTGAAATTTGACCACTGTCATTTTCAGCATTGAACTCTCCACTCCTCAGAAATTTCAGGAGAGATTTTCCAGAGGTAGAAAAACACTGCTACGCAGCTGGCTAGGTGAACAGTATCTGATGCAACTTCTGCTAACATGCTCAGATTTTATGATCATGCCTATAACCAGGGGGCTGAGGGGAAAATGTTAATTAATCTGAAGGAAAAAAGCATTGCCAGAGGCCAGCTGCTGTCTGAATTGATAGAGTAGCTCCAGCACGGTGATTTGCAACATGTAGATCCAGCAAAACTCCTCTCTGCAGTTTTATCTCTCAGGCACCCCAGGAATGCTTTAACTGCTGTCAGGGAAAAGTTCAATCCCAACAATACCTTTCTTGGTTTAGAGGCTGGTCAGAGTAAGGGTCTGTCTGCAATGTGGCTGCAGACTGGCTGGGGATGTAGGCTTTGTCTCACTATGAACTGAGTGCTATTGTTAGTAAATACCCTATGAGCTTGTACTGGGTTTGGAATCCAGACCCCAGCCCTTCCCCTCATTCAGCAGGCCCAGAATTAACAGGTGGTATGGGAAAAAAGGGGGATGCAGTAATGATGACAAGGCTGCACCTCTGTCATGCAGAGATCTGTGTTGCTTAAAGAACTTCCTCTGCAGAACGTGGTGTCTGAGAGAAAAGAGCCTAGCCTGGCTTTCAGGTCCCTCAGGAGCTCTGCTGAAGAGATATGTCTTGTCCATGAAGTTTGGCATCACCCAGACTGTAAATATAGATGTTTGATTGCAGGTTTAAGCCTTTTCCTTTCAGACTTCAGTGCTAATTCTTAGACTTTTTATCCTTAATTCTGCCCTTTGAGCAGTTGTGTCAAGCACAGCACTAAACAATTCACTCACTATTTTAATAATATGGTCTCTCTAATCACTGAAACAAATGAACCGAAGTAACTTTCAATTTAACTTTGATCCTTATCTTTCAGCTTGCTTAAACTTCCTAATCCTGTGCCTTTCCAACATCAAGAGCTCTATGCCTAAAGGAGCTGCAATTCATAGACATATCTGGATCAGAGAAGGTTATCTCCTTAACACAATACCTGCCATATTGGTAAGCCTAAAGTTAGATAGATTTAGATAAGTATCCATTCCATAAACAAATTTAAAACCTTTGAAAATTAACCATTTTGAACATCTGAAAATTTTTCTGGGAATTTATCACCTAATCTTATATGATGAACTGTTAGAAAGAACTAAATATGTACTAATTAGTCTAATATCTAATCTAATATTGCATCATTATTTTAATATGTGACAAGGGTTTAATGTTAAGTTTGTGTCATCTCAGAGGGACTTGTTTATAGGATTTCCAGGAGAATGAAGGGCCATGCAATCAATGGCTTTGAAGCTGAGAAAGAGTCACCATGAGGTCACTCTTTGACAGATAAATGATGAATTTTTAAGGGTGATGCTTTATTCTGTGACCTTTTGACTTTCAGAAGTGCCCTTGTAGCAGAGCCATGAGCTTCAGCAAATAAGTGAAATGTGAAAAACAGAAAACAAGGCTTATTATATGACCTGCTGGTTAGGAAAAGCTTTTTCTGTGTGGACTAAGAAAATCCTTGGATTGGGGTTGTTGCTTTCTAACTAGCATCAGAAAATAAAGCTTGCATTATGTCAATCTCATCCTAATGACTAGGGCTCTTCATGTTCGTGTAAAAGCTGCACAGTTTGACCAGGACCATGAGGTAATGTACAGTAAATAGAGGATGATGTTAGAGAAGAGATCTTGCTGACAGGAATAATGTGATTCAGCTGCTAATGACTCAGGGCTTTAAGAAGTGTTTTGGAGTCGACTTCAATTTACAATTCTCCTTTGAATTGCACTTGCTTATCATTAAAGCCTCCCAGCTGAAAGCCTCTCTCGTACACCTCAGGATAGGATAGCATCCTGCCAGGAAGAGATGTGGATAGTGTTTCACTCAGAGTGATAAATATTCCCACACGTACAATAAAGCCCCAGTTGCCATGGATGGACTCTCCCTGGGCCACCCAAGGTGATGGCCAGCCCCTCCTCCAGCAGCCCTGCCAGCCACTGTGTCTCTGGAACCAGGGTACATCTGGCTGTTCCTCTTGGCATTTCTGAACTTTGGTCATCTTCAAAAACAGTCTGTGTGGTGTGTGCCCATTTTTCCTGCCCAACTCTGAAGAGTATTACTCCATCTCGAGTCTCTCTCCTAGAAAATTCCTACTTGCTGCTAAGGAAGTTAATGGGGTTTTCCTGCTTTTGCCTGCAGTTCTCCCAGTCTCAGCACTTTTATTTCCAATGCAGCCCTGGGTCCTCTCTGGCCTCCCAGCCTTGTCTCTCACACTGGTGTCATGCACATCTCTGAGAGGTGAAAGAGGCACTTCTAGTGATTTTGGTTGGTATTTTTTGTATCTAAAATTTTCAGTGTCTTGTATTTTCCAGAGCTGGTTACTGCATAGAGAAAAAAAAAAAAAAAAAAAAAAAAAAACAAAAACAGGGAACCAAAATCTCCCTAAAGACTGAGAAAGAACAGGGAGAAGACTGAAATGAAATATTTATGTCCTGCAGAGCAATTCCACTATTTCAGTTTTTTTGTCTATCCCTGTTTAAAAAAAACTACATGTACTAAAGTTCACTGCAGAAAATGTGTTTTCAACCCCAACAAATAATTGAGAAAAACTAAAATATGTTATTTTCTGATTACCTAACTATTTGCTGCTCCTACTAGACCAAAAGCCTTTCAGATATAAGCTGAGCCCTTTTGTTCTTGATTTTTGTGAGACTTCTCTCAGGTCCTGGAAAAATGGAGAATAGAGGAGTTGAAAAACTTGCTACAGCCTGGGTGTCTGGGCTCTCAGCCATGTTGCAAACCCCACAAAACTTTGTGGTGTCCTAAGTATATGGTAGTCCATGTGAAAGGACCATCCTGGAAACCTCGACCCTAGAAATCTGGATTCCTTAGTAGCCTGTAGGCAGGAAACAAAGCAGTTTCCAGTGGCCACCTTTTCTAGCAGGGCTTCATCTAAATTCATGTATTTCTGAAAAAAACATCCTTCTATTGAAAATTTTACATATTTAATAGAAAAGGAAACCAGATCTGATTTTCTGGAAATATCCAGATATCTCTATGCATTGCCTGGATGGAAAAGAACTCTGAGTGTCTGCAGAATCAGAGACCAACTTTTGAAATATTCCTCAGGATGATAATTGTGAGCCTTCAGCTTGCCTATCTATACATTGTGAACAATTTAGATGAACACTGGACCTCTCAACCTCATTAACATCTGAAGGGTGCTTGAGCATCACTGGATGTGCCAAGAATGCCTCTCCTCATGCCTGCAGTGGGAGATGCCTTGTTTGTGAGGCTCTCTGTGAACCTCCAGACCTCACTTGTCTGATATAAGATTGTAGTTGGGCGGTTTTGATGTCTTAGGGAGATAACTAGAACTCCCCAAAGTAGAAAATCAAGTTGAAACTTATTTCTTTCATGTGGTGTCTTATGAATAGGTGCTGTGGGTGCTACATTTAAGTGCTTGAGACTTGTACTTTTGGAAAATACCTTTAGCACAGTCTGTGGCAGGTGACAAAAACTTCCCTGCAATCTTTGATTCTCTCATTTTTCTCAATCAATTATGGTCTTCTAAGATGAGACTGTGTCAATGGGCATTCTTGCAAGATGGGAAAGTTCATGTTCTGGGCTCAAGAGAGATGTGATTAATTCCTTTCGCTCTGTATGGG
The DNA here is from genome assembly GCF_022539315.1 of Serinus canaria. Lineage (NCBI taxonomy): Eukaryota > Metazoa > Chordata > Aves > Passeriformes > Fringillidae > Serinus > Serinus canaria. Next base: position 10,692,436 of record NC_066313.1, read on the forward strand.
CTAAGCAGTTACTCGGACAACACAGAAAAAGTCCTTGATTACAATCAATTTTGTCTCAATCAAAAAGTAAAATTTGTGAATCTGTCATCTGTGTCAAGTCAAAGACTGTATGTGATTCATTTCTGAACAAGAGACAAAGAAAGGAGAAAGGCAGCATTCTTGTAGTAGCTACAGTTACCAAATTCCCAGCAACTTCTCCAATAGTCTCATTTCTTTAAATGTGTTAGAAACAGGCTCTTCCTCTCTGCCTGTCTGTATCCTCAGGTTGTAAAGGCAAAAGAAGGATTGCACCTCTTTCTTTTCTGCAAACTCAGCTCCCTCTCAGTCCCTTCTGACAGAGGTCTTTGGGCAATACAATATATAAATATTTATTGCTCTGCCATAGGAAAGAGTTTATTTCTCTTCCCAGGGGCATTGGCCCCATGAAACATTATGAGTTCCGAATGTTTTACTGCACAGTTACTCCACTACATGTTCCACCTCTCTTCATTATACAGCAGCTGAACATTACATTCCTCCTCAGGGATGCTGAAGTGCTCTCACGCTTTTCCAGGGCACGATTTTCTGGAGTCACACAAAGTTATTTTTTTACTAACTAGAGGATATAAACATCAGTGCGCAAACAGTCTTTGAGGCCAAGTGTCTAAATTTGACCAAAGTGACTAAACCATCTTCAAAACCTATTGCAATGAAGTTTATAGAGCTCAGTTTCACTGTACAGTCTTATACAAAGAGATTTTGCTTCTAAAAACTGCTCACTCAGGAAGAGCTTCCATGTAGCTGTTGGAGTCTTTGAGACTGCTCTTCTGGGGGAGTCAGTGGTGCCACAGTCACCTTCTCCAGTCTGAGACAGTTTTACTGCAAGAAGGACAGAGACTGCTCCAGTCCTTGCTGCAGACTCGCTCAGAATGTATGGCTTTAAATAAACTCAGCAGGCCACTGTTTTCTGGCACGCCTCATAAATCTGCCTATATAAGTCTCAGTACATTCTGCCATCTATTACTCATGTCCATATTAGAGATAAAGTAATTCTCTTTGAAATTCTGCTGCTGCCAAAAAAACAGTACATCACCCTACAGAATAAATACTTCTTCATGTTGCACCCCCTTTACTTTTGTGTTTGACCCTTGTGTGGGAAAAGGTGGGAAAAGGGTGACAACTTCTCTTGTGTTTGGGGATGAATCCTGCAAACTTTGTGAGCCCAGGTGGAAGGGGAAGAAACTGATTTTGCAACACCTTGTGAAATGAGTAATATCTTTAGCATGATATTTTGGAATAATTCTTGCTCCTTTGGTGTACACCCCAGAGCAAATGTTTGCCAAATTAAAATCAATTAGCAGCATTTTTGGGTGAATTATAAAAAAATCAGTTGCTTACACAAGCTTTAAACAAGGCTTTGCATCTTTGATACAAAAAATTCACTTCTCTAGAGACTTTGGGATAACTTTTGTGTGAAAGTTCTCATCTGGAAAATTTCTTACTTAATTTCAGATTTCCTTAATTCCTTGCAGCATGAGGACACCTTGCCTTTTCTCTGAGTCCAGTAGCCTGCAAGACAGAGGCTGCAGATGGCCATCAGGAAAGCAGGCAGTGTTGTTCAGGTACTGAAAAATTAATCTAATCACTTTTGGGATCCATTTTAGACAACTAGGCAAAGCTTCAACCATTTCCCTTTCTTGGGCCGGTGTGCTTTCTCTAATTAGAGAGGTAGGTTAAGTTATCTTCTCATTGCAGCAATTAACACTTGCAGTGACTGCCAGACAATTTTGTAATGATTCAGGAAGAGCATCCAACTTCAGAGAGTGTTCCTGTACTTCTTTGTCAGAGAGGAAAGTTCACATTTCAGTGAGGAACAAGCCACTCCAGAGTGCCATTAGGCCATCCTTGCTCATAGTGCAGAGCATGCTGTATATAAATGTTCTTGCTATAAATAAAACATTCCATTTATCCCATACATCTGATTTTTCACATCTAAGTGAACAGCCTTGGGTTAGAGTTGGGCATGTAGACAAAAAGCATCACAGCACAGGTAGACAATAGACTACTCCACTTAATTCAGTGCAAATTAATCTTTCCTGTAGCAGTTTGCTGCAGTGAAATTCACCCATTTGGCTGCTGTATAAACAGTGAGACTGCAGGTATCGATGCTAATGAATAGTTTCAGGCACTTATTTACAGAACCTAACTGAAAGAAAAACCAAACAAAATGTCATTTTTGCTGTATTTGAAAGCCAGCGATCTTCCTGTCTCCTGCCATCTCAGCAGTGATTCTGTGTGTCAAGCAATAGAAGCAGAGGAGCCTTGCTTCATCACCAGGGCATGCATATTTGATAACCCACTTGTGCTCCATGTTACTCTTCCTTTCAAGAGATTTTAAGGGGAATAATTTTGGATCCATGCAGCTGTTGTCAGGCTTCTTCAGGGATTACCTTTTCTAGTTGCTGTCTTTACTCACTGTGTGTCAGAGCATACTTCACCTCACATGGTTCTCCTTCTAGGAGAGGCATGAACCATAATTAGGTGTATGTGGCAATAGCCTGCTGTTAAGATATGTTTACACATTACCTTTTCAAAAATACAAACACATAATGCAATTTTGTAACAGGAAAATAGGCTGCATCATTTTTTATTTTCATTTGCTTTTGTGTGACTTAACAGTACCTGCAATCAGCCTGAATTAAATAAAGGTGAACAAATTTTAAACTTAGATAAGTGTTTACATACATAGTTGTATAAGTTTATCTGGATTGTTTAAAACTCTACATCACGGTCAAGGCTTCTGTTAATCCTGTACTATCCCAAAGAACTCTGAAGACACAAGCAAGAGTAGAATGTGGCCTGTGACATTGTATTGGCAAAAAGAAAAAGATTGTTGCAGATAAATTCTGGAAAAAAAGGAAGAAAATAAAAACTGAAACCAATCATCTTTTAGTAGACACTGTTCTGGAAATCTTTACCCCTAAAGTGACAAACAAGTAAAGAAAGGATTGTAATGGAATCATAACCAAAACTTCTGCAATTTGCCAAACAGATAACATTTAATAACATTAAGTAAGAGCAATCTTGAAATTCTAATAATTTTTAAAGCCATCCACATTCAGAAAGAGGTTGAAAAATAACAGCACAAATTGATATGATTCTTGTGAAATTCTCCTGGTCTGTCTGGAAAGAATATCCTGTTAAATAAAATAACATTAAAAGCCTCCTGCTAAGAAGCAGCCAAGTGATACCCAGGATCTAGCCATATTTTAAAAATACACTGTCTACTTAGAATGGAATTCAACGAACATGGTTAATTCACTGTATATTCCTAAGTAGCCAGACTGTGTCCCTAAAGCAAACATTGGAGGGCACACGGAAGAGCTGCAGTAGTCAAGTCAGACAAAAAAAAATATGGATTAAAGTTTTAGCAAGTGGGCTAGAAAGAGCATAGGTCTCAGCCCAGCTAGATTCCAAAGACAGTAGTAAGACACTTTAATTACATGATTGATGTGGGCTTCAAAAGCAGGCACCAAATCCACAATGACCCCAAGGTCACAAGCATTATCTGAAGGATAAAAGAAATACCACAAATGGAAACTACCACAGATGACACCTGAGACCTCTGCACCAGTGAACTAATCAATAGCAACTCAGTTTTGTCTGTGTTAAGTTTAACAAAATTTGAAGTTACCTGTGATTAAATATCACAGAGGCAATTACACAAAACATCAAACTTCTTTGTAGACTCTGAAGGGACTGAGAGGATATCCGAATATCGTCTGCATACAAATGACACAGCAAACAGGGCAGCTGAATACTCTTAAGTAAAAGAAGTATATAAACAGAAATGAAAACTGAAATATAGGAGAATCACAGCTTTCCTAAAGAAAGGATTCCCTCCAGCAGAAGTGAATTTTATCAATACATATGAAACAGTGAAAACAAACTAGTCCAAGCTCCCAAGTGGAATAAAAGAAAGGCCTTATAAATAGTCATGGGAAAGTCAAAATCCAGTAAAATAGATGAGCTGCTAAGTAATTTAAATACTTTATTCACCTTCATTAATACGTCTGGAATCAAGAACTCCTGAAAGAAGTGGCTGCATTCCATTTAAGAGGAAAAGCTTAATCTATGTAGATGTATCAGTGATGTGCTCGGCTTCTCTCTGTAGACATCTGAAGTATTGTTAAATTGCAATAATGCACTAATATGGGAAGACAATCTCTGATCAATGATTTTGTCTCTTGAAAGGCAAGGCAGCAATGACTTCCAGCATCTCATCTACCTCTGGAATTAGAAAAAGGCCAGGCACTGACAGAAAGTGGAGTTAGGTCACGGTTGAAGGAGTGAGAGTAACTTTGTGCACACATTCAGGCCAGATGAAAGCTCTACTTGACAGGGGAAACATCAGGATGAGAGTAAGAAGAACAAGCAAAGGTCTGCAAGTGGGAAAAGTTCCAGACAAACAGTGGCAACGGCCAAAAAAAATCTAGGCCATTTCCAAAATTTAACGTGGGAATTAATAATGATTTATGGCTGTAAAACTGACGTTAATTAAAGCAATTTTAGCAGTATCCTTATCACTTTGATTTGATGCTATTACAGCTAGAAGGGAAGAGCATACAAATTACCCAGAGAAAGACTTTTAGCTCGCCTATGGGGTTATTTTCCTATCATGTTCACATTTCTTGACCATGTTAGTGCAGGATCTGAGCCAAAAGCAGTCAAAATGGAATATGGATAGAGGATGAATCTTGCTAAAATGTAGAGGGATTGCAAGAAAGGGCTGTAACAGAGTTCAACAGAAGGCAATGTCAGGGATGACAGCTTAAAATGACCTCTGAAGTAAAACAGTTCACAATATCAGGTACCTAAATAGAAACCTGTGTATAAAGGTTTAGTGGAGATTTTATGTTGGTTTTTTGTGTTTGGTTTTGGTTTGGGTTTTTTGGGTTTTTTTAGAGATATCTAACTGATCCCAAATACAGAGAAAATAAATGCAAAGACAGTTGTTCCAAAAAAATCAATTCTTGGTTTCTAATAAATCAGGACAGAGAGGAGGGAGCAACCATGGACCATATGTTTCCTCTGCCACCTTGATTTAGTGGCAAAAATTGACCTTTGCTCTTGGGTTCAAAAGTCCAGGCCTTCTGTGAGCTTCCATAATGAGATGTCAGCTGTAAGGCAATAATGTAATGAAACTCAGGTGGGGATTTAGCAGGACAGCCAAGGGGGATGTGACCTCCTTCTCTCCCTGCTATTCCCCTTCTTCATGCATTCTGCCTGCCCACCCCCATAGCGCTGGGAATGGGGTTGCCTGCCTCCAGGTCCATGTGTTGCTTCTGTGAGTTCAGCAAGGAGGCAAGAGAGGCCCAGACCCTGCAGGAGAAGATCCAGGGCTCAGGTCTCCTGTGTGGATCAAGTAGAGCACCTTGGAATGGTGCTATCAGCCTCTGCTCTCCACAGGATTAGGTGCAGGAATGGGCTGTGAGAGCCTGGTGGGATTCAGAAATGCTTCCCAGCTCCAGGCACACATCACAGCCATTGTTACAAACACTGAGTGCACTGTGATGTTTTGCTTCCCATCTCTGCCTCCATGGCCTGATGCCCACAGGAAGGAAACTCCAGAAGGTGCATGGAAGGGCTTTGAGAGGGTTCAGCTTGCTCAGGTCAGGTCCCAGGACTGGACAGTCAGTGCTTGTGGAGATTCAGCCGCAGTGGGTGAAAACTTCCATGCATGATCCCATATGAGTACCCTTATGCTTCCATATTTTTGGGAAAAAATGCCCTTAGAGATTCCTTAAAAATCTATATGATCCCATATGAGTAACCTAAAAAAACAAAAGAAAAAATTAGTAACTTGAGCAAAAATTGTCTACATTTTGCACATGAAATAGAATGTTTTGGACAGTAAAGACTGGGAGAAACCCAGTCTAAGTCCTTAGGAACTCCTGCACAGAAAAAGTTCCTAGTTGTACCACCTGACTGCAAAAAATTCCAAACCTGCATCATTTCTAGACCAGGGAACAACCTTAATTGCATATGTATATGGTTTAAAATATATCCTTATTTTAACTACTGTGAGTAGTTACAATGATGATCACTCTATTTTTTTACAGAATTCTTTGTTTTCAGTTTTGTGTTTGGATTTTTTCTTATTCAATTTCTTTTCTAAGGTTTGGGTTGTTTTTTTCTGTGACATCATCAGAAATACAATGATCATATTTGCATTTAAGTCTCTTCTTGAAGTTCCCTCCTGGCTATGGGGCATATGAAAACAGCTCTTAGCTCTTTCTAAAAGCTTTGCCAGGTCACTAACTCTTTCATAACGTTCTGGCCTTTCTATAAGGCATAAAATAGAAAGCAGACATGAGTGTTTCACATTGTGTCCTCACCACCAGTATTACATGGACAAAATACATGGCCCCAGAATGACCTTGTCATTAGTCTTTCTTGGTGTTGCCATAATTTCTGGTTAAATCCTATTTAGATCAGAAATAAGACATGCAAACACTGGTATTCTTAAAACACTTCTGAATTTTTTTACACACTACTTTCACATCTCTAATTTTGGAATTTCCAGACACTTAGGCTTCAGAAAGTTGAGAATTAAGCTGTCCTGTTTTGTAAATCTGGGAAAAATAGTCTCTGCTTCTTTTCAGCAACATCTATGTGCTTATGCTGCTATTAATAGTTTTCATGTGTATCTTTGATCCTACAGTCAGGACTGGTGAGCTGATTATGCTTCATTGGAAGTAGTTGATTTGGAGTAGTTCTTATTTCTCTTTTTCCTTATGCTTCCATATTTTTGGGAACAAATGCACTTAGAGATTCCTTAAAAATCTGTATTCCTTGAGCAGGAGTCATACAGGTGACCTCTGCCAGGTCTAGCTACAGTGCTCTGAGACATAGCAGCCCAGCAGCAGACATCTTATTACTTTTGCAGCAAAGGATGCAACAATAAATATTTGCAGGTTCTTCACTGGCAGCAGTTCACAGTCCAACATGCAGGAGGCAAGCAGCATCGAGCATTAACAGCCCAGTGGCAGCTAGGTAGGGTTCTCCTAAGGAAGAAAGTCAGTTTTCTGTTTTCCATATCAAAAAAGCCATAAAAAAAAAGGACTTTTCTAGTTCAAATCCATCCTGACAGGACTGGTGTGCTGGAAAGAGACACGCTACCTTTCTCTACCAGCATGGCCACTAGGTTGCAAGCTTTTTCACCCCTTCATTTTTGTTTTCACCAAGAATTTTTGTTTTCACCAAAAATTCTTGCCTACCCTTCAGTGCAGGCTCCAGAGCTCCATAGCATCTTTCTCCATGGGCACTGACATCAGACCTTGGCCATTATGTCTACATGCAGCAGTTACAGCAGATGCCATTGCAGTCTAGCCAGAGCCAAGCCCCAGGCCAAACCCAGCTGTATGGGGCACCCATACACATCAGGTCTGCTGGGAGAAGCTTGACATTTCCCTTCCCTGCCTTGGAGCTCTTGCAGAACACACCTGTGTGTGCTGGTCCCTGCTTGCCTTCTCCATGTGGCCCACAGTGGGCAGGGAGCTGGTGCCAAGCCTCCGTGTAGCCGTAGCTTTCTCCTGGCCCTGCCAGGCACGGACACATGCTGTTGCTGCTGCTATTTCTGTTGCTCAAGAGAGAGGCAAAAATAGCACAGGGTACTTGTAATGCCAAAATTCCCGGGGCATTTTGGCCTGCCTGTGGCATGGCACTTTTTACAAAGCTATTTCCTGGGTCACCAGTTGACCTTGGAAAAGGAAAACTGGCCCTGTCTAAGCGAACTGCCCCAAAATATTCCTGCTGTGAGGCAGGGCTGGTGGCCTGGTATGCACAGGGCAGACAAGCAGGGAGCTGTCTAGAATACCAGTGACACGTGCTGGCAGAAAATCACCACTGCATGCTTTTGCTAATTTGGCTATGCCTCCTTGTGCTCATTTGTGAGCTGGCTTAGATCTGCCTTGCCTGGTGATCCAGCCAGTGACAGCTCTGATACCTGAAACATGGCTGGTAAGGGCTGCTGCAAGAGCTTCCAGGGGCTTCTCTTCCCAGCAGAACTTGCATCCTGACTTTTTGAAGCTGTCACTAATCTTTTATTACTGTAATATGTGTATTAGGCTGCTAATATTTATTCCAGTGACGCAGGTAACTTTCACAGGACTAATACAGAGAAATTCTCTCCTCCCTGGTAGTCACGTTAGTTAATACGCTCCATGGTAAAAGACTATTCAGATTCTTTCATTACAAATCTCTCACAGATTCCCTGTTTGTTGTAAGGCTTTGATATCCAGCAAAAAGAAACGCCCTCAGGCATTAGAAGTGTTTTTCTTTCTCTAAAACTCTCTTCTGCTACAATTGAGCTACAAGTTAAAGAAGTTAACATATTTCCCTCTATTGAACATGTACATCATACATACAAATTATAATTTTAACCTTATTTGAAATATTCCTAAGACATCCAAAGATGTAATTTCACTGTCTAATTTCATAATAAGACATCCAAATGATGTAATTTCACTGTTATGCTGGTTTTGTCTGGAGTGGAGGTAATTTTCTTCACTGTGGCTGGTGTGGGGCTGTGTTTTGGATTTGTGCTGAACATGGGGTTGATGTTTCTGTTATTGCTGAGCAGGGCTTACACAGAGCCAAAACCTTTTCTTCTTTTTGTGCTGCCTCACAGGAGAGGAGACTTTGGCTAAATGGGAAGTTGGGAGGAGACATGGCTGGGACAGGTGGCTCAAACTGACTGAAGGGATATTCCAGACCACATACAAGCAGAGGGGAAAAGGGAGAAGGAGGGATGTTTGGAGTGGTGGTGTTTTATCTTCCCAAGTAACTGTTGCTTTCCTTACATGTGTGCCCTAAAGTTTCCCTATTAAACTGTTATTGTCTCAATCTACAAGTTTTCTGGCTTTTACTCTTCTGATTCTCTCTTTGATCCCACTGGTGAGGCAATGAGTGAGCGACTGTTTAGGACCTGGATGCTGGCTGGGGTTAAACTGCAACAACTATTATTAAAATTGAAGCTGCAAAATAAAGTACTAAAAGGTTGGAAAATGACACAGTCAAGGTTGGCATGTGTAATCATAGGTGTCTCTAGTCAATATGAAATTTGGTACTATTTGAAAAAAATCTCTTTGAAATTGCTGATCTTTCTTCTGACAGCAGGATCCCCTGCACTACAGACCTCACAGATGGAAACAGAAATAGTGATTCTCTCATCTTGTGGTCTTCAATCTAGTTCTGTAGGACTCAGGGGTGGAGAAGGGGGTGTCAGATTAAGAGAAGTAGGTTTGGAATTTTTGTTTGCTTATTATTAATTAGTCTGCCAAGGGATAGAATACTGTTGCTTTCAAACATGTCAGTGCTATGGACCAACAGGCTCCAATCTCAGCCATACTGACTTGTCTGCCCACAGACCATAAGCTCTGTCTTGACAGCTGCATATCCACCCTTTAGGCAGCATTTTAAACAAAAAAAAACCCCAAACAACAACAACAACAACAAAAAAACACCCCTCAAATTCTAACCCCCTAGCCCTGTTTTCCACCAAACTTGGAAACTGTATAATACTTAATTAGAAATTTTCCTGTGATCATTGGCCAAAGCATATCATCTTTATTCCATACTTTTCCACTACTGACCACAAGTATTGGTTATTTTCATTTAAAAGATTTGCATGCACCTACAATCATGATGTTTGGATGCTTGACAATACTATTCTGAGCTAGAAAAGAATCCAAATGGGACTAAATAGAATATGATGGAGTAGCCAAAAAAAAAAAACCAGCATCCTAAATTTGTTACTTTTGTAGATTTTTTGTTAGGGTGAAGATCTTTTAAAACAAGCTTGCTGGCAAAATGCATGATAGCCATACAAATTGTAAAGCCTGGCAAAACTGCCTCCAAATTAAAGAGCTTAAAATCAAGAGATGATGAATGTAGATAATATTCAGATCCTTAAAATATTTGCAGTTGCAGGAGCTAACCTGAGCAGACAATAAAGCATAAGTCTTTAATGCCTCATTAGAGACTAAGGACTATAGGTGATTATTAGAGAATAATGGTGTACTGAATGCATTCTAAATTGCTGGGATGCATTGCACCCACCAAGCCAGTGTGAGAAGGAAATGAAGGCCTTGTCTTAGTTTCAGGTACCTTTGTGCTGATAGTGTCAGAAGCATGAAAATTACCTCGAAAATGACAGTTCTTAAAAAAAAAATCCTATAATAATAATAATAACAGTAGCAATAATGAATATCTGTGGTAGCTAACTTGGGACCAAAGAGCAACATGTGCATTTTCTCAATGTGAAACATCTGTACTTTCTGCACTCAGCTGGATATGCTTGTGCCATGAATTTGAGGCACCCGAGGCTCTGATTCCCATGACCTACTAACAGTCATGCAAAGCAAAGAACTTGTATAGCACAACAAATTCCTGTCTTTTTATTTCCCTCCTGACAGGCAGGGCCAGAGAGTTAGAGCTCCTGTGCTGCTTACAGGGCTTTTCATACAGGAGTTATTCTCAAGAGACTCTTTCCATAATGTTTAAGATCCTTTTAGATAGAAGAGTGGATTTAAAAAAAAAAAGAAAAATCTTAATGTAATTGGTAATCGGGTTTGTTGTGTACCTTGCAAAATACTAAGACACAGAAGTTTTTAAGAATTAAAGGCAGCAACAGATTTGTGCATTAAATTTTGAGCATGGCTATATTCCAGCAGTAAAAAATAAATATTGTCAGAGTGACAATAAAATGATGGCCATTGAATAAAAAAGATCAGGATGTCTCAGGTATTATCGGCCAAATGCAATGTAATAAGGATATCTTCATTTTGAAACATGATATGCAAAAATGGTAAGAAAAACTGCTTGTTACTCCAAATAAAAAATATTTCATTTTTATAATTGGTATCAATGTTACTTAGAACTTGACCTTTTTCTCTTGCTATTCCAAGAGACACCAGTCAGTTTCATATTAACCACACCAATTTATTTCAGCCACTCCTTTATAACCAAACCCCAGAACTGGTGATGGTGCAACTAAGGTTGCTATTTCTATGAGTATGAAAAAGGATTCTCCCAGGTTTATATGCCAAAAAAGGAGGCCAGACTTTAATCAGTAGTGCAAACAGCTTATGGCAAGCATCTGACAACAGATGATTTATAGAGGCAAGAGAGAAATTATATTAAAGAAAATCATACTAATTAATGGTCATAGCATATTAATAATCTAATTATCAAGGTAACCTCGATGGCAAGAGAGAGCTTTGATATAAACATGGAGTACACCAGTGGATACTAAATAGACAAGTATTATAGAAGGAGTGTGGCTGGACTTAGGCATGTATTGGCTGCAATACTTACAATTCTTAACAAAGTATCTCATGTTGGCAGGAAGCGTGACCATATGGAGACAAATCTGTCAGAAGTAAGTTTAAGTGGTACATAACTATAATCCTAAAGATTCTGAGAGAAGGAGCTGCCAGTTTTCATCAGCTAGATCAACTTGGCCCACTGGTAATGAAGAAAAAGTCAGAAGCACAACCCTCAACTCGTGCAATACCACTCTTGAGGTTAATGAGTTTGGCTTTTGATCCTATACACAGACACATCTGAGGGGGTCTGACACCAGCTCTAAAGTCAGAAATGCTTGTCTGCAAAATATCAGCAGGAAAACAGGCTTTTGTGGTTGCACATTCTTGGAAAGCAACTCTCTGAGACAGATCTGGGAAAATCAATGTGGGACAAAGGCTTTTTTAACATGTCTTTCAACAGGCTTAAAGGTTTTAATGGTTGCTGATTAGATGCTCATTCAAGATGTAATTGAGCCCATAGCAAGTTTCAGGTTTTGAGCACCATTTGGACACTACTGACTGACCTCTAGGTCCTGGGCTGGTTTTTGCTGCCTATTTTCTGCCTGCATTGGGACCAGCAGAGTGGATCTGAGTGCATCTCAACTTCTCTGAACTTCCACTGAATTTCACTCTGTGCTCCAATGAGCAGGAGTGGAGCAAAGCAGCTCCATGGCAGGACCATCCACATGCAGCCTGTGAATGCAGACACATGAGATACACCCAGGAAAAAAGTGAATAAGCAACTCATTTCTTAAGCTGGACAAGGCCAGTTATGGAAGGGCAGAAAGAAATAAGGAGAGGCCAGGTGTCAGTGGTTTAGTTACAGGTGTTGGACTGACATACTCCAAAGCTGTCTTTGATTTGGGTGAAGTCCAGCCCACTCTTTCCTTGTCTTCCCCATTATGAAACTTCTTGGTACAGGCACCCTATGGGAGTAGAGCCTTGTGAAGTAGTTCCAGACCTAGGACTTCCTCTTTCCAAACCTCAGCCTCTTGAGCAATTTGACTTTGCTTCAGCCTGTCCATGGCTAGGAAGCATTTATAGCTTATTACACAAAGGCCTTTCAAAAGAGATTCTGGACTAATGGTTCTTCCTTCTGCTACCATGACAGACAATAAATCTAGATAAAATAGTGCTGGTACTCTATGTATCCCCATGCTTTCATTTCCTCAGTTTCTGGATAATTCTTTAGGCTGAAGCACAAAATTTCCAGGTTCTTTCCTTTCTTCTCTCCCTCTCACATGTGCCTCTCTGCCAGACTCTGGAATCTGCTCTCTTTTGGGAAACCAACCTCTAATTTCTGCTTCAGGACTCTAAAATGCTTTCTTAGACTTTGGTGGCTGCCAGCCTCTTTTTCATTCTAGTAGGTTGATTTCTCATCAGCTTTTGCTCCCTGGAAACTGATCCACAAACAAGGAGCAAACTCCACTAAGTTAGTTTTAAGGACCAACATTTTTACCAACACAAAATGGGCAACCACAAGACGGCAAGAAATCATAAGAGAGCAGGAAAGGGACAAAAAACCTGCAGAAAAGAAATGCTGTTTTCCACTTATTACATTTATTTATAGTTTATATTCTTACACTGGTATTCTGGAGGAGAACAGACCTATGTGTTGTGATTAAGAGCACATTGAGCTGAAAATGGAGCAGCATCCCCATTATGAGGACATAAGCATGCTGATGTTACCCTGCCACTGCTTGGGGCTCTTTCCAAGGTCCTGGGGCCAGGAAAAGCTCTGGCAGAGCACACAGGGCTACCAGCAGCAGACTGTGACACCCAGGGTACCAGGGGTTTGATGTCATGTGTGAGTTTTGGTGGCAGAATGGACATGGCTCTGAGCAGATATGGTTTCAGAGAAATGCTTGTGGAAAGAGGGCAGAGGAGACTCAGAAGGGAGACTGCATTAATCAGTATTGCTCTTTGCACTGAGGGAGATCCAGGCTTGAAAGCCTCTGCGCTGCCTTCTTTGGGGCTGCTTATTCCTATTAATTACTAATTACTCATACTAATGAGGAGAAGGAAGATATACTTCCAAGTATGATTACAAAATCAGTGCTTGGGAGCTAACTCAATGGACCTGCAATGACTTCCCTGCCTTCTTAGTATGAAATTGGATACCTCTTTTCACCTTTTTATGGTGTGCTTCTGAAGAATTTATGGGAGCTAAAATGAAACAAAATATTAACCTTCTTGAAAAAAAAAATATTAGGCAGAAACAATCATATGACAGATATCTACAAACTGTCTGGTTTTCTGTGGAAGCTTACTTCAAGAACACATATTTATCTAGAGGCTTTAACTGCAGTGCTTTTATTTGACACATGAATCCTAAATATCATTTACTTGTTCTTCCTCTAAATGTAAGGAAGTAACAGGAAAGACAGAAAAAAATAAGCAGAAAACCCATAATTCCTGGAAAGGTAGCTGCAGCTTACACCATGTTTACTGATTTTACCATATCCAACTACCACAGTCATCTGGCAGTCAGTTGCTGCCAGAGGAGAGAGGAGTGAGGAGATGTGAGAGGTTCTACTTTGCAGACACCCAGCACACCCACAAGCCTTTCATAATATTTTCCTCTCCCCTGTCCAGTTCATGAGGTGAGTGACAGAATGACTTTAGTCACTGTAACCTGATGTCCAGCTGGGGACAACCCACCACACTGTCCTAGCTGCTTTTCTAAAGCAATAATAATAAAAATATGTATATATACATTGAGTTAGTTCTGCATCTAAATTTCTCTTGCAACGTTTGGAACATTAAATGAAAGATTTCGGTCTTTGAAAGTGACTGCAGCAGCAGTCATTGGCAAGAAAGAAAAACAACTCTACACTGAAATTGGCTGTTTGGCAAGTACCAAGCACTCTCAGATTTCAGGCACCTGTGCAGCTGAGTGGAGAGAAGGGCACAGCCTTCCTCAGGCTGGTAATGCCTGGTGCAGTTCTGGCCAGAAACAGGGTGACACCTTGCTCACTTGCTCTGCTGCCCATGTTAGAGACAACACCAGAAGTGGTGAGATACTTGCTTTTAATGCCTGGTTATGAATCACACTTGAGTTGTTGAGATGTTTTTGTCACCCTTTTCTCCTTTCTGCTGCCTTTTTGTTCTGTTAAGGCTCTTAGATCATAGCTCTGAGACACAAACAATCAGTTATGGTATATCTTTACAATGTCTAATACAACAATAACCTGAATATAGCTTAATATTTCATTTACTACTGTATAAATTATACTACTCTAACAAATTTTATACTCTAACAAATTTTGGGACTATAAAGGAACATCCATTATTTCTGTGTTATCCCAGCTAAAATTCTTGTGCTGCATTATATCACATTTCTCATCCCCCTTATTTAAAGTAAGTTACAAAAAATGTGATGTGAAACTTCAGAGAAATGCCAAGCAATGCATTTTATGTTGTCTGACAGAAAAAAAAAAACAAACCCTACATTAATTCGAGCATCCAAAGAATGTCATCTGCTCCTAGTGCATATAAAGCTCAAATAAATGCTCCTCTTCATACAGTAAAAAACCCCAAAGTGGCTAGATCATCTTATTTATCATGAAAGAAGCCCTACTGACCTAAAATCCTTTGGTCTCAGTGTATCTGTGGTGACCATTTACACTTCCTCTGCCTCCTCTGGAAGCAGCTGAGCTGCAAAAGGACAAGCAAAGGGACAAGCTGTCAGTGTCTCCGTACCCTCTGCACCTGCACAGCTCCCAGCATGGACTAGGAGGTGGGACAAGTGTGACCAGTCAATGGGAACATTCTCATAGCTCAGCCAGGTGTGGGCAACCTGGAAGGCCTCTCTGTCCCTCCACTGGATGTGCTGATCATTTGTACATTGTTTGAAGAATTCAAGCTCACCCTCTGCCCATTCAGTTATTAAGGGAAATGAGAAAATCCTCTGTGTAGACACTCTTTTTCATTTTTATAGTACTTACAAATAGACACAGTGGAGCACTCCTGACAAAGCTAGGTATCACCAGTGCAGGAAAAACAAATAATGAGAGCTAAGGAAGAGTTAAGAGTGTTTGTCCCTGTGCTTCTGTGGAATAGATGAAGTGTGGGTCTTTTGAACAATAGGCTCTGTACTTGGATTCATTTCATCCTGCACTCACTCCTCTGCAACCTGCTTACCATGACAAAAGTCACCAGAGACACAAAGTGCTGTGATAATGAGAGAGCTGGAGGTAACTTCCAATCAGTCCCCCGTGGCACATTTGGAGTTTACTAGCCATGGGATAGAGTGGTTTCTCCATGCAATT
This sequence comes from Serinus canaria, assembly GCF_022539315.1. Classification (NCBI taxonomy): domain Eukaryota; kingdom Metazoa; phylum Chordata; class Aves; order Passeriformes; family Fringillidae; genus Serinus; species Serinus canaria. Next base: position 10,708,055 of record NC_066313.1, read on the forward strand.
GACGCTGACTCCGCATTTCTCCTTCAGTAAATATATGCAACCGTTGAAAAATAAAATTCAGGTTTACCTTACAAGAGTGCTGAGCACGTCCTTCTTTGTGTGCCTCATGTTTATCCATCTTGCAATCTTGGGAAATCAGTATTGGCTTTTGTTATAGTAATCTCACTGCTGGAAGCAACCATCATTTGGCTATTGGATATTTTATGTAATTAGTAATTTATGGCTCCTAATTTTCTCAGACACTTTTTGCAAGTGAAGCTGCAAATAACTTCATGCCAAATATTAAACCTCTGGATGCAGCATATGTAGCCTTTCACAGACAAAAATTATACCTCTTTAGGAGTTTTACTCCCCTACAAAGTGTTTCTAAAGAATGATTTCTCTGTATGTAAAGTGCTGGCATAAATTACAATATAGGAAATTTAATAATTAATGATATTTTTTAATGATATGGTTTTTTCAATGTTATATTTTTATCAATTAGAGAATGTATTACTGTAATAATAGTTTTATGCCTCCTAAGACACACATTTGAAATTACTTCATGGGGTAAACTTTTTAAACCTATACTACATGTTTCTCTTTTTCAGCTGTTTGCAAATTGCCCAGGTTACCTCTGGTAACACTGTATGCAAGATAGAGAGATGAGAAACCCGTTCAAGCATCTCGTGACATTACCCTTAAATTATTGTTCCCGTTTTCAAGAGAAAGAGGAATGTGTTTAACATTTCCTTTCATTTTGTTCTGCTTTTAAGTATCCTTAACATTGTGCCAGAATTAAAGTCAAAAGTTAACACCATACTAATGGGGTTAATGTGTGGTCAAAGTCTGCATTTTTTTTCTGCCAGAAAAGCATTTGACATTATTCTTGTTGAATAAAGACAGTCAGCAGTGATAGGTTACAAGCCTGCAGCTCTGAAGAGGAAAACCAGGCTGTTTGCACACACTGATTGCTGGATGTCTTTGTTCCAGGCAGGGCAGGCTGTGCCAAGAGGTGGTTTTATTCCTATTTCCCAGTGCCATGCTGCTGCTTTGCAGGGCAAGGAGCATTTTGGAGGCACAAGGGCCTCAGGTATAAATATAATGATGTGACTGTGTATTCTCTGTGTTGCCCCACTGTAGCTCTATTCCAGCTTCATCCCAGCTGATTTCCATGGTGTTATATTGCCCTCGGCCTGGCAGCAGCGTGCTGATGGATCAGGAATCCTTTCCCCCAGTTTGCAGTGCACAACAGTGAATTTTCTAGGTAGTCTGCTCGCAGACCTCTGCATTCCCTTGTGCTGTAAGACAGATGAGGATGAACAGGAGCCAAAAGGAAAGGCAAAACCTAGAGAGAAGCCATCTGCCCTCTTTCACCTTCTCACGGAAGTCTCCTGGTAGTGATACTGTGAGCTCTGGACCTGGCAAGAACGGGTCAGCTGAGTTTAAGAAGGAAACATTTTGCAATGCATGGCTCCCCATTATAAACTCAGTAGAAAAGGGAGACAACAGTGATGATCTTCCTCTGGTTTGCTTTCTACCCTGGCTCGTGCCCAGAGGAAGAACTGGAGAGATGAAGGTGCAGCCATGGCACTGGGAAACAAGGCTGATGTCTGTGGCCTCAAGGACATGAGGGTGGGGAGTCAGGGTATCCATACAGCTGCTAGGAAGTTCCCATGGCTCCAGGAGGTCCTACAGACAAATGCTTTAAATTATTCTTGTCTTTCAAGGACTTGCAATTCTCACCTACAGTACTGACACCTGCTCTCTTTTCAGCGTGAGATTCACAGGTCTGGGAACCAGACTCTTTCAGCTTTGTGCCCAATATTTTTAGACACAACATCATCCAGAGGCCATATTAGTTGTACATGGGAGAGTTCTTGAGAAGCTAATGTGTGTGCTTCTCAGATTTTCAGCTTGGCCTTAAAACAAAATTGATTAGTTAATTAAATCAGACACACACAGGTTGGAGGATTTTGCTGTGGGAGTGTGGATTTGGACCAGGAGGCAGCACCAGGGCACCTCCCTGACCAGCCCTGTCCTGCAGATCTCAGCAAGATGGGCCAGGCTGGTCTGGGGATGGTGAGCAGGGTCAGTCACAGCCCAGTCATCCGTAGGCACCCTGGGGCTCAGCCAGGAAAGGATCCCCTGGGATGGGATGGGATGGGATGGGATGGGATGGGATGGGATGGGATGGGATGGGATGGGATTAGGGCAGTGCCAGCTCAGCAGGGCCCAGGGCCAGGCAGAGCCAGGGCTGCAGCACCCAAAGAAGTTCTGCATATCAAAGAAGTTCTCATTACTAAATGAACAGAATGTTTCAGTTAATCCAGTAGAGAAGGGGTACTTAATTAATTTCTACCGAGGTCTGCTGGGAAATTCTTCTAAGGTCTGTTAATTCTTACTGAGATTTGATCAGCAGGAAGCAATGCACTGGTTCTGCTCTGCCTTCAGGATTCACAGCCACTTTCTGAGGGAGCAGGTAATGGGAGGAACTCCTGGGCTGCCTGCAGATAACGTGAGGTTTGGGTAAAATGTGCTCATGAGCTGGATGAGAAGCTGCTATTTAAGTACCAGCACAGCACTATGTCTTCAGAGATGTAAATTAAAGTTACAGGTGAGAGCACAAATAGAAATGAATGGTTTGTTCCACATTATAATTTTTTTCCAGCAGAAAAGCCTGCTTAGCAGGTTCCTGATCTCTCCCTTGTCTCACCTCCATCAAGGCAATGACCACCACAGTTACCCAGCCCTTCAGCCAAGATGCTGCAGCTCTTTGTGGAGACACTCCTTGAACCCAGTCAGTGAAATCATCCATTTTTAAAACAAATTAGGAAAACAAAAAGGAACTATTTCAAGTGTAGCCACATGGAGCACACTGAGCACTTGCAAAACTGTGGTGGAAGTGGAACAGGGCAAACAGCTGTAAAATCCTTCTATGAGCCTCACTCTTAGAGCAGTCTGGCACAGAAATGCCCAGATGACCACAGCTCCCAGCAGAAATTCCTCCAGATCATTCTATCACCATGAGTCCCACATGCTTTCCATTATGAAACCCAGTATCATACTGTTTTTCAAGATCACTGTGCTTCCTCCAAGCAGACCAGAATTGCAGAAGCTGGAAGGATGAATCTGCAGAAAATTATTCATCTACAGTAAGTCTACTCTTATGCCCTTCCAAACACAAGGGCATAAGAGATGCTTTGTTTTAACCCTGTGAAATTGTTCTTGCAGCCCTTTATTTGGTGATGGTTTTAAAATCAAAATTCCCCTGTCTTACAGAACCCTGATTCACACCCCACACAGGTACCAGGGGCCAAGGAATTGAGGCATATATAGAGACAGCCCTATTATGGTCACATGGGCAGCATTAATTTTGGTATTTCCTAGTTCTAGTATGTTTTCCTGAACAAGCATGGTCTACTGTCCTGTGGGCTGCTGGAGGGAACCAAATCTCAGTCACTTTTTGTCTTCACATAATGTCATTAACTCTGCATGTCTGTTATAGAAATGTCTAAATCAAAGTTGTTCATGTGAAGAGAAAGCAAACTTTAACTGAAAGCAAACTTTCTCTGATTATATACAACATTATCTACATGTAAGTTAAGCACAAGAACTGCAGTTATCAATATATCTAGTGACAACTCACTGCACTGTCCCATTGGTTTGGTTGCTTTGTTTCAAGAGCAGCCAGGAGCTAAATTAATCCAGCTAACACTGCTTGTACTTTTAATCTAATGGAAAAACTGAATTTCAGACTTTTAAAAGTGAAAGGCAAGCATCTATCCATCAGTGGTACTACCTAACTGCTCATACTGGGTAACTGTGGAAATAATAGCAGACAATACATTTAATTTCTAAGGCTGAACAATCAGGAACCATTACAGGAATGTGGAAGACACGAGTAAAGCAATTAAGATAAGTGGAATGTCTTTCATTACTTGTACCAAACAAGGGAACTATTCAGAAAGACGGGCCAAGTTGGCGAACTTGCTCAAAATAAATGACCAATGCAACTTTCCATGTGTGCTTATTGAAACTCAGACACTGCTAGCTGGGCTGGCTCCTTGTCAGCCTACTCCTGTGGCACTCAGCTCCTGTTTAAATAAGAACATTGCTTGTTTTGAGTGAAATGAAAGTTAAACTGGCAGTCAGAAATGTGAAGTAAATGAGTACATTTTGTTTGTAGAGAAAGCTGAGCACTTATTTGCAAACACATAAGGAAGAAGTGGCTTCTGTTCAGTGGGACTGCTCCAATGTGGGTAGTTACTCATTTGCTGAAGTGTTCACAAGATCAGATCACAACATCCAGAAACTCAGCTGCTACACCCAAACATTTTTCCCACAGCACCCAGTTCTTAGTCACGGCTCTCCAGGGAGAGCAGACGGTGTAGAGCAGAAGTCATTGTGGTCAGTGTGTGGCTTATTTAGTAAAAGAACTTATCTTGCTCATTTTCCATGATTCATGTTTCAAGAATGCATTATTAATTTCTGTCAGACTAGATTTATACTAAATCAAGAGCTGCAGAAAGGCTTGTCACTTGTTCTTAAGCCTAGTGTGGTAACACCAATATCACATATATACAAGGTAACAATTTGGGATCAATACTGTTAAGTTTATCAGTGATCAGTATTTTCAAAAGATACAAATAGTGTAGCTCCTTTCCTTTAGAGAGATTCCTTTAGGCAGTGTGATACTCAAAAAGCGGGTCCTTCACCCTTCTGAAAAGCCAGTGGCTCCCCAAGGGTCTCCTGAGACCCCCTGCCACTTTGGAATATCTTTGCCAGTTATTTTAGTTATTCTGAAGAGAAAATGCCCTGTCTAACCTGCTGCTGTTTGCTACCACGCCTAAGGAGCCTGAAGTGCTTTTGGACATGGCTAAATAATGACATAATTTCCTGTCATAAGGTTTATTTAGCCAGTAGTTAACCAACTGGTAGTGGACAGTCTTCAGACCAATGTTCATTCAATTCATGAGCCTGAAGGAGAAGTGAAAGGTAGCTCTCAAACACCTACATACCCACTCCCAGCAGATTCCAGCAGAGAGAGCAGCCTTTCTGCCTGCTCACTGCTGCCCAGGGAGCCTCCCTGAGCCCCAGGGCTCCTGGTTAGAACTGAGGGGAGAAGCAGTTCCAGCTTCCAGCAGCTTACAGGAACCACTGGCTCTGCAGAAAGCAGTAAGATGCCTTCATTAAACAATGCAAAATTTACACTACAAACCACACCAGGAGAGCTGTGGAAAAAAATGCAGTAACATTTTTTAAATACCTCAGTCAATTCATTCAAAAAATATACGTTGGCAAGAGGAGGGGAAGTAGTTTAATAATTTTAATGGCCAATACTTAAGAAAAGATTAAAGGTTTAATACATTAAAAAGGAAACTCTGCTGATGGTAATCAGTTCTGCTGCTTTTATGCATCATTTTGTTCCGTGTTTGTGTATGAAATGAGGTGGGGAGGCGGGGTGGGGGAAATTTGAAGATTTAGGGAGATTACTGCTTTCATGAAAGTGTTTTATTGCACTTTGGCAGTTCTGGATTTAACCAGAAAATCCAATTGTGGAAAAAGGATGAAACAATCTGTTTTTCCTCTAATCAATCACAAGGTTGCAGGACACATTAAAATAAATTTGTGACTGCCATTCTTCTTCCTTCCCGCTGCTGTCGTAGCAAATGATGATCCAAAAGCTGACTGACACTTCCCACATCAGCCCTGATGCCTGCTGCCCTCCTTCTTTTACCAATTCTTATTATTACAAACAAGTAACTTCAGAGCTGTTGCAAGAACATGGAGAAAAGCCTTCTGGCAGATGCAGCATTTTAATAGTAATAAAAATTTAACCCAAAAATATCAGCAAATTTACAATCAATCACATGAAGCAGTAGAAACAGAGTAACAAATACTGTGAAGTTTTCCTCCTAGCTTTTGCCTAAAGCTTCCTGCTATTCCTAAGCTAGTTGATACCTCAGATAAGGCAAGTAGCAATGAAAATCAAAAGCCATATGCTCAGATCAATATGGATTGCAGAATCATTCCCTGCCATTGCAACAAACAGGAGCAGCACAAGCCACCAAGCTCCCGTGCAAAGTCCCAAATCGAAGGTACACAGAATTTAATGTCCCAGTTGAGGACACCAGGAATGTGCATCACATGTAGGCCACGGGCAGGCAGCTCTTGGTACCCAGTCAAGTTGGTTCCTGTGACCACACTGGAAATACAGACCAATGCTGAGGTACAACTTGTCCTGTATTTAGGAATCCAGGTTGGAATCATCTAGGCTATGAGAGAGTGTTACAGGCACTACAGCAAATCCTTGCTGAGGAAGCTTTCTCTTCTGCTGAGACCAGGTATAAAATAGATAATTGGTGTTTAGGAAGTTAAATTCAGATTAATTCCATCCAACATTGACTTTTAGGAGAAGCAGTTATTTAGTTACTACTGTGCCAGTGATCCAAAATGAGACCTTTGCAAGTATGGAAGATTGCAGATTCAATTTTAGTTGACTGAGGTAATTAACAATATCTTTGGAAAGCAATTTAAAATATCTCCCTAATTACTAGGAACAGTTTTCCCCAGTCCACCACAGATAGATCCCTGAACCTGTTCACAAGAGGAAGGTCCTCCCACACTTTTTTTTTTCCCTGGGAACAATTCCCTGATTCTGTCAAAATTTGTGGACTTGAACTACTGCAGTAGCAGAGCCCAACTGTGACATCTGCACCTGGGCTGGACAGCTGTGATGTGAATGAAACAAAATCCCTTGGAGAATTCCAGTAACAAAGAAACCCATCTAGGCACATAAACATCACCCACAGTCAAAGGCTCTATGACTCAACAAGAAATCATTAGGATTTGTTAGGGCTCACATCCTAATATCGATGCTCACCTATGTGAACATTGGTATTAGATGGTACTGAGCAATTATCTTTGTGCTAATGTCCAGATAACAATTAATTGGGAAAGTGAAACCATTGGTGGGCATGTAAAAAAGTGCTGTGTTAGATTCTTGTGTGGTATTTGTTCTCTGCCATGTTTTCTAGAGCCTTCTCATTTATCTTTTCTCTAGTGCCTTTCATGAGCTAAATATAAAAGTGGTGTACAAAGGGTAAAAATATAGAGTCTCTCATGCTTCAGTGAAAATGTTCAGGTGTAACACTGAAAAACATAGTTGAAAAAAAATTCTTTGCCTTCCAGCATGGAAATAAATGCAGCATAAGAAGATAATTAAGCAAAACACTATGGCCTGTTGCTCCTCAAAACAAAAGCAGCAGTGGTCAGGAAGGTTTTGCTGACTAACATTTTAGTGAGGGAGAGGAAACTCAAAAAGAAGCAGCAGACCATACATAGACAGCTTAAAGAAGCACTGGAAATGCACCTCTGAGAGAAGCCTTCAGACAAAATTCTGGGCTGAAATCTGAGTAGCAGAGGCCTGAAAAAAACCCCACCTGTGTGAATTCTCCCATGTGCAAATGAATGGCTGTGGTACATGTTTTGTGTAAAATACACACATAAAAAAAATCAGCAAAGGTAACAATTCTGCAGATTATTTCTTTTTCTAATTAAGTTGCATCCTTGAAAATTAAATAAATTTCCACACAAGGGGTAAGACCAAACTGTTATCATAAATATGGCTTTATATAGGACACAATTTTTCTACTGTTCATTCACTACAATCTTATGCTTCCTTGTATCCTTAATAAAAATAATAAAGATACCCCAAGTTTTGATAATACAAATATATGGTGAATATATGTTACTTCTAAAGTACTCACCACATAAATATTTATCATACTTTTTTTTTTTTTCTGTGCAAGAACTGCATTTAACTTCATCAATTCAATTTCATTTTAAAAAGACTAAGCCAGCATATTGAACTGATTTCTGGCACAATGGTAAGATTTTTTTTTTCTTTACTGTCATTTTAATTCATTATATTACTGTGCTATTTTTAAAAGGTCCCATTTATATTGTACATTGCAGTTCCAGAGATTAACAGTTGGAAACTAAAGATTAATTTACAGGAAATACAAGAAAGGTAGCAAAGTGTAGTGCTACGAGTTTTCTTTAGAGTTATTTTGGATATTATCCCACAAGATCTTTACCGTGGCATATTCTGTGCAGTTTTGATTTTAAACTTGTAAAGTCAGCCTAACTAATCTTGACACTTCTGTGAAATAACATAAGTATACCATGTCTTCTGCTAAATTACAGCTTCATTCTATTTTATCAAATACATTGCATGGTAAATTCTGCTTACAATTTAAAACAGGGAAATGAGTTGCTCTCAAGTACCAATTGTAAAGCTCAGAGTAGAACATTACAATATTTCAGTTACAATTACAAAAGTGAACCCAGTGCAGGTGAACAGCAGCTGAAATTTATCACCACCTGATGCCTGTTCAGTGGACCATGTGAATGGAATTAACTTGTCTGTCCAGTTTGGAGCTGAAAACTCTCTGTATTCCAGAACCTGCCACCAAACCTGGCACATTCATTGGCAGAGATCAAGGGTTAGGTGGGTGTTGGCGACACAAGTACTGCTGTGCTTTTAACTGCTGACAGACTAAGTGCAGAACTTGATTTGTCAGAGAAGATGGCAAAAGCATTCAAAAGTTTTTTAAAAGCCCAGAAAACAAACAAACAAATAAAAAAACAACCAGCAGACAGTTACAGCATTTGCACAAATTTTCTCAATTATTTTTTACTTGGAGTCATGGGCCTGGGCACTGAAGAGAAAATCTGTCTCTAAAAGAATTATGTTCACACAAGCATGGGTTATGGTCTTGGAGTAGAAATTAATGGGTGAGATCCTCTGGCCTGTGTGATACAAGAGGTTAGACAGCGATCATGATGGTCCCTCTGGCCTTTTAAATCTAGAAATCTGTGATCAGTAGATGGAAGTCAAACTGTTTGCAAAATCAGGCAATTTCTCTTTTTTTGTTTGGTCTACACAGTGGCATCTGCAGCTGACATTTTATGCTGTAAAATAATACAGAGGTGAATAGGCTATTCTGCATGTGTGTGGGCATTATCCATTCCCACAGAAAGCTTTCTGCATCCCAGGCTGTATCACAAGACCTGTTTTAGGTCCCCTTCTGCTGTCAGTATGGCAGACAGCACTTTATCACTTGAGTAATGAAACTGCGAGAGGAAGCAAAATAGATCCGTCAGTGCTCTGTGGATTTTAGGCTTGCACTTGAGGAGTACATGGGCAAAGGCAAGGTTATTCTCTCTCTCTCCCTGTTCTTATTCTCTCTTCTCTCACTCTGATGTATGATCAGGCTCCTTGCATCACCAAAATAAATGAGAAGCAATTTCCCCACCAATATTAGGAAAGGCTGGATGGGGCTCTGAGCACCCCGGTCTAGTGGAAGTTGTCCCAGCCCACAGCACAGGGGTGGGGACTAGATGACCTTTAAGGTCCCTTCCAACCCAGGCCATTCTATGGTTCTATGATTCTATGATTACACATGTAATTACCAATTTTCCAACCATTGTCAACAAAAATAAGTTTACCAGTCCTCCTGACTGTTCTGTTGGTCATGAGGGAGTAGAAGCAAAAACTGACAGAATTAGTTTGGAGAGGATGGATTTTCATTTACTAAGGCTATGATTTTTTCAAATGAGAAAAATTCCATAAAAAAAAGAAGCCATAATACTGTCAGTTGGATAGAAGACAGCACTGCAAACATAAATTGATAGACTGCCTATCCAAGTGAAGCATACAATTAGTTCTGAATACCTTTCTTTCAAAATTGTACTGATAATTGGCAATCTTATTCACCTGAGTTTGCATTTGGCTAAATGACAGAGAATTCTATTAACTGATGCATTTCTTAAAGTTCATTTTCAAATAGCAAGATTTACTATTTGTGAGAGGCCAGTTTTCTTTCTATTAAAAATAGAGAAAATTATCAAAACTATTCTTAAGGCGTGATTCCCATTCCTAGTACAGAGTGTTTATCACAAGATTTAGGATTTTAGAACATGTTTAGGAGTTGCAACTCAAGCTATGTGAACAGCAATATCTCCCTGTATTTTCTTGACCACCTTTTTTTTGTCTTAGTTCCTGCTTATTTATTTTCCTCCTCCCTGTATGCTGGCACCACTCTGCATCTGGTCATGATGGGAAGCAGCCTTAAGAACTGACAGAGCTTAAAAAACCAACCTAAACTGAACAAAAAATAAAACCCAAACAGTAAAAGGGGGGAAAAAATGAAAGCTTATTTCAAAACTTATTTTCCAGGATCTGGGTTCTCGTGGGGCAATGGATAGAGCCATTCTGGCAGAGCAGAGGAAGGTTACCCATGGGGCAGGACTCCTTTGATGTGCTTCAATCATCACCTCTGCCTGGAAAGAAGGTGTCTGGACTGTCTTCAGGCTTTATGAGTGACTTATGTAAGGAGATAATTTCAGCCTCTCTAGTTTTGCATGAAAGGTATTCACCCTCTCTGCACTTCAGTAACAGGACCATTTTCTCCTTGCCCTCGCTGTCCCATCACAGTTTGCCACAAGTAGGTTCAGAATTTGATGGTCAAGTTATTCTTTGTAATGTACTTTATTGCCATTGATGAAAATTACAAAAAGTAGCAAAGACTATCACTGTGTACTGGATGCTACCTGCAGTGAAGGAGAGAATAAACCCCCAGTACAGGATAGAACTGGCTATTATCTCTCCAAGCTGTTCTCAATGTCTTCTGTTAGTCTGGAAAAGAATAGGATAATGGAAAGTTGTGGATTTAGCAAAATAACAACTCTGAGGAACAGCTTTTCAGATCAGAAGCCTGGCTTCTGTTTCCCCTCTTAGAACACACGGCCATGTGATGACCTAGGCCAGGTACTTCCAGGGAAGGTGGGGTGGGGGGGGAAGTTTTAGAGCCTATTTTAATCCTTCCCCTCTGTGACACCTCATTGTTTTAGACTTGTAGTGATAAATGTGATAATGAGTAATGACAGCTATTCATGGAATGTGTGAAAGCAGGTCTGAAATGTCAGGATTCAGCATGAGGAAAATGTGTCTCCAGCAAGGTCAGCTGCATTGACTTACTTCAGCCCATCCCTCATTAAAACACAGTCTGGATTTCTCGTAAGTCTGGGCAGAGCACATTCTCCGTCTCTCTGTCTCCTTCCCCCTGTGCCTGCAGTTTTTTTAGATGGTGCTCAAAGGCCAAATTATGGGAATTTTCAAACTCATTGTTCCCCATTAAAATGCTAATTCTGCCTGTGATTCCTATTGTTTAATCCCTTGAGTGCACTCGGACACACAAGACAGAGTGCACATTCTGTGAAAGAGCGCTCACCCCGTGTGTTTCCCGTCCCACTGCCAACAGCCAGCCAGGACAAATGGTGTGGCTTGGCGAGGGGACAAGAGGCTTCAGCGAGGTGCAGCAAAAGAGCTGAACCCACTTGTCACGCTGACTGTGCTTCTGGCACACCCTGGATGCACCTCCTCTCCTCCATGCTCATCACCTCATCACATCATGCTCCTCCATGCTCATCACTATCAGAAAGCTCAGTGCTTTCTGATAGTGCAGCAGCCACAGCACCCAACTTCTGGCACACCCTTCTCCTCTCACCCTGGCCCCAGGAATTGAACCTGTGCAGAGAAAAACCTTTGGTGAAGGGTTCTTTTTTATGAAAGCAAGATAGTGAAGGATGATAGCTTTTAAAGTCTTTATTAGTGTTGTTGTAAATTTATATGGAGCGGGGGCAGTGGTCAAAAAATGTACTTGGAGCAGAAGGTAATGGAAGGGTATGATGGTTCATGGTCTCTGGGGTATTTGACCTTACAGGGTTGGTGGACTCTTGTGGAAAGCCTTGATCTGAACACCCCTGTGCCACAGACCTAAAAGTGCCAACCACAGTGCTGGTATATTGGAATAAGACCAATATTTTGAATCTGACACCCAAAATATTACCAGTGGTCAACACCAACAGCAGCAAGCTGAGCCTCTGTGGGTACCTACTGTTAGATGACATAATTATGCTTCTCCATTGGTTTTGGTTTAACTTTTGTACACCTTAAGGCAGGTGAGACCAGACACTGACCTTTGCTTCCAAAGAAAAATTAAGATGTGACATTTTCACCTAGAAAACAGGATCTTTCCACTTACCATGATCAGCAAGGGACTTCATTTGCCATCTATGCATGTGCCTGGCAGAAATAAAGATGCCTTTTTTGCAAGAAGAGGAAAGGAATCACAGATAAGGAATTAAAATCTCCATGACTGAACTATTTTCTGCAAGACTGTGTGTTCTCATTTTCATTCGGATACCTATCACTGTAGAAGACATCTTCGTTCCACTGTACAATATTTTGTCATTTTGGTTACAACCATGATCTAAGGATAGAAGTGAGGAAAGGGAGAGGATGCAACATTTATTAGGTCAGATAATATTATGGGAATTATGCTTCTGGATTTGGCCTTAAGGGATGACAAGTCCCAAAGCATCTCTGTTTTATTAAACTTCATTAGTTTGTCTAGGAAATATGTACTTTTTTCCAAAATACTGCCATTAAACTCTCCTTATATTTTTTGTGACTAGATCTAGTCTTTTAGGTCTCCGTTCAACCACTGATAGTTCCTGCTCTTCTGACTTCAGTAATTTCTTTATACTTCCTGAACCGTTTGGTTTATATTCCATAATAAAATTATCATCCATGCTTGGCAGACACTGCCTGAGAAGACTCTGCAATACTGCATACATGCTCACTAGCTAGTTTAAAACTGTATTTTTACAACACTGAATGGCTTATTGTGTCTTTTTGTTTGCTTTATATTAATTTGTTCTGATTATTGCTGCCTTAAATTAACTGTCAGGAACTTTGGCTATATCCAGCTAAAATTATATTTGATCATATGCAAGTAGGCAGGTAAAAGAGTTTAGCTCTTAGGTTTGAACCTAACTCAAGGAGCCTTGCAACTGGATTGTGCTGCTATCTAGAAATGTGCACTCTTTTATTCTGTGACTTCCTGGAATTTATAGATAGAAGAATCCCTTTCTAAACTGTGTCCATTGTAGAGACCATCCATGTCATCCAGCATCAGGTAATTAACACTAAGGTGATCTGCCTTGCCTTTTGACATGAAAGATACCCTTGTCTTAAGTTCATCAAGAAGAAAGGCAAATTATTTAATTAGTATTGTAAGGTCTGGGTAATAGTTTGCTTTCTCTAAGCCTAAGTCTGCCTTTTGAAGATCTCTTTGCTTTTTATCAGTATTTTTCAAAAGCAATTACAAGAAAAAAGCCAGAAAATCATATTTAGGAGTAAATAATTTACATATTTTTTATGCTACTGAAAGAACAAACATCTGTAAAATTGTTGTAGGCAAATATAAAATACCACCCTTGAAATACAAAAAATATACAGAATGTTAAATCATCATTTTGTTTTTGCTATTTCATATGTTTAATTGCAATAATTATCATTCCTTTCTCAATAATTGCAGTTAGGACATGGTAAAAAAAATCTGTTAGACACAGGCAAAACATCAAATCATCACACTGTGTTTGTGACTCTAATCCATATTAGTGTGACAGGATCTGGCCTTAACATAAATGTACCAGAGATGTATGAACATATTATGACTTGAATATATACAGTAGACATTGCTCAATCAAGTCTGTGCTATTTAGAAAATGCTTAGAGACTGTTTGCACAAACTGATGGGATTCACAATATATTTTCTTCATAATTTTCAATGACTGCACCCCTTGAGTACAATCATTTTTAGTGTCATAGGGAACAGCCATGTGACTATAATGTCCATGAGGAGGAATAAAAAAAAAAAAGCAAACCTAAGTTTGCTAACACATCTTTTATTGGTCTAATTCTCTCAGGCCACCTGTTCTGTAGCTGCATAAAACCAAACAGCTGTGAACTCAGTGAACTCCAGGAAAGTGCATGAATCCAACACTGCAGATCAGGGGCCTGGATGTGACCTAACTCCAGTTTCAGGAACAAAACAAATAAAAAACCAAAGTGGTGTTTGCGTGACATTTTTAGTGGTCTGAAAATCTGCCATATCATGTTGCACTTAATCTGCAGCTGACAGCATGTCCTGATCCTGCCTGCCCTCCCAGCCAGCCCCATGGTACCCCCAGCTTCCTGGCAGAGAACCCAGTGCTCTGGCACCAGCTGCAGTGGGCTTTGTTCGGGTCGAGCCAGGTGATTAATGCAACTCACCTTGCAGCCACACAATCATTATACCTGCTGGAGGAAAGGAAGAGGGGACACACAGCCAGGCACAAGAGGATTGATGGGGGACATTAGCCCTTTCATTAGCATTTCCCCATTAAATTGGGCAGGTTAACATGAAAATGGATGCTGAGAAAAAGCAACACTTCATTTCCCTGGTGTGTCAATAATCTGTATAAAGCACTAACAAATTCCCACATGCACTGAAGTCAAAATAAAACAATGTGGTCACAGGTGAGAATCATGTTTGGTAAACTTTTAAGTGTGAATGTGTCAAAACCAGAGCAGAATGATAGAAAGGGGTGAAGATATGTTGTAGAGTGCAACAGTATGTATAAAATATTACACATGCATCAAAACAGAGTGAGATTTTCCATGCACTTCAGTTCAATCTCACAGCTTGGTTAATTGATTTGGATGCTGCTTCAAAAATCTGCTTCCTATTTAAAGCTAAAGACAGAACAGTTGAGACTTCACACGAGTCCCTCAGCATGGACCTCATTCACACATTTTATAAAGTAACCACTCTGACAGCAAGGACCAAAGGACAGGGTCCCAAAGTCTTTATGCGAGAGCTGAGTGTCATTTCAAAGAAAAGAGAGTCCTCTAGCGGTGAATTCCGAGTTTTACGCTCCACGTAGCATTTGAAGGATTTAACTTTTAACTGGGTTTCTAATGCAAAAAATATCCCAGCTTACATGTCCGTACTGAAGGTACGGTCAACATTTTAATACCTACAAGTTCATGCTCATTGTCAGCTTCTTTGACAAATCTTCTTGTTCCTTTTACTCGGGCTTTTTATTTTGTTCTTTGCTTGTTTATTTTTTTTTGTTTGGTTTTAAGGAGATAACAGCTGTATTAGGAATCCACAAATATATACATGCTTTAATAATCTTATTTTTTCTGCTATTAAAAAGAATTGTCATTTGATAAAGAAGGGGAAGGAACCACTTGTTTTATGTGACTGTCCCAACAACACGAACCACCAAACAAAGCGTTGGCAAATTGCTCAAACACTCTTGCAAATAGCAAATATGCTTCCAGGAACAAGAACTGGTTCACAAGTAATGTACCAGTAGCAGAAAGTTAAATTAGCAGTGAATATCAATCACAATGAAGCACTCAACCAGCTCTCGATGTGACACAACTTGAAGGGACACAATGTACTTTGAAAGGGCACTGATGTAATAGGATGAGACACGGTGACCTTTGTATGGTTGCCTTATTTGCTACACAGGCAGCAATCAAGCAACTATAAACAGCCCTGAGATTTTGTTCCTGACCTCTCCTGAACATTTTTCATTTAATAACGTGTCAGTGGCTTTTACATTGTCCCTTCCTGTTTGGACTGCACAGAGGTGGGGAAAAGAGAGACCAAGACAGATGGCAAAAGTCTGATCTGGTGGAGAAAGGCTCTCCCCTGTGAAAGACCTCTGTGAGTTACAGGGTTTAGGAGACAGAACCTTTACTTGTGTCAAGAAGAAGATCCAAAGCAGATCAGTTCATATTCTCTTATTTTTCTCTGACATATTTCATCTTAGTCTGGTGCTCCTGTTACCAGTCTTTTATCTATCTTACACTAGACAGGGAATTTCCTGTGCAGGGTGCAGCCTTTACTGTACCAAATATATTGACAGCTCTTGCAAATTTATCCCAAGACCTGCAATTTCTGGAAATATTTTCAGAGACCAGCTTCCAGACCATAAAGTTTCAAAAGAAATGTCAGCTTTTGTTTAAGGAAAAAGGGAAGGTAACAACAAAAAACAAAAAAAAAAAAAACTAAAAAACCAAAACATAGTTGAAGTCTCCATATCTAGAGTGTAAATGCAAAAATACAGACTATATTAGTCTGTTTCATACTTACTTTTAAAAGCCCTGTGGCACTGCTCTGAGGCTTGAGCTGTGATTTCCGACTGTCTGGAGTTGCCAGTTCTGTGCCTGTGATAATTTCTCATGTGGAGACTTTATTCTCCACCACACAGCTCTGGCCACTTCTGAGTTGCAGGGCACAAAGTGAATTTGGCAGACAGCAAGATCTGTCTGTGTGCGTCAATCACGCTTACTAAAATGTCTCTCCTTATTCATTACATCCAAATGCTTTGTGAGTAAACTAAGAGTGAATCACAGACCAGAGGATGTTCTCATGGTTGGAGGGCACAGTTTGGCAAAAAAATGGAGTAGGAACACCTAATTCCCACAGTATTATTTCCTCCTTGCCTTAAATGCTGAAGTACTGGGAAACATATTCTTCAGCAGTTTTCCTGTACATTTGCTTTTTAGTATTGTACTTGTGCTATCTCCCCTTCCATGTCCTTCCATGGCAACTATATGCAATTGCTCACCTGGGCAATTGGAAAATGTGAAAATGCAAAGACAAAACAAGTGTAAAACAGAATTTTTCTTCTAAGTTCAACGATGATTAAATAATACAATAAAAAATCAAAATAAAATATTGTAACATCAAAAAAATAAAACATTATAAACCCAGTCTTTACACTATTTTTCTTCAACTGTATTCCTAATATTGTTCACTCTTTTCCTCTTTTTTATATTCTAGTAGATGTCATCTCTGAATGTATGTGCAGAGACACAGGACTCTGGCAGTTATCTGTGTTCAGTCTCATTTGCTGTCATGAAAATTCTCATCAGGGCTAATTTCATCCAATAAGAAAATTGAAACCTACCTTAAATTACATGAGATTTCTCAAGTAAATTTTAGCTGGCAACAAAGTACACTGCCGTTCCCATGGCTTCTCACGGAGTTTTCAGCTCATGAGTTTTCTTGGTCTCAGGCGTTTCCAAAACCACAAACTTTACTCTAGCAGGCCTCATCTCCCCACTCAAAGCAAGAATAATAACAACAATTCTTCATTGCCCCATCATATCCTTAATATGCTAAGCTTATGCCCAGCTTAATACTTCATTAGGAATGGAAGGCACACCTAACCTATGGGGGCAGACAAGGAAAAAAAAAGGATCTAAAATGCTTTGAATAAATTTGTAGAAAATGTACTTTGAGTTTTTTGAAGCCTAATTGTGCTGTGTTTCTAAGAGACTTTGAGGGCTTTTCCCACGGATCCTCTGAAGACTTGATCACTAAAAAGAAGATAAATTAGATTACAGCATAAAGTGAAGTCTGCATTTGGTGCTTTGGGACTGCATGTTATACGGTGCCAGAGGTTTCCACAAGAGTGAGCAAGCTGTGAATGCAGCATTATCACAGAAAGAAATATAAGCAGAGCAGACAGAGTCATTGAGAGACAGCAAAGCTGATTTCAGGTCTCTTCCTCAATTTCTTAATATGGTTTTCTCCAATGAAAGACAACCACTACCCCAGCTTTTACTGCTGGTGCCCTAGAAGAACCAGAAACCACTCCCTTGCACTCTGTTTTAATCCATTGGCTTGCTTTCACCACCTCCTGGAATGACAGCTACAAGCCCTCCTAGCCTGAGGCACAGAAAAGGGAAAAATCATTTTCAGTATGAAGGAGGGTTGTAGGCCTAAGTTTCAGTGGTGGACTGAGTGGTGTTAGGAATTTTTCCTTTTCTCAGGGAATTTTCTTCCCATTTCTTGTCAGGGAGATGGTGAACGGACAGTGATCTAGAGACCGGATTTAGCGGATGCCTTACTTTTGGAATGGTGCTGGGGGAGGGGGGAAAGCAGGGTGGTTTTGGCAGTTTCTTGGCACGGTGGGGAGCAGTTTTTTCATGGGTGGGACTGTGGTGCTTCTTCACCTTGAACCTCTCCTGCAGAGCAGTTTTCAACACTGCCACAGGGCTCTGCCTGCCGCTGGCTTGTGAGCCCATTCCAAGAGTGGAAGAGAGTCCTGGCTGCTCCATTGACTGAGATTTCATCACCTGTCCCTGCTGGGAAACCATCCCAGCTCATGTGGGTGCCTGGGAAAGTTGTCCCCCACCCCACTGAAGCTGCAGTGTGGAAAGCTGCCTGGAGCCTGAGCAGCATCC
Organism: Serinus canaria; assembly: GCF_022539315.1. NCBI lineage: Eukaryota > Metazoa > Chordata > Aves > Passeriformes > Fringillidae > Serinus > Serinus canaria. The sequence goes on from NC_066313.1 coordinate 10,726,200, forward strand.
CCACCAGACCTTCTCTTTGAGGTGAGGGAGAGAATTCATCAAGGACTATCGCAGTGGAGGAGAAGGAAGATGATGATGATGATGACAATGAGAACAGGTAAGTGTGAGGAACCAATTTAATCTTTACTTATGCCTCAAAATTGTCTGGCTTTATGTTAAAAATCCATTTTCTAATGTGGGATGAAAATTACTACACATGTGGGGAGCCTTAAGACATGCCACGTGCAGGAGGAAGCTCAGCCATGTGAGGGGGCAGAGACCACTTGTCACCATCTGATTTTCTGAAAAATCTCTTTGCCCAGGATTCTTCTGGGAAGCTGACAAGCTTCAGAAGAAAATGAAAACAATATTATCTCATTTGCTTCTCCAGTGTTTTGCTGCTTTGGAATGTGTTTGGAGATTGTTTTCCACAGGTGGTTGTTTCACTGGTTTCTGGTGTGAGTTGTTTTGACTCACTGGCCTATCACGGCCAAGCTGTGCTGGGACTGTGGAAGGAGTCACGAGTTTTTCATTATTATTTTTTTAGCTTTCTGTAAGTATCCTTTCTGTGTTCTTTAGTATAGTTTAGTATTGTATTCTTTAATAAATTCTAGTATCATAAAATAATAAATTAGCCTCCTAAGAACACAGAGTCAGATTCATAATTTCCTTCCTGCCACAGGGAACCCTGCTAATATAAGGGTCTCTAAAGGGACTGCCCATTTAGAAAATTGAGGGAAGCTCTGTCTCTGGGGTGACTTTGCCTGGCAGCCCAACAGGGGAGAGAAAACTTCCACCACTGAGCTGCAAGGAAACTCCTGTTGCCCAGGAAAAGTTTCCCATAAAAGCAGTACACTGCGCCACAACTGGGTTCCTGTTGTTTGGCTAACACACCTTGCAAAGCAGGTGTTATAGAAGCACTGCAGCACTGTCCTGCTGGTGTTTCTGTTGGAAGTGCAGGGTTCCTGACAAGGATCTTTCAGACAGGTAAAAAGCTGATTCTGATAATTGTGAATTTCAGTGAGTGAATTTCAGTGAGTTCTATGAACAGAAGCACTGCATCTTGCATCTGTGCAAGATGCAGTGCTGCAATATTTTCAGAACTAATGTGGTTACTACTATTACTTAATATGCTTTTTTAACCTTTTTAAATAAAGAGAAAACACAAGTGTGGGGAAAAACATATTAGATATTTTCATCTGTTAATTCAACTGACTTCTAATCCACTTAAGAGTACCTGAAGTAACTAATGTGAGTTAAGGCCTTGATTCTACAAGCAGTGTTCAAAGGCTCTACTGGTATCAAAGAAACTAATTATACATAGATATTTTAAGTCGTTGCATAGATATTTTCAGAATGGTGGCTTGTATGTATTGCTTCAGTTTCAAACTCAATAAAAAAGAATCTCTGAAAGATACAGTTAGTTAACACATCATACTGTACCAGTACCATTGTAGCTACCAAAATTAGCATGGTTAGAAATGTAAAAGCTTAATTTACTAATGAGAAAATGCACAACATGAAGTATTGCTCAGCTCTGAGCCACAGTTCCTTTTTGCAAGTTATTGTAGTTAGATGGAAGAGTTCAGAAATTTTTTTGTACAGTATTTCACTTTCTTTTTGGCCATGTAGCTTGTATGAGACCAGCTGCTGATGGAGTATTTTTCTGCTTCTGAGCCTTACTAGTTTAGAATATGGAATCTTTGCTTTATATCCTTTATGGAATCTTTTTGGTTTATATCCTTTATGGACCTCAGTTTGCCATCAAAATGCTGCTGCTGAATTAGTTCTTGTGTGTTTTCAGATATCAAATTCAATCCAGTAATTCAGCTCTTAAAGAAAGATGTTTTTTAGGGACTTCACAGCACAGAGTCATAAACATGTAAACTCTGGTAATAACAAAATTGAAACCTCTTTTCTGTATGATCGTGTGGCATTGCAATAAAGCCCTTTTTTGTTCTTGTTGTCTTTTTTGTTCTTGTTGTCTTTTTATATATATATATAAATATATATTTATTTAAAACATATATATATATATTTAAAACATATACATATATATATACGTAACATACATATATATATATACATAAAGAGAGAGAGATATAGTATAGTAAAGAAGCGCTATTCCTTTTCCATATCTTTGCCTGCAAGCCCTGTCATTTCAAAGTTACAACAATTTGGTGGGAGGGAGTCATCTTTCCATCCAGGAAGATTTCCACCTTCCTTGGCAGACATCTATGTTTTAAACCAGGACAACTAGTGGGGACACCTTGTGCCTCATCATTCATATTGCAGTCCACTTTCTCCTCAAAAACAGGACAGGCTGTTGCCATGACCTTCTTCACTTTAACCTTTGCAGATTCTTTAGGTATCTGATCTAGAATGCAAGAGTGAAAAAAATCTTTTTTATCCTAGTAAACCCATAAACTCAGAAAAAATACATAAAGCACACAAAACTTCACATGTACTAATGTGTTTCTTGAAACTACGTGGTGCTTGATATCACTCCATTTGCAAAACTTGTACAGTGGTACAGGTTAGTTTATTGCCAATGTATCACCTTTTTATTTGGAATGCCCCTTTGACCACACTAAACACTGTCTTTCCTTGATACTGGCAGTCTATGATTATATCTATCTGTACACAAGTAATTTTTGGTCATGTATTGGCCTTTCTTGGTTAAGACAGTTCTAGGTCAATTGCTCAAGTGAAGTGCAGAAAATATTGAATGGTTTGAACATGTGTTTCTATACTTTCTGCTGGAAGGACTTGCTTTCTGAGATGCCCCATCTGTAATTCATGTGCTTCTAAAGCAGAGCTGGATTGTTCTCAACTATTATAGGCAGAATTTGGAGCAATCCGGAAGATTCTCCCATGCCAGCTCTTACACTTTAGATTTGAAGCCCCTACTGGGAGGACCTATAAAGGTTATGGTTACAGGAAAATTTCCTCTGGTTTTTAACAGGTAGAACAATGAGCTTTGTGCATTGTAGACAGTCAAAACTGTTTGGGCTGAATCATCAGATCACTGGCAATCATGCTGACCAGCTTCATGCTCACTCTTTCCTCTTGCTAGTCTGACGGTTCATAAACACTTATTGTTTTTTTAATACTAAGGGGAGAGAAATGCTTTTTTACTTTTAGTTCTTTTTTTTTTTTCCATTGAATTGCATTCTGCTCTTCATAAACAACAGGGTCCTGACATAGCACAGTAGTATTATTAACAAATAATGCAGTTTGACCAAGATGAAGTACATGAAATGAGAAAAAAATTAATGTATCAGGCAATTCTGACAGATTATTAGCTCATAATGTACATCAACTGCTTGCAATACGTAAAGAAAATGAGTGCCTTATGAATGGTTTTCTGAAGACACATCATCAATCGTTCAATTCCTCAAATATATTACAAAGAAACCAGAATCACAATGTTTTAAGATCACTTGCTGGTAAAGGAAGCAGTCCCAAAGTTCAGTCTCTTGCAACAAAGAAGGAAATGTGTCCTGTCCCATCCATCCATCCATCCATCCAATCCATCCATCCAATCCATCCATCCCTCCCTGTCCCCCTCCCTGATGAAAACCAAACTTCTGTAGCAGGCAAAATGAATTTAATTAACTTATTTTCTGTCCTCTTCTTTTTCCCCTTAGTTACAGGGATGCAGAAAACTTCTACAATATGAGTGCTCTGGGCAAAATATAAATGCTTTGTAATAAAAAAAAGAAATGCATAGGTAAGGAATCTGGGCTGGAAAAGTATCACTGCAAAATGTTATGAGTATTAAAGCTCATGAGATACAAAGTAGAGGAGGTGAGTGGTTTACAAAAGAGATCATCTCAGACAATCCTTTTTTGCAGGCAGTGTACAGGGGGGAATTTAATCAGTTCAGAGGTGGCTCATTATTTTTATATAAACAACTCGTTTCCATTTCCAGCTAGCTGAGGGCTCCTGCTGCTGGGCACTGAAGGAAGCTCAGCAAGGGCACAGATGTTGAGAACTGTGGTAAGGTAACTTCAAATGATTTAATGTCTATGCTGTAAGAGAAGTTAATTTATCATGTGAGAATGAATTCAGAAAAGAACTTCTTATTTCTGCTAATAAAATATCTTCTTCCTAGAAACCTAGTTTCAGTTTTTCATGAAGGCAGCAATTTTTATTAATCTCTACCATTTGACTGACACATATTTCAATTTTCAGATGATTTTTCTGCAGTGCTGGAACAGTATATTAGCTGAAAAATACACTCTGGAATGTGAGTGTAAAGTATGCATCCATTATGCAGCAGCATCAAGGCAGAATTAGACTGCACTCTGAGACAAGATATAGTATCTGTCGCTCCTGTGAATGAGCCTTGATTAAATGAAATTCCCTACAGGGAGAAAGGTTCAAAAGTTCCTGGTTTAATAAAACACGGCAGAAAACGTGGGAAATAGTCAAGTATGTGAAGTGTTAGCACTGTAAATTGTTCTGTTTCCCAAGTACGTGCATTTCCTCTGTACACAGCTACAAATACTTTGTTCTTAAATAACTCAGTGTTTGCACTACTCACAGAACGTGTGTGAAATATCCCTCAGCGGGCATAGGTACAACTCTGTGTACACTTGGAACAAGGAATAGAAATTTCAAGATGCCACTGCAAACTGGAAATTCTGGGGCCTTTCATTTAACTGAAATATATTTAAAAATATAAAAGCCATATTTATTTTGCTATTCAGTTCAACATAACTTTAGCCACATTTTCAGCCATTAGAGAGCCCTTTTATCTTCTCTGAAATCTTCCACAGATTACGCCTCAAAGAAAAGCTGAACTACTTGTAGCTTGGGAAGATGATGGGAGGTAATTATCAGAGTTCAGGGTAGGGATTTCACATAAGCATTTGATAGTGTTGAGCAAATATAAAACCATTACATAAACCAAATTTTATAAACCATATTATTATATAAACCAAAATACAAAATCATTCCCGGTCCTAGAATAGAGGATGATCTGCTCAGAGACAGCACTTATGATCCTCTTGCTACAATAGTTGGATGCATAAACGGAAGGAGATGATAGAGGTTTGGGGGTTTAACCATTGTAACTGAAACTGTGGCCAACTATAGTGCATGTTGTTGAACTTTTCCTGGTTTTCCCATAGTAAGGATTCAAATTGTTTGGTAATGTCTTCTGAGAAAAAAGCCAAATGTTTCGATAAAAGAAACAGCTCTTCTTAATAATTTTCATGGACTGCTTTTCAAACTTGTTCATGTACCTGAATTTTGAGTCAAGTGGTTCAAGGAAAAAAAAAGTTTATTTCTCAGTCCTGCCAAGAGACAAAAATCCTACCCAGAACAACCACCACCACATAGAAACAAAATCCTTCCACAGGCTCGTATTGAGACACAGCACCATCAAACACAAGAACCAAGTGGATAATTTTATACATCTTTTTAATGTGCATTTCCACAATCTCTTTTTCTTTCAATGAGTAGTGAACCTTCACAGGGAAGGATAAAACCAGGCAATTCATCTTCCACAGAAGAGCATAACTGATCACCATATCCACTGTGAATTCTGTCAGGACACTGTCAGCACTAACAGGTCTTAATTGTTCTGACCAGCTTCCCTGCAACCACCCTCCCTATCCCCCAGACATCCTCTGCCCCTGCTCTCTAACAGGGATTCCCAGGTGGGTCCCAGGTTCATGTCATCACATTGTCTCCAATCTTGTCTCATTCCTGCTGTCCCTGGATGGCCCTGCCCCTGGTTCATGCCTTCTCCTGTGTCTGGGCTCCTGACAGATGCTGTCACAAGCCCCTGGCTCTGCTCCCCCCAGCTGGTGAGGGCATTGCCTGTCCCGGAGTTACCCTTGGCCCCTAGCTCATCCTCCCTTGGGACCAGCCCCACTGTCACCATTCCCTGACAAACAGTAAAAAAGTTTACTGAACTTACAGCAAGGTAAGTTCTGGATAACCATTAAGAAAATTTCACAACTATGCCTTTTTTTAAGGTCCCTTCCAGTACTAGTTTCCCAGAACCTGTGAGGTGCTTGCAACAGACACAACTGAATCTAAATTCACTGGTTATAAAGCTAAAGGATTTCAGGTTTTGTTGTTTGGTTGTTTTTGGTTTTTTTTCCCTTCCTGAGTGACTCCAGGGTGTACTTGCATGGCTCTTCACAATTACAGCTGACACCTCCTCTTCAAAACTCTGTGGAATTGCTGCTCTGCAGCAGACCTGTAACTGATATTATAACGAAATTTCAGTTAGCTGACAGCTTTGGCTGACAGTGGTGGTCCCACTAACCCAGCAGCTCCTCTAGCTTTTCTCAGAATACAAGTGGATCTGCATAAAATCTGCTCTTGATGCCACTAAGTGCATCTTGAGACTTTTCTATCTGCCACTAAGGTATAATCTGGCCATTTTCAGAAAAAAAAGTAGACTAGATAAGCCCATATGGGATTCTCATAAAATCTGTAACATTCCAGAGTAACAGATTTTGCTATTTTGCACAATACCACTGCAAGCTTTCCTGCACGATGCATTTTGTATGAGGCATGAATAAATTTCCTTGGTACTGAGATACCCAGCTGGGGTGTCTTAGGCCACAGCTTGTGTGACACAGCACCATGGCATCAACATGACGGCTGCCTCCGGACAAACATGTTAAATTAAAATAATCATGAGCACAAACTGGAAAATAAATTAGTTAGCTTTGTATTTGCAATGGAAATCAATCAGGGCACACGAGAGCTTTCACTTTGATGTTCTCCCAGATTTGTATAATAGCTGTTTTGATGTTTGCCTGAGACATGCCTCCATATTTTTCCAGCCCTGTATCAGGAAGGTGAATACAAATGTAGAAGCTGACTCTCTCTTCTCCTTCACTGAAGTCTTCCATTGCATATCAAAAGAAGGAAAGCAACCCAAAAGATATATTACTTCAATTAAAGAAGTCACGTACAGGCAATATGATGAAGTAGGAGATAAGCACTCTGTGTACAGTCAGAGGAACTATTCCGGTTACAGCTGAACTGAATCAATATTTTACTGCCACCACCCACACACAAACACCCCCTCACCTCCCCAGAGCTGCTTGTTTTCACCTTTAGCTGCTGCCTCGGACAGAGATCCCTGCCATTGGATTTGGATTTCATTTGCTTGTTCCAGTTTGAACAGGTTGAGGCATGCAGGCTCTAAATCAGTTCTGAGAAATGACCCAACAGAAAAAGAAGAAAAAAGCTCTTTATAAGAAAAGGGCTGTTTCAAGCCAGCTCAATCTGTTGGCGAGAGATCAACCAGGCAAATACTTAAATGACTAGTACTGAGAGATGAAATCTCTGTTAGCCTTGAGGTGTGGAAGGAGGAAGGGGTCAGGGAGATAAAATGTTTCCTTGAATTTGCCACCTGCAGCACAGCTCGTATAACCATTCTGTAAGGTAAAAAGCATTACCTAAAAAACAGAAATGAGAAGGAGATTCCCTTTATGGCACCCTCATTAGCAGTCTTATTCTCAAATGACTGAAAGTACTGATTAAATCAGTTTTAAGACAGCATAAAAGAAGTCAGCTTTACTAGTGGCTCAGCTGTATCAGTGTGGGGTTTTTCTGCAACCAAGAACCTGAATCCAAGTGCTCTAAATTAAGACTTTAATGAAGTTGCTTTAGATTATGTTTATTATCAGGAATTTGGTATCTGCCAGTTTAGCCTCTCCTTTGTGAAGTGACATGCTTTTAAACTTGCCAAGAAAAATATTTGCCATTTTAAAAAAATCTCCAAGAACTAACACATCTGTAATTATTAGTTCTATGCTCTTGATCTTATTGCCTGCCTTCCATGTCTTCTTTGATGAAGTTTTCTCTAGCATTCATAAATAATTGACACTGTTGACGATTTTCCTTAAAGTATGACATCTATCAAAGACCTTAAGAGAATGGCAAAGATAAAATAGCATAGTATAGTTTCTTACCCAGAGGAGAAATAAAAAATTCCAATTCCTGAAGATGCATGCCAGCTAGGATAGATTTTTCATTACTAATATTACCTTCCCCCTTTGTCTATCTTCCTTTCTGTTTTTATTTGTTTGGTTTTGGGTTGTTGGTTTTTTTTTTAACAGTACTAAGGTTTGATCATTCCTGTTAACAAGCAAGGCAACACTTGAATTCTCCGGTACAGTTGGGGTTCTGGCTTTTGTAGAAATATGAAGTACATTCTTCTCAGTAAAAATTTCTTTGTGGAAAAAGTTGTCAAACATTGGAACAGATTGCCCAGAAGTGGAGTCACCATCCCTGGAGTTGTTCAAGAAATTACTGGATGTAGCACTCAGTGCCATGATCTAATTTTCAGGCTGGAGATCTATCAAAGGCTGGACTAAACGATCTTGGAAATCTTCTCAGGGGGGAAAATAATTAAGAAGCTATTCAAGAAGATTGGGCACACCTGCAAGATGTCTGTACTACTGTAAATCAGGAAGAAGATTGGGCACACCTGCAGTCTGTACTACTGTAAATCAGGAATAAAAATCTAAAATTAGGTGGAGGGCAGTATTTGCAGGTCTGTGTCTGAAAAAGGACAGACTTTGTATGCTAAGACTGAAAGTAAGGTTTTAGAACTAAGGGCCCTCTTCTGGAATTAAACAGGTCTAGCATTATTAAGGCAGTATTTTTTTCTGACTAGAAAGTGTTATATTGACAGACAGTATAATTGTCCCAAGGCAGACCCACTCCTCTGTATTAAGAAGGAGATATTACTCAGGAGGTGATGGGAGGGTTTTATTTGGTGGCTTGTTTTGTTTTCTCAGCATCAATGGTGAGAACACTGTCAAATGCTGCGTCCAATTCTGAAATTAGCACCTCCGAAAAATACTGAAAAATGTGGAATGGCCTGAGAGAAGAGCTCTGAGAATTACTGAATCTGGAAAGGTCCGAGAAGTAAAGAAAGAAAAACTGTATGTGTCAGTAGGTATATAGTAGACTATTGAAGCTGCATACAGATAAATGAAACCAAAGTCTTGTTTTGTTTGACTAAAAAAAAAAAAAAAAAAAAAAAAAAATCAAAACAACAAAACCGGCTTACTCAGGATTTCCCAAACCACGCAATAGTTCTGTTGTTTTCAGTCCCTGATGTTACCTCCAATGGGAACCGTGGTTTTGTGAAGAAAGAGCTGGGGTGAGACCCAGACGATCAAAGGCCAGGGCTGCCCAGCAGGGCAGGTGAGAGACCCAAGGCAGCTCCTGCGGTCACTGCCCGGGCACAGCAGGACACTCAGAGCCTGCCTGCTCATCCTGAACGCAGGACAGCTGCTCCCAACACGTGTGGGGCCACACCTGGGCACGGGGGGAGCAGATGACTGCTCCAGCCGTAAGAAAAGGGCTCAGCTCTGTCTTTATTGCCTTTCCCTCAGCCTTCCTTGCCCAGCTACTGCCACGGCTTGTGTCCAGGGGCTGAGCTGGGGTGAAGCAGTGGCATGGGACGGCACAAGGGCACGGGTGAGCCACGGCTCTCTTGTGTTCAGGGCACTGTCACCCCAAACAAGCTGACAGTGATCGTGTTCACCCTTACAGCCCGCAAGGCTGGCTGTAAATCAGCAAGCCTGACCTGACTTATGAAAGCCTTAAATCCGTAGAAAGCAAGTATTTCCTTCACCTCTGGAACAGGTGGATTGACTTAACGGCATTAACTACAAACATAGCTGCCTCTCAGGCGCCTCGGTAATCCCCTGGAAAACACGGCACTGGGTGAGGCAGGTGTGTGCTCCCCGGAATTTACCAACGGCGCCTTCGGCGGAATCAGCAGCGAATCCCAAATCGCGCTGGCCCGACCGGGGGCGAGGCCACCACGGCACCCCGTCACTGCCGCAGCTGCCTCAGAGCTCGCCCCACACCAATGCAACACAGCAGGCCAGGACTTCCTCCTGGCGGGCTTTCCTCCTGATGGGCTTTCCCAAACCCGCCTCCTCCTCACGGCCCAGCTTATCTCTCCGGCCACGAGATGGCGGCGCGGGCCGGGGCTGTGGGGCCGGGACCGCCCTTCTCCTGCCGCAGCCGCCCTGCTCCGGCCGTCCTTTTCCTGCCGGGACCGCCCTTCTCCCGCAGGGACCGCCCTGCTTCGGCCGCCCTTTTCCTACAGAGAGTGCCTTTTTAATGGGTGTGGTTGCGCTGTGGCTGCGCTTGCCCTCAGCGCGCGGCCGCCCGCGGGAGCAGGAGCTGGGCCTGGTTCTCTACGAGTCCCGTGCGGAGCTCGGGGCGGGAGCGCTGTGTGGGCTCGGTGGCTGAGGGGGCTGTGCGTTTAGGGAGACAGAATCACAGGGTGGTTCGGGTTGGAAAGGGCCTCTGAGATCACCCGCTCCGGTCTCCCTGCCAGAGCAGGGTCACCTGGAGCGGGTCTCCCTCCATAAAGGGAGATTCTGCGCTCCCTGGGCAGCTGCTCCAGTGCTCTGCGATCTTTAGTGCAAAGTTCTTTCTGATGTTGAGGTGGATCTTCTTGTGTTTCAGTTTATAGCCGCTGCTCCTTGTCCAGTTGCTGGGTACCACTGAGAAAAGCCTGGCTCGAACCTCTTGGCATCTCTTGGCTATATATTTGTATGTACTGATGAGCTCCCCTCTCAGCCTTCTCCAGACTGAGCAGGCCCAGCTCCTGCAGTCTCTCCTCATAAGAGAGATGCTCCAGACACACCATCAGCTTTAGTCAGATGGGTATGGACCTGTAATTTTTTTTTTTTTTAAGCTATTAAGAGCATTGAAGATGTCAGATTTGTGAGGCAATAACACTCTTTTACTATGGTGCCATTAGATTACTGCCTCGGGGACATGCAAATGTAGAGAACTAGCTTGTGTAAATTCCTCATGGTAGTGCATTTAGCTGGATTAGTTCCTTCAAACAAATCTCCTCAGGCTTAAGTTTTAAATTAAGATAATGAGCAGTCCTGCTGAAGTTGGACAAGTAGAGAATTTGATACGGAAATGCACTGAACCAGGACTAGCCTCTTTAAAACATTTTCTCTTTGGAATATGTGTGGAAAAGCTGTTTTACCCTCTTTTGGTTTTCCCAGCGTGCCTGTATCCATAGCATGACTGCTCAGCCTGCCCAAATGTGTGAGAAAAATAGTAAAGATACTGCCACAAGATGTGGTTCTGCCTCAGCATGACCTTGGATATTTGTTGGTTTTGAGAAAAGTTCTGCTCAATACAAATGAAGGTCTGAAAGGGATAGAGGTATTAATAATTTATTGTAAATCTGTTATTGATGGCAAGAAAAGCAAGCTCTCTAAAAATGATCGCAAGCCATGGTGTTTGTCTCAAGGATTCTATTACTCAAGCTGAGATAGCAGCAAAGCACTTTGAAGGTTAATTATGGACCACATGATGGCAGCAACAGGTGAGATGTGGTAATCATGTCATCACCAGAGATGCTTTAGAGACTTACATTTCCAAAGATCTATATTTAAAAGATGAAGTGAGATACTGCAAAGGCTAGGAAGTGGTGAGAGAGAAAGCATGAAGAAAAACTCACCTAGTGAGCAGTTAGAAGTGACTCCTGAGTCAGTGAAATACCATTCTGCTTGTCTAGCATGGGGCATTTCATTTTAGCATATAAAGGAATTTGGGTGTCAGAATGAGTTTACAAATAGAGATTAAACAACTAAACTTCATTTACAGTTTTGGTTGTTAAGGAGAATATATACAGATTTACAATGACTATTAAAAATTATTGTATTATTTTGATGGCTTATATATGGTTCTAGCCCTTTATTGCTGACCAAGAATCTGAATTCCTAAGATAATTTAAAGTCAGTTTCCTATGGTGAGGGAGGTCTTGTCAGATGTTAGATGGACCCTGACTAATTAAGAAATTGATTTCAGGCTCTGCTAGAAGATCAGATATTGTTCTTGATTTTCATCTTAATAAGAAATGGTGTAAAGAGTTCCTTTGGTTATTAAAATATGACCTGTTACAGGTAAGGGTATGTTGATATAGAAGTGGCACAGAGAGGAAAAATTGATCACACTTTTCTGTTTTTTAGTTGCTTCCAGTTCATACTGTCTCTGCAAATCAAATTAAGGGATTCTAACATTCTTATTAAATTTACTGGTCAGGAGCTGAGGAACATTATTGAGTGCTTGCATTTGCTGCTTGAAATACAACAAGAAGCAAAGATGTGTAAGGCACCAGTAAAGAGCAATTTTATGCCTGGTACTTTCAAGCTCACCTCTTTAGATACTATTTACATGTCATCACTAGTCCCTCTTCATGTTCTTCTTGTCACCTGCAGAAGAAGAAACAGCACAGGCAGAGGGAATTAAATAATAAAAGGGATGAAATTCAAATGTAGGAAGAGGCAGAGTAATAATGAGATTTTATATAATGCTCTTTATCTTGAGTACTTCTTAAAGCTAAAGTGAGCAGTAACTGTAAATGAGGTGTTGCTTCCCTCCCTAGCTCAGAAATCCCCAAACTGTAGCACTATTGGCTGTCAGTCAGACTGTGCCTTAAACCCCTAATCTGTCTCTGAGGCCCTATGCATGTGTTAGGTACTGAGGGCAGTGTTACTAAGGGGTTACTCATGCTCTTCTCTCACATGATGTAATTAATACAGAGCAAGTGACTCCAAAACCTAAGAGCGGCCAGAGCGGAGTAATTGTGGATTGCCCCAGATCTCAAAGAACGTGTGGGTGGATGGTGTTAATAGCCTGATTATGTCGCAGCAAGGGTTTAGACATAGATTATGAGGCATATAATTTTATTCCTTAAGGGGCAACTAATTTGACAGTGTGCACCCTTTATGGGGGAAGATGGCTTTCTAGAGGAGCTGTGGGGCTAGCCAGCTTTTATTTCAGGGAGCACGTAAGTCCTGTTGGATGCTGCCTGTTCATGCCTGATCTGTAGTGCTTTGAGAGCATTTATAGGCACCCTGACTCAGCAGGATGTCTCCTGCTCTTACTCTTTTTTAGGGCTTAGTGTTTTACAAAGAAAGTTCTACCTTGTTTATACCAGTTTGGCATCTGTGGCAAGATTTGTATCAGATGTCACAGGCTCACTCTATAGAAATCTTGCATAGCAGACATTTATGTTTCAGAGGAATAGCACTTAGAAAAATCAGCTCCAAAAACTTTGTTGACCTTCTGTGAGCTGTGTTAGATGACCTGTATTAGAACAGAGAACCAGCTGTAATTGTGTGCTCAGTTTTAGTTGCCCAAGAAAAGGTGCAATCATACAGAAGGAGTCTGAGAAGACTGTTCCTATAAAGTTTTATGTCTTTTAAATTTTCTCTTTCCATTTATTGATGAGATCAGCTTTGGAAGGTTGCAATTGTTTATAATATAATTTCTGTTCAGTAACGCTGCCTCAGCTCTCTCATTGTCAGAGGCTCCTAAAACACAGTTGTGCCTAATGCTATAGAAATGTAATTATGTGACAATTTTGGAGGAAGTTCAGCTTTATTTGGGCTGAACAGCTGGAAAAATTTTAAATGCTTTATGATTTGCAAAAATGTTTGAGTTCTCCTAGAGGTTTCTTTAAAAATATTCATATGATAGCTGCACAATAAACTAAATTATTATAACACCAGGAATCAATCAGAAATAATTTCAAGATACAAGGAGACTGTATATATGCAAATATCATATGAGATATTTTGTAACAACCCCTTCAAAATTGTAATTTGCCACTTGAAAGGCTAAATAATCTGATTTTCTTAGAAGTGTATTTCAAATGCCTCTTGATTTGGAGCAACTGATATCTCCTAATTTGAGGAACCTTTTCAAGTCTGGACTAATCCCCATTTCCTTTTTAAAGCCAGAGAGAATGTGTAGGAGTTGCTGCTGTGAAGATGCATTTCCATCTCAAAAGCGGCTGTTAAGAAATTATTTAGAAATAATAGACTGGAGTTATCAATACTGGAACTAGCTTTAATTTAGCCATTGAAGTAATGGAAGTGGCAATGCAAGAGTTTGACAGGAGTAATTGGCTCTCAGCAGGTAAGCTGGGTAAAACTCTGTTCCTACCTGCCATGGATGGCTTTTAATATAAACTTCTCACACTTGACCAGCTAGTTTCAGGTTAATTTGGCTATCTCTACAGTGCTGCTTGCTCAAGCTAAGTTGTCTTTCTGTGAAAACTGCTCTAAGTTGCTGGCCTAAAATGGTTTCTGAATCCTCTTTTTTTCTTTCTTCTTCATTCCAAAATAATAGTAATATGGGTTCATTTGTAAAGCAAGACATATTTTTCTTTTAGGAGCATGGCATTTAATTTCTTTAGTCCAAGCCTATCTTGTATAAAAGTTAAATTCCCATAGATTAAAACCCTGCCTTTTTTCAGCTGAAAGAAGAGATTCAGATGTCTCATCCTTGAGATCACTACCTCAAGTCTCAACATTGAAGATATCTAAAAACAGCAGATGAATTCCTTACTTTACCAGCTGAAGAAAATGAGTTAAGTATGGTGCCAAGGTAAATAACCTGTTTTAAAACATGTGTTTTTATTTCAAATGATCCCTAACATTGTACTCAAAAATAGTCAATTACTGCTATCAAGAGTGCTTACCATACTGCAGTATGTAGTGGTTTCTTTTCCATGTGCTTAGAAAATAGATCCAAAGATAGACATTCGCATGAAAAATGTCCAGATTTTTATTGCTGTGCCATCTGTGCTGAATAGTTCTCTAGTTTCTGGTTTGCATTAGTGGCATCATGAAAACTTATGACAAAGAGGAGGGAAATAATCACAGGTGTTTCAAAATTATTTTTGCAATAGCTGAAATCTGTAAATTTGTCAGATGATATGTATTTAAACATTTGTCTCAAAGAAAGTTAACATTTTTGAGCAGTGGTTTGAATGGAAGGGCAGGACACAGATGTGGCTGAGAAGTGAATGGACCAGTCTGAGCTGTACTGTTCAGGTAATAGGGTACCTATCATATTCACTCAGAGCCCAGAGCCTGCTGATTTTAAATTCTTCAAATGTCATTTTCCTTTTCTTCCATGTGAGAATGAGGAAAAAAATGTATGTATGTATATTATGTGTGTGTGTGCAGAACAGCTTAGTGGAAACCTTAGCTCAAGAAATGAGATTTTAGTGAGAAATTTTCTTGGTATGGGATGAGATTTAGTCATCCAATTTTGCAGAAAAGGCTTCCAAAGCCTTCTTGGAAAAGGTTTTTTCCTTGCCATGATAATTTCTGTTAGGAGGATGTCATGATGTATTTGTAGCTTTCTTTGAGTTCAAGAAAAATGTTTACATATACGGAATTCCAGTTATTTATAAAGATCCAAAATATTGTTGTATGGGTTTGGGAAGGGATGGCTAGATCTCAGAGTTTTGATGTCATCATAATTTCTTTTAGTTTCAGCAAAGTGTCAAGAAGGGGTTGTGTAAGCCTTAATTATACCTGTTAATTTAATTTCTCTTTCTCTTTTGTTTCTACTTTAATAAGTAACAAAAGTTAAGTACAGTTTTAGAAATTCTTGTGAAAGTTTGAAATGTTTTCCACAGTCTCTGCAATGTTTTTTTCTATAGGTGGAGTAGTGGAGAAATTACTTTTTAAAAAAGAATGCTTAAAAACATCATTGCATTGGAACCGAGGGTGAGACAGAGCCCAGCACAGGGAGAGAAGATTCTCCCACAGGAACTAGCTGATGTTGTTTAACAACCTGGAAAAGAATCTTGCTTGTTTGTGGGTCTTTTGCACTCAGAGTTTGAAATTTGGATTTCTAGATTGTTAATGATAATGCTGATTACACAAAGAGGGTACATAACAGGTAGAATCATAGGTTTCAAGGGGTTTTGATATTATTTTTTCCATTAGTTATGTGTTATGTTGCTGAAAAAGCTCAGAGAATTTGGGCCATATATTACTATCTATGCACTGCTTAATGAGTGTACAGTAAGCTACAGGTTGAGGGCAGAATGGCTGGAAAGCTGCCTGGCAGCAAAGGATCTGGGGGTGCTGGTCAGTAGTGGCTGAACGTGAGCCAGCTGTACCCAGGTGGCCAAGAGGGCCAATGGCACCTGGCCTGGAATCAGCAATAGTGTGGCAGCAGGACCAGGGCAGTGACTGTTCCTCTCTGCTGGCACTGCTGAAGCCCCACCTCAAATCCTGTGTTCATTCAGTTTTGGGCTCCTCACTACAAGAAGGACGTGGAAGTGTTGTGTATAGGCCCTTCTTGTAGGGAAGGTTTAGGTCAGGTGTAAGGAAACATTTCTCCACAGAAAGGATTGTTAAGCATTGGAATAGGCTGCCCAGGGAAGTGTTGGAATCACCATCCCTGGAAGTATTTAAAAGATGTATAGATGTGGCACTGAGGGACTTGGCTTAATGGTGGCTTCAGCAATGCTGGGTTAATGGTTGGGCTCAAAAATCTTAAAGGTTTTTTCCAGCCTGAACAATACTATGATTCTATCTGGGGAAGAATTGACCAGATGAAAGTCAAGCTAGAACCTGTAATATCTGTTTATATACTGAAGTCAGGTACTTACTCCAGACAGTTCTACACACCTGGTTTCAGTGCTGAAAGCTACACTGCTAATCTCAGACATTTGCTGATAAAGAGTTCAGTGTTCTGGACTAAAAATATTGGAGCTCCTGCAGGAGTCCCTCTCTTGTCACTCTGTTGCAGGATATAGCTGACTAGATACCATTTCTTGATCACAAGCCGGGTACAACCATCTTAAAAACCTTGAAATAACTCCACAATAAAAAAAACCCAAGGAGAATGCATATATTAAAAAAACCCAAAAGTACTGCATTTGATATATTTTATTCTATGCTAAGCTGTATCTTTAAGCAAAAAGGTTACAAAGGTGAACAATGTCTCAATTTTAACATCATAGTTACAGAGAAATCTGACTGATTTTCTCTGCCCTCCCCCTTTCTAGTTTTACAAATGCCTTCATTTTGGAACCGGGAGGGGACAGAAGCAGTAATGAGAAAAGAGAGATGTATCTGCAGTGTCTGACTGCTGGGGAATAAGTATATCCCATTGATTTCTCCATATGCCATATTTCAGCAAGGTGACTACCTTTTTCTCTGTGTGTTGATTAAAAAGTTGTTGTAGAGGCAGTGAAGGCCCAGCCTTGCCATTGCCCTTGTCTCACAGGGTTTCAGCAGAGAACAGGATCAGATGTGGCTGATCTCATATCTTGTCCTGCTCTGAGTTGTAACATCATCACAACTTCAGAGCACACAATGTGAGGGACCAGTGAATGTCATTGCCTGACTTGGCTTGTGAGAAACCTGGAAATATCAGTGTGTCCAGTTCCGTTCTTCCTTGTTTGGGCTTTCTCTGCAGTCTTCTGTCCCAACCTTGAATGTTGCCATAGTGTTTCAGAAAGCTGCTTCATGTGAAAATGGCCTGATCTCTCCTAATTACAATAGCTCCTTGTTCTGCTGCCAAGAAAATAGCATCATCAGCTACTTGGATTATACAAAATATTACAGAATAAAGACAACAACAGAAATGCACTGTTATTTTTCCTTCCTTATATCCTGCCTTGTGACAGGAATCCCTCCCCCTGCTAAGTTTATTGGTTAACAATGAACAAAGGTGCTTTTAACAGCTGCCTCTGTCTTCCGTGGAGAATAATACACTAGAGCCATGATAATATTTAAAAGTGGCTTACCGTCATAGTTTTGTTTCTTTTTAGGAAACTTCATTTGACTTATAACCTCTCCTAAGCAGAGATTATATCCTTTTCTTGCATCTGTGTGCAATGGAGCATCTACAACCCAACTATTAAAGAATAGCTTAAATAATTTTTTTAACTGTTTTATTAACATCAGCAGAGATAATTGTTCACTGAAGAGTGTCACCACAGTGTCACCACAAAACTCCAGAAGTGATCAGAAGTTATAGTTTAACTTGGGGATTTGGGCTTGCTTCTGCCTTTCATTCCTAATAATAGAAGATATCGTTTCTCAATGTTTTTGGAAATTATGTAAATGTATTTGGCTGAATATCAAATACTGATTTATTAGTAACCTTTTTATAAAAAACCTTGGGAAATTTTCTACTTTGTCCATGGGAAATGCTTTGAGGAAAGGATGAGGACTTCACTTTCCCTAGCTGTAGGCCACTAATTTTGGTCAACAAAATTAAGATTTTAATTTCCAAGGATCTCCTTAGTAGTCCACAAAGAGGAAGTGGATCTCACAGGGAATTCCTGATCAGAAGTCTATTTCAGGTATTCTGTGCCACCCTGCAGGGGAGGAGAGAGAGTATTGTCTCAGACACCCTTTGCGATATGCGAGGGGTGGATGTGCCTTGGTGGTCCCAGTTTTTCAGTGCTGGGGGCTCTCCTGAGAGGCTGCCACGCACAGATGGAGAGAGAGGTGCCAGTTTCCACCTGCTGTTGTGTCCTGTCTGTTCCAGAGCTGCTGCAGAAAGCATGGTGAGTTGGAACGTCTTGTGAGCCCAATACCTGAACTGGGGCCCACCAGTTCACAGGCACCTTTTCTTGGGGGTATCAGTCTTTCTCTTCTCTTACAGTTTGTCTTTTAACACCTGTCTCTTGTTTTTCAAAAATATTGTACACAAGGTATCTGCCATTTTGGGATGAAATCTTCTTGCTCATGCTTACAGCAAGCAAATTACGTGACATTAAGTTCTGACTAATGCTTTGTTCCAATTGTGTTTGTCAGCTGTGGGTGATAATGTCTGCATTCAGAAAGCACTGACTCTGCCTTTGCATATGAACAGTGGTCTCAGGACCATGTTTCAGCACTGCAGCCCCTCTGTCCTGCCATGTGCTGTCCCCACAGCTGTGTCAGGCTGCCATGTGGAGCCTGGCCACTTGAAGTCATGGGTGCATATTCACCCATATACAGGATTCAGATATTCAAACCATCACAGTTTTGGATCTAACCAAAACTGAGCTTCAGGGGAGTCACCAAGAGACTTTGAGAAGCGCTGGCTGATTCAGACAATTCTCTAGGTGGGCACTGACCTCCTGCATCTTTGTGATGAAAGTCCTGCAGTTTGATGTTCTTTTGTACTGCTCTGCTCCATCTTCTTAGTTTTTATTAAACTTTTATTCAAACAGGTAAACTTTTATTCAACAGATGCTTAAAGCATCTGGATCTTGAAATTCGTTGCCTGATTTTTTTAGTAGTCATCATGCTCATCCGATAAAATTGCTCAGCTCTTCCATAGCAATTGAGACAAAACTTCCTTGATTCTGAAACTTTGGTGGGTTGGTGGCTGCTGAAGTCAGAAGAGTACTCTCTCTTCTGACTCTAATGGCTGTGCTGTTGCTTTTGCTGTCAGCAGTGTTTATTTTTATTAATAGAAATTCCTTTATTTTGTTTTCATTTGGCCTGGTAGCCTAATGTTTAAAATAGCCAAGAATCAGATTTTACCCAAAGAACATTACATTTATTGAAGGCTATTTAAAATTACTGGTTTAATGAATGTATTGCAACTTAGCCAATAACCTCATCTTCTTTCTGTGCAATTCCAGTTCTGCATAACAAAGAGAGGGTCGTATGTATCCAGGGGAAACTGAATCACTTAAGCAGAAAATAAAGTCTGTCAAAACACTACATAAATGCTGTACATGCATCTTTTTTAATTGAGTTGGGTAAGTTGAGAGATTTCCTGTGTATTCTGAATGTCTAATCCCTGGACCAAGTCAAAAAATTATCTGCCACTCCTCAAGCTAAAATACAAGTCAGGAGTCAAGCAATTAGTCCTTTAAAAGAACAGTGAATATTTATAAATTGGTGATGGTTTTAGAGCTCCTTGATTCAAGTCATCTCATGAATTTAGTTTATTGATTAAGAAATGCTGTGTCAGGAGCTTCACTGCCACCCTCCCCACAGAGATGGAACCTAATGTGCTGAAGTACAGGCAGACATGAAAAATGTTTGAAGTCTACAGAGCTAAGCAGAGATGTGCTTCTATTCAAGAGTAGCTCTTGTGGTACATTTGGCTTAGCACATGCAAAAGACCTCTAATATTTCTATCTTGTAATGAGAGCTTTAAAAACCTCCTCTCATAAAGAAAACACTCAAAGGGAGGTGAAGAAGCTTCTTAGTGATTCATTTCAGTGGGTCACTGCTCTGCAGTGGATCTCTAAGCTGCTATGGATTTTAACATTTTCTTGAGCACAGCTGGGTTTTCTTTTTTCCCTGGCATTTTTCATTCAGATATAAATAGTTACTAGAGTAATATTACCAAGAATAACTTAAAAGAAATAACTGATGAAGCCATGAAAAAAAATCCTTAACTAAAGCTTTCCAGAATGACTGCTATCATTTCTATGCCTCTTTTCTGAGTGCTCCTGAGTCTGTCTAGGAACTGTAAATTTAGGGAAAGAAATAGAAAGGTGTATGATGAGTACAGATTCGTACTGTATGGGATTTGTGTATCTTTTTCAAGATTTTTTTTCATAATGCAGCATTATTTCTGTCAAAATTGAAATGCTTTGAAAAATATGCTAAGTTGATGTAAGTCTGTTCAAAGGAGGACTGATAAAGCATTAAAAAGTCCAGAAAAAATATTTTGACCATTTTGTAAAATTTTTTACATGTGAAATATGTTATTTACAAGAATAAAAGAAATCTAAATTCTAGGAAATGTTTTGCCGCAACAGAACAAAAAATATATTTGGTTTACATGGGAAAAAATTCTATGAAACAGAAAATCCAGTTCCTAGGCCAGGTCTGTTTAGTGACAATTTCCTAAATCTGCAAATAGTTTTGATTCATAGAATTGTGAGTCATGATTATGTAAATACTTTTGATTGATGTTTTTAAAGGAAGAGAAGATTTTTAAATGTCAACTCAGAAATGCAAGTAGTTTAAGATCTCCTGAGCCACCTGCTTGTTTTAGTGGGGATGGCTTGATCATTGTGTGGAAGCCCTGTTCCACATGCTTCTCAGAATGGTGCCTCAGCACTGAAGCTTAGTTGTGCTTTTCTCTGAAAACTGTGTGAACAGATTTTTCCAAGCTGTAAATATCAATAGCCTCAGACTAATTATGCTTTTGCAATAAGGCATAAGGCTCTCAATTACCTGAAGTGTAGGCTGCTGTTGTGCAGCGGGAAGGGGGAATGTTAGGACTGATGGGGTTTCTCTTCCAAAGTTATTTGTGATGGAGCCCAGTGTTCCTGGGGATGGCTGGACACCTGCACATGGGTAGTGGGGAATGAATTCCTTGTTTCACTTTGCTTGTTCATATGGCTTTTGCTTTCCCCATCAAATTTTTATCTCAACCCACAAGTGTTTTCACTTTTACCCTTCTGATTCTCTTCCCCCGTGCCTCTGAGGGTGAGTGAGCATGTGGCTGTGCAGTGCTTAAGTGCTTGCTGGGGTTAAATTTCTGTATATTTTCAATTGGGTATTACCTTTGAAGCCTAAAGAATATGTCGGATAAGCTGTTACCACATCTCACTTGTCACCATGGAGTGCTGCAAGACAGGTCTCACTGGGAGCTGGCTAGTGTTGGCAGCGGAAAGCTGGCAAACTTATTATAAAGACCAACTTCATAACTGGAAGAAGTGTTGGTGGAGGCAGAAGGTTTTAGTGTGAAGGAAGCAGAGCCCTTAGCTCTTCTTGCTATGTAGAAATTCAAACATGAAATAAAAAGGACTAGTTGTACTGCGCACCTCGTCTCTGTGCGATGAGCATTGCACCATGCTTTGACTGTAATACCCACCAAATGTAGTAATCATCTATTGGCCAGATTATTTTTTTCCTCTGGGGAGTTTGACCTGTTTCCTGTTGAAACAGATTTTTCTTGTGTCGCATCCATGCATTTCCCATCACTCTGTAAGCTGAAGAAGAAATATAGTATGACAAATTAATTGGCTAGAGTTCTTCTATGTAGGAGACCACGTAGGAGTGTGTAGACCTTAGAGGAGTATTTGTCACCAAATGAACATGTCTGTGCTAGTCCAAATGCCCTTCAAGCTATGTCTGAATTATTTGTCTATTCAAACGAGTTACTTCTTCTAGTGGGTGGACTCAAGAATCTTGTCCTTCATCTTAATTTGTATACAGCATGGCAGAGTAACTTAGTCATACGAAGGAATGCAGATAACACCTCCCTTGTACAAGATGCAGAGCTGTTGTAAGCCAAGGAGTTGTACAGGTAACAGACTAGTTAAACCAGGCCTGGGATGTCTACCAAAACAATTGGGTTGCAAACTCTGCATAGTCAAGTTAAAAATCTAATTTAGCTATTTGTGTGGGTTCTTAATCATACATGTAATGTGTACAAGTTCACATTAAAGTTAGAATTAATTATATCTTTCAACTCATGCATCTAAATGAACAATACTTTGCTTAATGCAGCTTTGTTTTTATAAATATCCTCCCATTATGCGGCAACTGAATATTCCTGTTTTACCTTGGCTTTTGTGTGTGGGAGAAGCACTCTGGAAACTAAATATATCCAGTATTAATTAAACTATGCATCTCAGAAGGACAGCAGGATAATTCTTCTTTATAGTTTTATAATTAAATTCGTCTGAACATGAAAAAAGCTCAGCCAATTCAACATTTTTAGTTCAATTTTAGTTCTATCTTTACATCAGTGAGAGTGAGCAACAATTGGCTCCTGTATTTTACAACTTAGGAAAAAAGACCGTATTTGAAACTGAGTTTAGCAAGTACTCAGAAAAGAGGAAGAAACACTTAACAGGGAAAGGGGAAATGGAGAACAAAACATGGAGGAAATAGTAGACATTTTTGGCACCTAAAGAAATGGCAGGAAGAGAAATGCCCATGAAATACAAATCTGAACATGAAAGTTGCTGAATTCTAAGAATGACTTGCAGTCTGTTAGATCATAATTTTCCTTCTCTATTATGTTTCTTGCCCTGTTAATGCCCCACAGATTTAATGGCCTTTGTGCTTACCTCCTGTCGTTGTGCCCATATGAGCCAGCAGACTTACCCTGGCTCCCCTGGAAGCCCACAAAACTGGCATATCCCATGTTTTGTGCCACAAACCATTTGCAGAGGGTTTCCATCATCCAGGATACAGTTGGTGGCTCTGATTCAGAAATGCTGAACACAAGGGCCGGATTTTGTTCTAGTTGTTTGCAGTAACTGTGGAAAGGTTTCACTTCTGCCTTGGATTTGATAGAATCCAAACCTGGAGCTATTGTGAAATGGATTATGTGAACTCAAAGAACTAGAATTTTCCCACTGAATTACTCTACTTACAAATGGGAGAAGACCCCAGTTTACTTCACCTGTCACACAGGTACCCTGTTATTGATAACTTGTGTTTAATCCTTGAACAAAGTAGTTTAGGCACTCTTGCAGCCCAGAGACAAGGAGGGGGACAGTCTTGCAAATTGTGCTGAGGTTGTTAAGAGGCAGAACCTCTTCAGCTGTTTTGTCTGTCCTGTCCCTTCCACAGCTGGCCTGCAGGGGTGGAGCACCTGCACGTGCCTCAGCACAGTGTCTTCTTTCTTGGCCCAAACCAGCTTTTGTCAGGACTTTAAAGAAAATTGCTGGACTTTGCATCTGAGTCGTGTACACACAGCCCCAGCAGCTGCTTTTCTGCGGGGATGGTTTTCCCTGGCAAACATGTGATAGCAAATTGTCAAGGGCCTAGAAACAGAAGGAGGAAATAAATAATGAATTTTCAAAGACTTCTGGACTTCCTTTTTTCTGTATTTCCAAAGTCAATTCTTAGCCCCATATAACAGACAACAGAGGTCTATTACAAACATTCTGAACCAAATGAAAAAAATATGTGGCAAGCAAGTACCAAAGATTACAAATATATATTTTGCAAAACTGCCTGTAATTATGCAAAGTAAATTTTATGCAAAAAGTGACGCCATCTAAATGGCAACATAACATATGCACACATTCAAGAAAGACAGTCTTTTCAAACATACTATTGCTACAGTTATGCAATAGCATGAGTCTTTAATTACAAGTTAATCTATCCTAGTAAAATGAATTCTTTAATGTGGGGATTGGGGGTTTTATGTTTTTCACTACTAAGAGATTCTGCTCTTCCAAGTTGAAATGGTAAAGACACATTATAGGAGAAGGCAGAGGTAACTCCATGTTTGACAACATGACAGTAGTTTTGCTGCAGCTTTCCACTTAGTGAGGAAAGAAATCCAGTTTTAGATGGTTCGGATGTTACCAAAGCAGGCCTATAGCTAAAGTCTGTTAATTTCGCACCTTAAACTCAGACACAAACAGTAACTTTTGCAGTTACAAGCAGGAAACACAACACTGATAGTTATGGTTTTCTCCAAATTATGCTCTTTTCTGTGTTTCTTGGCAAGTAGAACTGGTCTCATGGCATTGGGCTGCAGTGCTTTGCTGCATACCCAGAGAAAGCAGGGCTGTTCCAGCCATGGCAGTTTATATGTGCTTCCTGCTCTTGCACCATGATGCATTTTCTTAACACAGCCTCCTGGAGAGATGGGCTGAAGTTACAGCACTGTGGTTCAGAGTGAAACTGCCTTAAAAAGAAGAGGATAGAAGTTTATATAGGTTGCAAACCCAGATGTCCATTATCTAGTTGGTGCAATGAGCTGGCTTTGTGTTGTGTTTTGAAAGGTTCCAGAAAAGTCCGTGGAAGGCTTTTAGATGTGTTGGTGCAGGTGCAATGATAGCTGTGTCAAAACCAGAAGATGTTGCAACTTCCTAAGTAGTAATAATAGAAGGGTTGATGCCATCCACTTCCCTAGTTTGTCTTTTCCTGCTTTGTCATGAGGGTGTCAGTCTGGAAGGGCTAGAAAGAGGAAGACTCTTCAGTTTTGAAATATTTGCAATTGTAAGCAGGAAGCAGGCAAGAAGGAAATGAGTGCCTTGACAGAGGCAGAGTGCTTCCCTGCAGTCTGAGTGACAAGCTGGGGTCCAAGCTCCACTACACAGAAGGGGGAGTAGTGGTTTTGAAAGTTAAGAGTCTCAGTTGGCCTTCATAAGTTCTCCCGGTCATCTGTGGCAGTCTTAGGGATGTGACTGTCAGTAAAGACACAGCATTAATGAACCTGAGTTTGGATCACTTTAAAAAATATAGCAGGCTTGAAGAATGGATCAGAATTGAATGTATAAGAAAAAGCAACATTGATTCTGAGAAAACAGTTTCCTTCATCTAGGAATCAATACTGATTCTGAGGAAATAGATGCCTTCATCTAGGGTAATTCTAGATGAATCCTCAAATCTATGACCACTTGAGTCAAACTGACTCTAAAATCCATAAAACCTGGACTTAAAGTAAAGATCCCAAAACAAAAGTTTTCTTTCCACTGAATTCACCTAGTGAAGATCCAAACTCATGTCATTGTGTGAATTTAGTCAATACATCTTTTGAACCTTACACAAAGATGTTGAATTTATTACATTGATCCACATGTCTCCTCTGTGGTGACCAGAGTCTACTAAAGAACAATTTGAATTATTTTTTTATCTTATAGCTGAAAGAAAAACAACAACAACAACAACAATGAAACTCCCATATCATACAGATGTGTTTACCTGAACTTTTCACCTTACTATGGATACACAGGTGGTGGGATGGGCAGTCCCGAGTCTCTTGTCCTGTTTCTCCTGCTCTGTTACTATGTGTGTGGAACTTGTATTTCCAGTGCAGCACTGTAACTTTTTCATAGGCCATGAAGGTGTGTTTACAAAGGTTCCTAGTGTGGTGAAACACTACCCTGGCCACTTCCAAGGCTGCATTCTGCACAGCTTCCGCACCAGTCACCTGCCTAACCTGGTGCAGAGAACCACTTGCCCTCATAGTGTGGGGTTTTCCCACAGTCCCTCCATGTGTGATTGTGTCCTTCTGCAGTGAATGCTTTTCTATCCCTGAGCTCTGTTTGGCCATTCCATCTCCTAGCCTTGGTTAACAAAAGTAGAGCAAGCCCTCAGAATGAACAGGTTTGCCCACATCTCTACATGGACAACTAAATTAAGTGTATGAGACGTCACCTCCCTGTAATGCTGACCAGCTACTGATGTTAAACCTGTCTTTGCCTTCACACTTAGCTAATCAGTCTCCATCTTTTTCATGTGATGAACTATTTTATTGTCTCAATTTTGTCCATTTTTATAAAGAACACTTCCTTTTAGTTTTTGCCTTTGGAGATTTTCTTGTTTCATTGACTCTCTGGAATACTATATTGAGCTTGTTTTAAATTGCAAAGTGTGACCATGTGTAGTGTGCCTGAATGAAACATGCATGAACTGCTGTTCTGAGCAGCTCCTGCTGTCAGTCTGCATGCAGTGTTTCTGAGGAGGCCGCTGCTCCCAAGTTCCCCAAAAGCACTGCCTAATGTCACCACTTCAGTTCCTGTCTCCATTTTAAGCCATGGATTCTCCCTCTCCAAAGTTAACCTTTGCTGTAGCTGTTCAGCACAGAGTCCTAGCTAGTGTAGCACTCTGCCCCTTCTGCATGTTCAGTTCTGTGACGGGAAAGCTGACCCTGAGGATGGTTTCTTTGGAAATCTTTACCAAATATGCAATAGTGTAAGAAGCTGAATAGTTTTACCAGTGCATACTAAAGATCATCAATGAGAAGCAAATGCCACTGGAGATCATTTCTCAAACAGTCTGACTAATGCAATTTATGACCCCGTCTCATCTCCTCAGGCTCCTGTTTAGCTAATGTGTCATCCTTTCAATCTTATGTTTCACCCCAGCTGTCTGTGTTTTTACATTTAAAGGCTTTGCATGAGCTGTGCCTGATAGTGTAGTAGCAAAGGTCACTAAGCTGACTTTACTATTAGGTGGGTTTCATTTTTATATACCAAACGTGATGAGGAAGAGTCACGGTCAAATCTGTTGACAAGATCAGCTTTAAATGTTGAACATCTTAAATGACTTTGCTTTCAGTTGGTCTTCTCAGGACAAGGGGGACTGGAAATCTCATTAGAATATATAAAGTGACAGATTTTGCTGTGCCAAGTGTACTCTTGGAGCCCAATATTGTCCCTCATGTAAATACACAAAGAGTAAAGTTGCATATTTATTTGGAGGTTGGCCTACAGCTGTGTCTAGAGCAGCCACTGACAACAGCCACAACCACCCTCAATGTATCTCTAAGAAACTTAATAGCAATAAAGGGGTCTTAAAGGGATATATATATATATATATATATATATATATATATATATATATATAAAATATATATTGATTAAATATATATATTTAATCAATATATTATATATATTGATTTAAAACTTCCTTTTGCTTTCTTTCTGGTAGGTAACCTCCCCAGAATTAATTATTACAATGAAAACTTTTTAATCACCCAAATTAACACTATGTTCAGATAAAACAAGTTAGATATGCCAGGTGAAATGGTCTGCAACTGTCAGCATTCTTCTTTACCATTCAGGAAAAGTAGGCTTGCTGGTCAAAACCATGACAAAAAAACAAAACAGTTTTGGTTTTTTTTTTCTCTTATGCCTTCTGACTTACAAAATTGCTATTTTTACAGTCAGTAAATGTGGTCAGACACCATGGATCATTGAAGTAACATGGAGAATACATTGTTTTCTGCCAAAAAATATATTTTACAAGGTATTTAGTTTCTATATGCAAGTAAAAAATACAAGAGGGTGTGAGCCTGACCATGCACACATCAGTAATATTTTGTATTTACTCAATTTTTTTATATATATCTTACAGTCAGTAGTAAGATACAAACCAAACTGACGCCTATTTAAGAAAATTAAGAACATGTTGTCCCATACCTGGGTATAAAAGAGAGGAAACCACTCAGGGAATGTAAACATGTAAACATGCAGTTCCTTTTGAGGAAATTTCTACACCTTTTACTCAGTAATTTCGTGTGATCCAGACTGAGAACTATTAAATTAAAAAAAAAATCTTTAAATAGGCTGAGGGCATGAAAATTTTAGGCTATAAAAATCCTACAAGGTCCTATTAAAATCCTTTCTTGGGGAAAAAAAAACAGAAGCTGTAATTAAATCCTACTATGGAAGTCATAGTCATTGTGAGGGTCTTTCCTGATCATTCCTTAACATTTTTACAGGATGAATACAATGAAACTTGTGCTAATGCTTACCATGGTCTAGAGAAACCTGCCTGTCTACAGTTTAGTAGGCTGAAAATGAAGATTTATAAAGGAAAAACAAAACAAAATAAAAGAAAAATACCCAAAACCCAAACACACACACAAAAAAAAAAAGCAAACTGCCATGTAAATTTTTAGACAAACAAACAGTTTTCAGCAAAGTTTCCTATGTGCTGAGGAAGCTCTTTCTGTGTGTGTGCATCTACCCTGCCAGGGCTGAATACCTAGGAACATTCCCTAAATGGGAAACAGTGGTATTCCCCAGTTCATCTTCCCAGAGAGCACTTGATAGCTGAGCTCTGAGCATGCTGACAGGGTGAATCAACATGGCATGCCGAGCCCTGGGTTCTTCATTTAAAAATACAGCCACTGAGGGAGGCAGTAATGATGTTTGTTCCTTATTTAAGATCCTCGTATTTAGAGTACTGTTCCAGTAGATGGACGATTTGAGTGCTGCTCCCTCCTACACTGTCAGGGGTTTGGTGTCCACATTCCCCTCATTCCAGAGGAGTGGCCAGGAAAGGAGGCTGCAGACCAGGCTGTGATAAGGACATGGGCTGGTTGGACCTGAGCAAGGATCATTAAGCTTTAGTTGTGAAACATGAATCCTTATGTAAAGCATCTTTCCACCCATTCAAAAGGATCTTCCCTGTCCGTAGCAGGGGTAGGATATTAGGCACATGCCTCCTTCAGGTTGTATGTTGCTGGATGTTGTATATCCCAGCTTGAAGCATCCAAGGCCATTCCATACCTAGGATAGGGAACCTGGGTAACTAGCTGAGGTATTTTAATATCACCAAGAATTCAACATACCTGAAACCGATGTGAAATTATGCACTACAGTCTGGGGCCTTTAATTCCTTAACCTTTGATTGTGGGTGACTAGAAAGAAGGGCGTTCAAAATGACAGAAGCAAAACATGGGAATTTTGTGCTAGTCCTGTCAGGTTTGACTCCTAGTCTTATGTGTGGATTACATGATCCTGATGGAGAGCAACCCTGTTTACCCACATAGACCATTGGTAAGGTCATTGTCTAAGAAAACAATTGTCTGTCTATATTTATTTAAGGAAGAGTGCAGCATGCGTTTACATGACTGCATGTATGGGAATCTTGTCCAGGAGTTGTGATAAGCTGTCATCATGGTCAACGAGCTTTTGCTTCAACAAAAAGCAAGAAATGACTGAGTAGTTGAATGGAAGAGGAGAGCAGGGAGTTTGTCACTTGAAAAAATACATGCAAAGTAAGAATGGGGAAAAAAATGTATAGAACTGGCTTGATTACTTTGTAATCCAAAATAAATTGTTTAGACCTTGAATATGAGTGTTACACACTTATGGTGCTAAAAGTAATAAATGTTTGAGCTGAAATTGTTTCAAAATAAACATAAGTAATCATTAGGTAAAGTCTAAATCAGGGGGAATATTAATTAGTATTTTGCTTAAAATTAATTCAATGGAAATAGTTATTTGTTGTGGAACATGCTTGTTTAAATGAGTTACCTTTTCAATGACAGAAAGAAGTATCTTGGGAACAGTTCTGTAAGTTTCTACTCCTTGAAAAACACTGGGCAATGCCTATTGGAAGGACTAGTAGTTTTTGCTGGGCTCTAAATTACAGCCACATACAAAAAAATGTTATGGCCTCTCAGGAAAGTTGTGTGAAATAATATGGTCAAAGTGCAAGGGTGGTCAAGAAAGTAAATAAAATGTGATGATAGCTAGGGTAAAAAGGGCACTTTAACCAGGTTCTTGTAAAATCCATAATTTCTGTGCAATTCAGATGCAATTATATGAACCCAGGAGTATAAATCTGAGAATTTTTATTTGGAATAGCACCTGACTTTAAGAAGGCACGTGAACAGACATCTGCTGTCAAGAAGCAATTAGGTCAGGAACCTTCAATTTAAGGTCAATAAACAATGGAATATGAAGTTGTGTTTTGTATAGCAACAAAACCTACATTCACCTCATTTTAGTTTTACTTTTAGATTTTCAAAAGGCTTTCAGAAGACGATTGCTCTCTTTCCTGAGTTACAACTTCCGTTAGTTTTTGTTTTGGTTGCCTTGGTTGATAACCACCAGGAGATTTTGCAGGTGCCAAAGCAGTGTTTGAATGGTTACCAGTGACGCGGAGAGTAATTGCCAAATGATGATTTCAAAAGTGTCATGCTGTAAAAGCTGCTTGAATGGCCGTGGTTTTGTCAGTTGGCTGCACTATTTACTGTAGAGCCAAAAGGCCTAAGTGAAAGGGCTCCAAGATGGGGTTTGTAAATGTGAATCCAGGGAAGCTCTTGTCCAGGGTTAACTACAGAGCTTGTGTTTGTAGCGCTCACTGCACTTTTTAAAGCAGTGCTTTCTCATCCCCCTTATAGCAGGTTACACATTTGGGAAAAGAAAACCAAGAAGTCTTGACTTGTACTTCCCCAGCTGTAACTTATGCAGCCACAGTCTAATTAAAGCCCTAAATAAATGTTGCACTTAATTAAGGACAAACCCAAGTCTATTGAAAATGGAGGGAAGTAATGAGCTATTTCTTGTTGTACATGATCTTTGTATACAATAAAACATGTGCTAAAGTGTTTTGTGGTTGGCTGATGTTTGGCTGCTCTTTGCAAAAATAGGAAAACAAGGATTCCTGTGAGCAGGCACAGGCTTTCCCTCCAATTGGCAGTGTGCAGATCAGGAAGGCACGATCACTTACTGATTTAAGAAATAGGTGAAATGAAACTTGATGGGTACCATTTCTGAGCCTGGGTCACCCTCTCTTCTGGGCCAGCACAGCTGTTCCTGCAGCCAGTCAGTGAACCATTTTGGGGAACTGATCTAGCAGAAGAAAACAAGCAGTTTAGGGGGGAGGGGAGTCTGTGCTTGTGTTTCAGGTGAATCACTTCCCCAGCCCTGCTGGTGAGGAGGAGGTGCAGATGAGGGGGAACCTTGCTCAGGGGACCAAGCAGCTGGAGGCAGAGGTTGTGCAATGTGTCACCAATTGTTTAACAACCAAGCCATGTTTGGTGACAGCCAAACCCTGTAATATTGTTAAAAGATGAGGAGCAACTAAGGGGAAACCTGACCAACTTCTGTGAAAATATGCACATAGATATATATATATATAAATATATATATTCCTCCTAAAATGTGGCCCTGATAAAATCATTAGTGTTTTCTGATGAGGTACAAATTCCAGTCTTTTGCTCAATGAACTTCATAGAGCGCTTGAGCTGCAAACAGAACAGGGAAGTCTGCTCCCTCTGGTTCCCAGCAACACTGTAAGTATGACAGAATCCTCATTTGCATGGCTGTGGTTCAGATTATGTATTTCAATGGAAAATCCCTGCCTTGGGATTGGATTTCTCAGCCTTTTTTTGTATTAAAGAAAGGTAGGAAGCCGGAGCCCTTAAAAATGATAATTTTACTGGGGAGGAGAATTTAATGGAAGGTGATACTTTGTCATCCTATCCTGATTAAAAGAGACTTGAACAAAACGTACGATTTCTTCTTTCTTTTTAGACACATTTTATTTTTGGACACAGAAAAGCTAATAAATAAAACAGTGAAAACACTTGAAATAATATTGCAAGACAAATGTCTTTAATTTAAATGCTAATTTGTTTATAGTATTTTAAAATAATGTAAATAGTTAATAGTTTTGATGAGAGTTATCTAAACATAGCACATGTCAAAAAATATGGTGAAGAAGCTGTAAAAATGTATAAGAAAAAGCATGATTATATATTGGAAGAGGACAGAGGAACTGGACTAGAACTCCCACGCAGCTGCTGCAGAAAAGGTTTCTAAGAAGAGCCCCAAGCTGCTACTGTTGCCTTTCTTACATGTAGCCATCAGTCTGAGTAGAGAGAATTTCCACTCCTATCTCCAGTAATGTAATTTGCAAGCTATTTCTGATCCCGTTATATTATCTCATACTTTCTTGTCTTTTGCACAATAAATTCTTTGGGAACATAAATTTTAAAAATTGCCTTGCATATTGCAGCATAAAAGGAAAAAACATTAAAACTGATACAATCTATGGGCAACAAACCTGAGAAGTGCAAATATCGATTACATTGCAACATCTCCTGCACAGAATCAGCAGTGAAATAAAGCAGTGGTTGCAGGTTGTCATGAGTTGTGCTTGTATTTTACCTGGAGTCCAGGATCTTCCAGTGATGTTATTACCTGATAACCTCAGTTTTAAAAAGATCCATACTCTACTGTGGGAAGAAGGGGGCCTTGAATTACAGAGTCATAAAGACTGTGTGTGACAGAAAAGCAGTAGCTGCAATTAATTTTGTTGCATTAGGCTCTCAGCTTTTTAGGTACTTGGGGCTCTCAGAACCATGCTGCTCTCTGCAGCTTTTCCTACAGACTAAGCTCCACTGGCCTCGGAAATGGAGCTGGGACACAGGTACCATGCACTGGGCAGGCATTCAGAATGTGGGGTGGGCTTCTCTGCTGCCCTTCACCTGCTTTCTGGGCAAACGTGTTTTGGCCAGCCAAGTCACTTTGCCCTGCTTGTGCTGATGCCCAAAGCAGAGTCCTTTCTTGCCCTTTCCTTGACACCTCAGAGCAGGGTGACAGAGGGACAATCTCTTCCCTAATACTGTTTATCTGTGGTGCCAAAATTCACTGTGGGCTGGCAAGACCAGCTAATCCCCTCCAGTATGTCAATGACATTCCTGTACAATTTGAATGCTGAACTGCCACCACCCCACAG
Organism: Serinus canaria; assembly: GCF_022539315.1. Lineage (NCBI taxonomy): Eukaryota > Metazoa > Chordata > Aves > Passeriformes > Fringillidae > Serinus > Serinus canaria. The sequence continues at coordinate 10,758,890 of NC_066313.1, forward strand.
CTCACCCAGTCAAACCTCAGGGAAAGGGAAGACCTGCAACTTTAGGATGAACCATTACTGTGCCTGGTTCTGGGCTCCTCAAGGAGCTCCTGGAGAGGGTCCAGCAAAGGCTACAAAGGTGATCAGGGTCTGGAGCATCTCTTATGAGGAGAGTTGGGCCTGGTTAGCCTGGAGAACACTGAGAGGGGACCTCATTAATGCATACAAGGATCTCCAAAGTGGTTGCCAAGAGGATGGTGGGGCTCAGCAACATTGGGGCCCAGCAACAGGGCAAAGAGCAATGGCCATAAACTAAAACTCAAGAAGTTCCACATCAACACAAGGAAGAACTTTTTTTTTTTTCTGTTGAGGATGGCAGAGCACTGGAACAGCTGCCCAGGGAAGGTGTGGAGTATCCTTTCTCTGGAGACATTCCAAACCCACTTGGACACGTTCCTGTGCCACCTGCTCTGGGTGATCCTGCCTTGGCAGGGGAAATGGGGCAGGTGATCTCCAGAGGTCCCTTTCAACCCGAACGATCCTGTGATTCTGTGATTCATTTGTCGATACGGTTCGTTGTCGCTACGAGCAGCGACAGCGCTGGAAGCAGCGTTGGCTCAGAAATTCCCTGGCGATCCCCTGGAAAGCGGCACCGATCAGACCTGCTCTCGCTTCCCCCGCAGCGGGGCAAACTTTGCCTTCCCCGGGGAAGGACGCGGCGGGGCCGCCCCTGCAGCGGGCGAAGGACGCGGAGCCCTTCCCGAGGGAGGAGCGGGGCGGCCGCGGGGCTCGGCGCGGCCGCCCCGCTCCCGCCGGGCGCTCCCAAGATGGAGGCGGGCGGTGTGACAGGGCGGGGAAGGGGCCGGGCGGGGGCTGCGCCCGGGGCAGGTGCGCGGGGCGGCGCCGTCGGGAGCCGCAGCCGGGCCGAGGGCGGCGCTCGGCGCTCCGGGAGTGGCAGCGGGGCCGGAGCGGTGCTGCGCTGCCCCCGCGCCGGGCGGTGACTCGGGCTCCCCCTCCCGCCCCGCCTCCCGCCCCGCTCGCCCAGCCCGGGCCCGGCCCAGCTGCCGTCGCACGGCGCCGCCGCCACCCGCCGAGCCCGGGGCGCCGCCGGGAGCCGCGCGGGGGCCATGACGGTGGAGCAGAACGTGCTGCAGCCCGGCGGCGCCGCCAAGGTGAGTCTCCGGCGGAGCCCGGCCTGGAGCGGCTCCGCGTTCCCGCCGCGCCCGGGCCTGGCCGCACCCGCTTCGGCTCCCGCCGTTCCTGCCCGCGCCCCTGCTGAGCTTCTCCCGGGCCTTCCCCGTGCCGCGGCCTCGCCTGGGCCCCGCCGCTCCGGCGGCCGCGGAGCCGCAGCGGGGGCCGCTGCCGGCCCGGCCCCGGGTCATCCCGGCCCTGGGCTTTGCACTGCCCTCGGGGGAGCCCCGGCGCGCTCCCCGCGGCCCCGAGCGGGCCTGTTGCGCTCGCAGGCTGCTGGGCAGAGTGGCGGGACCGGGGCTGGGCAGGAAGAGCGCGGGGTGCCGGCCGAGCCCCCCGTGGGCCCGGGGGAGATGCTGCACATGCCCGGCGTGACCCTGCAGCGCCGGCATCCGCGCCTGCCAAAGGTGAACGCTATTTCCAGCGAGTGACGCGCTCCTGCTGGAGTGAAAAAGTGCCGGGTTTAGGGACTCGTGTTAACGTGCATCATGGAACGGGGTTAAGGGAATGACGGCGCTTACCAGTTTTACTATGCGCCAAGACTCGACGGAGAATGTTTGTCAAAAGAAGGGGGAAAAAAAAGGATACCTTCTAAAGCTTTCCTTCTCTTGACTGAACTGTCAAGAGAAATGTCTAAAATTAAATTGCAACGCTTTTAAAATAATATGTTTTAAAGGTAATTTGTAGGTTAACACAACTCTTGTGGTTAGTGGTATGACTGCTGCCTCTTCCCTGATTTTTATTAGTGTTTTAATGGCCTGTACTGCCTTCATAAGAGGATAAAGGTGTATGTGCTTTGGTATAGTCGGTGTGAAAGTTAAATGGCTGCAGCTGTAAGAGTGGACAGTGGGAATGTGCTGATTAGGGTATAATTGGTTAAAGTGGTACAGCTCACATTTAAGAAGCTTTTTTTGAGGGAGGGCGTGTCTGGCCGAGGACTGCTCTCATAGTTGGAAGTAGTTAGCAGTGATTTTGGCGGCTTCAGCAGGAAGGCAAGGGCTGAACTGTCTGATTTTGTTTCTCTCTCAATGTTTTCGGTTGTGGTTTGCTTGGAGATTATTGTAGCAGGTTTGCTGCTACATGTGCTTGCTGTGTTTGAAAACTGATGTTGCTGCTGTGCATCTGACAACTTTTGTGAGCAAGTTTATCTTTCACAAAACCTCTTGTCAGTGGTTTACTTAATATATTGTAATTATCATGTCAGATACATAGTGCCTTCTGGACCCTGACCAGTGCTGCCTATTTGTGCTTTGTGATGATAATCCTTAAGGAGTAATGTTAGTTTTCAACTAAACTAAAAGGGTCCTTAGTTTTCAACTAAACTACTGCTTGTGGGGTCATTCGTTCAGATTCACTTGAGCTTCAAATCGAGGATAAGCCCAAAAGGAGGTTGAAGATTGATTGTGGTATGTGCCAGGTAATCCCTGCTGCAGTAAAAAAATACAGCTAGCAATAATTCTGAAGTTGTAATCAGCATCTGTGGGCGTTGGTCACTTTTTTAAGTGTCTAGAGAAGCTGAATAAAATATCAAGGTTTTTTCATGGCACAGATTTTTTATTATTATTTCTGTTGAATCATCTGATTATTTTATTATCTGCAATTACTTTTAACCTGTTTTATCCCTAATTGCATGCATTTAGGGAATCAGGGAAAGGCAAATCTTAAAAGTACATCGTAAAAAAGCTTTATTTGACTCCAAAGCGAGTACCTCATTGTTTGTGAGACTAATGACTAGCTGATTGGATGACAAACTTTAACGTTGATCAGGCATTTGCATGTAAGAAGGCAAATGGTGAAGGTGCAGTGGGCTGTGATGGATGGATGAAAGGTGGAGAGGCTACCATAGCAATTACTTACTGTTTTCCTTAAAAGAAGAAAAACCCAATGTCCACAAATCAGGGAGTTTGTTCTGGAGACCTCAAAGTTTGTTGCAATTGTTCTCTGTTAGTGTGAAGAAACCACATACAAGCAGAAATATATTGGGTTTACAAGAGATGCCTGAGTCATCAGCATACCTTATTCGGAGCCGTGGTTCCCAACATTGTTCATCAGATGTTTTCTTACTGTCATACAGGAAGTGTGTGTCAAACTTCAGCAGCACTTGGAGATGTAGGTTTGTATTAATAAATGCTCTTACTACAAACAGCCTGCTTCCCACTGAAGCTATCTTTAGTTTATTGTGTAGTTAAAGCAGCTGCATCAGGTCAAAAGAAGTGTTTTCTTTCATCTCTGCTGGTCATCTTGACCCTTAGTTAAAATTTGTAAATTATGTCCTGAAGCAAATAATTAATGAAATTATTCTTGTTGCTCATTGCCATTGTGTGCTTCTCTGACATTGTTTGGTGCCTGAAGGTTATAGGTAATGTTCACAGTAAGACTAAAGCATGTGAATAAAGGTAAACAACATGAGAAGTTTAAAAAAAGTAGCTTCTTGTTTTGTCCAATCTGTATTTCTGCCCTGTCCAATCCTCTTTTTTTGGTCAGGCATTTTGCTGCTGAGGAAATAAGGCATAAGTGTTGCAGGATTTCCCGTACTCCAGGCAGCCCTACATGGCTGATGCCTGTGTACCTCAATTTTCCTCCCAGAAGAAGATCTTCCCAGGCTGCCCCATGTGCTGTGCAGACCTTTCACTTGTCCATTGTCCTGTACACAGCAAGTTCAGGGGCTGGGTGAATGGTGATTTTTCAACTAACTGGAAATTATGATGTGGGAAGATTAAACGTGTTTCAGCATTGTCTCAGCTCTGATAGTTCCTGTGATGGTCATCTTGGAATGGCAGATTGAAGAAGCTGGGTTTTAACTGGTGGCACATAGCTGGCCTCTCAGCAGTGTGTGTTATCAAGTTCTACTGCTTCTGGAGAGAGCCTGACATTTGGTTGATAGATGGATTTAAAGGCTGTTTTATCTGTCCTTTGGTTTCCCACACCCACTGTTATTTCAGACCTGTGATTCAGCAATGCATTGGCAGTGTAATCTCAGGAATAGTAGAATAATAGTAGAGTAGAGCTATGTCAGCTCAGCTCATTTTTCTTTTCCTAAAAGAAGCACAAACTTTTAAGGATATTTACCACTTGAAATAATGCCTGGCTTAAAGCAAGGTCTGATACTAAATTCTTCTCCCTTGCTATTTTTTTGGGGTAAAAAGGTTAAAATTGTGCTAGCTTGTATGTGCTTCTGTTGTGCTTGTCCCATGGTTTTGATGTACTTATTATTTAAAGATTTAGCTAATAATATGGCGCTGAGTTGGTTTTTTTTGTTCCTAAAAGCAATAGCTGCTTCATGCAGATGATGATCGAGTCATCTGTCTCCACCAATTGCCATGATGCAGTCCTAAATGGCAGGAAGTGATTGCAAAGTATCTACTGAGCACCTGGTACACAAAGAAGGTATCTTGGGAGCTGGGTACTCATTTTTCTTTTTTCCATCTTAATAGGTGGCAACCTTCCAAGGATTTAAAATTCAAGTCTTTAAAACCTCTTCATCTTGAGAGTTGAGTTCAGATCCATCAGTTGCCTGGTGGATCCAAGAGGCTGCAGGCTTCCTCTCTCTTCGTGAGGCCAGAGCCACCCTTGCCTGTGACCAATGTGCAAGTGTCCCTCTGCACCTGAGAAATGTCCCCTGGGTCATGGAGTGAGGATGGTTTCTGCATCTCCCCATGAATGGGGAGCAAGCTTGGAGGGCTTGAATATGGGGGGGTTACAGCTGCCAGTGCTGGTACCCAGAGCTTTAGTACCTCTTTGTCCAGAATGAGCAGAATAGCAACACTTGTTTACTGAAAGTGTTTGCACCAACAACCGAGTAATTTGCAAAGATTACCTGAAGTAATGTGGAGTTATGCTGTTAAATATATGCATCTTGTTCTGTATTTAAGAAGCTCGTATCAAAAAAGTTTGTAATACTTGTAGTTACACCTTTGACACAGATTCCTGTTGGTATTTCTGAAAGCTAGAGCAAGGTGCAAAGGCCAGTGATTCAAAGTAGTTTTGAAAGCCCTTGTCAAACTGGTCTGCTGAATGCCTGCTGGTTTTGTGACTGTTTTGATGGATTTTGTTGGGAATGGGTGGAGGTGTGTGTGGCTAGTTTTTTGGTCTTTTTTTTTGTTTAGTATCTATGCAAGCTTGCTGAATCTTGGAGGGTTGTGTTTATTGATATGATATGAATCAGCACCTTTATGAAACCTTTAATAGCAGTTTAAAACTTTTTGCTTTCAGAAATCCTTTCACAGAAATTCAGTAATGATTTCGATTGTGTTTGCAGGAGTTTACAAGTATAGTACTATCATTAGAGTTTGTCAGAAATAATGTCTTTAAATATGTTTGATCCACACCTTGGAAGGAAAATACTACTTCAGAATATGAAAGTGTAAAGTTTTCCTGTTAACTTTTGATAGTATTATTTTAAAATATCTGTAATAAATCCTTAACACACATTCCCCCCTCCCCCCAATATTTTTAGGATAACCCTGTATTCACAGCTAGTGTGAGCAGCAGCTACAAAAGATAGTAAAACCCATCAGCTTCTATGAAAACGTCAAAAAAAAAAGTTACCCATGTCTTAAAATAGAAAAGTATTTAATATTTTAAAAAGTGCTTCATAAAGATAAGTGGAAGGATAATTGAACAGTTGTCTTTCTTACACTCCTGTGCCTAAGAAGATATTTGTGGCTGGTGTCTCCTTAATTCTGTGAGTTCAGCTGGTGTCTATGGACTTGAGTAACTGAAGGGTAATGAAAGGTAGAACAAAAGATGGAATTTCTCTTCTGTTTCTGGCTAAATCTTCTCTACTTCCTTGCTGAAGGACCCATCCAAGAGATGACAGCCCATTTTTTCAGTCCTTGAGAAGCTGGCTCTATAGCTCCAGTGATGTGAATGGTGAGGTTGAGGGATGTCGCAGGTGCTGGGGACTGAGTGGCCAGGTTTGTAAATCAACCTGAGGCTCCAGGGGACTTGGAGAATGCCTTTTCAGGCTGGGCCCAGATCTTTGCAGAACCAGCAGGGAGGTCTCTGACACTTACCTGTGCCAGGAGTTGTCTGAGGAGCTGCATCAGTAACCCCCTTACAGCCATTGCTGGCAGTGCCAGTTACAGGGGGATTATTGAGGTGCACAGAGGTGCCTAAAGATGCATTTAAATAGTTTTGCTCTTCACTTTCTCTAGTGGGGGTACTGATTTTCAAATCCCTCCTGGTCAGTTGTTCAGATTCACTTGAGCTTCAAATCGAGGATAAGCCCAAAAGGAGGTTGAAGATTGAGTCGATCTTCAGAAGTCAAATGTGACATTCCTGGTATTCCATAGCATAAAAAGTAAACAAAAAGTTTAAGAGCTGTGTCTTCATGTACATGTATTCATGTTGGAATAAATTCCTTTAAAGGCCTGAATTTTCAGTTTTGATTAGTTGGTTGTGGTTTTGTTTTTGTTTTTTTTTTTTTTTTTTTTTTTTTTAATTGATTTTCTGTACTTGTTAGGGAACAGAACTCTTAAAAATCTGAAGGGGGTGTGTGTGTGAGTTGCTGGGATGTGGCTGAGAGAGAAAAGTCTTTTCTACTTTCTCTGAGTGGAAAAAACCACAGGTGTGGGAGCAGATTTTCTCGGAAGTGAAAGTATCCTGATGACTTTCACTTTCTATTTCTCTTGTGATAGTCACTGTGATTATTTTAAAGTGGGTGGAGGTTGCCTTCAGTCACAGTGAAGGGTTTTGTGTGTATAGGTGTTTGGGTTTTTTTCTTTGATTGTTTTTTTCTTTTTTTTTCTTTTTTTTTCTTTGTTTGCTTGGAGTTTTTTTAGCTGGCTCTGTTATTTAACTTGCCCATCAAACCCTGGTGACTAAGTTACCAATGTGATGGTGTTCAGTCAGCAAATGGACACCTTTAAATTGAAAGAATTCAGGTTCTCAGCAGGGGCCTGTTGACTTGTGCCTGGGGTAGCAGTGTAACATCACTATTCAAATCACAAGTTAAGAGTAACCTAGGAGAGGCTGTTGTGACAATGTATTTCAAAAGGATTTTTTTGAATTCAAGGTAGAGTTCAGTCTCTTTTCCCATAATGAAATAAAGATGACTTTTCTTAGCTGATGATTACACTTTATCAGTTGGGGTGCTGTTAAAGAAGTCAACATCTGCCACGAGTGGAAAATATTAGACTGGAGTGAAAATGCAGTTTCAGTAATCAAGTGAATCAAATGTCACTCACGTGTGATTTCTGCCAGGGAGCTGAGTGTGAGATACATGAGATAAAAGCTCCCTCTGTTCCCTTTGGGACTGTGATATGTCCAGTGTTCTGGTTAATGGGTGGTCAAGCATAATTAATAGGGAAAAGCTGATACCGTGAATCACAGGAGTTAGTTGCTTGCAAAACCATGCAAGTTGAAAGCTTTCTCTAAGCTTATTCCTTTTATTATTTAAAAAGGGTGAGGATGCTAAAGCTGTGGGGCTGAAGGAAAGATGAGGTGGTGAGAAGCCATCCTGCAGAGCATACCTTGCATGATAGTACAAACTCAGGCTTCATGCCAAGTAAAGGTACAAACTCAGGCTTTGTGCCAAGCAAAAGGAAATACTTTTTCCTGTTTCCTCAGGCTGACGAATGCCATCTCTTGCTGGTTTTTGTGAACACTTGTAGCTCTTACCTTGGCAACACAGTGTGTTCTGAACAGCATGTGTCAGATTTTTCCATGTTACTTTATGTTAATACTGTGCTGAATGTAGATGTTATCATAAGCTGTATTGTGCCTGCACACCTCAGCCAAGCTTGCAGGTAAAATTGGGAGCAGCTGTAGTGTGTGCTGGCAAAATGGTAAATCGAAAATGTTAATTTCTTCCAGCATTGAAGTTTTCTCTCTCTCATTATATAGCAGGGTTTACAGTTTTTCATTGCTAAATTTCTGTAGGAGTTCAAAACTTGCAATTGACTAAGAGCTCTACAGACCACTAGTGGAAAATTTTCATGAAACTTCTTTTTGAATGATCCTGTCCATAGCATCTTTGTGCTCTGTTGCCACCCCATTTTTCAGAAGTGGATAAAGTATCCCTTGGCTGCAGAGGGTTACACCTCCCTGCCTCATTAGTTGAGGCTAGTATGCCAGTCTGTGATCTGGAGTGGCTGTGGGGGTGTGCTGACTCCTGCTGACACTCACAGGGCTCTATCTTCTGGTAGAGGGCTGGTTTTAACATATTGAGCTGCACAGTAGTTTTCCTGTGGGTGTTGTGCAGAATCTGTGGGTTTGGGCTTTAATCTGAGTGAAATGTTAAGCAACATTGACTCAAAATGTTGAGGTTGCTGTGAAATGCTGTAAAGGAAGAACTGTGTTTCAAGATGGTGTAAAGGATAGATTGACACAAAATATCATGAGCTGGACACTTTGACTTAAGATGTTGGTGACAGGTTTTCTGAGTTCTCCTTTGTTTAATTATAGAGTGGCTTTCCCATGTGTTTACTAGCATCATTCATTCTAAGCATTTAAAAATCACAAAGAAAATAATCTATTCAGACTAGATTTTGCAATTTAAGAAGCCACTGATTTTTTTTTTTCGGTTGGGTTTTGTAGTTTTCGTTGTTTTGTAAATGTCATTAGCTTTTCTTTGCCATAAAGGGTGAAATTCAGGAGCATGTTGAAAGCCATCAGCATGAGAGTTTCCCTGAAATCTGGTGTAACCTGGTGATGGGACTGCAACAAGGGCAGCATTGTTGTGAGCAGTAGCAACACTGAGTGTCCACAGTTTTAAAGTATCTCTCCTTCTAAGGGTGTTAGAGAGGTGGAATCCAAGGGACATGTCATGTGGAACAGATTGAAGGCTGGAGTGCAACTAGATTAACTTTGAAAACATTACCTGACACAGATTTGTGTATGTAAACCACTTTTTTTTAAGGGCATTTAAGGAAATATTGGTATGCAAATTCAAACAAATTTTATTCTAAGATGCCCAGCTTTGACTTGATGCTTTTGTTTATAGCTGGTTTCTGAATTATTTTACCTGGTGGATTCTTGCTGAAAAAAATTATATTCTGCACAGTATTATTTTAAAATGTTTCTGTTATCAACTAATTGGCAACAGTGAAGCCTATCAAAGTTTAGGTGCCAAGAAAATGGAGATTGTGTTCAAAATATCCTTGACTACAGCTTTTTTAGCCATCAGGTGAAAGCATATTTTCAGTTTTACAGTAAGCAGAGGTAGACAGAACAATGTATTTAATAAAAGCTTGTCAGAGAGGCATTAGTGTTTGCCTTGTATCTTACCATACACAGAATTTGTGGAAATAAATGCGCCTGATATGATGGCATTCTATCCCCCTGTGGCTCTGTCCTGCCAATTGTCCTCATTTCTCTGGTGTTGTACCCCAAAATCCAGAGGGCTCCCTCTAGAAGAGGATTTTCACTTATCATTAGGGTCTGAGTCTGAGGTGTAAAACTTTTGGATTGTGATTTATGCAGCTGTATTTCATGCCAGTTTTTACTTTTGTTGAACAGTAAATGGTAGGCTTGAGGTCACACATGGTTTAGGTGATAACTGTCCTTCTCACAGCTGTGTGACTCCAAGGAAAGTCAGATGCCTGTGCTTGAAATTTCCATCCTGTTCTCAAACCAAAAATGACACTTTCTGATTTTCAGTCAAATTTCCATTAAAACATAAAGCTGCTTTGAAAAGTTGAATCTAGCTGTGTTTCTGCTGGGTTTAAGCTGGAAAGAAAAAGTAGAGTGTCACATGTAATTTGAAAATAATATTCATTTGCATTCATGTGTGTGCTGTGAGAGTGCTTTAAAGTAAGCATCTGGGAAAGACTGGGTGTGCATTGGCACATGACATTCTTCATTCTCTTCAAAAGAGGAGATGGCAGGAGCAGACTCCTACTCCACTTCCCTTTTGATTTTGGTTTTATTTTATTCTTCTCAAAGTTAGTTACTTTGAAACAGAAATTCCTCCTGGGACCATGGTTGTTGGAAAAGTACTTTTCTTTTTTCCCCCTAACACTTTGCTCTGCATAGCTATAAATGGCCTGGTTAGAGGACTGAATACTATATTGTATCCCAGAAATCTTAAGTTATGACTGAGAAAGCATTCCTGTACTTTGTGGATTTTAACTTTTGCTTTGATTTGATATAGAACTGTGGGAAAATATATGACAACATTGTTATGCTTGTAAATATGATTTTTTTTTTTAAGCTAAGTAGCTTTATTGATGGCTTGCAAAGGGATTTCCCTTCTTGGTATTACCTATTTTCCCATCTGTTAGGTACTTTTCTTCAAATTCTGCTTGTATCTCTTATGTAATTTTCCACCTGTTTGAGTTTTTTTTTTTTTTTTTAATTTAGAGGCTTTCCCACTACTGTGTAGTTTTATTACTTTAGAATCTTGTAATTATTTGATGGTAGTAATTGGCAAGTTTTATTTAATTATGGCATCTAAGCTTATAACATTTTTTTAATGGAGTACTAGAATTAAATCTTCTCTGTCTGTATCCCATTGCTGATTTGGAAATTAAAAAATAACGGACAGCTTACTGGCAACTTTTAAAAGTTCTCTCTGGTCTTGCATGTGTTTTATGGGACTTAGTGCTGAAAGCCAGAGAATGTCTCTTGTGACAGCCCTGTCTGGACCACAGTTGTCCCCTTGCCTGAAGCTGCCTGGGATGCCTTTTTGGTACAGTCTGCAGGTCTACAGGATAAGCTCTATTAATAGTGAAGACAGACCGATTTCCTCATTGTCACCAGTTCCAGCTCTTGCTAAGGTGCTGTGTTGCCTTGAAGCTTTTTCTGGGGCTGATTTTAAGGTGATTGGTAAATGTGCTACCTGCTGCTGGTGCTGAGTGGAGGGTGTGTGCAGTGCATAGGCTCTGCTGAGTTGTTAGAGGCCAGGGAAGGTACTGAGTGCTTTGTGACCTAACTGAATAGAAAAGGATTGGAGATTTTACTATCAGAGGTTATCATCTCTGCCATTTGATGGAGAATGTATTGGCTGCTAAGAAGTCAGTACAGAATTTAAATTTTTGTTTCAAATAATTTTCCAAAAATGTGAACTTGTTAGAGGAGTATTTTGTACCCCTTTTATTCAAGTCAGCTTCTGAAGCTTCAGGTAGGTGTGTGGTGATGGCAGAAAGTCATTTTTGGTATGACACCACTGACACTGGGAAAACTGGCAGGGCTAAATTACAGAGAGCAGTGCTTATGAACCAAGGTCATTGTAGATTTCTTGAAACCACGTCTGAATGTGTTAGAATGTAGCACCTTCAGCTTTCTGTGGGAGGTGAGGCAAATGTGTGTTTCAATATAAGGTCCATTAAAAAGGGCCCCCCAAACTTTAAGCAATATCTTTCTTTCTCCATGAAGGAAAATGGCCTAGAAAACTTCAGTTGCCCTCTGTGGAGTGCAATGCTGAATTTACTATTTCTTTAGTAATAAAGAGTTTATTCTTTCTTATTTTTTCAATGCTGAATTTACTCTTTCCTTAATTGTGAGGTAGTAAAATGACATGCTGATCCCTGGTATAGATCTTACCACGTCTTTCAATATTGTGGTGTCTCTGTTGTGTTTGAGGTTCATTTCAATTCTAGCATCACCTGTATCCATGGAGGTTATTATCCAATGCAAGTGAAAGCTGCTGGCTGCCCTTCACAGGCCATGGTGTGGCAGTGGCCTTTCCACAGGGACACAGCATGTGCCAGTGCCTTCCAGGTGCTTGACCCACCAGGAAAGGCTGTCTTGCCCCAGAAGCTGGAACTGCTGCCAGAAGCCTGTCACCTTTCAGGCAACCTGTTAAACACTGCCCCAGATTTTATGTGGCTTAATGTTATCTGTAGGCTCGTTCTTGTGCAGAGTGGTGCCTTGTGTCTGTCTGTGCCCACGTGCCCTTCCCCAGGCTAAAAACATGTCTCTTCACATGATTTCTTTGTAGGTGGTTAGTGGAGGGAAGGATAAGCTATCAAATAATTTTACTGAATGCTGCAAATAGGGCTGTGTAATCCTGACGTAATTTTGTCTTATAATGCACGACAGTGGGGGGGGGTGACCAATTGAGGCTGTGGGATGAGTTCACCTCTGGCAGACCTCACTGCAGTGGAGTGGAGGTGCTCACCCTCTGTTCTTCTCCCAAACCCTCTGTGTTGTCGCCTCGAACTTCTTGTGGCCCAAGATGTGGGCGAGAGCAGGCAGTGTGATCAGGAGCTACGTGCTGGCTGGCCAAGGTGCTGGGAAGCCTGGGGGTGCTGCTGAGGCTTTTGGGGATCCCTGAGGCCAGGCCAAGTTGCTGGAGGTGACCTTGAGCTGGAGAGGTAGGAGGGTAGATGTGCCTGGGTACATGCCCACTCTGTGATTACAAGGCCTGTTTCTGTAGGAAATCATGGTACTATTTTTTTTTTTAATTGGACTAAACGGAAGACCTTTATTGAAAAGCTTTCTGTTAAGTTTGATTGTTTTTTTTTCCCCTTCCTATTCAAAACAGACAGCTGAACTCTTTCCCCAAATGTGTCCCTTCTGTTGAATACAGTAGACTCTTTGTAATACAGAGGTCTGTATTATTTCACCTGTCTGTGAAAAAGTGCAATTTAAATTTTATTTACGATTTCTCTGCTGTACCATGCTGAATTTTGTGTGGAAAACTTGTGAAATCTTCCTGGTATCACTTACCTAGGGCACGTAGCAGGGTTGTTTGAGGTGAAGTGGAAGCTTTGATCTTTGTGCCATTAACAGCTGCAGTAAATGAAATCCTTCTGGATGTGCACACCTAAAGCAGGGAGCAGAGAACAGTGTATGGCATTTCAGCCCATGCAGGAGCAGGTCTGATTGTGCATGTTCATTTGTGAGAAGTGTACACCAGGAGCACCACATCTCTGTCACTGTGAGATTTTTAATTCATCTCCCATTGGTGTAAGTTTTCTGCTGTAGTGCCTCAGTAGGATGGGGGACTGCAGGAGTCTTTTTCCCCCCATCAGTTTCTCTCACTAGATAAAAGAAGGATTAAAATAATGGCAGAGAAACAACTCATTATTTTAAGGCTGCTGCTCCACTACAGTTGAATTGGGTGGAAATTGGTGCAATCTTTGTCTTATTTCCTCCCTTGTTCCAGCCCTGGCTCTCACTAAGTTGGCAGGAAATCAATCAGAGTGACTCTCTGATGGTTTATTGGGACCCTGGCCTGGCTTGCCAGAGGTTTGGATGAGTGGTGGTGCTGGCTCCAAGGGATGAGTGGCATCTGGCAACACCAGCCTGGGCTGGCCAGCACTGGCAGGACCTACAGCCTGGGAAGAATAGCTGACTCCTCTGAAGCAGCTTGTGGTCTGACAGTCCCTGTGAGTGTTATTTTTGCTAAGTATTGCAGAGCCTGGGATCCCACTGATCTGAGGACACTTGGAATTTCCAGAGTTGGTTTGTTTGTTCCTAGAATAGTAGTCCTGGTTATCATAACAGCAGAGTGATAGTGAGGAGCCAGCTTGGTGTTTTCTTGGGAGTTCTTCAGTATTGTGCAGCGCAGGGCGAGGCTATCATGATGTCTGTTTGGAAAAAAACAGCCCTATAAATATGCTGAATGTTTGAATGGGCTAGTGGGACTGCCTTTTCCACTTAAGAGTTAGGCTTGTGAAAGGACTGTGAAGAGCATCAAACATGAGCCAGAAGAGCTTGTCTGCAGTGTGATGGGTTAAACTGTGATTGGTATGCAAAGGAAAATATCTCAAAGTGTAAAAAGGTGGATCTCATGGTAGTGTTGTTTTAGACCAGAAAGACATGACTGAACATTTTTAATAGTGGCTACAATAAAATTATACCCTGGCAATAGTCATTCCTATAAGGGGAAAGCGTAAGTCTTGGTGGTGCTGCCTGGTCAGACACTGTAAAATGGGATGATTGTGCATGATGGTAAATATCTGTGAACTGAAGAAAAATATTAAAAAAAACTTTTAGAACAGAAAGTAGCTAAGAGGAATTGGAAGAATATCATAGAATCATAGAATGATCTAGGTTGGAAGGGATCTCAAAGCTCATTTTGTTCCAACCCCCTGCCATGGGCAGGGACACCTTCCACTAGACCAGGTTTCCCAGAGCTCCATCCAGCCTGGCCTTGAACAGTCCCAGGGATGGGGCACCCACAGCTTCTCAGGGCAACCTGTGCCAGTGCCTCACTGCCCTGACAGTAAAGAATTTCTTCCTAGTATTATTCTAAACCTACTCTTAGTTTGATGCCATTCCCTTGTCCTGTCACTCTTGAGGGAGATTATTTACCCTTGTAAATAATCTCCCTCCATCTTTCCTGTGGGCTCCCTGCAGGTACTTTGTGTATTTATGTACACACAGTTTGCTGTGTATCTGTCATCCTCCATTCTCCTTCTCCTTTCTATCTGTATAATGTTGCCTCTGACTGACCCCACTGGCTTTAGTTTGCCATGGCTTGTGCATGTTTTTGGCAGGTCAACTGGTGTTGAGGTGGGATTGGCTGTGAACCACTGGTACTCTGTCACTGCCCAGCTGTTGTCCAGGGGGGTGCTCTTGAAGGAATTCTCCTGAATCTATGTGTAGTTTACAGATAATACATGCTGGTGCTTTGAAAGACTCCTCCCACTGCTACCAGTGAGTAATTACTCAACAAAATTAAACTGGAGCAGAGATTTTTGCTAATTACTGTCACAGTTACTGGAGTACATAAGAATCAAAGCAATTTTTGTGAAGCAGATTTTCCCTTGGTTCCTGTGAAAACAATCTGAAGTTTAACTTGTGTCTAGTTAAGTGAAACTGAAGATCTCATTGGTTTTAGTGTAGTTAATTAATTTCAGAGCTGCTGTCATTACTCTTGGGAAGCTTACTGTTAGGCTGAGCAGGGTATAGAGAAATCATGATGGTTTAAAACAAAAAGACTTCAAAAATCTTGGTAATTTTGCATTTCTGACACCTTTTTTGTTTTCAGTAAGTACTAAGGTTGCTATCCTTTCTTGATTAGCATCCTATCACTGAGGCTTATTTAGGACTAGCTGTCAGTAAGTACTTGAAACACAGACTCAAGCAACAGTGTTCATAAATCAGTTCATAGACTAATTTTAAATTTTACCCCTGTGAACTGAGCAGGTGGTTTTCCTGCTCATTGTGAGAGTATTCCTCATGCAGGTGATTTGGCTCATAACTTCTGGGTGGTTTTATGAAAATAACTGTCAGATGTGGGTTTTACTTTATATTTAGTGTCAGAGAATACAAACCAAACTCCTCAAACCTCTCCCTAAAATATTATCTCAAAATCTTTAACTATCTGCTTGAATAAAGACAAATGTGTATGCTGAGAGTGAAAAAGATTTTTTTTTTTTTGGCCACATACGAGGCTCAGAATTGTGAGGGTTTCTATGAATGCATGATCTCATCTTGTGTAGAAACCTTAATATAAGCCATTGAAATTCATTGAAAAGTCACTAGTTAAAGCATTAAAAGCATGGGAATCTGATGAGGGTATTCTGTGTGTTGTCTAGGATTATTACAGGTTACATAAAACTATGATTAAGTAGAATCCTTAATTCAATTTTTGCGAGGAGAGTGTTCACACCTAAGTAGTGCACTCAAGCCTTTGCCCCTTGCAAGTTTTAATTGGGCTAGGCTGTGGTTGGCTGAAAGTTCCTGCCATGCACGGTGTCCTTTTGCTCCTTGAAGTAAGTTTTTGCTCTCAGTCCGGTTGCACTTTGTACAAGCTGCTGCTGTGATTGTCAGACTTTGGCAGCCTGTGCAGAGCAGTCCCAGACTGAAAATCTGCTGTCTTTATGCATGTCCTTTGCTCTCCACAGGTGATTTTTGTCTGAACCAAAGCTGAGGTGCATTTGGCATTACAGGGCGTGTAAAAATATATCTTTACCTACTTTCTTAGAGGATACAATGTCATGTAAGAGGTTTCTCTTTTCATACCTGAACAAAAGGAAGCCCAGATAGCAGATGCTGGGCAAGAGGACCTAATTCTGTTGTACTTTAAGGAGCACCTTAGAGCTGGTGCAGAGATTTAACTTGGTCTTTGCATTAGCAAAATAGTGCTTAAAAAAAAAAACCATACATATAACCACATTATAATTTATATATTTTTATAAATACATTTATTCTGCACATACATGGAGAAAAGTCTCGAGGATAGAGCTGGGAAAAGCAAAGCCTTCTGGAGCTGACTGCATGTTTTTTTCCTATGTTTCAGCTTAGTATTTTCATGGAAGGAGTTAGTTTTTATTTGCCTATTTGGAACTTGACCAACAGCATATTTAGGAAATGGTTAATGTATCTGTGGTGCTGGAAGCTGCAATGTACAGCAGTGTCTGTGGGCCTTTTTATTCCTGGGAGATATGATTAATGTGGCAGAAAATTATATTCGCAGTAGTAATTGAGGGTCTTTAGTATACTTGTCCTTTGTATGCTAAACTATTTCTGTTTGTTTGTTTGTAGCAGAAACTTAAAGCCTCTTTATGGAGGATTACATTCCTCTAAGCTCTCAGTGTTCTTCTCATTACAGCAGCATCATATGAGGAAACCAGCTTATTAGCTACTTGTCTGCAAGCAACGCCGTTAGCAGGTCCTCTGCAGCTCAGGCTTCATTAGAATTGTCTTTAATATAAAATATTTGTGCAGTGTCATTTGAGTTTTCCTCCAATAAATAGGTCTTATAAATCAGTGTTACACTAGAAAGTAAAGAAAGGGTGGTTTGTGTGGAGGGCCCGAGTCAAAATGCCATTCTCAGCATCTGCATTTTCTTCTTTCTTTGTTTCTTTTTATCTCTAATAAAAGAATTCATCCCTTAGGAATCAGAATCTTGGCTTGGGCTGGAAAGCACCTTAAAGATCATCTGGTTCCAACCTCCCTGCCAGTGGCAGTGACACCTTACACTAGACCAGGGTGTGCAGAGCCCCATCCAGCAACCTGGCCTGGAACACTTCTGGGTATGGGGCACCCACAACCTCCCAGGGCAACTTAATCCAGTGCCTCACCACCCTCACAGTAAAGACTTTTTTTCCTGATAATACAATCTGAATGTACTCTGTGTCAATTTGAAGCCATTGCCCCTTGTCCTGTCACTCCAGGCTCTTGTGAATAATGTCTCTCCATTTTTCTTGTAGGCTCCTGTCATGTGGTAGAAGGCTGCAAGTTACCCCTAAGCCATCTCTGTTTGAGGCTGAACAATCCCAATTCTCTTAGCCTTTCCCCACAGGAGAAGTGTTCCATGCTTCTAATCAGCTTGGTGCCCCTAGTGCGTTTTCATTATGTAGTACATAATTGAAATATGAACTGAGTAGTGAGGCCATAGATCCTGTTTTCTCCTCCTAATGGTTGGATCATCTCATTCATTCCTGAACATACAACTTTATCTGTGCTTGGAAATTGAAAAGAGTTGTTTTATCTTCTGAGTTTTTAAGTGCTTGTGTTGCAAATGCAAATATTTGGATGTTGCCATGAATAAAGCTGAAGTTTACATGTCCCTCTTCAGAAGCTGCAGAGAGGAGAAAATAAACAGATCAAATGTGGCTAATTTATCCTCACTGTAATTCAGTATTAGTTTATGAGATTTGCCTTGTTAAAAAAAGCCATTTGTGTAATTTAGCTTTTTGCTTTGATTGTAGGAAGTTATCAGAATTTACAGTACTGTCGTGGAACTAATTTGGGTACAGTATCTCCCTAAGCTGATAGTAGTGCAGATCCTTTTCTGCTTCACTGGTGCTGGCACAGCTACTGAATATGCTATTGTGTGAGGTTATAAACCAGATAATCTTAATTGGGCATTTCCTGAGAGCAAGGGAGGGATGGCTGAAAAAGGAGAGACTTGGAAATAAGGGCATGCATTCCTAATACACAAATTTGGCTTCCATCCAGGAAAAAGGGAGAATTTCCTGTTAGTTAAAATCTTCCAAGAGCTGAAAGTCTGAAGATACAGTGCCTACATACCTCAGGGAGCCAGAGGAAAGGGAAAGGCTGGGAATAGCTTGTGCATGAAAACCCCAGGGAACAGACTGCTGCATGATGTGGTGGGACTGAGGAGTGTGAACAGCTGGATCCAGGGCAGCCATACCATCTCTTGTGAACCATCTCCTTTGCGTGCCCAAGGACTTGGGGGTGCCCTGCAGCAGCTGTACCAGCACAGTCTGGTGTCCGAGATCAGGTCCTGGGGGCTTTTTAGAGTTGAGTCAAATGCTGTTCAGGCTTCATGGAGAATGCATGTGTGTGTGTCACATGTGTGCACATATGTCCTAACACTGCAGATATTACTGGAGTCTTGACTCACTAAACTGGATCTCTGCTAGAGAAAAGATATGGAATCAGTCACGTAAATTTGAGGATAGGATAGCAAACAGAAGTGGGTACGGCCAAACCTGAAAGAACGGAGGTAGATTTCTCAGCACCTGGTTCTGTTGGAATGACCTGGTTTGTGTGTCCATTTGGAAAGAGAGGCTGCTTATTAAACTGAATTAAAGTATAGTGAGTTATAATTCAGAATTATAATTCAGAGGCAAGGTTGGAAAAAACAGGGAATCGGGAAAGAGCTGCATTGAAAAGATAGGACAGCTTTTTATGTTAGAATGGGTAGTTGTGATCTGAAACTTCCTTGCTGACCTGATATCATGAGCATACTTTGGTGTAGGTACTTCAGACACTTGTAAATACTTGTCTGCTGCCTTCTTCATTTCTTATCTTTGTTTTAGCACAGGGTGACCTCTTTTGGGTATTTTTGGTTATAGCCTGTGAGTGAATTATTATTACAATTGCTTAATATATCGATGTGGTTTTAGACATTTGAGGATCCATATGCTACAGTCACTTCAGCTCAAGTTAGCCCAAGCTTCTTGAACTTTTAGGATAAATGTAATCAGAATGAGCATTAATAGGAGTAAGAAGGGGGGGTTTGCTTCATATGTAGAAGTCTGTCTGTAGTATTAAATATTTCTTACCATACAGAAGAGACTTAAATGTTTAGCAGTTGCACTAGAAATTGATCTCTAAGCTTCAGTCATGGGTAATAGTAACATAAGATTTCTTTATGCTACAATAACCAGAGGTAAAGGAATATTATTCAAAACAAAATTTAGCCATTTTGACTTTGCAAAGTAGGACAGATGCACTAAATAAAGTCATATCAGGAATTCACTAATACAACCACTCTGAATGTGGTTGCAATTGTTTCATAAGTGTCTTAAGTGAAAAGAAAGGCAAAATGAAAAATAAATCTCATCCTCTGATAGTGAATGAGGAGAGGGTTTGACAGTTGCCTGCTCTGCCACTTGTAATGAAAAATAGAATTACTTGTGCTAATAGTTTAATGGGTAATAACATACATTGTAACAGTGTCATTATAACAGTGAGGGAGACTAATGACAAGTTAAACATCCAGTTGCAAAAAAGGTGAGTGCATAGTAAAGATGGTGGCTGCACTTATATCACATCAGTGAGGATGAGGGCAGATGGTGAATTTGTGAAAGAGGAGGCCACCAGTTGGAGATTTTAGCTGCCTTATGCAATTTTACAATTGTTTCTGAAGATCTGTTAGTCTGTAAGTATTAAAAGAACATGTTGATCAGGTGGAAATAACATCAATTACACTACTCCTAGAAAGGGAATGTGTCCATTATTTAACTTCTGCATAATTTGAAGTAAGTCAATTAGAAATTAGTGGCAACTTGTCCACGTTTAGCTGAAGAAACAGTAATGTCTAAACCAGACAAATGCCCCAAAGCTCCATACAAAGTGTTAAGGAGAACTGTTAATCTTCCTCTTAATTCCTGTCACTTCTAACAATGGTGCTTATGGATTCTCCATGTTGTTCTTTTAATTACCAGCTAGAAATTCTGGAGCTGAGTACCTTAAACTCTTGGCCTTAAAAAAAGTATACTTAGATACTTGAATCATCTCTTGATGAGAAAGGAGCATCTCTGGGTGCAGTTCTGATCTGATAAATGTGTATGTCCATGGGAAGGGGGCCTTGAAACACAGCTTTTACACTGGAATGCTGAAATGTGGATGGAAACTACAGATGTCTAAGTTTATAAGTCACAGCTGTGCTCATAAATTAACAGCCAATATTTTGAACTGCTAAGAGATTGTTTGTTGGTAAACTGTCTCTTCTGTCTTTTCCCAGTCTCTGTGAACGATGAATATCCTCCAATCAGCCTTTCCAAGTGTTGTATATATTGTGAAAGATACAGAAATCTCTCATAACTGGTTGTTGTAGTAATTTACAGTGAAACTATTTTCTGTTTTGTTCACCATTGTGTTGGTGGCAAATAGAAAAAGAAATCCACTTTATTGCCGTGCCCTTGAATTGATGCTGCCAATTTTAATGCTGTTGTAATTATTTTTCCCAAATACTCTATTTAATTTCTTTGATTCTTGCCAGGCTTGGGGGCAGAAAAGCAACGTTATGGGGGAAACAAGTCTTGGCTTTGTGCAGTGCTATGAAATGCACAGAGTAAACAAACAAGGGGGTGAGGGATGGGGTTAGAGTGGGAGTTTGTTTTCCTGCATCACTTCACTTTTCTTGTGTCAACAGAAGGGTTTTTAAAAGGAAAAGAAAAAAGAAAGAGGCAGATTGGATTGTTAGCAGTGTCTCTTAGGATCATAAATGAAGGGAAGATTGTGTATGTAATTCATAAACATCCTGAACTATACGCCTTCTATTTCAACTTATTAGGGCATGAAGTAGTGCCTGCCAGGTTAATTTCTCACTGGGGAATTCAGCATTCATGCAGATCTTAATTTCCTCCTCTATACAAAACAGTCATAAGGGAAGAATAAGGGTATTTGAATATTTGATTCCAGATAATTCAGCTAAAAAATGAAGGAGCTGCAAGACAATTATAGTTGCTATTTTAAAATTAATTTGGAGAGTGTTTATTTGTTCCTGATAGGAAATATGCTTTTTGTCATGTGAACAAAACCCTGTACTTTACAAAAATTTTCTCTTTCATAGACTAAATTACTGTTTTCAGTTCAGGATGTTGTGGGCAAAGAATAAAAAAGAAAAAACATTTGCAAATATTTTTTCTCCATTTCCCATCTGCCAAAGGAGCAATTGAATTTGTGTGGAGCAATGGTCAATGCTCTGTTTTTTCATGGTTTTAATGGTTAAGATGCTTTTAATGGTTTACAGGCGTTCAAAGATTGTTCCAGCTTAGTGCCTGCCTTTTGCTTCTGTGATGGGATAACTGAGCATGACCAGAGTGAATCATCTGTTGGCTCTAAACAGGGGTGGGACCAGATTTTTATTTAAGTAAAACAAAACCAAGCCTCAAAATTCTTATGGAGTGAATATTTAAGAGACCCAGAACCTCTTGTTCTTTTTCTAATTCCAAATGTTGCTTTAAACTCAGTCATGGGTGCTGACTTATGTCGTTTGGGAGAGTTGGATTCAACTGGTCTAGGAAGACCAGTTTGGATGGATTCCTAAAATTCTGTTTCAGTATCAAGAAACTTGTTTTGTTTGGAGTTTTTATAGTATTTCTCTTAAAACACCTCCATGGTCAGCAAAGTTGAATTTCCAGGTTTTGTGTTTGGAATGATTAGGAATTGTCTATGTTAAGGAAATAATGGGGTTGAGAATAACTGGGAGTTAAAGAAGTTGGTTTTGGTGGGTGTTCAATCAGCTATTTCCACTACTGCCACTGGAGACCAAAGCTGTGGAGTTTTATTTGTTTAGGAGGCCCAACTGTGGCTTCATATGGGCTTCTTAAACCCATGTTACATAAGCTTACCCACTTTTTTGTTTGAAAAAGTCCAAAACCAAGCAAACACACCAAAATGCAAAATCATTACATTTGGGAATTAACAATTCCCAAAAAAGTGTCCAAATTCCAGAAACTAATACAAACTTGAGTAATGTAGGCTCTACCCATTTGTGGTGCATAAACCTCCTATGGAGATGCTTTTAATGTTTGTGGAGGAGTGTACTCTGATAAGACATGGTTTTTTGGCTCTAATCTTATTTTGATGATCTGTTTTCTTTCTAGCACCAGCAAACATTTTTAAATCAGCTGAGGGAGATCACCGGTATCAATGACATCCAGGTACTGCAACAGGCACTGAAGGTAAGATAACTGACTTGTAGCTGAATGAACCTGAATGCATCCTAACTGCCTGTGAAAGCCATAAATCCAACCCTTTCTTACTTTGTCCCTCTCTTCCTTCCCTGCTTTCCTTTCCTTCATTTTTCCCTTCCCCACTTGAATTTATTTTGGGGGTGGGGGGGAAGCTAATAATGATGGCTCGTTTACTTTGCATGGAATCTTGTTCTCTTTTAGTACTAACCTGAAAATTAATTTAAGTGTTCAAAAATGAAAAGGCAGGAATGTTATGATAGCCTTTAACCTTTGTGTGAATTGTTTTGGGATACATTAGTGCTCCTACAGATGATCAGCTCCTGAGGAACCAAGTGGTGTTTTCTTGTCAATGTGTGCCTGTTTTCTACCATGCACAGGCCTTGCTCACTGTGTAGAATGAAGAACTGCTTGAATTTGCCAACCTTTGCTAATTTGGAATTGTTTCAATGTTTTTTCAACCACTGTAATTTATTTCACAGCACAGAAGAGTTCTTTGATGCAAGTAAAAAATGGCAGATCTCTGTGTTCTGTTTCTGTATAAATAAATATATATAAAAAATTTAAAATGCTTTGTCTCCCTCAAGCAGAATTTTTTCGCCATTTATAGATGGTAAACGAGGATTTAGTAATTTAAATCAAAAATATATATCTACACAAAAACAGGGACTTGTTGTTAGCATAAGTCATGTGCATAACTGCTTTTCATAAGTCAGGATCTCTTTCTTTAAAAATGTAACTGTATTTTCAGAAGAATTCATCTGACTCCAGTGAATGTGCTGGTTTGTTGAGAGGTTGACCTACACTACAAGACAGGTTTTTTTTTCGTTCCTAAAATAAGTGAAAGGCCACCCAAATAATTTTTTTATAAAATGTTTTATCTTTATTTTGGTTAAAAATAGTGAAATATGCAGAATATGTCAAGTTTGCAAACTTTCTTTTTGAGTGAGTATTTTGCCTGACAGTACAATGGCTATTGATTTGAAGTTGCTAATCATGTCCTTTATTTTTAAGAAAAATTAAAGAAAGGGTGAGAGGACTCTCACTTGTTTTTTGTGTTTTTTAATATTCTTAAAGGACAGCAATGGTAATCTGGAATTGGCCGTGGCTTTTCTCACTGCGAAGAATGCCAAGGTTCCCCAGCTAGAGGAGGCAACTTACTACCAAACAGCCCTTCCTGGGAATGACAGATACATCAGTGTGGGCAGCCAGGCAGACACCAGTAGGTATCTTTTCTTTTCATAAGTTTAGTTTAAAGGCATGGGAAATAAAACCTTGCCTGTGACATAACTGTTAATCTGCAGATAATTCTTACTTATCAATTCGTAGCTTACTATGTATTCTCTCTCTCCTTATCTCAGTGGGGCTTGTTTGGTTTTTGTTTGGGTTTTTTTTTGTTTGTTTTTGTTTTTGTTTGTTTTATTTTGTTTTTATTTGAGCTACCTTTAGGCATTACCTTTACATAAATGTATGATACTGGTAAAAGGGTGAGTAACTGGGCTTTCCATCTTTTTTTACCTTTTTTTTCCCTCCCCCATATTACAGGTTTTATTTTGGGGTCATGCAGTAAATAAAAGCTGGGTACTCCTCTGTCAAAACAAACTTGGAGAAGAGTCTGTCATTGCTTGTCTTGATATGTCAAAGCTTAATATTGTTAAGAGTAGCTCCTCCCTGACAGGAGTGACTTTCCCAAAGGGAGATGTGGGAGGTTAAGTGTGAATTTTGTACTAAAAGAGTAGGTATTTTATATATGAAATAAGCCTTAAATATACCTGATTTTAAACAATTTCAATTAGTTGCTACAGGAGGTCCCACAACCTGCATTTCTCTAAGTCTTGCAGGTTCTAATCCTCTGCATTATTGTATAGTTATTTTTATGGGAAGAAGAAAATAAAAGTGTTCCAGAGATAAATATAGGAAATAACATAGAAGTAAAAGTCAAAGTAAGTTTTGTAGTGGGATAGGTATCTGTAAAATCTGAGCTTCTTGATGCTATAGTTACTTTACACCATTTCCAATGCAGATGGAGAATATTTTAATTGCATATCAGTTCTTTGGCCATATATCTAGTACATCTATGTAGATTTTATTAAACAAGTAGGATTATTTAGTGCCTCCTGAAGTAGGATTTTTTTCCTCCTTTGTTTTGCTCATGGTGGCTTCAATGTAAAGAAGTTTAGTTAGATTTCCTTATCAATTGCACAATTATTTTTTGTTTGTAGAACCTTAACATGAACTTCTTAAACTTTTTTCTTAATTAGAGGTGAGTTTATTCTCAGCATGTCCAATCTGAAAACTGCATTCAAATCCTTGGTCTTATTAGCAACCCTGTATAAAATGTCCTGAGTGCATTATAGTGTGTTATCCATGCAGTAAGTTGTGGTGGGTGGCTTGGGGTTTTTTGTGCATTTTTTCTTTTCACTTCCTTGGAAAGAAAACGCACAACCTTCCCCATGTGTTTAATTTTCAGTGTCAGAAAATTGCCATTGAGGGAATGAAGTCTATTAAGAACAAATTCACCACTGTGGCATAGTTTCTGGTACTGATAACCTACTATGGTAGTGGAATAGTAAGCTGGATTCTCTTGGAGTCTGTGTTTAATTAGATTTAATAGCAATCCCATTAATAGAAGTATTTAGTTTTTCTGTCACTTACTGTGCTGTACAACCTTACTGAAGAAATAAGGTGAGAAGGGATATGAATCAAATCTGCAAGAGCCCACATTACCCATGGCAGATGGTCAAACTGAGAAGGGTAGGTCTTGAGTTGTACATTCCAAGGTGAATTTCAGGATTCTCTTCTCTTGTCTGGAGGGCTGAAGACAGATTCCTTACAGTTACACAGCATGACAAGTCAGTGATCAAGAAACACCAACTGCTGTGGGAAAAGTAGGTTTTGAAATTTTTTTTAAACATCTCTAATATCTGGTAAGGTCCCCACTGGCAACAAAGATGAGAATTCTTAGCCAGTATTTTCTGGTTTAGCTAGACTGAAAACACATGAGATAAAGGCATCTTTGTGAGCTTTTCATCATATTGGAGGACTTAAAAGGCAGGAACTGAACACCTACAGCAGAACAAAATTCAAAACCAGTGTGACCATGGAGCCCCCCAAGCTTCTGTAGTGATGTAGTGAATGTTTCTGGAAGAAACCTTTCCTTGTAATGTGCTTGCCTGTAATTGTTTGGATTCTAGATTTAAAAAATGCAGTGCACCAAAAAGGCCAAGTCTCAGGGCCCTGTGTTGCTAAACACTGTTGTGTAAGGGGGTGTGAAAGAGCAGTAACTTGTGAGGAGAGAATGGAAGGGTGGGCACAGGATGGGAAATCTTCAGCAGGTGGCTTTGACCATTAGCGTTCCCTTCTGCAAAAGAACACGTATTAGCAGTTTTCAGTGGCTATGCTAAATTAATGAGAGGATCTTGTCTCTCAAATTTGACTCCCTTTATTGGCCCACATAGGTATAATTACATTAATTAGTTAAAACTCACCCTTACTGTTCCTTACTGCTTAACTACCTCTGTGCGTTTGGAACTTGGGATGTTAAGAGTCATCGAGCTTTGTGGTCCTGCCAAGTTAAAGCATCCAAACTGGGAAGGAGAGAGTCACAGATAAATACAAGAGCTGTCTTTTATGCCACAGAAAACCTCCAGCCATTTACAAAGGCTGTTGAATGTATTCCTTGCATAAAGATGTATCAGATGTGAGCTTGACTGACTACATTTCTTTGATGTGGTTACTTAGTTAAAGGGGTAAAATGAAAATGGTACCGTGTACCATAACAGCCAGAGTTCTGCTCTGGCTCTTCCAAAAATGACAGTCGTCATAAGTGGTTTGAGAATTGCAGCCAGTATGGTAGGAGGTATGAGGAGACCTGGTTTATCTTATTACCAAATGCAACATTTCAGCAGCTGCCAAAAAATAATAGGTTTATATTAAACCTGCTCTGTCTGTTAAACAAAGACTGACTTGCACAATCAGTGTTACTCATGGTTCTTGCCTTTTTGTCTGGTCAAAATGGCATGTGCAAGCACCTGCAAATGTAGTATTTTCACATCAACAGTGATGCAAACTTAATCTGATCCTTTTGGAAAGATGGTTTTAACATTTTGACTTTCTTTTCCTTCTTGCACTCTCTGAGGAGAGAGCATAAGGTTTTCAATGTACAGATGCACACATTTTAGTCCAAGGTTATTTCAGTGTTTCACTTGGTTTTCACAGTGTTTTACTAGGCATTGTATTTAAAGAAAAACAAAAGAAGTTTAGTAGCACTTCCAAATATTTTGACTTTATTTATTTCTCTAGAAACCTTTTTATTCCCATTTGAAGTAATTTTGTGTATTTTTATCTATGCGCAACAAAACTGTTGGATTGCTAAGAATGTATCCATTTTCTTATTATTGAAGGAACTTGAAAAACCCTGGGTTAAAGTAAGGAACAGAGTCAAGAGATGTATTTTGGAAGTTGTATTGTGTTCCAATGAAACAGCTGTCAGGACAAATTCTCTCCTTCCCTACTTTTGAAAACGCAGTTATTTTTCATTAAAACTGAGTTATTAGTCTTTGCAATTGCACATTCCATAGCCGAAGTAAAAGATTTTGAGCCCTTTTATAAGAGGATATTACAGTGTAAGTATGAAATGCCACACACAGCAATTTGAGGATTGTAGACTTTATGGCTTCTGGCTTTTTATATCTTCCTGTTCTTACTTTGAGCCTTTGCATATGTCTCAAAAGGCACTCAGCCCTTTCCAGTGAGGTAGAGTTAAGGCTCAATGGTACCTACATCCTTCTGAAGTGGTGTTTATAAAACATTTCTTACTGTTCCATTCTGAAGACTCTGAAAAGTTTATAGGGTAATTTCTTTTGGAGCTTCATTGCCCATACTTTTAGACTCCTAGTGTCTTGCCTAAATCCCTTTTGCTTCAGGTTGAGTTCTTTACTCCTTGTGTGCCCCTGTGGAAATTATAGCACACTTCATTTCTTTTATCTCAGATGACATGTTGCATGCTTGAAGACACTGTATCAAAAGACTTCTCTCAGATCTAAATGAAACAGCCTAAATTCCTTTTAAGTATTTGGATGCATTTCCTATACCTATTGTCATTTTTTTCCTTCTCATCTAGGCCTTCTTTAGTATGCTTTTTTCCTGAGCTTTGGCACTCAAAACTATAATGAAGACATCAGCTTAGTTCTTAAGAAAAATAGGTGAATATAAATATCCACGTAGTACTCTGACAGAAGTGTAACACTTCCTATTTTCTTCAGTGCTGTGGTGATGTGAATTGCAGATTGAACATGAGTCGGCTGTAGCTCCTGGATCCTTCTTGGCACTAGTCCTAGTCACTCCTCATTCTCTAGCTGTTCATTTATTGTTTCTGTGAGTAGAATTTGACAGTGCCTTCTTCTGTCACCTTGCCTAACTCAGCCATCTCTATGTGTCTTCATGACATTTCCTTCTATTTCAAGGATTATTTGTGTCATCTCCATCCAGGTTCCTGGGAGTTTTGTCAGCTTGGTATGTCAAGGTCCCCGCTTCAAAATGTTGGGAGTCTTGTAGCTTGAGGTCCTCTTCATCCTACAGATTCACTTGTTGCTTTGTGTCATGATTGCCTCTCTCCTTCCCCATCAGTGTGAGAGTCTTTGGTTTAAGGTGTTATAATTGCAGGATGTTGTAAATACAGCTGAGATGAGGAAGCTGTGGGAAAGTGGTGGCCAATATTTACAAACTCTTGCACCAGTACAGCAGTTGGAGTTGGCTGAATTGCTGCAGGGGTGCTGGGTGCTCTCCCCACATCCAAATTTTTAACCAAAACTTTTAAACCAATTTTTTAACCAATTTTTAACCAAAATTGTCATATACAGCCACCTAAATGCCTTTAAATCTTTACCTTAGGAGCCTGAGACCACTGTGAATTTAACATCACAGAATAGGTGGCAGTATGTAGGATCTTGCTTAGCTCTGCTTGTAATAAATAAACCAGATGCAGTCTCAACTCCCTTTAAAAAACTTCTATGTTTCTATGTGTTGAAATTGGAATGTTGCTGCTGAATTTTCATACTTGGCACTGCTCTGTTGAACCCATCAAGGCTGCCCCTTCATTTTTTTTCTCCCTGTTCCAGTTGTTGAATCACTGTGGATGTTTATTGCCTATCCCTGAGTTCAATTGCTACTTCTGATCTGTCTCTTATGCTGAGTTTCCCAGCCTACTTAAGTTTGAAGTTCCTGCTCTCTGCCTCCTCCTCATATAAGTACCAAGTCAACAACACAGTAATTATTTTAATGACCTAGGCAATAACCAAGTAAGAATCATTTATTTAAATGACAGACATTTCCTAAGTAAACAGATAAGTTTTTCTTTTTTTAAAAAAGGAAGATCTATGAGGATAGAAATATTGTGTGTATTTATTATACATACACTAATATTTATCCCAAATTTCAATATACAACTTAAAATTGTTTTGTAGAATTACAAAAAATGTCAAACTCTCTGAATCTTATGTATCAGAAGGACACATTATTATATAATAATAATGTTGTAAACCAAGAATACATTTCTTAGTAAAACAGATGATTAATTATGAATGTTAGTTTTCATTGAATAAACACTCACACACTAAACCAGGCTGTGTTGATGAGAAGTTTCTTCACTTATGGAGTATTTTTTTGTAAGCAAACTTTTATTTATTAGTCATGGCCTGGTTAAGAATGTTTTCATTTTCTAAGGCTATTTGGCATTAAAGTAATAAGTACCTTTATGAGGATGAGCCAGTGAGAACTGGAGTGTTCTGTGGGCTAAATGAGAGGAATATTACAAAGCTGGCATATGTAAGTTAAAGTCAGGTAACTAAACTTGGACAAGTGGCATGAGTCCCACACCTTTATGAAATGTATCCTTCAGCCTATCACAGAAAAATACTTGTGTGTCTGTTAAAAAATTTGAGTAAAAGTCACATTTTTTTTTTGTTTTTCTTCAAACTCAAAACAGTAATCTGTTGGTCGGATAGGAAACTTCAGCAGCTCAGTTTCATGATTGAATTCTACTACTCATAGCTTCAACATTAACATCCCCATGCAATAATTTATAAAACATGAAGATATTTTAAAATAAAAATGAGATAAAAGAAAACTACATTAATTTCATGTATTTATGTAAATTTGCGTAATGTATAACCATCTGAAAGGAATGCAAAATGTGGAGACAAGGTAATATATATAGTTTTTTCTGGTTTTTAGAACAAAGAGTTTAGTCTCAGACTTACCCTTCTTATATGACTTCCATTGAAGTCTTCTTTACTATCTTATGATTAAGGATTCAAGTTGTATGTGAGGTGTTGCAGCTTAATGAGTTACTGTGTGAGCTGTAAAGACGTTAGCTTTAATGTCAAACCCTTTTTATGTTACGTTTGCTATGAACTAAAAGCTTGCATGAAATAGGTTACCATGGATGAGCTGATATTAATAAATGTATTTTTTGACATAAATTAAGCTAGGTAAACCCTCTGTGACTTGAAATGATTGCACCACTCACATGTAGTGGTAATATCTGGGAATCTGTCTTCACTCTGTTGCCTTTTTTTCATGCAGAGCAGGAGCTATGTATGGATAGAACATTTCTAAAGAGAATCCTATAGTGTCTGCTCCAAAACTCTGGCATGCCAAAACAAACTCTTTTGGCTCATCTGCTTTTGGAAAGCAAATGGAAGTAAAAGATTTGGGGTTTTAATATAAAAATTATGTAACTTCTGGTAATACAAACAGTTATAAACTTCTAAATGCATAAGGTGGTGGTATAGGCTAATAAAAATTAGAGAGCTAAGGAGTTGCAAAGAAGTTGAATATTTTAATGGAAGTGAGAGTTGGAGTTGTTCCAGATAGATTTTTGTATAATGGGGGAGGTTTTGTTAAATACATCATTTTCACCTACATTGGGTTCTTTTCTAGAAAATAGTCCCCATATAGAGAAGCTGACTTCTTAATCTGACTTTCTTTGTTGTCATGTAAAAATGTGATCACTCTTACCTGACTAGAGACTTGTTCAAGGAACATTCCTCTCTGTAAGGAAGTGCAATCCCATACTTTTCCATCAGCATGTGTGGCTGCTGGGTTGTGACCACTATTCCTACTTTGAGAAATAAAGCTTGGCTTCAGGGAAGACGAGGTGCTGTGTGTGGCACCTTGTAAATGTGCAGAAAATGCAACACAAGCACCACATTTTAGAACATAATAGGTAGTGTGTGTGTGGTGAGGGGATCCTCTAATTTGTCAACCTTTCTAGTCTCCTTCTGCTGTCAGACTGTAGGGCAGAGCCAGGTTTGCATGTGACCCAGGCTGAGGTGGTATTTTTGCCCAAATGATGTTATTCTCAGCATGGCAGCATATTTATCAAAACTTCT
The DNA here is from genome assembly GCF_022539315.1 of Serinus canaria. Classification (NCBI taxonomy): domain Eukaryota; kingdom Metazoa; phylum Chordata; class Aves; order Passeriformes; family Fringillidae; genus Serinus; species Serinus canaria. Next base: position 10,789,464 of record NC_066313.1, read on the forward strand.
CTGGAGGAGACTTCTGCTGGTGGTGGTTGTAATTGCTTTAGTACTTTTGAAGGAGAATTTCAGGCATCTGAGTTGAAGTACCCTTCTATTACACTGGAAGATCTGGGCTGACTGTAGAAGGCCGAAGAATAAAATTAGGAAGTGCTGCTTTTATAGCAATAGTATTTTCCATAATTCTAGGTCATGACAGATTGCCCAGTATACTCTACAGGTAAGAGTACTCCCTTTATATAAAGTGAATAAAAGAGAAGTTCAACCATTATTTGGAGAAAACAGGGCTCAGTTTTAAACTAGGTTTTGAAGATGCTGGTGTTAACAGGAAAGTTTCTTTACAACTTCTTTCTGATTTCAGCTTTTTGCAAGGACAAGTCATCCCATTTTCTGTTTGTGTGTGACTATGGCAATGGTTTTTGTATATTCAGTTGAATGTTTTTTTCTGATCCACTGAGAAACATCCCAAAAAAGAAAGCCCAGAGGAATAGGGGAAGCTACAGTCTCTACAGTGGGCTGTCCCATGCAGGAGAGAAGTCAGAATGTAGACAAACAAGCTTTTTGGAGTAACTGGGTTCGCCTGTGGAAGGAGAAATGCTGACAAGCCTCTTGTCTCTCTTTGTCAGCAATTGCCAGTTTCAAATTTGTATCTCTTCATCCAGAGCCTTTCAGCTTCTAATGGCCAAGCCTCAGGCTGGAGAAAAGTCCATTTCATAACTCTTTGGGTAAACTTTGCCTTGGAAGAGGGAGGCTCAAACCAGCCTGCGCTCCATGTGCGTGTCTGTCTGATACCGCATGCAAGTCTCTCTTTCGCACTATTGCTTTCTTTCTGACTTGGAAAATGAGACTTCTGACCCTTGAAATGGTGATGACCAGTGACCTGGACTTTTTTGAAGGTCTTGTGCAGCTGATGGACATTCCTGTAGGCTCAAGCTGCTCTAAAAGCTTGGTTGTGCCGGATGGGGACATGATTTCTGTTGTGGTGTGTAGTAGGATCCCACCTGAATTAGGAGCCAGGAGTGTTGTTATTGTTGCCCTCAGGAAGTAAGGAAGTTTATGGGGGATGTCAGTCTTTGGTCCTTTGTATAATAAGTGCTAGTGAAGAAGGCAGAGGTAGAGCTGTTTTCAGTCAGTAGTCCATCCAGAATTCCCCATTTATCCACGTATGGATCCTCATTTTCTCTCCAGTATTTGTTTTTCTCATGCTGAGATGCGATACTTTGAGTAGATGAAATCGAATTTAAATATGTTCAGAAAAGGAATGCACCAACAGGATAGAAAATAATTAGGTTGAGTAAGGAACTGTTCCACTTGTTATGAAACTGTGTGAAAGTATTTGGCTTACCAGGGTACAAAAATACTTGTAGAATTTGGGGCTGTATTGGGAAAACACTGTTACATGTTCCTTCATGAGGAGGAAAAATCAGCTATGTTCAATTACGGTATCCTTTTTAAGTAAGGTCCTCTTCAACATGTGTTCCCTGAAGCAACTGATCTCAGTGGCTGAAGTAATGCACTTAAGTGTATTGCTTTAAGAGGACTTTCAGACATGTATTCCTAAATTTGTCCTGTAGCCTTGTAAAAGTTAAGAACATTAGGAGCAAGGAGAACTACAGCCCATCATGTCAAGAGTGAGCTGCTGAGGTTTTTATCTGGCTTGGAGGCAGAAGGGAGCTGTTAGCAGGGTTAGTGGTTGCAACAGTGTAGGGCACAGGGATGGACTGGAATGGTGCTCAGCAATCCACGTGGGCTCTCTCCTCTACAATAAGACTTACCTTTCGTTCTGTTTCACTTTTAATTTTGAGAAAGATAGTTTTGCTTTTCAGATGTGATTGATCTCACTGGAGATGATAAAGATGATCTTCAGAGGGCAATTGCCTTGAGTTTGGAGGAATCAAACAGGGCATTCAGGGAGACTGGAATAACAGATGAGGAGCAAGCCATTAGCAGGTAAACAACCAACTTATATAAAGCAGAAATTAAAGAGTTGGAGATTGGCCTGTATTGCTTTTTTAAACTTTTAACAAATAATAACTTGTTTACTTTTACTTGTGCTACTGATATGCCTGGCTTCAGGTTGCTGCTTTAATGTATTGTATGTTCTACATTGGAAAATAGTCTATTATGTATGGACTAGGATTTAATAAAATGTTTCATATTTTTGTATTTCTTTAAATGTGGAGGAAGTGGATGGAGATAGAGAATGTGTGGTCATATTTAAATAGGAACTAAACCCAGAAGTTTCTCCTGTGTATCAGGTAAAAAGCAACAAAAGCAAACTATAAATTAAGAAGCTGATAAGTACTTTGTCCTGTTTTTTGCAGTGTTCATTTTATATTAACATTTTCTTTCCCCTTTGCTAAGGATGAGATTGAGGGAGTGGGTATTAATATTGTGACTTGAGGACAATAAGAACAGCTGCTCTATTTTAGCAGATGAAGAATGTTATTAACCTATTTAACAAGTAAGATTTGTAGGCTTTGAGTGAAGTTCTGGATTTCAAGTTTTATAAACATAACTTTGTCAGTTTGGGTGTGAGTAAAGTCTTTGAGCTAACTTTTGGTCAGATTTCATGGTAACTTTTTGTACAGTGTATGTTTTTTGGTAATGTTGATACAATTATGAAATATTTGGGACTTGAACTAAGCCTGGGTGTAGGGTTGTGTGGGAGGGATGTTGTTTCTTTTTTTCCATCTGTCCCTGGCCTTAGGAGGAATGTTGAGTTTTTCATTTGTGGCTGGCCTTGTTCTAAGGCAAACAGGCAATGATTTGATCCTTGATAGGAGCAAAGTACTACCTCCTCATAAAAGACCAATTTTATAAAAAAATAATTTAGATGGGGGAGATAACCATGATAATTCTTTTTCTCAGTTCATTGTGTTTGACAGGCTATTAGAAAATTCCATCTCTGAGAATATGGATATTTTATTACTTTATTTGTATTACTTTCTCAACAATTTTCTTTTCCCTTTTGAAAAATAAAAATGCTAATTGTGAGAATAAAAATACTCCTCTGCCTCCCCATTTGTGATAAAAGTCATCTTGTTATATGAATTTAAGATAGCATATTTTAGGAGGGAAGGGTGGGATGAAAGGGATTTTTATTCTCATTAACAAGTGGAAGAAAGATTTAAGGTGTTGGTTTTTTCTAAAACCTCAGTATGTACATGTATACAAGTGGATGGTGGAAGTTCTGTCCAGTTTTGGTTTTTTTTTTTTTCAGAAGGTCAGCTCTTGCATGTTCCTTTTTGAAGGGCAGAATTGCTGTAATTACAGAGTTGTGATATAGGCTGGCATTCAGAAAGATGGACCTATTTATGGAGATGGAAAATTTTCTCCCTCTTTTTCTTTACCCGAGCCTTGACTGCTTTTGCTGTGCTCAGTTCTTGGGAGCCTTGAAGATTTTTGATTTTTGCTGTAGACTTTGTTTTTTACTTTTGAAACTAACCCCCCCCCCCCAATTTGGTCCTGCCTGCTTAGCCCATAGTATTATTTGTATTATGAATACTTAGTATTTAAATATTATAAATACTTTTAAAATAAATTACAGTGTATATTTTTCTGGCTGCAGAAAATAAAGTATGCCTTTTTTGTGTATGTACAAAGGCATCTAGGCAATCTGGTTATTTGTTGAGAAAATGGAGAAATGGAGAATGTTGGTCTTATGAAATAGAGACTCTCATCTAATGGCAAAATTGCACAGAGTAACATGTGCAATGTCAAATGAAGAGTTTGTTGCAGATCATGTCCTCCTTGGTGCACTGCACCACATTTTATATGCTTGCTGGGGGGTTCTTTGGATCATTTATTGCACAAATTCATTTCACAAAGCCATGCAAAAATATTCACTGGAGGAACCATAGTATTTCGTGACACAAGGAAGGGAATGGGACTTTGCTTGTGAATGGAGGCAGAGAAGAATGAGGATCTTGAAGGTTTTGGCAGCATTGAGACATTAGATCAACTCAGTAATTTAGCAAGAAGCACCCTGAGCTGATGACAGATTATGTCAGTGTTGAACAAATATAGGAAATTCAGAATTCTTGAATTCTTAATCCAAACTGTTCAATCATTTTCCTTAAGGACAGAACTTAGACTGGTTTTATTACAAAGAGACAAAAGAAAAAAAAAACCACTCCACTTTGTAGTTAACACCCCACAGAAGAATGTTGGCATTCCAACAGAAAGGGCATGATCTGTGCAGAACTTCACAAAACAAAAAATAGAACGCTGTGGTTGAAAACAAGTCAAGCTACAGCCATTTGCTTTGGATTTTCTAGATAAAACAAGCAAAAATGAAATAAGAGGTCAGTAATAAGCAAATTTAAACTGTGGAAATGTTTCATTTTTAAAAATGTAGTCCATACACATATTTAATAGTTTTTGCTGTGGTGGATATTTTCTTCAAAGGTATTTGTAGTGGTTTGGAACCTAATTTGCGCAGATTTTGTTAGGCTTTCCAAGGGAGAATTAATGGAATTTCTTGACTTGTGTAATTAATGCTGTAATGCATGTAGAATTTGTCTTCCTCAATGTAATTGCTTCAGACTACCTAATGAGGACAGATGTGATTACTCTGTAGGTGTTGAGAGAGTGCATCTGACATGTCCGAGCTGAACATCTTGTACATGGCATGTTTAGAGTCTTTTCCTGTTTCCTCTTTAAATCTCCTGGAGAAATGTGCTTGATCAGTGTATTTCTCGTTGTGAAGAAGTTTCTCCTCTTGATATTACTTTTTGTGGATTAAAGGCTGAAGCTGGTGAAAGAAGGCTTCACTAGGGCAACCAGTGAGATATTACTGGAAGGAGAAATCAGCTGTGGCTGTATACTGCCCCTATAAAAATGAGTCCATGCTGTCAGTGCATGAAGGATGTGCACAGCCCCTGAGCTTTTTTTTAAATCAGGGTCATTGAAACTGCTTGGGACTCTGCACTGTGGGTAGGCATTGTGTGTATAGATCCAAGGTGGGGTTAAAGGATGTTGTAGAGTCAGGGATATATTCCTGGATGTCCAGCTCTAAGACAGTCACAGTACAAATACATTCCTATACTCTTATAGCTGAGTAAGTTGACAGAGTGGGCTTTTCTGCAGCACGTTGAGTGGGCTTCCTTAGAGTGTGGTTTGACTGAATCTTTGTGCCGTGGACTTGCCTTGCTGAGGGGTTTTTGCTTTGTCTGGTGAACCCCCTGCAGTTCTGCAAAGATGCTTGGCTGTGCCCAGCTTGTTACAGAGAAATAAAACACTGCTTTCAAGTCTCATGCCAAGCCTGGCATTAATTAACCCTTGCTACAGAGGATTCCAGCCCTTGGAGGTGGGGAAAATATAGGTCCTGTGAGTTGGGGGCATTGTCAAACTCTGCAGACAGCTAACTGATGGCTCTGTGCTGGAGACTGAGCTGTTGTCCCCAAGGGTCACCAAGTGGGGCTTCAGCTCTGTCATCAAAATTGCTAAATCCTTGTAATAACTCTCTGGAAGGATGCTTGTTTTGTCAAGCAGTGTGAGATTCTTGATCCAGGTCATGTCCCAAGTTTGTGACACTATGAATGTAAGACAGTGAGCATTTTATATGAGATATCCTCACTGTGCTAGTAAATACATTTAGTTATGTAGCATTCTAGCTGATCATTAGGTTCTTATTTGCTGTGCTTACTGCACTTTATTTCACTTTTCATTTTTGATTTGACTGCATCACGGCTATCGTTATGTTGGATAATTAATTCAGCACATAGAATGTGCAGTTATTGCATGTGCTCTCTGAGGACAGATAATGTTATAAGTAGAATTAAGGAAAAAATACCGTGATGCCTTCAGAAACAAATACTTTATTAACTCATGGAAACATTTTAGGTCGAGCTAGAGGGGAGTAAATCCCTTACCTGCTAAAGAAACACAAATTCAATACAAAGAAATTTTAGTAGGTAATTAAGATGGTGAATGGTAATACTCATGGGGTCAGGGCACTATTTCAGTTTGAGAGTATTTATTTTTCTGAACTTGAATCTTGAAATACCTTGAAATATTTTTGAGCTTCTGGGGAGAACAAAAAAAGAGATTCTTTTTTTTTTTTTTTAACCTGAAACACAAGTGGTGTGAAGTAGGTATTGTAATCCTGTTACAACATCATTTAAATTTATTCCAGTCTGTCAATCTTCCTGTCAGTTTTAAGGGTCCCTTCAATTTAGTTTAAACAAGATTTTAAGCAATTCTACCTGCATGACAAATTATTTGAACTACATATGGCATTTTTTTAATGTCCCCATTGACCACCTTGTGCTCTCAAACCAGAGATACATAGGTCATCCAACAGTTTTGAAGGACTGTATTAGTAAAAAAGGAAATGAATTTGACTGTTTCTTTATATTTTTGGGTTTTCTTAGTAGAAAAAACTATTAGAAAAGACTCTTGGAACAATCAGGGTCAGGTTCCATCCCTATGCAGTGTTTGAAGAGATGTCAGAACAGAAACTCTTGTGGATTACATGCCTGTCCTTTCTGTGCTGTTTACAGGTGGTGTAAAAAATAAATCGATTAATCCTTAGGAAATTACCACATTTCGGTTCTTTCTGAGACAGATACAAAAGTGGTATTTGTATCAAATGGTCTCTCAAATTTAGAATGCCTCTCTTTTACTGTATTTTTTCTGAAATAAGTATCAATGACAAATTAGTATGTTCTCCAGAACAGGTATCTTCAGTAAATTCATATGATGCTTCATAGTTCTTGGTAAGATAACTTTTCTTTCTTTGATAGCTTGAAATAAAGATGTAGGAAATGGAGAGATTATGAGGAGGGGGGTTGTCTGTTTCTGTGTTTTTTCGAAGATGTTCAAACTTTACCCTTTAGGAGCTCCCTTTACAAACCAACTAAAGCTGCCTTTCTTTAGTGCTTAGTGACTCTAGAACTGAGAGGGGGCAGCTCTTCATGCTGCTCAGACTGCTTAGATGCTTGTGATGCAGCCTGTGAAATCCTGTGCTTGGTGTTGGAGAGGAGCTCAGCCTTTTGTCTGAGAGCTGGACTGGATGGCTGGGGACAGTGGCTACTGTGTCGGTAGTGCCCAAGCCAGACTCTTGGCTTATGAGTTAGAGCCACTGTTACATGACCTCAGTGCATGCATCTCCATCTTTCTATTTAAAATACACCTACCACAAATTACTTTTAAGGTGCATTTTGTCACCAGGCTAAGCATACCTGTTGATACAGAAATAATGTTTCAAATGAAGCTTGGGTTGGAGATCTTCACACCCATCAGATCCTATTGTCATATGAAATATGGGAGATGCAGCATAAATCACACAGGAACGGTTTCCAGCAAAGAAAGTGGTCATTGAAGCATACCATTAAAATGTTGGGTGGCATTTGAAAAATTCCAGGGAGATGTCTTTCCATGGCTCATAAAGTAATTACTTGCCATGTAGAGTGATTAACACAGTTGCATAAGTTTCAAAAAGGAAAACTAAGAAAACTGCCTTTGTTTTTGAAAGCTGCCTTGCTAGCTGACTTCCTGTCAGTAAATGAAAGATTGGTGACTTTGTGCTTCACATAGCAATAAAAGCATTTGAGAATGAAAGCACTGTACTATTAGTGCTGCCTAAAATTTTTCCATCCTATTTGAATCTGGTTCTTAAATAATTAATGACTTATAGATATGGCCCTTGTATCTAGAGCTCTCACAGGAGATTCATGCACTCACCAATGCCATTTTACAAAGGGTAATGGAATTGCTGTAGCATAGCTTAAAGTAAAATAGCATTTTTGGATACATGTTATTGCATATAATATAATGTATATATTGCTCAGCAACAATAAGTCAATGATGTTATTATTATGTCTGTATTGCTACCTGAATGTATTTTACTACTTGGTGGGGGTTTTTTTGTTGTTTTGTTTATCTGGGGTCTTTGTTTTTTTTTTCTCACATTTTTCCCTCCCTTCTGTTCTCAAAGAGTTCTAGAAGCCAGTATTGCAGAAAATAAAGCGAGTTTAAAGAGGACGCATCCAGAGGTATGGAGTGACTCTCCAAACCCTTATGATCGAAAGCGGCAAGACAACTGCCCAGTAGGATTAAAGAATGTTGGCAACACGTGCTGGTTTAGTGCTGTCATCCAGGTAAGCACTCTTCAGTCAGCTCTGGGCATTCTTCATTGTATCTGTTGGGAGGTGAATCAGCTCATTTTAAGTGAGTAATTTAAAATAATCTCTTTTCCTGAGTAGTTTAGGCCACTGCATGAGATGTTTTTGCACATTATTTACTTATTGCATCTCTTAATGTGTCTGTCCCTAAGTCACATGGAAGTGTAGAAGGTGCTGGTAGCATATGTGATTGAAGCTTCAAAATGTTTCTTATTAAGAAGCTGTTGAAGACATGGAGTTGACTCTCTGAAGATCCTGAGTGTATGGAGCTTATGCTGTCATCAGTGACAGTTGTGTCTGCTACAGACTACCCTCCTCAGGATGAGGATGTGCATACAGCCTTCTTGAAAGGCACGGAATCTCTGGATTATAGTCTGTGGTTCCCATGGGAAACTTCAATAAACATCCTGACCCTTGCTGGGTTCAACTCAGCAGGACACAAGGAAACTAGATTTCTGAAGGGCATGACGAACAGCTTCTTGGTATGAGCACTGATGGGCCATCTAGGGGTGATCCACAGCTGAATCTGCTGTTCCCCAAAAATGGAAGAACTGAAGGTGGAGTTATGTGTGTACTCTTGACTGCAGCAACCATGAAATAGTAGAGTTCAAGATGCTGCTGGGAGCGAGAAAGGAATAGCAAGACCCAGACTCAGTTCAGGAGAGCACTTTGTCTTCTTCTAGAAGCTGGTATCTGGGGTTCCATTGGTGGAAGTGCAGAAATGCTTAGGAAAGCTAATAGCATTCCCTGATTGCCAGAAGAGTCTGTTCTGCTCTCAGGGAGCTCATAGCCAAGCTTCACTGCCAAGCAGGCAGTGTGCAGGATCTGGAAGCAGAGATGGGCTACTGGGCAGACTGGAAATGTTGTCCAGGCATGTAGGAATGGTGTTAGTAAAGTGAAAGCTGACTTGAGTGGATGCCTAAAAGGTTGTCTAGGGTAACAAGAAAAGGTTTTGATGTTATACTGGGCGTAAAGGGCTGAATGAGGAGAATGTTGCTGAATAGAGCAGGTCAAGTACTCAGTGCATTGCTTTGCCTCAGTCTTTACCAGTGAGATCTATCTCTGAGACCTCACACCTCTACATGGTTGAGAGATCTCTGAACAAGGATTTGAGTGAGAGATTACTTGTGCAAACTTGACCCATACAAGTCCACAGGAGCCACTGAGCTGCATCCAGTGGTGATGAGACACAGTGGGAAGAAGTCTGAGCAAGGCAACTCTCTCTCATTTTTGCAAAGTCATGGAGAATAAAAGAGGTTTCTGATGTACTTGAGCCAGGCTTTTTAGAGCAGTGCATACTGGGAGGATGAGAGGCAACAGGAGCCTGAGATAAGGAAGATTAAGCCTGGATATAAAGAAGCATTTTTTTCTATAAAGACAGGCAGGCAGTGGAGGTTGTCCAGAGAGGCTGTGCAGGGTTTGTCAAATCTGGGAAAGTTTATAGATGTCTGAAAAAAAGCTCTGAGTGAGTAGCGTGGTCTGATCTCACAGGTCAATAATGTGAATAATGCTAGTTAGTTTAGGGCCCATCATCTTCTATAAATTCCAGAGTTGCTTTCCACCACGTACCTCACTTTACACATAGCAATTTTGAATATAGCTTTCTTCTTACATAGGTATTCAATCTCATATGATGTTTCTGTCTGTTCATGCTTGCTAGCTCTTGTTTCTACTACACTGCAAATCTCTTTACTGAGCAAACATGGTCAAAACTTGCTGTCCTTTTTCAATGAATTCTGAATTTTACTTACCAGTGTAGAGTTGGTGAATTTACAGTAACCTCCCTTCAGGCTGGAACAGATGGTTGGCTCATGTTCCTCTCTTAATTTTTGATTGCCTCTTTGTTTGTACCTGGACTTTCCATCTCACCTCACTGGTGCTTAGTTAAAAGCTTTTGTTGAATGAATTCTTTCAAAGTTGCCCTGAAATCCCAGTGGACTGCATAAATTGAATTATTGTTATGCATGTTCTGATTGACTTGGAGATTTTTTGGTTTTGTTTTAAGTGGGTCATTTTGTGTGTTGGTTTGGGTTTTTTTTTTTAATGGGGAGGATTTACTTACCTGCAGATTCTGTTTAGGTAATGCTGTGGATAATGAAAGGGAAAGATTGCTTTAATTGTTCTGTGACCCCCCCCCCCCCCAACTGCCCACTGAAGTTTTTATGTTCTTGGGCCTCTTTTCTTTCAGCATTTAGGAATCTAACAGGTATTTGAATTTTCTGTGTTCCTGGAGATCTTTTGATATTTCCCTGGTTCATCTCTTCTCCTTTCCTTATTCCATCACATGCATAGAGCTCTTTTTGTAATAGCGGAAGCATTGTCTTTGTCCTAACAGAAACAAACATTTTATTTCCATTAAGATCTTTATGGGGCTAATGTGACTTGGTGTTTTACCTTCTCTGTTGTGTAATCAGATTTTGTCCTAGCAGTCCCAAATCTAAAGACTGATTTTATGTGCACATGCCTTTCTGTTAAAGATTTTTTTTACATAGGAAACTGAAAATCTTTAAGAGAAGTTTTTATAGAAACTTGGATTTTTAATTTGTTAATCACAGAGATAAGAGCAGAGGGCAGAGAATGTAAAAACCTATGCTAGACCTATGATCTCATGTTATTTATACCCAGTGTGCAACTTTATACCTTGAAAACAGATTAGAAAGAGACCTAGCTGGTTCTTATGGTCACCAGCCATACTGTGTAAAAATCTGTGGTGTCTGGAATTATAATGGCTTGATCCTAAAACATAGTGAAACTTCTGGAGTTAGGTCTATGGAATGTAATTTAAGCAAATCATTGAAAGATTTATAACTTCAGTTGGTTGAAAAATAAGGTATTAATATTATCTGTCAGCCAGGAAGATTTATGTTTCAAGCAACCATCCCAGGAAACTTAATGCATGTTAATTTAGAACATTAGCTAATACCATACTTATGTATCCACAGGGCAGATTGACTACTTGGGTTGCATTGACTATGTAGAAGTATTTTTTTGCTTTCTTTGGGCTTTTGTAACCTGACACATCACATAGGTCAACAATATCTAAATGTTAACTACTGTCAGTCACAATGATATATTGTGTAATATAATCTAAAACTAAATTGCAAAGAAAGAAAAGTCATCCTTCTATTTAAGGCGTGCTTGTTAAGGAAAAAAGAGATTTTGACATTTTGATGCTTTCCTTTTGCAATGTATGTTTTTACAGGCACCAATTAACTGCCTTAGTGAAATGCAGTCATAAATGGTTTGTGTATTTGCATTAAGAGTATGAAATTCCTGAAGAGATGTTCTCAGTGAGTGATAGCAAGGTTTAACAAGATTCAAGCATCACTGGAAATGTTGCCTTTACCCTGTATTTATTTGTGCTGTAGAGAAATAGGCACATGTGGAAGGCATCCTCTTCTGCATGGGAAGAGGGGAGTCTCTCTTTAGAGAGCTCCAAAACCAGGTTTTGCTTTCCACAGTTACATTCAGCAGCATTAGAATGAACAGTAATATTTTTCCCACAGTGTAACTTCTAAAAATCTGCCTTGCTGTTGAGGACTTCTGACTTGATAATAACATGAATTAAAAACTGAGTCCCCAAGACAGTATTTCAAAACAAAACTGTATTAAATCATGTTACCTGTCAAGAAATCTAACAAGTTCCTCAACCTTTTTTCTACCTCTTCTTGAACTTTTAATAAACCTACATTTGGGACAGGAGTTCATCCATGCATGATTTTGCTACTGTTTAGTTTAATGAACATTTATAAAAGGACCCCTAAATCTTGAAGCTTTAGAATATTTCTGTGTTGGTTGTGCATTGGTTTTATATTTATTTTTTAAAATTCTCATTATTGTAACTACATATGTCTGCTCTTGAATTAGAATTTAAGACATCAAGTTCTTTAAAGAAACAAAGCAATAATACACCACTGTATGTTTTTGCTTTTCTGCAGTAGATTTTGGTGCCCCTTTGTGAAAAGATAACGTCACAGTTTTTCTTGGCTGTAAGAGTTTACAGCCTGAAATGGCTTAGAAATAATAAATTTATGGAGCCTGTAGAGTGGTTCCTTCCTCCCATGCTGAACACAAGTTAAGAGTTTTCAGGACATGGGATATAGAAAGCAAGTAAGGACAGGACGTGGATATGTTGTTGGAATCGTGTGTTAGGTTTGCTGCCTATGTAAGTTCTCCCCAGATGTTTTGGTTTAAGACACTGCAGCAGACAACCTTTATCTTTTGGAGTCCCAAGTGGGGTTCTGATCATGTAGAAGAAGTAAGGTCCTGGCAGGACTTGCCCTGTGGAAAAGGTGGCATGGGAAATGCCCAGATGGTTCAGAGGATGTCACAGTGTGCCAAGGTAGATTTCTGTGGGGGAGGGAAAGTGTGTGGGGAAATCAGTGAAAACTGTACTGTGAATGCTGCTGTTTCCTCTTTCTCCACTGCCATTTCTCATGTACCATGTGCACTCTCTCCCCCAGTCTCATGACTTCCAGAGGGCCAGGTTGCAGCTTCTCCCTTCACCAAATGAGGTATCCCAACAGGACAGCTGGGGCTTGGCATCCCCACATGCTTTTCCCTGTGAGTCTGTCAGAGTTGGATGAGAATTTTTTTCCCCTCAAAAGTGCATAGCTTGCTGAATGAAGTTAGCAAGCATAAATCTCCTAGGGTGGTCTTTAACTTTTATTTTCAGCATCCTTAACACCACTTCTGGCATTTTACTCTGTTGCATTGTGCTTGGGAGCAGCCTTCTTGTTTTGCTGATGTTCGTGTATTTGGGGTTAGGATCTCCTTTGATCCTAGACTTCTAGTTCTGGGAAGAAATGAACCAACTTGATGGGTGAGAATCAAGCAAGTATTTTCTTCCCAGTTGGCAGCTCAGCTACTTGCCAATATTGTTCTTCTTTAAAGCAGCCTACCACAAGTCTCTAACTTGGACGTTATTTTGTGTTTCTTACTTGTCATGATGGATGGAAAGGATTGTGATGGATGATGTGGTAGTGCATTAATACCAAAAAGCCTAGCATTTTATTATTAAATGTGGACATTTATACATTGTACATGAGTCCCTTGCTTTGCTGGGCATGCAGTGCAAGGTTGTAGTCTGAAGAACATTCAATGTTCAATTCCCGTATGACTTAAAATGGTCATTGATGGAATATTTTCTTTCCACTATTTTCACTGTGGAACAGCCTGAGGCAGGAGTTGGTGGGTGATATGATAGAAACTGCTCTGTAGACTTTCACAGGCAGAGCAATAATGATGTTGGAAATCTAGTTTCTTGCTTTCCATTCCTCTGTCACTCCCTCTGTTTCTCTGAAAAGTGAACCGGTCCCTTCCAAATTCAGTCATCCTATGCTGTTTGCTGACAGGGTATTCCTTTTCTTGCTTTTTGTGCTTCTATAGTCTCTGGCTTCCTCAGGTTGCTTGTGTGATATTTCAGACTCTTACCTTACATTTAGTGATTTGTAATATTGCAAAATTTGTTGTGAAGGTATAGAAAGCTTTAATGGATCATGGCTTTCATTTTGACTCATAAGTAGTTGCTCATTTAATTAAAATAAAGGATACAGGATGCATTGTTTATGTGTGTTATTTAAATTTGCATCACTTAATTTGGGCAAGAAGCTGAAAGCTATAACCATGTAAGGAAATGTTGGCTGTGATTTTTTATTTTTTTTTTGTCCTAGCTTTTTTTTTTTTTTTTCTTGCTTTGACCATGTAGTAGAGGAGTGGTTGGATGGCATTTCTTAGTATGTGCCAAGACACAAGCATAAAGTGAATTCTTCTGGACACATATCATACTTAGCTGTCTTCTTAAATGTAGTAATGTTCTGAGTTTGTTGCTATAAACAAGTAAATGTTCTCTAAATGCAGGCTGGTAATTCCATGGTGAGCTGTTTGTTTAAAATGTTGACTTAACCCAAGCCTGCCAGAGGTCTTAGTTTGACTTTCAAGCTCAAACAGTATGCAAGCTGTTTTCCATCTTCTTCCATGTCACACCTCAGCCCTCTGAAGATATAAGACATGATAGCTTAAAACTGCAAATTGTGCCTAGGTTTTCAGCAGTTTGGAATGCTAATTAGTTGTTGGTTCATAAATAAAAATGTCCTTTTAGAGGTACTTTCCAAAGCTATGAGACCTGGGGTTGAATTTGTGGTTCTCAAATCTGTGATTCTCACTACCACTGTACATGTTCAGCCATCAGGCAGTGTCATATCTGTCTGTAAGAGTTTTTATTTCAGAGGGGAAGAGCAAAAGAAAACTCCTCTTCCTATGCTTTCACAGTGTAGTTTGAACAGGAGCCTGCTCAAGCCCCAGCTTTGAAGCTGCTTTGTTCACTTCCCTTCTGTCTTCTTACAGAGAAATTATCTAAAGAATGAGAGAGAAGCTTTGGACTGTGCCAAATCCTCAGTGTATATAAAGAAGCACAAAAGTATGTCTTGAGTGACCTCCTAATTTTCTTAATGCCTGTTATTAGTCTCTGTTCTGGAAACAGGATTTACCACTGAACAGGAATAAGACAGAAACAGGTGGAGAGTGGGAGACAACCCCAATGTCACAAGAAGGAGCAGGGTAGAAGGGGAGCATTGTGCCCAGCAGAGTAATTGGTGCAGTAGCAACAAGCAGCCACTTTATGGACTTTGTTGTGAGAAAGTACTTTGAAGAATGTGAACCAAAAAAGGAAAAATAATAAATAGGAAAAGTCAGGAAAGCCTTAAAGAAGAGAGAGAAGTGATTCTCCCAGATTAGAACCAAAGAATGGCCTGGGTTGGAGGGGATCTTAAAGATTATCTGTTTCTAACCCCCTGCCACGAGCAGGGACACCTTTCACTAGACCAGGTTGCTCAGAGGTCCATCCAACCAGGCCCTGAACACTTCCAGGGATGGGACCTGTGCCAGTGCATCATCATCTTCACAGTAAAGAATGTCTTCATAATATGTGATCTAAACCTGCTCTGTGAGTGTGGATCCATTCTCTTTTTGTCTTACCACTCCAGGGTAGTCTTTCTCCATCTTTCCTGTAGGCTCACTTCAGGTATTGGAAAGCCACAGTTTAGGTCACCCTGAAGCCTTCTCTTCTTCAGGCTGAACAATCCCAATTCCCTCAAGTTACAGGGATATATAGTCCAAAAGGCTTGCAGGTTGGTGAGAAGTGGACTCAGTTGTCAGCTGCTCATATTTTTGCAATATGGAGCTTTAGATGCTAATATTTAATCAGAGAATATTAAATCACTAATTTGTGCAATATTTAGGAGTACTTTTACTTTGAACCTTAGCGCTTCAAATATTGATAACTAGTAAATTTCAGATTCTTCATTCTCTTGGAGGAAACATGGCAATGCGTGCAGGTAGGACCATACATTCCATAGCTCTGTGTTTTTCTTTGATTTGATTTATTAACATGAATCAAATGTTAACCCTAATAATACTCAGTCTGCCCCATTAAAACTGGCTCTAAATACCTTAAACCACCAAAATTGTTTATAAAGTGAACAACATAAATCTAATTTCTTATGTTGGCAGAGGCAAACTATTCCAAATAATATACTTTATGACATAGGGCTAGTTTTTTGCTTTTTATTATTAGAACAGTAATGATTTATTCACTATTTAAGATTGCTCTCTGCTTGTTACACAGAATGTAGGTAGATACAGTTTTGGCTTTGTGGCTTTAAAGAAAAAATGAAATAAATGTCAAATTGAAATGCATAAAAGGCTGCAGATGACTAAATGAGGAAAATGGGTGTTGTGCTGTGCTAATACACATAAATTTTCAACTGGTACAAAATCATTTTTTAGCTAAGTGCCAGTACCCAAAGGAATGTGTTTAGGAGCTCTGTAGGAATGCATGCTTTTCTTTTCCCTTGCCAAGAGTTGCTTTTCAAGCTGTCCTAGTAAGATATATTTAGTTTTTTGGTTTCTTCCTTCTGTCCTGTCTTCCCTCTGTCTTTCCAAACTTAAACTTTGCAAATTCAATGGAAAGCTGTCTGCCTGTTCATGGTCTTATGCAAACTTGTGTAAAGGTGATGCATATTAAAAATGCACAGTCCTTGTGGACATTTTTGCCTTTTTCTTGGTGTTTTTTTATTTTTATTTTTTTTTTTTTTTTTTTTTTTTGTTCTCAGTGCTGGAAACAAATACAAAATTAGTAGTCAAAGAGAATCAAATGTTTTCATCAATCTGTTAGTGAACCAGCTGATTTTAGTTCCCAATGTTTACAAACTTGCAAGAATCCACCAAGAGCCTGTCTGAAGCTCTCTGCAGCAGCTTGTTGGGTCATCTTGTACCTGGACTCAAAAGCAGTGTTTTCCTATTCTCTAAGTGTTATTAGTGTCAGTAACTTTATTAATTTAGGACTCTGCTGGTGGTTTTTAATGACCTGTGTTGCTTGCCAGGCATTTATATATTTAATATACCGACTAATTTATATTCTTGCAGCACTAATTCTGTTTATATTTTGCATCACTGTTCTTTAATGTTAAGAATTAATTCTTTACTCAGTCAACCTAAATTTTGGCCAAGTCCTTAGGTTTGAAAATCCTAGAATTTAAGGGGGGGAAAAGGGATAAGCAGAGTGCTTTAAGGGAAACCTAGGCAACTTACATTCAGAAATTGTGTTTGAACTCAATGTAAGTAAACATTACTCATAAAACTGAATGTTGTAGTATCTTACAGTACAGAAGCTACAACTCTACCTAGTTCTCTCTGGTATGACTGAAAATGCATCATAACCACCTATAGCAGGGGAAAGCCACAATGTCTTGTATTCATTATTCAGTATTGTTAGTGTGAATACCTTAAACTGAGATTTAAGGATTTCTGTTCTTCTGTATTCTGTTCTGATGGAATACAAGGCAGTAAGAATACTGTTTATGTTTATGTCCATACTGTTTATGTTCATGGCAATTTGAATTGGTATAACTTAGCTTGGCTCAGTCAAGTTTCCAGATGACAACTTTTAAGTGGTTTAAATGCACTGGGGGGGAAAAAAAAAGCCACAAGCCCACCTTGTAGAGAGTTTTTCTTTCATGCATAAGTTTTGCATACTTTAGTCAATTGTAAAGGTATTTGATCAAGGACAGTAGATGTGAAGTATCCACCTTTTAGATGCAGCCTGTATTCTTGCACTGGGACTCCTACACCTTCAGCGTAGCTGAAGCCAAGTGGGTAAGAGGTGAGGTGCTTCTCTGTGCAGTGTGGTTGGAAAGGAAATCTGTTTGGAGCTTTAGGCTAGGGCCAGTGCGTGGCACTTGGGCCAGGGAGAGTCTGGTTTGTCTCTTGGTGGCCGCAGAAGAGCAGCTTCTGCCTCATGGGCCACTTACCCTGGGTGCAGGGAGCCTGGACAAAGTTGGCTCAGCAAACTGGAAGGTGTTTTGCCTCACCCCTTTCTGGGCCTCTGCGGTGGTTGGCCTTGGGAGGTCTCTGCTGGGCTTAGGTGAGCTCCTTTTTATCTCCTTACCTCAGGAACAACTGCAGGTTCCTCACTGAGATACCTCAGGCACTAAAACAGTTGGTTTCAGGCACTTGTTCACACTTACCCTAGGAAATGATCATTTTGAAATGAAGGTAGAAGTTTCCTTAAGTTGACTTAGCTCACTATAGGAGAGCTACAGCCTGACACTGTCCTGTGTGCATTAGTGGTGTTGGCAGCAGATAAACTGTGAGGGTTCTGCTGTATCTCACAACAGCCATGCACACTGTAAGCTGTTCTGGCAAGAAGTTTAACAACTAAACATCTTGGGTAAGAAATTTTGAATAGTACAAGGTTGAAGAAGAAAAGAGCAAATTGGACAATCGTCTTAATTACTCTCAGGAGATTGCACAGATGGGTTTGTTCAGGTCAGTCACAGAGCATGGAATTATGTTCAGAAGACTTCTGAATTTAGGAAACTGAATTTTTGTGAAAAACTTGTTGGATTGAATGCCAGGCTAAAATGCTAAACTTGAGTACAGTTTTCTGTACATAATTTGTGTGTTTGTATTATGAAATTGGCCTGCTCAGCTGCTTGGCACTTTGATGGCAATTGGATTAGTTATGGAGAGAATTCAGCCTTTGGACATTATATTTCAGCAGCTGGTTTATTTTGTACATGAAACATTGCTATGTTTTGCTTGCTGAAGAGCCCACCAGTGGAATGCTATTACATCATGAGACATAACTTCAATTAGTATCAGCTTCTAGACTGACACTTGAATTAAATATTAACATTTTCTGTGCTTTGAGTAAGTAAACAAAGGACTCTGTTTTAATCTCCCTTCTCTGCAAGGATGGATAAAAGGGGAACATGTATTTTGAACAGCAAAATAGGAAAAAAGTTCGACTACTCAGTTGTCTACCTTGATTCAGCAAGGTCAGAGAGATCTTTTTTTGGCTGATGTTTTGGATACTTTTTAAATCTAAGAAGAAGTGTGACACTGGTAGCCTCTTTGTTTTGGTGGGAATGCTGTATACCGGGGGGTTATTGGAAAAGGTTAAACTCTGTATGGGCTCTTTCACAAGGAGAATCAGGAACATGGCAGTATTTTACAACCTTTTCTGTTCCCCTACCAATATGTTCCAAATTACTGGAATAAGTGCAGAGCCTCTTCACAATTTGAGTTTCACTTATTTGGCACTGTGGTGTTGAAAACCTGTTAAACTGATGTGATCTGTGACTTAAGTCTTTACATAGGTAGGACAAGTTATGGGATCAAAGTCTATTGCTGGGGTAAGCAAACTCTGCCTTTCCAAAACAAATAGCTAAGATATGTGATGGAGTGGGAGGAGAGTTAATTATAGATTGTAAACCAAATAAAATACAAGTAGGAAGGCAGATCTTTCCCGTGCTTCTCTGATGAGCAAGTTTAAGGTACTTCAGACCTTTGTTCCTACTCTGTCTTCATCAAAATGCTCTTCTGTAACATAGTGATTTTTAGTTAAGGTGCTTTTTGTCTGTACAGAAAAGCAGTGATGTGTTTCCACAAGTTCTCCAGGCCTCCAGTTCTCAGCTCAATGCATTGGACTCTGTTTGCAGCCCAGAGTCATCTTGCTATTGCACTCTCTTAGCTCCAGCACTATGGAGTTCTTTGTGGGTGTGCCTGCAGACACCTGTTTTCATATCCTAGACAGACAGACACCTGTCTATTCACGGGTCCATAAAATGGTAATGGTATCAGTCCCTTACCTGCCAAGTGTATAACCCAATTTCCTTACTCTAATGTGCATCCTTTAGATCTTGTAGGAATTGGAAGGGAGGATAGAATGCAAAATGTTCAGCTAATGCAAGTGGAATTAGGTTGCACATGCAGAGATGTAGTCTCTGTGCACTGAGGAGTAGATGATAGAGGGCCTACAAGATAAATTTTAGATGGCTAAACAGTGTTTCGTGTCATTTTGAAAACTGACAGTTATACAATTCATAAAATTATTGTTGTAAAATGTAAATTGCCCATTATGTAAAATTATTGTTCCTTTTATGTGATTAAATACAGAGATTTTTTTTTTATTACACTGTTTTCTTGGCAAAAGTAATTGTCTTCTGGTGAAAATATGTTTTGCAATACTCTGCCTTCTGAAACAAAACTTAAAATTGCATGTGTTTGACACTTCATTTGTTTTGTTAAGGCTTATTTGGAAGAGTTTTGTATTGTTTGTAGAAGTGCTTAAAGGTTTTCTTAATTTTTTTCTTTTCAGTCATTATTTAACCTACTGGAGTTTCGAAGACTAGTTTTGAATTTCAATCCTCCTGCAAATGCTCAAGATTTACCCCGAAACCAAAAGGTAAAATGAGAAGCTGATTTCCTCTTGTGGCTGATGAGGGCATTTCTGTTTTGTACTTGAATTTTGCACTGTTCTCTAGCTCATATCAGTGTGGGTTTTAGAGGTGTCAGTTAACAGTTCTCTGAGCTTCCTCCTTGTGGATCTTACATAAATGGCATTAGCCTGGCAGCAGAGTCTGGGGCAGGATGCTGAGAGAGACAGAGCATTTCTCATGTGAGTGTAGCTTGTCTTAGCAAATGTATTTTATTCCAGTTCCCTCCTACTCATGATCTGACATTGAGCTTCATTCATTAGCTTGTCTCTTCTGGCTTTTTCAGAAGGTGACTATAAGTGTGAATTTTCTCATGCTTATCCTGATACTCCTATAGGACTGGGGAGGGGAAGGCCTTGGCTTAGGTTTCTTGTGGCTTCAGACTGGCAAGGGGGAATGGTCATGGAGTGAAGGACAAGACAGTTCAGGTTTTCTTCCTTCATGGGCCTCCTTTGAGGACAGATGCAATGGGACCCCTGTGGTTTCTGTGCTATGAAATTGGAAGGAGGAAATTGAAAAAAAAGTGGCTTTATGAAGATGCTTTGTTGCCTGATTTTTAGCAGGGACTTATATAGAGCAATGAATTTTTTCATACCCAGAAATCAGAATGACTTAGGTTGAAAAAAACCTTAAAGATGAACTACTTTCAATCACTGTGCCATGGACAGGTTCACCTTCCACTAGTTTAGGTTGCTCAGAGCTCTGTCCAAGCTGGCCTTGGACACTCCCAGGGACGGGGCATCCACAGCTTCTCTGGGCAACCCGTGCCAGGGCCTCACCAGCCTCACAGTAAATTAGAGTATTGCCTGTTGCCCCTCTGTCAGATGTAAAGAAGCAAGTGTGTTGTCAGCCTGTTCTTAGTTGTTTGTGCCTCCAGGATTCTCTGGAATGTTCACTATCAAAAGTAAGAGTTGTAATTAAAGAAACAAAAGGAAACAAAGAGAAGACAGTGTCCATTTTCTAAACCTCTGGGTATGGTCCATAAAAGGGAAGTTGAATGTTCAGTCAGGCCTGGATAATTTCTCTCCTGCCCTACCCCCTTCTTTCCTCACCACATTCAAAGTGCAAGAGGTCACTTTTTTGGTTGGAAAGCATATTTGCATTAGGTCATGAGATTGTGTGAAAAGGAAACATGGGTAGTGTTCCCAACACAAGGTAGGGATGAGGCAGTGTATTTTAATGAGAAAGATAAGTCATGCTTTACAAATAGTTGCAGTAAATTGTTTATTTTTATTTTTAGATTGACTTTCTGCTCAGTGTTTAATTTTTCATCATGTACTTTTTTAAGTAATATTCTTCAGTACTCAGAAACTCTATGTTCATTTTTCAGCATGGAAAAAGCAATTGGCATCTAAAAAGTGGTATGAAATAGCTGATAACAAGCTGTTGGCTTCATAAACATCTTGCCCAAACATTGCCACTTGCAGCTGAATGCCTTTAGCCATTCCAAAGTGCTTTATTTTAGAAATTCTGACCATGACAGGCAATAAATTTGTGTGAAATGGTGTGGCACCAGGCAAGTGCATGGATTTGGGCAGAAACCTTGCTTTCTGCAGGCCTGCTAGAAAGAGTCTCTGGCAGGAGTTTGTGTCCTCTCCTTTGTTAATTTACATTCCAGAATGAAGTAACATTATTACTTGGTGTACTCATCTGTCTTATCTACAGCTGAAAAAGGATGGAGGAGAATTTAGGATAAGGGATCGCTGTGCTAGTTGGAATTTACCGGGTAGAAAACATGAGCATGCATGCCCCCAAATATGGTGCCTTTATTTCTCTGTAAGTGAAGGCAATTAGAGGCAAATTGATTCAAAGCTGTAATATAGGTTACCAGTTGACAGTAGAAAAAAAGTAAAGCCCTGGAATTTACTTCCAACTGCTTGCTTATTTTAAAACTACTTTGCCTCAGTTTTGGTTTTACTTTTATTTTTATTCCAATATTAACTACCACATGTGGCTGACATTCTCCAGGATCACATTTCCTTGCTAATAAAGGATGTGTTTTAATAATCCCAAATTTTGAATACTTGGGTTTACATCCTGTTGTCCAGTTGGTGGGAATTAGAGATTAATGCTGGGGTCACGACAATCTCTTGATTTAGAATTAAAGCATGTGGTTGTACTTCAGGGAATATTGCAGAGCAGGGTGTTTGTTTTTTTCCCATCGATATATTGAATCCAAATGCTATGAATAATTTGGCATGTAAACTTTTTAATCCAGAAGTCATTGGTATAAATTTTGACTTCAAAAAACCCTGAAACAAACAATAGCCCCACTCTATTTGTTTCAGCTAATTGGGCTTTGATTTTCTAGATTTGGGCATGCACTTAAAATCTTTAGTTTGATCTTGCTATTTTTAATTTGAAAATAATTTGTCTTCCTTGATTTCTTTCTGTAGAACAAATGCAGTTCTCTGTAGTTACTGCAGCTTCTTTGCTGTCCCAGTTCTCCTGGCTCTTGCTGTCACATGAACAGATCTTTTTGCTGTACACACTGAGACCAGCTAAATATTTGGCCTCAGTGATATCTTCAGGAAACACTTTATTATCAGAGGAAAGGGGGTTACTGGGCTCCAGGTTAGCACATCCTTCCACCTGTTCTGATATTATTGTAATATTGTCATTATCTCACTCTCCTGGCAAGCTGGTTGGCCATAGTGGATGTTTGCTATGTATTAAATATGTAGACTGCTTTAAAAGCATTTCTAATAATAAGTTATTCTGACATGTATTAAGAAATTATTTATGCAGGCAGGATAGGTGATAAAATGGAGAATGTCTTAGATTATGAAATCTCCATGCAGTGTTTAGTTAAAAACTTATTTTAATCTTTTGTTGTGTTGGTGCATGTACAGGATGCTTTAGAGCTGAGGGTTGCATGCTATGCTGTGTTCACTTTATCAGTTCTTTGTTTTGATGTGCAAGTCCTTTTGTAGAACTCAATACCTTATCTTGGAGATTGGCCCATCTTATTTTAAAGAATTTAGGGTTTTTTCTGGTCAAGGGTCATATCTATTGCATTAAATTGAGCTTTTTCAAAAGCAGCAAGGATTTCCCTAGTTTTAGAGAACTTTAGTAGCCTTGGTAGATATTT
Organism: Serinus canaria; assembly: GCF_022539315.1. Lineage (NCBI taxonomy): Eukaryota > Metazoa > Chordata > Aves > Passeriformes > Fringillidae > Serinus > Serinus canaria. Next base: position 10,812,452 of record NC_066313.1, read on the forward strand.
GTTCTGAGTAATCCTACTTACATTGGTAGGCAGTTGTTCAAGCTAAGACTACAAGTACAGCTAAAACTCAGCGAAAGTTGTAGTGTAATTTGGCTAATGCAGTAATGTACTATGTACATTTATAATAAAGCCTGTGTACTTCAGATTTAATAAAAAGAGTATTCTGTGGGTAATAATTTATTTCATGCATATGAACTATCACTGGTATTAAAGCATCTTTATAAAATGCATCTAAAAATTAAAATTCCATTTGTTTTAATAGAGCACTTTAAGAAAACAGCAAGAAAAATACAACTTTTGCAGTTTGTTTCCTTCTTTTGTTGCTATATTTTGCTTTAAGTATCTAAATGGGAGACTGATTTCGTTCTTAAATTAGGAGGATTTGATGCTGAATTAGGGTGGCACTTGAAGTGCAGCCTTTTCTGTGAACAATGTTTATAACTGGCAGGTATTTTGCAAGGTGGACTAGAAGAGGAAGTTAAATTCAGAGATTTACATGACTATAAGTATTTCCTGAGTATTATGTGGAACACATGGAATTCACTGTGCACTTTTGAAATCTGAAGTAAACCATATTTTACAAACAAAAAGCTTTATGCCTCCTGGATTGACACCGGAGTGACTAAACAAGTCTGCTGTCTGATGAGCATGTGAAATAGTTCATCATCAAGTAATTCCAGTTTGACCAGTATCAGACATCAGACATCTGTGGTGCCTTTGAATGATACTTTGTTCTAAATACAAGTGGATATTACATGGGGTTTAATTTCTCAAGTATTTGCCAACTCTCTACTCAGGAGTAGATATCCAATCTCTGCAGCATTGGTAACCTGTGATTTAATCTATGGTATTTGTGTTTCAGTTTATTTGTTTTTCATCATGCAGGCAGAAAGTATTTCTTCTCTTCTGGAAACCAGCAAAAGAATGCCATAGTCACATGAACTGTATTTCAAAGTTGGGTAGGAAGGGGAGCAGGCTATTATACTTGCATCAAGAAAAATAATAAAGGTTAATTTAGACCTTAGAAGTTTAGTCTTCAGGAAAAAAGAAGCTTAAAAAAGGTGTTGAGTAGTGGGTAGGCTCACAAGAAATTCTTCTAGAGGTACAGAGGAATACTAATTTCAATAAAATAATGCATATTGTTGCAGGGTGTTACTTAAGGCTTTGTAAATCTCGAGAGAAACATTTCTGTCCTAAATGCAGCTCTGCTTGTCCAGTTGTCAATGCAGGCCCACTTCAAGATAAACAGTATCATCTATATATGATTTCAGGGAACCTTTATTTTCTGAAATGGAATTTTCTTCCCAAAGAACTGCATTATTTTGTAGCATTGACAAGTAAAAGGCATATGCAGCATTACCTTGGTAGTACTGCAAGTAACCTTATATATTATTATGACATTGCTCAGGTTATTAAGTAACATTTCTGTTCAGTAGATTTCTGTTGCCACTTTGTTAAATATTTTTGTTCTTCACATACAGGAACATAGGAATCTGCCTTTCATGCGTGAATTGAGGTACCTGTTTGCACTTCTAGTTGGTTCAAAGAGAAAATACGTTGATCCATCAAGAGCAGTTGAAATCCTTAAAGATGCTTTTAAATCAAATGATTCCCAGCAGGTAAATTCCATGTATTTTCAATCAATTTTATGCATGTTTTTATATAGTCATTTTGTAATAGGAAATACTTACCATAGACAACAGAATGTAAAAATGTCCACAGAAAAGCAACTTCTAATTGTCACAGTTTTTGAACTTATGTGGTTTCTGGTTACCTTTATTAGAAAGATGTAAAGAGGAAAATTCCAGACAACAGGACTATTTTATTCAATACACTTTCTTCCTATTATTTTAGAAATGGACTAATAGTTCAACATTCTTGCTTTTAGGATTTAGTTTAGCTTCTAAGTCTGGGGTTTTTTGAAGGAGAAATACTATTCTGATCTAATGGTACAGCCAGGGCTGTACTGTTAATGTACAATGTCATTATACTGCTTGTTTAGATACTGGTTTGGAGGATCTAAATATTCATATTCAGGATTATTACCCAAATCTTAATGTGCATATTCTGCTTTTTTTGGAGAGATATTCTATTTCTTCAGATGCTTTGTTTCATAGCATGAGGTTATGTGGCCGAGGTGTTTAATTACAACAGCACACTGAATTTGGTGCTCGATGAAAGGAATATTAGTCACCACTTGCTGGATACCAAAGGGTTTGAACAATGGGATTCAAGAGATGCCTTTGGACTAGCGTGGTGTGAAAGCTGAGCCCAAGTAACAAGGATCACAGGACAGTGTCACTGCTGAGGAACACCAGAGCCACTCATAAAAAAAAACAATCGTGGCATAGTCTTGGACATTGTGTGATTCTGGAACACTGGTGGAGGGGGAAGGGAATTCTGCTAAACTGGTCTTGTAAGGTGACACTTTGTTGTGTTCTGTTGCATATGTGTACTGATCACTTTATTTTTTTACAGCAAGACGTTAGTGAATTTACACACAAATTATTAGATTGGCTAGAAGATGCCTTCCAAATTAAAGCTGAAGAAGAGAGGTAAGATTTTTTTCTAGCTCTGCATGTTGTACATTTTAGATTAGAGGAAAGCAAACCAAATGACCAAAAATGCCATCCTCTGTTTGGCTGGAAAAATTTTGACTCTGTAGCTTGTTTTAGTTCAAGTGTGATTTTTTTTTTCCGTTCCATACATCAATATTTTCAGGTTTTTTACCACAAGTTGTCTCTTTTCACTCTCTTATTTCATATTAGAAGTCTAGCTCCATGAAGTCCAGAGTATATAGAGAATAAAATAAAGAGGTGTTTTGTAGATAGTCAATTAGGCTTTTTCATTTTAATGCCATTTTGCTTTTCAATCGTGTAGTTAAAGTACTTCAAAACCTTGCTCCTCTTTCTCATCTCAGAAGAAAAACTCATTGTTTGTATTAGTGAGCATCTGGAAACTCTGTTGAACACATGATTTTTTTCTATAATGTCTCAAGAAACAGTTTTTACAAGGGTTTTGTACAGTTTAAACACTCATTATTGAATCTGGTTTGCATAGATTGTCTTAAAATGAAACGCTTCTGAAAATTAGTTTTCAGAATATACTTTTCCCTCTAAATGTCTGAATCATTGTTATTGTCAGTAAAGTACAAAAATAAAGAGTAAAATGGGCATATTTTCTATAATGAATTCGGAAGTTTTTAAACTTCTGCATTCATTCATTCTGAACTCTGAATTTGAGAAGAATTCATAGTTTTGTAAATAAAAGGTTGTAGCTTTGACTTGGATTTTTTTTTTTTTTGTAATAACACATCTGTTCTTTTAGGGATGGAGAGAAACCAAAGAACCCAATGGTGGAGTTGTTTTATGGACGATTTCTAGCAGTAGGTGTACTTGAAGGTATGCATCAGAATTTACTTGGACTTCTCTGGTCATGTCTGATCTGTGCTTGTCCAAGCACACAGGTGACTGATGCATTTTTAGGATTTTAGCTACTTCTGCAGAAGCAGATATGGAGAACACAGATATATAAATTTGTCTGTGTCAAATGGTTGGTCAGGTATGAGACTGAGGAGAAATGCACTGAGCTGCAGGGATCCACAGAAACTGTTTTCATAACCTTCAGGAGCTGAGTGTATGTTCTCAGTGCAGCAGAAGTTGGGGTGAGATGCTGAGGAAGATGCTTGGAAGAAATTATTGGGGCATTGTTATCACTTACCAGAAGGCAAGATAGTGTATTTCACTGAGCTCTTCTCTTGTGCTCCTTCTGATTCATTTAATGCAATTTAAAACTTCAGTTATAGCATTTCCTTATGCACAATTTCTTGTATGGATAACTCACCCTCCTAAAAGTACAGTTTGTTGGAAAACAAGTCAGTGGAAACCTGCTCAAGGGCAATGTTGGAGTGAGTGCTAAGGAAGAAGGGACTGTACAACAAGCTTCCCTTTACCTTATTTGTTTGTCATTATTAGATCTGCAGAATTGTACTGTTCTCTATTTCCAAAAGGCAACGAAAGTATTTTTGAGTCATTTTAATGTTGGTGATTTTGCTTCCCATCCAAATGAATGACTTTTGCATTTGAATGAAGCAGGTGTAGTCTTTTAAGTGGCTTCCAGGTTATTCTGTGACCTTGAACATGTTTCTAATGAGTTGTTGTCAGATTTCAGAACCATTCTGCAGATTTCTTGCTAGTAGCATTCTTTCTTTTTTATATTTAGCTACTTTCATCCCTTACATTCTCATTTTAACAGAGGAGATATGTAAAAATCAAACAAATGAAAAGAAACTAGGAGATGCAAGACTTGTTACTGACTTTAGGTTGAAATAAATTTAATTTCTAGGTTGAAATCACTTGTCTCCCATATTTCTCCTCATTTTTGCACTTACATCTTTATACAGTGTTACCAAATTATCATCTTATTTTCAGGACAGAAATGAATGTTCTCTTTTGTGGTTTATTTTTGCAAAATGTACTTATACAAAGGGCTCTTTCATACCAGCAATTCCACTGACTTTGCTGATACAATATATGTTTGTATTATGAAGCTCTGATTTGCAGGGAAGGACTTTGATTTATATGTGTAAAACTTCCCATATGTCTGTGGTGCCATGTAATTTTCATTTTTGCTTATGACCAAAAGATGCTAAAAAAATATAAAAGTGGGCTGAAGAGGAAAACACAGTAATTTTCAATATTGCTTGAATAACATTTTTGAATAAATTGTCTTTTGGCATATAATTAAATTCAATAAGAAAATGTGGATATTGTTTAGTAGACTAGATCAATTGACCCTAGATAGGGTTTTTTTCAAGGTAAATTTTTGTTCTAAAACATTAACTGTTTAATTTTTCATGTGAAGGTAAAAAATTTGAAAACACAGAAATGTTTGGCCAGTATCCACTACAGGTTAATGGCTTTAAAGATCTGCATGAGTGCCTAGAAGCTGCAATGATTGAAGGGGAAATTGAATCTCTCCATTCAGAAAACTCTGCAAAGTCTGGTCAGGAGGTAAGTTAAGTGCTCCTGTGGACCTCTCTTGGGATGTTGTTTTAGTGCCCTTTTATTTTTCTTTGGGTTTCATGTCTGGTTTTTATGGTTCATGGCACCTGCTGTATAGATGAGAATCCCCATTGCCTGTAAAGGCTGAGCTACTTTCTCTTTATACAGCTGGTCATGTTTCATCACAATTATTTTCAAGATGTCAAATCTTAGGAGGTTTTTTCCTACTTATGTAAAAAGTTCAGGTGTAATTTCTTCCTTGATGTCAATCTTTTGCAGTAATGCAATTTTGCTTCCTTTAATGTGAAGCCTAGTGATGCACACTGAAATCATCCTCCAGTCTGAAATTCTGGTATCAATTTTGTGTTTTAGAACAAATGCTTTGTGGCATCTCTTCTGCAATGAGCACATTTCCTGAAATGTAATTTGAAGAAAACAAAATCTCTTAAATTTCTTGGTACAATCCCAAGTTTAGTTTCTCCATGCAAGGTGAAACCTTGTATGTACCTACTACAAGAGCATAACTGTTCATCTTATGAACTAAAGGTTGTCTTGCAGTTATAACCTGTGTGTATTCATGCATAAAATGAAGTTTTGTTATAAATGCTTGACTAGAAATGTCAGACGGGTGTTGTGAGTTTTTTTGTTTTGGTCTTGAGGCTTTTTTAACTTAGAATATTGGGAAACAGCAGGATAGTGATGTACAGGTCTATATTGTTAAGCTTTGAGTTCTGTGAAATTGTCAGCTTTGCTTCTTAGCATGTAGAAACAGAAGTGAAATAGTCATATGACAGATTGGCAGAAAACCAAGAAAAGTAATGTGTTAAGTTCTACTCTAGAAAAAAACATTGCTTCATTATAACTAGAGCCAAGTAAATTTGTTATATGTCCCTGAAATAATCTATAGTGATGTTGCTTCTTTTAGTAGCCATGTTTAAATATAATGCTTGAAAGATGTTACAGTGCATTGGAAGGTTTGGAAGTACTAAAGGACTCTGAATTTCTTGTAGCTTTTACATGGTCTGTCTCAACTGAACAAAGACTTTAAGTAACTTTTCTCTGAGTTGATTGATATCAAAGCATAAAGAGAATAATAAAGTGGTACTCAAATGTGTTGAAAGTTTCTCAAAGTAACATTCTAGTTCTTTTTTCCTTTTTCCTACCATTGACTGTAATGGGGTATTTAGCTTGACCATTATGAGTATTATTATTAGTATTGTTATCATCATACCTAAATGCCTCAGTTACAGAGCAGGCTGTCAGCTAGTGAGCTAATGTAGAAAAAGGAGACATCCTCTGTCCTGAGGAACTTAAATCCTACTTCAAGAGAATTTTAGCCATGAGCACTGGAAGAAAAAGTTGTTTGCCAGTTATGATATGAAAAGACTATTCAAGACATTTGGCTGGATAGGAAAACTTGAAGTGAGCCCTGAGTGAAATGCCACATCTGGGCTATGGTGCTGATATCAAATGTGTCAATGGTGTCTGCACAATCAGAGGAACTTCAGGTGGTGGTTAGACAACCCAAACTTATTTAAATGGGTAGATTGTAGTTGTTATGTGTGAGAATGGAGAGGAAAAAAAAGATCTTCAGTGCTGGAACTGGATTTGTATTGTAGTTGAGAAACAACATATGTGAAAAAAGAAATGAGGACTATGGATAGACCTCTGCTGAGTAGTCAAAGACAAATGGGGTAAGATGATGATAGCAGATGATAGTAAGATGATTAGAGACATGAGTAGAAACTTTAGGCTGTTAGTATGCAGGAAATGTCAAACACTGATCCTGTTTCAGAGGGGATCATTAGAAGCTTTGAATGTTGCTAGGTGAATGAAGGGATCAAGAAGCTGAGTCTGAGAGAACTATAGCAGGAAGAGCACTTGATAACAGTGTAAATAACCCTTTCAATATCATTGAGGAGTTAAGAAAACAGAATAGTTGGCAAGACAGGTTCAAGCATGAGCCAACTTCTGCATGAGCAAAATAAATGTGAGTGGAATAAGTATTTCTGCCTTCTCTGCTGGAACACAGATAGCAAAGCTCTTATGCAGCATGGGCAACAAATAGTTGAAAAGAGAGGGTGGTAGCATTGGAAGACTTATGCTGACCCCCACTCTAAAACCAGTTTCTGTCATAGGTGTGTCAGTCTGCAGCTTTTGTATCATTACTATTGAATTTCTGCTATTGGAAGACATTAATTTTGGGGATTTCTGTTTCTTTATCCAGCACTGGTTCACAGAGCTTCCTCCTGTCTTAACTTTTGAGCTATCAAGATTTGAGTTTAATCAGGCTTTGGGGAGACCAGAGAAGATCCACAACAAATTAGAATTTCCTCCAATTTTGTATCTAGACAGGTACGGTATGATATTATCAACAAAAATCTAGTGTGGATATAAAATAAATCTTATAAGTTTGTTAAAGTTGATGATGTGTCTTATGCTGACTTGAATTATACAAAATTTATGTTCTATTTACACAAGCTGGAGTTTTCATGGGTTTCCTCTGTTTCAGAAAATACACATAGGTCACAATTTAAGACATACTGCTGCTTTGTGTCAAAAACCTGCTTCCACTTTCCTTTATTGCTAGGTACTTGTGTACACAGGCAAAATACTCTGAAAAATCACACCATTTGTGTTTCCCTTTGGGAAACATGGTGGCAAGTTGGATATTTTGTGTTGTTCCAGATACTCTTCAAACATGCAGTCAGTTAGCATGAATGCCTGCAGTTTCTCTGTAGAGCAGAAATGTGGCTTTCAGTTAGCTGCTGAAAGTTACTTGTGAACCTAAATAATGAAACAGGAGTATTGCTCTGTGGTTGCCACTTAAACTACTTAATTTACAGTCTCTCTAATAGTGGCTTTCTAATTTGTCATCCATGGTATCAACACAGCTTTTGACACTGGGGAAAAAGCATGGAAAAAGTGAAAGTTGTGGAAGGGAAGGCTCTTTTTCTCCTCAGTTCTTTTTTAGTGCTGAGTATGTTGCAGGTTCTAAAGGGTGTGAGTTTTTATTAGTATTTAACTGCATGGCTGATGGAGACAGACCTCAATTTCACTGTTGGAATAGGCTGACAATACTTTCCAAATTTTGTTTTACAGGTATATGCACAAAAACAGAGAAATAACAAGAATTAAACGAGATGAAATCAAGAGACTCAAAGAGTACCTCACAGTTTTACAACAGAGATTAGAACGGTACTATAGATGACTGTGTAAATACAAATAGTATTATGGGCTACACAGAATAACTCTTTGCAATTATACACTTAGTGTATAGTTATTTACCTGAGATTTCCTTTCTATATCTCTTTCTTTACCCTTTCTTTGGAAGCTGTGTATAAGTGTTGTAATTCTGATTCATGAAATATGCTAGGAAAGGCTTGCTTTAATTAATTGCAGTCAATCAGAAAAAAATATATAATTTTTTTTCTTTTTTAATTTTTTTTTTTTGTATCTGTGAGTCATGGCATTAATACGTTTTGTGGTTAACAGATATTTAAGCTATGGTTCTGGTCCTAAACGATTCCCCTTGGTAGATGTCCTGCAGTATGCCCTGGAGTTTGCCTCCAGCAAGCCGGTGTGCACGTCCCCCGTGGATGACCTGGGTGCCAGCGCCCCCGCTAGCGGCACACTGCCACCACAGATCCCCCCCAGGTAAGGGCTGCCTCCTGCTCCCTGGGCAGAGACCAGAGCCAACCAGCCTCTGGGAGAGAGGGAGCATGTTTAGCTGTCTTGTTCACCAGACCAATAAAACCAGGCATCTCTAGGAGGGTAGCATAAAGTTTCTGCTCTTTTCTTTCAGCATGGCAGGCTTAAATAAATAAAAATGTTAATAACCTGGGTTTGTCTCATGCACTTAAAAAAATGTCTTCACAAGGAGATTACCGTTTTCAAGCACAGCCCAATTCCATCTACAATTCTAAATAGACTGAAGATTCTGGTGAGGTCATTGATTCCCATGTGTTTTGTTTAAGAATTGGAATTGGGCAAGTGTGTATGGGCTGCATACACAGGTTTCTCGTGTGCGATTCATTTGTTATTTTTTGCCTGGGAGCTAAGTTCCTTTTCTGCCATGCAGTTTGCATGTCTTACCAAATTTGTCAGGAACCTAAATAATCTGACTTCTTAAATGCAGAGTAGCTAAAGTACCAGAGAGAGATCAATGTCCAATAATGTTGTTTTTCTCTTTGTTTAAGTTAGTAACTCAGTGTAGGGGATTGAGTGTATGCTCAGTCAGTTTGCAGATGATGCCCAGCAGTTAAGGACTGGGGTGGGGGGGTGCTGGTCGACGGTGACTGAACATGAGCCAGCTGTGCCCAGGTGGCCAGTGGCACCTGGCCTGGATCAGCAGTGGTGTGGCAACTGGACCAGGTCAGTGACTGTGCCCCTGTGCTGGGCACTGCTGAGGTCACACCTCAATCCTGGGCTCAGTTTTGGGTTCCTCACTGCAAGAAAAACATTGAGGGGCTGGAGCATGTCCAGAGAGGGGCAATGGAGCTGGGGAAGGGTCTGGAGCACAAGTGTGATGAGGAGCAGCTGAGGGAGCTGGGGGGACTCAGCCTGGAGAAAAGGAGGCTCGGGAGAGCTTATCAGTCTCTTCAGTTCCCTGACAGGAGGGTGCAGCCGGGTGGGAGCCAGCCTCTTCTCCCAGGTAACAAGTGACAGGACACAAGGAAACAGCCTCAAGTTGCACTAGAAGAGGATTAGATTGGATACTAAGAAATATTTGTTCACAGAAGGGGTTGTCAAATGTTGGAACAGACTTCCCAGGGTAGTGGTGGAGTCATCCCTGGAGGTATTTAAAATATGTGTAAATGTGGCACTGAGGGACATGGTTTAGTGGTGGACTTGGCAGTGCTGGTTTAATGGTTGGGCTTCATCATCTTAGAAGTTTTCTCCAACCTAAATAATTCTTTGGTAATAATACAATTTTGGATAAGTGGACATTTAACAGTTTGTAACATAGCTTTGGATGTTGTATTTGGACAGTAGGGTTCTGTCTTCTGGGTCAGTCAAGGCTGTTAAATTTGTCATTCAGAGAAGTGAAGTATATGAATCTAACAAGGCTTTAAAAAGATGTCTAATGCCTTACCAGTATAATGCCAGCAGAAATTGTGATGATGTGTAAGAGAAGACAAACTTTTAAAAGTTACCATTGCTTCCATGAAATGTAATATCAAAAAAATAAACCGGTCAAACTCCTGTACAGGAAGTTGTTCTGTAGAAATGTAAGTATTGTGGCTTTTTTGTCCATCTGTAGAAACACCCCAGCATGTTATATGGAGTGACATTTTCAGCTTTCAGCGTTCTCAGAACTTTCTAAACTCATGAAAAATCAAAGTTCCTCAGGCTGTATCATGATGCTGTACACAAAGTAAAAATTCTGTGGCATGCAAGAAAGATCTGCAGATTCCTCTTATGCAGTGTAATTATATAGAGGTGATCTTGTTGATGGGAAGAGAAAATACTGTAACAAGTCTTCATTTTTATTACCCTGCTGCTCTTGCCGAATTCTCCTAAGGTGGCTGTTTTGCAGTTCGTGTTAGAGTGGTTTTGAAGAAATTTAGATGGGTTGGTAGTGCATTTCCAATAGGGCATAAATATCAGAGGTCCCTTCATTATTGCTGTTCAGCTAACATAAGTTGTAGGTAGGACATTAGAAAAAGTCTGCTAGGCATAAGACACATGAAGGAAGTTATTAAACTGAGCATTTGTGCTTATTGGATTTTATGGTTATTGGCCATTAGACAAACTACTGTGATTTCTCTCTCTGCCATTTGGCTGTAAATGTTTCAAACCACAGTTATTTACAGGTATGACCTGATTTGAAATTGTTCAGTAGTGTTTCAAATAAAGCACACTTTGTTGTTGTGCTAATATGTAATGCACCACAAAGCTTTCAGAATTTCAATACTAATTCCATCTTGCTTATGCAGTTACGTGTTCTGGATTGCACTTTAGGAAATTATTACTGTTAAAATGCCGATTTTCAGATGAAAAGCTCATTTTTGTGGTATAACTTTTAGTCTCTCTACGTGATGATTCAATGTTTATAATTCATGTTTTGAATGAATGCAGCACAATAGAGCAGCAGGGGCCTTCATCATCAGATGTCCCAAGCACATCTCCTGTACAGAGATCAGTAATACATAAACCATTCACACAATCACGGATTCCCCCTGACCTGCCCATGCATCCAGCACCAAGGCACATCACAGAGGAGGAGCTGTCTGTCCTGGAGGGCTGTTTGCACCGCTGGAGGACTGAAGTTGAGAATGACACGAGAGGTAATGCCACTGGGGAGTGCATCTGCTGTAGGAAAGGATTTGTGCAAATGGGGGAAATCTTTCATCCCAAAAGGTTTAGCATTTGGCTTGTAGATAGATGTACCACATGTGGAATGCACCCCTGTTTGGCTTTTCATGAGATAGAAATGTAGTCATGTGCAATTATACAGCCTTGTGGAAGAGAGGTTCTTTCTTTTTTGACTTTCAGATTTACAAGAAAGTATATCTCGAATACATCGGACAATTGAGTTGATGTACTCTGACAAAACAATGGTCCAGGTAAGTACAGTTTTGGCATAACTGAAAATAGATCTTTTTTGGCACTTTTAAAAAATTGTTAGATGTTTGAAAACGGAGAAAATATACAATTATGTAGTGTTGTGAGAAATTTCATTGCAAAGACATAATGGGTTTTGTAAGCCTTTAGTTCTGCACAGTCAAATGAAAGACAGCGTTGCAGTATTTTACTGGTGACATGTTTAAATTCAGGCAACTATGATGAAAAGCCCAAAATATGTTCTACCTCTGATCCCCATTTTTTTACCTGAATGCAGATTAGCACAACAAAATTTTCTTGCCCCCATTTGCCCATTATTACTCAGTAACCTTATGGCTTTAAGGTGGTGAAGCATTAGACGCAGGAAAGTACTATTTTACTTTGCTGCTTAATGCCACTGCATATTGCAACCTCCATGCTAATACATGGAAATTCAAGGCTCCTGATTTTGATTTGTAGTTAATTCCAGTGAGTGGTTTTGTTGCTATTGGCTTGGTTTTTTATTTTGGTTTTTTTTTGGGGATTTTTTAAACTTTGTTTAAATTTTGTATCACTCACAACTTTGATGATTAGTCTAAGCTCTCTTCTTAGAGAGCTTAGACTAATAGCAAATTCTTATTCTGTGTAATCTGAACAGTATTTTTAGAATGTTTTGCTGTGGAGTTGTGGCTCCTCTGCTGTTTCTTATGTTCACATACTCATCTTCTCTTACTCTAAGAGGTTTTAAGGTTAAGGATTACTTCCTCTGTTACTTTCTGTTTGTAAAAAGAACGATTTTCATTCCAAGTAAGATCTGTTCAGCTCACAGTTTTTCTTGAGGTATGTTTTCATTTTATACATGGCTCCTAATATCTACTGGCAGCTGAACTCTGATGTTAATAATTTCAGGCAGATTTGCCTAGATAACTTTCTTTAAGCTTGCAACTAGCAGGCACTTTTTTTCCTTAATGCTTGTGTTCTAAGAAGTAGGCCACAGGCTACATGTCATCTAACAGTAAAATTATTAATTTGGTAACTTGCATCTGAATAATCTACCACCAATGTGTTGGTTTAGGTGTTGCAGGAAGAAATACATCTGGATAGCAAAGATACTAGTCAGCTGTCATTACAAAAGAAAAAAGAGATTACTTAGTAAAACACAAAGTAGGTGCTGAACCCATCTGAAATCACAGGCTGGAAGGGAAGCTGCCTTTCTGCAGCTCACTTGGTTTGTCCCTGTTGCTGTTTTGGCACAATAGGAAGGAGGCAGTTATGCAGAGCTGTCTACTTTTCCCTGCTTCCTCTGTCTCTGGGTGATTTGATAGCTGGGTATTGCCCCTTCCCTGGGAACAGTTCCCCTCTGCAAAATACAATTGTAGGATTGCAGTCTTGAAGTCAAGTTCTATGCACATAAAACTAGGCACATTTTTAAGACAAACATACACTAGGAAACATCCTGCAAGTATTATATTTATAAACTATTTGATAAACTCTTTGTCTTCTTCTTTAGTCCTTTTGGATTCTAAGGAGATACAGTAGTCCATAGAACCTTTGTCAAATTGTCATATGAGATACATTCCCAAAATCTTTATTATTTCATTCTCCTGAATGAATGTTTTATCAGCTGCTTATTTATTTCCTTCCCTCTGTGAACTTGCTGTTGGAAAAGAGACACAACTGTTTTTTTCAGTGGGAGTTCATCTTGGTTATAGCAGCTTTGACATATCTGTTCTAGCTACATGTGATGGGGTTGGTGAAGCTCCACTCCTGATTTGCAAGTACTAAGTGTAAACTGAGAAATTTAATGCCACCCATGTTTGTGTTGCCTTGTGCTATTAATTACTGTTGATATAATGGCTTATCACAAGAGATGCCTGTTGGCACTGAACTCACCTGTCCCCTGGTCACAGACCTCTGTGGGGAACCTTCCTGAAAGCTCAGTGTGGGTGACTGACAGCTGCTTCTCCCGGCCTGCAGGAAAGGGTGGGGACCCTCAAGCCGACCCAGTTTGCATGGTCTTAAGTAAAACTTCTTAAATTCAATGGGGATTTTTAGTTCCTGAGTTTAGGGTAAGAAAATTTGGTTTTCACAAAGTCTAGAGAGACACCTTTTTTATTAAATCAGGATCTGCATACATTTTTTGTGCATAACAGAGGCTTGCAGTCATGTTAAGGAGGCTTTCACACTGGTTTAATAACAGATGTTAAAAACCCCAGAGCATTCAGATTTAAGGACTTGTCAGGATTTCTTCTGTGTATATTTCTTGTGTTTGGGAGATTTAGAGTGCGGTCTGGTCTCTGGAAAGACATGGTGTTTGATTCTAGCTGATGTGCAGTCACTCTGCTTTACAGTTCAAGGGGAGTTGCAAATCTCCAGCACTTGCATATAGCCTGGAAGAGAATGATCAGCTCAAAAATAACTTCAAGGAGTTTTTCCAGTCACAGATATGTGTGTGTTTATGATTGTTGCAGTACTCCAATGATATTTGCAAAAAATACTGAGTACACCATGAGTTAAAGAGACTGTGACACCAGCACAAGCTGGTTTTAGGGTTTTTATCCCAGCTGAGCTGTTGTCATTGAGACACAGTGTGCATAGCAGAGAAGCTCAGCTTTCCCTTTTATGTTGTGTGTGCTATTCCAGCAGGTTAGAATGAGTCAATCACTAAGATATTCTCAAAGGACTTATAAGTAAGAAAGAACTCATTCATTCTGCTTTTCTCTCTCTTTCAGACTCCCAATTACTTCATTAGAAACTAAGTTTCTCATTGTTCTTACTTGTTGGTTTACAGATACAGCCTGGAATTCATTTTCCACTGATTCTAGAAACGGCTATCCTCCTTTGCCTCAGGAGGAGGAAGGGACCTTTTCAGGTCTTACATGCTTTATTTATCTTTTCCTGATATAGTTCAAACACTGGAAAATAGTTGTTTTCCCATTCTACTGTGGGAATTCTATTTTTGGGTAACCGAAGCAGATACTAATTTAAATAAATTCTTTTACTTTCACACAAAAAATACTGAGTTTGAATTTGCATGTGCCTTTCCAGACTTTTTGACAGGTTTGCCAGGTTGGAACTGAAGCAAATCAGAGACAGTCAAGGCTGACTTATTTGAGGGGTTTTTGATAGATGCAATGAAGGTAGGAATATTAAGGAATTAAGAAAAGAGGATGAGTGGCAGTAAAGACATCAGAGTAGACATATATGTCATATACTAATATTTTTAAGATCTTCTGTAACTAGTAGTGGTAAGTAACATAGTTCCAAGTCCTTATGCTTAGTGGGTTGCTAGCTTTACTTGTTTTTCCTCTTTACTTGTTGTGTTTTGATTCTGATTAACTTTATTTCAATTACCTTTATTTCATGTAGCAATTATTGGTGGCATACAGTAGGAACTAAATACTGTCAGGGAGGGTTTGACATTTGTTTTATTTCCTGTTTTGTTTTAAGGTTCCTTATAGGTTGCATGCTGTCCTAGTTCATGAGGGTCAAGCGAATGCAGGACACTACTGGGCATATATTTATGACCACCACCAGAACAGATGGATGAAATATAATGATATTTCTGTGACAAAGTCAACTTGGGAAGAGTTGGAACGGGACTCTTTTGGTGGTTACAGGAATGCCAGTGCATATTGTTTAATGTATATTAATGACAAGGAGCAGTACTTGATACAAGGTAATATTATCTACACAGATTCTGCATGATATAGAATAGCTGAATACATTGGTTAAACAAACTTCTTTCAGATGGATTTCCAGAGTTTGGAAATGTTTTTAATAGTTATTGAAACAACTAACTGCTGTTAGATTGTTTTTGTGGGTGGAACGGTTGCTGTTCACCTTACAGATCAATAAAGAGAATGCCTGTGTTTTCAGCATTATTAAGATTTAAAAAAAAACCTGTTTGCTAATTTGTAAATATTTAGAGAAGGGGTTGCAGAATTTTGGAGGGTTTATCCCAAGATTAGGAGAGAAGTATGGAAATAGAGAAATGAGCCTTTTGACGTTAAAATCCTCGTGTAGCTGCTTTTTTTCCCCATAAGTTTCAGAGCCCTGATACGCTCTACTGGAGCATGGAAACTTGAAAGCTTATACAGTAAATGGAAATGTGAATAACTTAGACCTAACAACCACACATCAAACCTAAGTAATACATGGGTTGGGAAATTTTTTTCAGGTCATGTAGCAGTATGCAGTTATAAGGCTTTGTATAGAAGTGATTAAAGAGAGGACAGCGATCCCTTAACACAAAATTTTGGATAATGTTAGCCAGAGAGGTATCTGTGAAAGTGTCCAGATACTCAGTAGAAGGTCATGGAAAATATTCCTGCTTTTTTCATAAGGCTGAAGGCTCAAGTGCTCATTTGTTCAGTTTTTAAATGAGAACCAATATTACCCTTGACATTGCTAGGTTGCCACATTGGTGGTGCACTTGGAGTCATAGGGTGTTTGGGCCCTGTAGATTGCCTGAACTATTCCAATTAAATCAGAAGCTTGCTCACTGCAGGGCAATTACTGCTGGTAAATCCCCTGGGATGTGGGATACCCCTGCAGAGAGCATTCTCAAAGCAAAATGAAGATTAATCAATTTAGCTAGTATTCTTATCAGCTAGATTTCTGAATTCCTCTAGGTCTACCTTCCTTCCCCTTTTCTCTTGGTGAGTTTATTTGTGTCCAGCTCTCTGTGGCAGTAATACAGTCAAGAAATGGTGGGGATTTTGTGAGTATTCTCTGAATGTTCACATAGAATGCTCAACAGATAGTAAAACCAGTTAAAACTAATACAGTTTTGGGGGTTTGGTGCTACACTGTGCATTTATGGTAATTCACTTGTGGATATCTGTTGAACATAGTTTTTACTTTCTTTTGTCCTGTTCTTTCTTTTTCTGAAACTTCTATTTCATGTTACCACAGAGGAGTTCAACAAAGAAACAGGGCAGATGCTGGTTGGAATGGACACTCTGCCTTCTGATCTAAGGGATTATGTCAAGGAAGACAATAAGCGTTTTGAAAAAGAACTTGAAGACTGGGATGCAGAACTTGCTCAGAAAGCACAGCAGGAGAAATTGTTATCTCAGATACCCAGGGCACCAGCACCCTCACCTGCTCCAGGTTAGCTGCTTCTACTTGTTTGGAAAGGGAGTAGGACCAAAAATCACTGGGGCTTGTATATATATTTTAGAACATAACGAAGGAAGAAAAAGTTAATTTGTGTAATCTTGATTACAGCTATTTACTTGGCCAAGATGACTATACTTCAAGTTTAGCCTGTTGGGGTGGGTTTTTGCATTTCATTTTTTATTTAAAGACAGTAATTATTCATTGCTTCTTCTGGCTTTTCCCTCCCAGTTGTCCTGAGCTTCTTTTTTCTTTTTTTTTTCCCCCCTGACTCTTTTAAAGATAGGTCTCACCAGTCTGTTTTGAGGACTTGACAGTTTGTAAATGATGTATTTCTTCTATTCAGGATGATTTCGTGTGAGACCTACATTCACATTTTAAATCAGAATAGCATTATATCTGAAGAGCAGAATAAAGTATTTAGTTCAGTGCACTGAATAGATTTAACAATAATGAGAGTAGAGCCTGCTTAAAAAATTACTGTGTGGCAATTAGGGTTTTAAAATTGTGGAAAAGATTCTGACCAGCAACTGTGAGGCCAATGCTTGTTGGAACCCAGCTAATAAGGACCACTGGCAATCTGATTATAAACCAGAGCTGCCAGGTTTTTGGTAATATTCACCTTTTGCTCCATTGCAGTAGGCTGTGTACATTATGTGAAAGATGACATGATGAATTTTCTGTCCAGATGTTCTTATTGCTGTATTTGAGTCCTAAAGATTGAGCATACATTTCTCATAGCTATGTGTGACTGCAAAATGAGTGTAAGAAGTGCAGGGATTTAATGGGATTGCTGTTTTGCATACTCTATGGAGAGTTGTTTCATCTTTTGTTATGTTTTGAGTTCACAAACACTTTGAGATTCATGCTTTTTCTTTTGTCAGTAATGGAAAGTACAAAGTTAATGTTTAGTCTGCCAAAATTTGGTTTCATCATGTAAGGAATATAAGACACTATTTATATTATATTTAATCAATTTATTACTCTCAAGTGGAGAGACTGAGGTCTCCCATAAGGCAGAAAAATATGTTGTGTTTATTATTTTACAAAGCAAAACTAGATCTTGCACTCAGGTGGCTGGAGGTCATTCCATATGTTGAGTCTGTATCCCAGAGAAACTCCAGCTAGAATCTCACCTTTGTTCTCAGTCATCCCTGATGATTGGTTGATGAATACCCCTCACTCCAGAGCCTTAATGGGTCTATAGACAGGACAGGTCTGTTGTTCCTAATACAAAATCAGGGATCCATCTATAGGGAAGTGTTTAAAATTAGCTGAGACACAGACTGGTGTAGAGTTGTATTTGTGAATTGTGTGACCTACCCTGCATTTTCTGTGTGCTTATCTTATCTATGAGACAGTGATCTAAATAAAACTAATCAATTTAAAATTCATGCTTATGTTAACACACAAAATTGTTGTCTTATTTCTGTCACTAAGTTCAAGCAGGAGAACCAGAGTATTTAGAGCAGCCATCAAGAACTGATATTTCAAAGCACTTAAAAGAAGATTCTGTACAAGCAATCAATAAAGCTTTAGCTGAACAAGAAGATAGAGGTCCAGAAGCTATAATGGATACGGTGAGGACATTTTAGAGCTTGAAATACTTCTTTTGCTTTTATTCTGCAAGTGAAAATGATACAAAAACTGATAAAAGGGTGTGAGTCTGGAAACTTTGAAGTGACAACTGCTTTTTCTTCAGGGACTGTCCATCACTAAAGCCCATCCAGAAACTGTGTGCAACAGTAATGGGTGTAGTGCAAAAAAAAAAAATTATAAGATAGGTGTTCTCTATGGGATTAAAATGCTTGTCAGGAGTACAGCATATTGTTCAAATTACAATCAGCTGTTTGTGCCCACCATCTTTTAAAAATGTTAGATGATTCCATGTATTTTTCAGGAGTAAACATCGACAGTCCACGTGAAAGACTTGGAAAATATTGCTTTAGACATTCAGGTTTTTATCTGGGAAATGTAAGAATATAATTGAGTTCCTTTGGCAGACCTGTGGAAGTTATTGTAGCTTTCAAAAATAAGGGTTTTTTCAACAGTATTTTGTAGCTTTAATGCAGATTTACAACTTGATGAAAATATTTTTTTGTGATTCATAGAATGCCTACAATAATTTAACATTTCTATAATCAATGTCGGGTGTTTGTTTTCACTTTCTACAAAGTATATAAGAGGAATGGGACATTAACTATTTTATAGGTTATTAAAGAAACTAATATTTGACATTTTCTTCTTTCAGCAAATACTTTTTTCTTCCCTCTAAGTATGTAGATAAATGACAAATGTGTTTGCCACAAAACTGTGTGCCATTAAAACAGCATCTGTCTTGGAACTATATCCATAAACGTACACTATAGCTTCCTTAGGCATCCCTAGTAACCACTTAGGGTATGAACAGTTCAGTTCTGTGCAAAATGCTTCCCAACATCAGGTGTGACTCCTCATTAAACAGAAGCAGTCTGGCCCCGGATACCTTGCAGTGTTTGAAAACTATGTGACAGCTTGTTGGCACCCTCTTGACTTGCTGTGTTTTGCACCCTTTCTGTGATGGCAGGAAGGCAGGGAAGCACACTTCCTCTGCTAAACT
Organism: Serinus canaria; assembly: GCF_022539315.1. Classification (NCBI taxonomy): domain Eukaryota; kingdom Metazoa; phylum Chordata; class Aves; order Passeriformes; family Fringillidae; genus Serinus; species Serinus canaria. Next base: position 10,831,721 of record NC_066313.1, read on the forward strand.
GGAATTGAAGCTAACAGGGAAACTCATCTAACTTTGGATGAGAAGATGCTCTGCCACTAAAGCCTTAGGCTGCTGCATATTGGCCTTTTCTGAGTTCTCAGAACAGCTTAGTTGGGAGGCTGTTTAATACGTGTTGCTGCAGCTGAAAAGGTGGCTGTGAAGATACCAGAATGCATGATAAAATGTCTTTCATAAGGCTGTCCTCCTTCCAGGTTTGTGGACAACATCCCAGTGGAATGTGAAAGAATCTTAGACTTTTTTCACTTGATCAAGTGTTGTAGTTCAGGACAATGGCACTTGGCACAGTGGTCAGCCTTAGGACTTCACATGACTGTGGCTGAGGAACACCATGATCTGTTTAATGAGACAAAAGAAAAAACCAAACCGTGCAAACATTATTTAGAAACAAATGTAGGTCAACTTCTAGTTAATCTGAAGGTACTCTGATAACATTTAAAAGCAGTTCTCTGTATCCCCAAATTTCACTTCTGCAGAATTGTGCTTCCTTCTTAGTGTATCAGCATGCTTTTTAATTATTCTGCTTCCATGTGCGTTGAGACATGCAGGCATATATTCCATGACTTCCCTTTTTGTTTGTCCATTTCTAAAAGAAGGAAAGCAAACATCAGCACATGTAACATGATTGTAGGTTACTCACCACGCGTTCATTTTTTTCCATTTTATGCCTTTTGTCCTTTTTTTATGCCTTCTGATTGCACAGCCCTCCTTTGTATTTATACAGTGTGAGGTGTAAATAGATGTTGTGTTTTTGGAATCTTTGTGAAAAGGTGAGGCTATTGTTACAGAACAAGTAGCACAGCACATGGCCATTGCTTGGATTACAGTCAAGGTTTAAGTTCTGCAAATGTTTCAAACTGCCTGTTATTCAGGGATAGACCATAGAAGCCAATATTTGTCTCTGTTGTTCTTTAAAACTTAGTTTAACTTACCAAGAATTTTAGTAACTACGGTAGTCTCCTCCTGATTTTCTATTTAATCACGCTTCTTAAAAATAATCCAGTTTAATGTAATGCTCCTTTAAATGTTGTTTAAAAGGCTTTTTTTGTACTTTTTTTCTCTCCTAGGCCTTGGGAAATGTTAGCTTTCACTATCCTTTAGTGTGACTTTATCAGGTATTTCAAATATGAAGTATCTGACCTGGCCTTCTTCAAGGCCAGACTGGATGGGTCCCTGAGCAACCTGATCTAGTGGGTGGCATCTTTAAGACTAGATGATCTTTGAGGTCCCTTCCTAAACTAATCTGATATTTTATGATACACTTAGTAATTTTGGGGTGAAATGTACAAAAAATGGTGGTTACAGAGTCATCCTTTGCCAAGCGACTTAAATTTGTAATGGATATTAGAGTTGTAATACTGGTATACTAACCTGTAAAGATAGAATTAGTGAATAAAGTACAAATTAAATAATTTCAGTAATTATGGCTTAATTTTAAAATGTGCTGCTTAAAAATTATAATTATTAATTATATTCTCTAACTAGATACAGCTTCTGAATTTTTTCACAATTTAAGCAATGAACATCGTTGTACTAGATCAGCCTGTCAGTTTGCATCTCTCCATAATTTTATTGTATTTTCTGATAATGATTATGATTATTCTTTTTTTTCCCCCAAGCATGTACTGATAATGGTTTTCTTCTGCAGAGCTCTGATAATGCCCCAGCTCAAGCAGCTCCTACCCAGCGAGTGGTAGAGGTGGCGATCCCCGATGTGGGGACTTTTGTGATTGAGTCAGAGGAGGGGGGTTATGACGATGAGGTACCTCGGATTGCACTTGTGTGCACCGCTCCTCCTCGGTGCTTCCTTGTGCTGCCTGATGAGAATTTTTGGCATGTTTGCACACTGTGACACCTAACAGATTTCTGCAAAACTAAATGCTTAGCGATTTGTGATCTTTAACAATGTCATAGTTTGCCGTGAAATACGGAAGGAGAGCACTACAAGCTCTTAATTGGGCACGGTTTGCATGCTGCCTTTTACACTGGAGGTGTATCTGTCTCTTCAACTGTGGAGGTTGAATGTTTGTGTTAGGCCAGGTAACCTTCAAAATGCTGGTGATAAGACTGCACACTGCTGCATTATTTAAAAAGGGACAGGACACTGAGAAATGTTCTTAATGTTTGTGCTTTCTTGTCAGTCCAGTAAAGTCTGATCTCTTACTTGTCAAGGTTAAGCTCTTCAGGCTTTGGGGATTAAATTAGCCATGGAAATAACCTGCAAATGATATGGCTGGTAGAACTGAATCTTGTGAATATCAAAAAATAATTCAGACTCGTGGTGGTACATGTAATTGCTACTTCTTGAGGAATAATTGAGGGGCCTGTTGTTTTCCTGAGGAGCATTTTTTTTTTGCTGCCCAGTTTCAGCAGTAGAAAACAACACTGCCAGTCATCAAACTGCCCTGCTTTGTCACTGCTTACTCTGTGTTTGTTTTGGGTGGGACTAGAGTTGGTGCAGCCCATATTCTCAGGGCTCTAAACATGGGTTCTTGGGGAGCTTTAGCTTCCCTAGGCAAATAGATATTTCAGGTCATTGTGCCCTGGAAGTGTGATCAGTTATAACTGGGAGGATGGGGTGGGGAATAAAATGGTTTAATTGACATTGTCACACTGAGTTTAGCTTCTCACAGATGTGCAGTCTCCACCTTGAAAGAAATGCAGATTTAACCTCATATAATTACCTGCTTGTTTGTTTTTCCTTTTGTCTCTATGCCATTGTCTTTCTAGAGGGTAACTTTCTTGCCTATGTCTTTATTCATTTTGTGAGTGTATTCACGTTTTAAAATGTTTTTATGTGTGGGAGACTCACAGGGAGTTTAAGATCCTTCATCATTTGTTGCTGTGCCACCAATACCTTGGGCAGGGAGGGAGTGTTTTCCTTTGCTTACAGATGAAAAAGGAGAAAGGCTTTTCTGAGTAGCTTGGATGTATCAAATTGTGTGTAACTGATGTGGATAGCAGTGAGAGATGTCTTGTGTTTGGCTTCATGTTTCTTAATTGTTTTGTGTTTGATGTTTAAGAAATTGTCTGCAGATGTTTCAGGGATTGATTGCATTTGCAGCAGTGAGTCTCTTATTTTGACCTTGAAATATGCATAAAACACACGTGGCTTTAGTGCAGTATATCTCAAGTGTGACTGGATGATTTTTCTACTTGAAACTTTTTTTTTAATCTTTTGATGGCCACGGGTAGCACTTATTCAGTGTGCAGTTTCTGCTTGATACTAATGCTGAACTGTGCATGTTCCTTTCCTGGGAAGTTTGGTCCATGTAACTTTTTTGACACAGATTTTTTTCCTTTTTTTTTTCGTAAGATTCCTTTAATGTTGTTACAGTAAAACTATATAAACACATGCCATGATTTGATTTGCAGAATATGCTCACCAGATCTGTATTGAAGTGTGCCATATCAATGTATGCATGCATTAGGTTGCTTTTTCATTTTGCATGAGACTAAAGGCGTATTGAATTTAGTCATTAAAATATTAATCATTTAAAACTTTTACCTTAAATCCCTTGTGGCAGGTCATGCTGACCCCGAACATGCAAGGTATTATCATGGCTATAGGTAAAGCCAGGAATGTTTATGACAGGTGTGGGCCAGAAGCAGGGTTCTTTAAGGTACAACTAACATTTTCAACTTTTTGTCCTCTGACTTTTCCTGTTAGATATGCTACTCCCTCTACCCCTTTCTGTATATAAAGTCTTTTCCAGCATTTATACATGCTTGTCTTTATCAGTCCCTTATTTAGATGTTTATCCCTTGAAATATACAGATATTTGCCCTGTTGATGTCAGCAGCTCATAGACCTTTCTCCATTTTAGCTTTTTAGTAATAGAAGTGAGTAACATATTAGTAATATGAAATCTAGATGTGTAATCAACAAAAATATGTTTTTTTTCTCCTGTTAGTAATAAAACCCATGCCTTTGCTAGACTGTGGGACATAAGGATTTTTTTTTACCCCGGGATTTTTAGTCATTTGTTGTTTATTTCAAAGAGATTTTCTTGGTTTGTACTCTTTAAAAGATTTTTAATAATTTTAAATTGCTTGCTTTTGTGTAACTGCATGAATGTCAATACTATTTATTTGAGCACTGTTTTATTACTGGGAATTAGACATTAGGCTTTTTATGGTGATTAGTCTTCACTGTGACATCAGATTTAGGAATGTGTTCATTTTCCTAAATACACAAGCTTCTGAGCACCTTTAGCTCCTGGCCTTTTGAATTTTCAGGGTATTAGAAAGGGAGTTGCTTTGACATGATGTAAAGTGTAAAATCCTCTCAAAGAAGTTTCTTGCTTGTTATTGAGTAGCAGTCTGTTTTCTTCTTAATTGTTATGCTGTAGAGGAAATTCTAAAGCCACAAAACCCCCAAACAAGCAACAAACAAACAAAAACCCCTAACATCACCAACATAAAGCTCTGCAGCCCCTTGGTAAGGAAATTGAAACCTCCTGGATTGGTTTCTTGGTTTGTCTGTGTGGTTGTTTGACATGGGTTTTTAGAGAAGGGTTATAACCATAATGTGTATGCTGGGCTGTCTCTGTTAACTGTGCCTGATCTCAGGGAAGGGAGAGACATCTGCCACAGCCTCTGTTCAGTGAAACTGGGTTTGCTTGGGATTCAATGTTGGTTACTTTTGTATTTTCAAATTTATTAATGAAAATATGTAAAGTGTTTTTCAAGTAAAAAAAAAAAAAATCCTAATTTGATCAAATCACTCCTTGATTTGAACCAGAAAGTTCAATTATATCTAATTATATTTTTTAATATGAAGGGTGTTTTGATAATTTTAAAACAGAAAATTACTTCAAAATAAAACTCTATTTAATCTTTGGAGTTATCAAAACAATGCTCAGTTGAAATGATTTTGTCTTTAATTTTAAGTCTTTAAACATTTAGGCTTTACAGGGGCAGAATGTCTTTGAGTGAGAAAATGTTTTGACATAAAGTAGAAAACTTTCCTTACTCATTTTCTGATGAGTTGTGTTTGTAATAGCTTAGAAGAGGTGAAATATGGTTCATTTTGAAGGAATACCTCAGTATGAATGGATGCAGATGAGGTGGGGTTGTTTTGGGAGCAAAATTTTTAGTTTGGGACACATCAGATGAAATCTCACTTTTTCCCATAACTTACTATAAAAGCTTCTATGATGTCTGTTACTACTCTTGCTGTGTTCCTTTATGTGTTTGTTTTTGATGAAATTACTGTTTCCAAAAAACTGGGGGGGTTCTGTATCTTTGTTTTAATATTACTCAGGTGAAACTCCATTGGTGTGGGTCATTGTTACAGCAAAGGTTCCACTCCCCTTCTAGACCTCAGGTTTAAGACATGACTAACATTCAGATATTTCTTGGTCAGTCATGTCTTCCAATCATTGTTTAATCTTTATAGACAAGTTATTGCAGAATGTTTCCTTTAAGATGTTTGTTATCCTTAGTCAGAAAATGAAAGCATATAGTACTTTTTTCTACTGTCCCTTTTTTTTGTGTAGAGAAATAGTGGTTTTTTCTTTTTGTTAAAGATTTCTGGATCTGACATTATTTTAAAATTATTGTAAAAGTATAGGGTTTGTGTTGCATTTTTCCTACTTCTAAGAAATTCTATGAAAAATTAAATGTCTAAAGCAGTTTATTTTTGCTTCCTCAATAAACAAGGTTTAGTTGTTAGCCATGTTGACTTTCTAATGGTGGAACTTCTGATGTAAGCTAATCAAAACTCTGTAGCTTTTGGCATTTATGATGCTGTCCTAAACATCCTTTTTAATGGTAATGCAAATCATGAGTATTTAAAGATATCGATGCAGAAAATTCTCCTAAGTCTTAAAGGTCTCCACGTGCTCTGTAAAACTGTATGATTATTACCCTACATGTTTAGTCCTGAAACAAAATGTGTTATTAGCAGAGGATGGGAGCCCAAATTTCTGTTAGTTAAATTTCAGGTATTACAGCATAAAGACACTTGAAATACTGAGCAGGGGTTTTTTGGTGGTTTTTTTTTTTTTTTTGACTGCTTTGATGCTTTGATGCTTTATTTTATGCATACGTTGTATTGAAACTTTGCTAATGTGTTAGGAAACCATCTGGTAACCTCCTTGTTTTCAGAGGGAAATTATGGAATGTGTGTTAACATTTGTCACCATTTTTCTAATTCCTTTTCTTGTTGCTCCTGTTTATGCTGTATAGTGTTAGTGAATAAAATCTAATGAACATATCAAATGGGGTTCATTAAAATCTAATGTGCTGGCAAAGCTGGAAAAGTAAATTACTCTGGCCTTTAAAATTTCTCTAAATTATTCAGGGAGGGCTATATCCTGCCCTATAGGGCAGTACTGTTCATATTGAATTATTATTTTCTTCAAAAATCCTATCAATTGTTTTTCATTGAAGTACATATTTCATGCCACTTAGTATTTTCCAAATAATACACGTTCACTAAACTTCCTGTAGGGTATTTTTTTATTCATGTCTTTGCATTTAACCATGTATTAGAGGTACTTTTTTACCTTATGAGACTTCATAAAATTTCTTAAGGTCAAGTGTCTGAAATCTTATACTTGTCTTGGGCTTAAAGAAACCTCTCTAAGGATTGGATAAATCATCTCTCAGGGAGACATAGCACAGGATTGGAACTACTTTTGAAGGGAAGGTTTACTGGGGTCTTTGTCAGGCTTAACTGGTGAGAGGGAGTACCAACTTGACAATTTATCTGTGGGGATTTTTTTATTTTCTTTTTAAAAGTATAGTTTAGACTTTTTAAAAGGATGGTCTGTGGAACTGTTAAAAATTTTTATAGGTAAAATGTTATGGCACATAAAGTATCTTGTGTCTGTGATGTTTGAGTTAAAAGCCAGAAGGAATAATGTCTATTTTTTTTTTTATTATGTAGGCAATTAAGTTGGAGTACACACGTCTGCTAAAATTAGCCCAGGAAGATCCACCACCTGAATGTGATTATCGTTTGCGTCATGCAATTGTTTACTTCATCCAAAACCAGGCACCAAAGAAGATAATTGAGAGGACATTACTGGAGCAGTTTGGAGATCACAATCTCAGCTTTGATGAAAGGTAATAAGATCTGCACGTCTCATTTCCTGTGTTCATGAATGTTCTCTGATGTGTGGAAACACCCCTTCATATTTGGCTGGTGTGTTTGGCTTTATCTCCTAGTTAATAGCTTGCACACGGACATTGTAAAACAAATCATCTTTATAAAAATCCCTGCTAAAAGACTAATCAAGAAGTTGTGTTTCTACTCATCTAAAATAAGTAGAAATGCTCATTGTTGTTCATCATTTTGCACATAGTTTTCTGTACTTTCTTTCACTGTGTTTTCTTACTGCCCTGAAAGCCAGTAGAAGAGAGCAAAGTCTTTCCAACTGGGTGAGTGACTGACTCAAGAGCAAGACTATGTCTCTCTTCCACTCAAAATTTCATCTACTAACTTATATAAGTAGGTAAATTAAAAGTTAGAAAACAGCCTGATTTCTATCTTCTAAACTTCTGCAAAGTAATTGTCAGGGAGTTTCAAACTATCTGAAATTTAAAATTAAAAGCAAGACTGAGCAATGTGGCAATTTAGTGAAATAGAAGAAATAATCCTTTAAATAGCACAGGCTTCCATCATGCATACTTTAAAAGTGTGCCCTCTCCTGCTGATTATACCATGCATAATAAAATGTACATTTTCCAAGGCGTTTTCATACTGGTTTGCATAAGGCTGTAGCTCATACTGTTTAAGGCTTCTGTATTTATTTGTAAGGATAATAAGATACTCTGTGAATTTCCAGTAATATTTAATGATTTTTTCTTTTGTTTGTTGTAAGGTGCCGTAACATAATGAAGGTTGCTCAAGCCAAACTTGAAATGATAAAGCCAGATGAAGTAAACATGGAAGAATATGAGGTCAGTCTTTCTTATGCTTTAAATTAAGTTGTAATGTGAAATAGTTATTAGTAAAGCTGAATTCTGTCTTCACAAATTTCTTCTTGTCTCAGACTGAGAAGTTAAAACTGGCTTTTTATTTAAAGCCCTTATTTGTCTAAAGGCTGCTCTTGAGCTAAAGCTGTTTTTTCCACATCTGTAATTCCAGTGTTTGAGTCATTAATAAGTGTCAGGTTGGAATCTGTCCTTACTTTGTTAACAAGTCTTGACGTCACTAACAATATTTTGTAATTTGTCACCACATGGGCCACATGGCTTTTTCTAGGCAGCTGGCAAGGAAGGAGGAGACTGGTCTGTGCCCAGCCTTGCTCATCTTGAGAGCTGCATAGCAGGCACAGTCCCATTTGTGCTTCTCCTCCAGCTATCTCTGCAGCTACTATTCCCATTTTCTTATGAGCAGCAGATTCTTTTCGTTGCTGAGACCATGCCTAAGCAGCTTATTCATTTAATTTCTCACCTGGAGCTTTTTCCTGTTAAGTGAACCAGGAGTCACTTGGTATAAATGTTTTTTTTTCCTCCTGTGCTGTTTAGAAACAGCACAGGAGGAAAAAAACTTGGAGGGAAAGTGAGAGTGAATATTGAACATTAAAGAATTGTGACTAATAGCTGCAAAAATAATTAATCTCACATTTAAAGCTAAGCCTGTAGCTGATTTTCCAGCAACAGTTTCAAGTCTGAGTAATACTGTTCATGAAGACACTTTAACAGTGGGTATTTATGTCCTGGGCAGATTCCAGTGCACCACCTGTACCTCCTTGTTGTGTTGGTAGGTCCAACAACTTGATTAGGAGGGTAATTGGGAGTAATCTTTCCCTCACAAATCCAATGAAAAACATTTTAATTTCCACTTCTCATTACCAGGTTTAGGACCTACAGTAGATACTACTGCATTACAGTTTGCCTCCCTAGTCACCGATAGGGAGGGACCCTCAGAGGGGTATTTTAATTGCATTTTCTTGGCTGTGCAGGGCTCAGTGTTTTACCATTTTCTGAATGATGCTGCACAAAGAGAACAAAAAATTCTGGACTTAGCCCCACTCCCCACTCTTAGAGCTGTCTTCTGTTCCTCTGCAGAAAATTGCCCCTTTTTTAGCTTCTGCAATAGGTAGTTGGGGGTTTCTCCATCAATTGTGTCAGTCCAGTATAGTGAGCTGGCATTTTATGGCTGTTTTCTCAAGCTCTTTCTGTTGAATCTGCTAGTAGCTGTGTCTTATGGTCTTCTGCCCCCTAATTTATCTTTAATGCTCAATTGAAAGTCAGCACTTAACCCTCTGTAAAGAAAGTGCCTTTCTCACCTGGAGCATTTACCTGTAAAGTGAACCAGGAGTCACTTGGTATAAATGGTGATGCAGTCAGATAAATGTTCTGCTTCAGCAAGAGCATCTCATCAGAGTTGCATTTGTGGTTTTTTTAGCACTTCCCATGTAAAGTGTTCAGGCTTTTTCTATGTCATTCTTGTATTGAAAATTAAGCTTAATATCTGGCATATGAAAAAGCTTTCCAACACTTCCTGAGTAATACAGGGAAAAAAAACCAAGATCTTGTATAATTTTACCTGTGGTTCTCCAAAGATGCTTTGTGTTCCTTTCAAATGGTAAGAGGTTCTGTAACAATAATCTCATCTAGAATTATTTGACATTTAAAAATTTTCTTTTTATTGAGGGAAGGATGGATTCTGGTGGACTTCCCTCATATGCAAGCCCACTGGTATCCTTAGTACTTACTGTGACTGGACACTAAATTTAACTGGAGGGGGGTATGTGTTTAAAAAGAAGTTATAGTTCATTTTTATGGATGAATTTCTATTTACTCTTTCTTACATGCAGAGATGGCATCAAGACTATAGACATTTCAGGGAAACAACCATGTTTCTCATGGTAGGATTGGAGTTTTTCCAAAAAAAGAGGTAAGTGGTAGCATAGAACTCAAATGTAGTGGAACAATGTGAAAGCAAAATGTAATATTGATAAGTAAAGCTGTTTTCTAAATTAAGAAGTGTTTAATTTCCATTTCCAATTTTTTATACAAGCCATGGGTTCTTTACAGAGCCCCTTCCACAAGCACCCCTATTCTTCCTTCTCCTATTCTTAAGTGCTCTGGGTGTCACTCTGTGCACATACATTTATCTGCTTTCATTAGCAGACACAATTAGTCAGTCTGTGTCTTTCCTGCTTTTTGGCTGGGTCTTCCCACTGAAGCACTTTTACCTTCTGCATTAGTCTGAGCCAAAACCTATGGTGGCCTTTAAAGGTCAGGAAAACAGAACATATTTGAGTAAAACTGTCATGCATAGCTGTCATAGTTGTAGCTGATTGTCCTTAACTCTATGGTGATTCATTCCCTTCTCTTTTTGAACCAAGTCAGAAATTGTGGCTGTATAAAATGGGTGACATTTATGTACTTAATTCAGAACAGCTCCTATTTATTCTGATCTACACATGCAACAAGAATGGTGATTACAGTATAAATGTAGTCAATCACTGATTTTTCGTGTATTAAACAATAGGTAGGGAAATTTGTAGCGGGAGTCAAATTTAATTCTTTGTCTCTTTGTGGAGTAGTAAATTGCTCCATATTTCTCATCTTATATCTTCACAAAAAAGAAAGGCCCCAAACAATACAGGAAAATTGATTGCAAAAGACACAGACTTGCCTTTGTGACAGGATACCTCTTTTTATACAGATTAACACCATGAGCCCAGAGTCTTGGGTTGTCTTCAGGTTACCACCATGTAATAAATAGTACATTTACTAATAATCTAAATTGAAATGTGCTACACTATTGGTCTTAAACAGTATGTGTACAAATGTTAGTCAGAAGATTGCCTGGCTTATTTGAAGTCTGGTGTTGCTTCATTCTTTAAAGAGGCAAAAATGTTACAGGCATTGGTGTGGTTTATAGGAACCCCTTCATGCATTCTCTGAGATTACAGCTCGGGTGAAACAGCTTGAAGTTCTTTGGCACTGGGACTCCAGAGTGGCACCTTCAATTCCTTCTTGCCATGACATATTCTGGTTATGCCGTGGAGGAGAGAGGGAAGCAGAGGTTTCTGCTATGTGCTAAATGACTTTCTCCACTATTTACAATAACAGGGTGAGGTGTTTGTTAGAAAGAACTTTCATAATTTAAAAAACAAGCCTATTATCACCACCGTGATAATACTTACACTCTAATATGGGTCAGAAATAAAAGGTACCATTTCAGAAGTGCTTAATGAAGTTTCTGATACAAAGATAGTAGGACTAAAGTATAGTTAGTGGATGAGTGAGATCTGGCTATCCAGTGACCTGCTCCAAAGGCTTCTTGTGCAAATACATATCTGTGTTTCAGCTTCAGGTTCCCAAAGGTTTCAGAGATTTACAGAGATTCCCACCTTGCACACTTAGGAGAGCAATAGTGCCATCCTTATGCTGGAAACAAGACTAAACTGCTGATCCCTGTCAGTTCATTCAACACTAAAATCATAAAAACATAACTTTGAAAATATTCATGAAAGGATAGACTTTCATAAAAGAAATATGATCTTCATTAGTAGGACTGTTTTGAGGCTTTTCCCCCCCCACAAACCCACCTTTCTGTTGACAAACTTTTCTTAGATTCAAAACCATTGAATGATAACCTAGCAGCACTTGATGTCTTGATGGAGCAAAAAGTCAACTTTTATTCAAGCAGTATTTATTTCTTTAATTGTAATGTGCTGAACAAACACAGAAATCAACATTAGTTTGGTCTATCTTTTTCATGCCTGCTTTCAATGGTCACTTGTCATCCCTGATGATGGGGGACAAGGCCTACTTTTCACTGCAGGTGGAGAATTAAGGGGTCTTTCAGGCAGTTCTCCTCTGACTTTAGTGTGGAGCAGTAACCTACTTTGGCTGAGATGAACTCAGGCAGCTAATGAGCCTTGGTAGGAGTTTTGCCTGCAGCTCACTCTTGTGGCAGCATCTTAAAAGTGAACAAACTATGCTTTACCAGTTGCCTTTTAAGTTTCTTGGAAAGCCAGTACAGCTTTTCAGTTTTGACTGAAATGCCTTTTTCAAAGCAGTGCTAAGATGTTCTGTGTCTTTTCCAATGCCTCAACCTAGTGAGCTCCAGAATTTTGTGAGCAGCTTCAGTGATTTTAGGTTTAGTCTGCACACACTTGAACTTATGTGCAGTTCAGCTGTGAGAAAGCAGAAAGCCAACCATGTCCTGGGCTCATCCAGAGCCCCGTGGGCAGCAGGGCAGGGAGGGGATTCTGCCCCTCTGCCCCTCTGCTGAGAGCCCACCTGCAGGGCTGCATCCAGCTCTGGGCTCCCAGCACAGCAAGGACAGGGACCTGCTGGAGCCAGGCCAGAGGAGGCACCAAGGTGATCAGAGGGGTGGAGCACCTGCCCAGTCAAGACAGGATGAGAAAGTTGGGGCTGTTCAGCCTGAAGGAAGAGAAGGTTGCATGGAAACCTGAAAGCAACCTGGGAGTATCTGAAAGGAGCCTACAAGAAAGATGGAGACCTTTTACAGAAGCATGGAATGACAGGACAAGGGGGAATGGCTTCAAACTTGCAGAGAGGAGGTTTGGATTAGTTATCAGGAAGAAATTCCTTACACTAAGGGTGGTGAGGCACTGCAACAGGATGCCTGGAGAAGCTGTGGCTGCCCCATCCCTGGAAACGTTCAAGGCCAGGCTGGGTGGGGCTTTGTGCAGCCTCGTCTAGTGGAAGGTGTCCCCCTGCCCATGGCCTTCAACCCAGGCCACCCTATGATTCTATGGATCTGTTTTGCTAATTTTACTGTAGTCCCTTCCTCAGACCCAAGATATATAAGGAGTCTGATCTTAGATATACAGTCATCATAATCTAAAATAACTTACCTTGGTGTTAAATGGCACCACAGTTGTTTCAGGAAAGGGTGAGGGAAGGAGTAAGAAGAGGGTGACTGGAAATAATTACCACCACTGAGTTTTAATTTGCATCAACGGAGCTATTGACACTGTAGCTTCAACCTGCAGTTTCACAAAAAACTGAACTAAGAATGGGAGAAGGTCCACCCCCTCTAGCTTTATAAAAACCAGCAGTTTCAGGTCTTGTAATCATCTTTTCTTACCCTTTTCTCCTGCATTAAATTTCCAGCTGTCTGGTCAGTTTAATTGGTAACCAGTGGTATGAAGAGCTTTTATGGCTAGGAAAAATGGACTTCAAGTAGCCTTTTCCCTTATTTTTATATTGTCTCATTGGGAGGTATTACCTTACATCTTGAGTTATTTACTTTGGAAAACTCTTGACTCAGAGTATTCAGATATGCTCTGTGTGTCCACATAATTTTTAGCCTCTTTCAGTAGCTTGGTAGTTGGTTTTGGTAGTTTCAGCTTGGCACACGAGCTCATACTCTCATCAGGAAGGAGAGCACAATTTCATGTTCCTTTAACCACTCCCTTAGGAAATTTCTCTTCCTATTTTTTTTTTATTTTTTGAGTAAAAATGAGATATCAAACTGCCTGTTTTTAGGGTAGCTACCAGAACTGCTTTCAGTGCTTGTCTGTCATAACTGGGTCTTTGTAAATCAGAGAGTCAGCCATTTCAGGTGTTTGCAGGAGATGATGTGCAGCAGTATGAGGGGAGATTGTTCATCTGTGCGTGAAGGGATCTCTGTCAATTACTAACTGATAGGTTCTTGGGTGCTCTTTTATTCCTTCTCTACCAATTAGCCTTGCATTTATCTTCTGCATTCAGATTAAAGACAGAAATATCAACAGTCTGACAGCACTTCTGCTGTTGAAATGCTCTGATGGCTTCTTCCATCACATTAGATTTCAAGTAACTTGGAAGAGCTTTAAATTAGTAAAGCTTAAAAATTCACAGTTTTTGTTATAGAAATAAGGCGACAGCTTTAAATCTTATTTGCTGAGGTGTAGAATGCTATCAAGATATTCATGGCAATGGAAACTCAAATCCAATGTGACATAAATTCAGTCAGGAAAAATTAAGTTTTCATAGATACTCAAGGCCAATCTAAAGTTGTTTTTGAAGTGAGTGAAATGATAACTGTTGGTTTCAGTGAGCTTTGGATCAGACATTGTTTGTAATGATCTAACATAATTATAAAATAATTTATTCTAGTGTGTGTAAAAGACAAAATTGGATGGTTAAAAAAAAAATTATGAAGAGATTGGTGGGAAGGGGTGGACTTGCTATCCAGCAAGTGGAGTTACTTGTCCTTGGAGGAACAAGTAGTTACCTTGAGGGAGGTGGTATGTGGATGTTGCACCTAATGCTTTTGTTTCTTCACTTCAGTTACATGGAAGCCTTGCTCTACCTTATCTATGCTTACCAGAATAACAAAGAACTCTTGTCCAAAGGCCCCTACAGAGGGCACGACGAAGAGCTGATATCTCACTACAGACGAGAATGTTTGCTAGTAAGTGAAGGGGGAACTATGTGTCTCAAAATGTTAAGTTTGCTGCATAGCTCTAATAAAATTATTTAATAGAAAAGTGTTGCCATCATGTACAACAAATGTCAAACCTCCCTGCATTAGTAATTTAATACTGAGGCTGTAAGAGGAAAAAAAAAAAAGCAAAATTTAAAAAGAAAACATTATTCCCCCCATTTTTGTGAATAGCCAACAATTTTCTTTATGATTATAGTGGGCTCACTGCGGTCCTGTCTGGGCTGGGTGGGAGCAGTGGTTGACAGAGCTGGTGAGCAGACTCACCCTGCTGCCATGGTTTGACAAAGGAGACAAATATTGGGAAAGACATCAGCAATAATGCCTTGCCTGAAACAAGGGATTTTTTCCTTTTTATGTCACTTTTAACAATAGTGAAAAAATAAAAGCTGGTGATAGAATCTTAGTCTTAACAAAACAGCTGCAAAATTGGAGTTGGCAGGTATGAAATGAAGTGGCTTGAGGAACAGCACAAGTTCAAGTGGATTAGTACAGCATATGCATTGTGGAGTAAATATTAAAATACAGCTGTAGGTAATAAAAACTGCCAGGTAATTCTGTAGGAAGACTGTGCTTTAAAACAAACTGATTATGATGCATGGTAGACTGTGAAATGCTGTGTACTTAAAGGCTTTCCTTTTTTGTGGTGGCTTCTGAAGAAACTAAATGAACATGCTGCAGCACTGTTTGAATCGGGAGACGATCAGGAAGTAAATAATGGCCTGATCATAATGAACGAGCTGATTGTCCCGTGTTTGCCATTACTACTGGTGGATGAAATGGAAGAGAAAGATATTGTTGCTGTGGAAGATATGAGGAACCGTTGGTGTTCCTATCTTGGACAAGAAATGGAACGTAAGTCATTTATTATTAAGATAAAAGGCCCTTGTGCACCTTTTTTTATGAGTATGATGTTTTCAATATCTGGAATTAAACCTGTATCTTTTTTGCCTTGGTAATGTTTTTGAGCTACCTTGACTTTTGAATAATTCTGTACACATTTAAATAAAAGATTTTTCTTTGTGTTGCACTGAGGTATCAGGCTGTAAAGGAAACATGCTTTTTGAATGGGAAAACATTTGTGGTGTTAGACTATGTCAAGGGGAGTTTATGTCAACAACTTACAAGGAAATTGGTATGTTCTAGTTATTGCTTGGTAGGTCTAAAGAATCTGAATTATTCCAAGTGAAACTCCTCTTCCTCTACCCACTAATTTAAAAAAAAAGTCAACACTGGGCAGAAAAAGGACAATTCTACATGTGGACAATAAATGCTTATGTTTGTTTTTCTGGTTTGATTTGCAGCCAACTTGCAAGAAAAACTGACAGATTTCCTGCCAAAACTGCTAGATTGTTCTACAGAGATTAAAGGTTTCAATGACCCGCCAAAGTTACCCTCCTACTCCACACATGAACTGTGTGAAAGATATGCCCGAATCATGTTGTCACTCAGTCGAACTCCAGCCGATGGAAGATAAATTCTGCAGACCTTCCTAAGCACATTGTATAAACTTTTTTAGTTCTTAAACCTTGCCTTCCTGTCACAGGGTTTGCTTGTTGCTGCTATAGTTTTTAACTTTTTTATTTTAATAACTGCAAAAGAGAAATGACTGTACAAACTTTAGCCAGACTGCAAACGATTAAAGCTGAGAATCGCATGGCGCTCAGTCGTTTCAACCAGAATTGATGCAACATGCAAGTCTGATCATTATGGCAAAACTGCTTTTTTGCCATTTATCTGTTACAGTATTACTTTGCTTTTATCTTAAGATCCTTTACTTTATCAACAGCTGTCTGGATCATTTTGTGACTGCAACTACTTTAAGTGTCCAGTGCTGTGTAAATACATGGTACTTGGTAGCTTGTAAATGAAAAGAAAGAATAAAGTTTTATTTATGGCTACTTCTGTGTTTGCAAGCAGATACCTTGTATATTATTGTAAAATACGGGTATTTTTAGAAGAGATACAGTCTATTGATGGGTTACTCAATTTTATAGACAAGGTTCTTTAGGATTTATGGCCAGTTTCCTTTCAGGTACTCAGAGATTACTGTATGTGAATATATTGAAAAACTGTCACAGTATTATACACAATGGTGTTTTGTATATTCTTCACTGGTCTGTTTGATACTGCACCTGAGCACTTTAGTGTGCGTGTGAATGGCTATGCCAAGTCTTTTCTAATGGTAGGGACTGGCTTCTGAAGCAAAACAATAATGGCACCTTCCTTCTATTCTTAGAAAAAAAAATTGAAGTAAAAAAGTTAAAATATTTTCAGTATAAATATATTACACCCTCTAAGCAAAACTTCTTAAAATTGGTGTAAGTAGAGAAAATAAAGATTTTAAAAACTGAATTTATGAAGCTTAAGGATTAATCCATTTTTAATTGGTATTTGAGTCATGTAAATGACCACAAATAAAATCTTAATTTTAATTCTTTACTTGAAATGGGTTGCTATTGTTGCAACAAAATATCTCAAAAATCTTTTATCTGTCCTAATTAAATTTCTGTTGGAAGTAAAAGAATATATCTATTGGGCTTGTTTTGTAGAGCTGAAATACTGTCTGGTTTTAATGAAGAAACTTAATTATTTTGTGGAAAAAGAGATTTAATGCGTCCTTAGGTAATCCTGTTACCTGACACTATTTTGATTCCTTCTCTTTTTAGAGAACATTTTGTGTTAGATCAGTAAAATATGTGAATATTTATTTGTATGTTTTTATTGGAGCGACACAACTTTTCCTTACAGGTTTTCAAGTGTGTTTGAATATCTGCTAATAAAACCCACAGAGGGAAGGGAAGGCAAGGAGTGATGAGGTTCAGACCACCTAGAAGTGCAGTGGGCAGAAATGTGGGCATCTCATAAGCAAGAGGCAGCAGAGTTCAGTCTTAGCACGTATCAGTCTGAGCATTTGTTTGCTCTGGAGAGACACTGGATCATAATGTCCAGGGATTGGAATGTGTCCTTCAATTCCAAATCTGTTCAGGGCTGTTCTCCACTCCTCTTCTCAATATTGCAGTGCTTCATGCTTTTTCAAAACAACCCTTTATTATATCAAATTCTTTTTTAAAAAAAGAATATTGACCTTTTAGAAGTGAAATACTGCAAAGGAGCATTATTTTAGGTCTGAGACTGTTGATGTGTGAAATATCCCTTTTAAAGAAAAAAAGGTATGCTTACTATGAAATGGGAGAGGATATATTTTAAAAGCTTTTATATTTTGCACCTGTTCGACTTTGATTTGAAACTCAAGAATATGCCTACTTAGTGCTGTATTTGTAAACAAGGGTTTGAAGAGATCAGACTTCCTACTTTTTTAATAATAGTAAAAAGAATTAGAAATGAAAGAGCAACTTAATTTCATTATGGCTGACAGGTTTTGAGTTTGAGTGTTTGTGGAAACTTTTAAGGAAAGCTCCCCTCTTGCCCCAAAGGAGCCAGTAAGCCTCATCTGCTTAATCTTTCACAACAAACACATAGGGAAACACATGGGGAAAGGCACTCTTTCTAAGGTAAAAAAGAGAAATAAATTATTTCATTTGGGAAGAATACCTAAGGTTTTTAAATTAAAAGGAAGACAGGAAGGATGAGACTTGGTTTTTGTTTCGGATTTTATTTTAATTCAGTTTCTGAAAGTATGAAAATAATCAATTGAGGTTCCTAGTAGTGAAGATAAATGTGTATTCCTTTGCAAAGACAAATTTTTGAGTTGAATTGAGAAGGTAGAAGAGCAGAAATAAATATTTATGTATTTTGCTGTTTTAATATATTTTTAACATCAGTTTAAACTTTTAGTGAAATCATTAATGATTACATTAACATGAAATCATTAATGGTTACATTAACTTTGTCTTAAAAACCTTGCTTTTCTCACTGCAGTAAGGCATTTGATAGCTTGGATTCACAAAGCCCAGCAAAAAAACCTCTACAAGTAACTGTAAGGTAGTAAAGCATACAGTCCATTTGGCTACCTGATAATCTGTGGTTGAATTATGTAAGGAGGTATGGTCTCTTCAGCATGGGGATTCTGAAGAGTTTTTTCTCAGTTAATAGAAAACAGAAAGATCTAGGAAATTTAACCAAAATTAATTTACAAAATCATCTGTACCATCAAGTGAAAGGTGGGTTTTTTTCCAGATGTTGCTTCATAGTGAGAAAAAGCCTGAACTTACCCTTTTTCAGTTAATTACTTTTTTTTTAATCTCTCCCAAACATGTCTTCATTTCAGCTGCCCGATCCTATTGCCTTACTTGAAGTGATAGTTTGGTAGTATCAAGAATCCTGTTGTTTCTAGTTCAAGCTACCATAGCAGGTCTGTCAGTCTTAGCCTAGCAGAAAACCATGAGCAGCAGGAGAATTGAGCTGAACAAATGAAGAGGATGGGTGGATGGAGTCAGTTTGTACTTCTTAGATGTGAGATATTTGGAAACAGCATACATGAAGAACTTGACCTTCACTAGTGAGTCAGTGTTTTGTGGGCAGTCTGTGCTTTACTGCAGGGAACAGGGTTGCTTGAGAAAACCTGAAGTATGAGCAGCCCCAAAAGCACGTGCTTTGTGTTCAAGCATTAACATACCACAATTTTATAATATCTGCATTAAGTATCTTTCAGGTTATTTTTAGACTACTCCTGTGAAGATTGCAGCTTCCGAAAGGAACTGGACACCACCAGTAGCACACAGGAGACAGCTGGATACTGTCCAACAAATGTAAAAGTTCATAAAGGGAGACAATGGTTGCTGCCCATATTCTTCATTTTGTCACGTTTCCTTCTCTCAATCTCCAGTGACTCCAGATGTCTGTGGGAGGCCTTATATAAGCACAAGGTAAAGAATTTTGATGGAACAATGCACCACTCTAGGTCTTGCAATGAGTCACCTCATTTGTGCAGCATTTTTCAACATAAATGTGTGGTTTTAAAAAAATATATATTCTAGGTGTGAGCCTGTAAGAATGCAAGAAAAGTAAGTATCAGTCTTCGAAGAGAAGCGGTTGCATCTTTCCATTTTTCTTTTCTGGAGAGGACAATAATATGGATATGAAAATGCTCTTATCTAAAGAGGTCTTTCAGCAAAATGCAGTAGGTAGAATTCCAAAGGGGAGTGATTCAAGTGAAACAATTATTTTTCATGTGCTTGGGATCCAGTTTTTCTGTGTCCTTGAAGATCTTTTGAGGTCCTGGTCTTAGTGGATAAGTTATTAACTGGAAACACTTTTAACTCCTAAGGAATATCTTTCTTTGTAGGCAAGAATCAGCAGAACATTCCTGCTTGGTTCAGCATTTGTAGTTTGGTTCTGATCCATATGGGAGCAAAGTCTCTGAACTTTTGCAGACATGTCTGTTGCTGCCATACGCACGTGTGCTCCAGCTTTATTGTCGTGCCCTTAAAATCTTGGCCTTGGCCATGGAATATTCTCAATTATGAATTTCAGATCTTCTCTGTAAATAGCAGGAAAGGACTCGTACTTCTCAAAAACTGTTTCTTGAGGTACCACTTTGAAAGAACAGCTTGGCTTGCTTTTTGGTGGTTGGGATCAACCCAAATCCCCTTCTTGCAGGCTGGGAAATGCATAGTGGGAAAGACTTTTTTCAGGATGATGGTCACAGGGTGGATTCATCATGAATATTAGGATATGGTCATTTTTCATTGCTCTCTTCATATCTAAACTGAAGTGCCTCTTAAATAAAGTTTGGGCTCCCATGGTTCATTCTTTCAGTTTTTATTTCTCCTTCTCCTGTCATTCCCAGTGAAGGTTATGTAAATATTGACTTTTCAGGCTTTGTAGTTGATCAAGTCTTTGATTTACCATCAGCTTGAACTGTACCTTCACCACCAGGATACAGAACCAGGATACCTCTGCTTCCATCTGATTAGTGTGGGCTTCAGTTTCTGTTTTGCTTTTCCTGGAAAGGCCTGGGCAGAATCTGCAGGTCATATAACACCCTCCGCACACATACTGTCTGGCAGCTCAGTATTTCAGAGCCTGAAAGAAGGAAGTTATGGATAGTTAGCCAAAGCTAACTAAACGGCATTTTCTTTACCATGTCTTGGCATATCAAGGAAAAAAAAAAAGAAAAAATGAAATAATTTGTTGGAGCCTGATGTAACTGAGCACTTAAGGAGCATGGGGGATGTCTTGTGCATTGTATTTCAGGACTATCCTGGTTTATGAAGGTCATGGAGGCTGTTCCTTTTGTGTAATAGTTTTCAGTTTACCCTGATCTTTATACTTTGTCTTGAATTATTAAAACTGCATTCAAACAACTTCTGGCAAAAAGCAGCTTTTCCTGCTATGCTGATTTCAGTTGGTAACTCTGCAGTCCTTACCCATGTCTGTGTTCAGTGTCTGAGTGTTGCCTATCAGTGCTCGGGACTGTATCTGCTTTGTTATCTGTGCTGAAGTTCCCTGGACCCATTTGTACTTTGTGCATATACAGACAAAAGGGGAAGGGCACTAATTCCTGCAGATATTCTTCAAGAAACAAAATTTGCATTTTGTCTGTGACCTTTAATCTGTAACAGCAGAACTTTCAGTTGAATATGGACTGAGGGCTTGGGAAACCTGTGGCAGTTTGGGGAGGGGTTGCTTTTTAAAAAAATATTGATAATACAGGATCATGAGATGGAGGGAATTGCTGTGTAAACATAGTAAACTTTCATGTGGATTAGAGAAAAAATCATTAGTTGAATTAAGTTTTAAGCCAAGAAGTCAGTGTTACATAATGCAATATGAAGAAAACCTCCTGTGTTCTTAGGGAAGAGGTTGGAGTGTTCAGCTTTTGTTAGGAACCTTGATTGGTGAAACTGAAAAACTTGTAACTTTTAATAGCTCAAGGTAATACATTCTTGTAATCTGTTTATGAAGTCTTTTTTGTGTGGACAGTAAAAAAAAAAACAAAAAACAGTCTCCACCAAATCAAATTACACCCCCCTCCCCTGCCCCCCCCATTCCTCCAGGAAGATAATATTGTTCTGTGAAGTCCAAGTTTAGTTTGGATATTTAAAAACACTTCTTATTTCCTCCCTCCCTTGCTCAGTCTGTTTGAACAAGTACATTATGTTTTGAAATGCATATAATTTCTTTTTGAATTTCTGAAGGAAAATTTGTCAGCTCTGATACTTTTCAATGTGAGATTAAGACCTGTCATTGTATTTGGCAATACTGGCACTTGTTCCACCCTCAACTAATGGTGATTTTTAGTTATGTGGTTGTTGCAAGAAGCTTGAACAGACAAGACAATTTGTTACTTCAGCTTCCTTCTGTAGGATGTAATCCTCGACATTCTTTGCATACTAAGGTTTATACTGCTGTTTTAGGAATTTACTCCCCTTCCCCCTTATCTTGGTTCAGTTTAAGGCTGTTATTCAAATGCTTTCCATTGAGCAAGTGAAACAGCACTGATTCTGTTTGTCAGTGTTCTACTCCACTAGAGACAGTGCAGAGACATCTCTGTGCTACTTGGATTTCTTAAGAGATTTTACTGTGCTTTGTGCTGTGTGAATTTATTTGAAATGAAAGCTGATGGACTTAACTACCTCTTGGTTGCAGTTGACATAGAAGAGCCATAATGTTGTTTTCTATTTAATAACAAAGTAAAATGAAATAATTTCTCCCTTGACATCTATTCCCACAAGAAAAGTAGAAGTTTCTGGATAAGAGCTTGTAAGTGTTCAAACAGGTCACAATCCCTTCAGGAGGGCACTTGCATGGATAGTGTGTTTGTCCTCCTGTCTTTGTGCTAAACACACTGATTTAAAAGTATTTGTGGTGTGTAGTGATTTTTTATATTTTCTTTGGATAGGCTTGTTTTGTAATGCCTAATGTCAGTTCTTGGTGTTAAGCAAGAAAGTATGATGCATTCCAATGGGAATTTTCTGTCAGTTCAGTGAAGCTGTGAAACTTTGCAGTAATTATTCTCAGTTATGTCTATGCTATTACCTGGTTAACTCCCTACTGTCCCCAACAAAACCACTTCTAAAACTAAGTAGTGGGCTCAGGGCAAACTATAATTTTGTTGATTATTAGGGGTCTTTTTTGGTTTTTTTTTTTTTTTTCCCCCAAGGAAAAGATGGGTTGTATGGCAAAGAGAGCTACAAGAGGTTCAAGATAGATATCAAATACTGGTAAGCTCTGGCTAAGAGAGGAAGAAACACAGTCTGGTAACACAGCCAGGTTTAAACTTATCTGTCTTGAGTTATTTCTTCTATTAAGACTGAATAATTTGTAGTGGTTGCAAATGCTGTTCATAAGCCATCTATTAAATGGTGCTGTGCAATGAATGTCTACAGAGAAGTGCTGGATGATGAGTAAATGTTGAGGGCTTCTAAGTACTGTAGTCTAACACCTCTTTCCAGAGGGAGAGTATTGTGGAGTTTGATCCCTGCAGAGTTCAGAAAAGACATGACAGGTGGTGTCAACTACAGAGACACTCAGAGGTGTGAGTGGACAGAGATATCTGTCAGTACTTCTGCAGGTGGTTTCATTCCCTCTTCCTGGCTTTGATTAACCACAGGCTCTTTGCCCAGAGGAGACTCTGTGCTTCTCAGTAATGTAGGCAAAGCTGGGTTTGTTGGTGAGAAATGATGCAGTGGGGCTCCCTGCTGTAGAAGAGGGGAAACAGGTGTATTTTGGACAGTAACCTTAAGGGGACAGGAATGCCTTTTTTTGGAATAGGGACAGCTGAAAACAGTTGGGCTAAACCCTATCTTTTCCACCAGTCACTGCACACTGGCTGTTCCCCTCCTTGTCACCAGCTGAGTCTCTCAGCCATCTGCTTCCTCGGCTGAGTGCCAGCTTTGCCACACTCCTGTCTAGTGTCACACCTGTGAGCTCATTTTTACTTCAAGTCCCTTCTGTGCCTCTCCTTTCTAGGATACAAGCCCTGTTGGATAAGGAAAGGATGGCCTTACTTTCTAAATAGTGAAGGGGCATATCCTGTTTTAAACCTGCAATCAACTGAATTCAGCTCACTGAGTACTCAGCTACATTTTGTGATTGACTGACTGACTCATGGCAAAATGTATTCTTCAGGTTTTTCAGATCTCTATAGTCACTGCTCATAGTTCAGCTCCCTGATGAAGAGGTCTGCAGGATGTGATTCCTTCCCTTCACTAGTAGTGCTTCCTCTGGAAAGAAGTTCTTAGTAAGAAGAAACCCCTCCTGTCATGACATCACAAAAATTTATATGGAATAAGCAAAAAATTTGTGTGTCCTGTGACCAAGAAGGCAAATGGCATCCTGGGATGCATTAGGAAGAGTATTTGCAGCAGGTTAGGGAGCAATCCTGCCCTCTACTCAGGCCGGAGGTACCTCTGGAGTGGTGTGTCCAGTCCTGGGCTCCTCAGTTGAAAAGAGACAGGGAGCTCTGGGAGCAGCTCCAGTGGAGGTTTGAGATGATGAAGGAATGGAGCATCTCTCTTGTGAGGAAAGGCTGAGGGAGCTGGGGCTGTTCAGCCTCAAGAAGAGATGACTGAGAAGGGACCTCATCAGTGTCTGTGAGTGTCTGCAGGGAGGGGTCAGAGCAGGGACCAGGCTCTGCTCAGTGGTGCCCAGCAATGGGACAAGGGGCAGGAATTGATGCACGGGAAGTTCCACCTGACCATGAGGAAGAAATTCTTCACTGTGCAGTGACCAAACACTGGGACAGATCACCCAGAGAGGGTGTGGAGTGTCCCTCACTGGAGATATTCCAGAATCATCTGGATGCAATTGTCTGCCATAAGCTCTAGTTTGATCTGGCTTGAGCAGAGAAGTTGGACCAGATGACCCACTGTGGTCCCTTCCAACACTACACAGTCAGTGATTCTGAAATAAATCATAAATTTTGGTCTTGTAGCCATCTCAGACAGCATTAAAAGCCATGAGATTGTAATGGGAAATCTCCTCCTGTGATTAGTGGTCTCTCTGAAGGAAATGATGGAGTTCTGTGTAGCACCTAGTAGAACTGGACTTGGCACTAGGCTTTCTTTGACACCAGCATAGTGTGCACAGGTCAGCAGTGATAGCAAATGTTCTGACAGCATGTGCAGCAGCACCGCATGTGGGAATCTACTTTTACATGTTAAGCCTCAGAGTTACAAATTTCAGCATCAGTCCTACTGATTCAGGCTTCCTTCACTGGAGAAGGATAAAAATGTTAAAATTATATCAAACACACTGCAAATGAACACAGATGTGATGAAACTGAAACATTTGCTGTCTGAAAATATTACATGGTGACAGCCTAATGATGAGGAATGCAGCTAAAATACCTGAACTTCAGTTTTGACCTGCAGTTCAGTTTGTCTTTTGATATTTTAAAAGTTTCTATTTCCTATATGGCCCATCTAGTTAAATTAAAAAACTTGAAGTTTTTACTGGAGTGCTCAGTGGCAATGTACATACTCTTTGATATTTTTTTTAAATCTTGATGAGCTTTATCTCTGACTTGCATAGACAATAGTTTAAAAAGAATGCAATAATCTGGACAGCATTTGTTCTGTAGATATATAGAATATGTGTGCTATTGACACAATGTTTTTATACTGCAGTTTTTTCAGAACCTGGGGGGTTTGTCTGGGTTGGGGTTAGTTTGCTTTTATGCCTTTTTATAAAGAGCCTAATGCTGACATCAGATCCTCTGATGCTGCACTGTCCCAGGGAATAGGGACTGCTGAGGGCTGAACTGTATCTCCGCCGTGCCCCATGAAAAACACAAATGGACATTTATGTTTTTCATGGAGCAATCCTCATCCATGGACACAGCTGCCATCTGGGAAGGCTGTGACGACCTCTGGGGGAAAGGATTCTGGAACACTCTGAATTTCTTCAGTCTGTATGTATTTACTGAGAGTATTGAAGCCTGGATTTGGGTGGTGAGAACTGTGGCCTGCCCAGGCAGCTCGTGCACTCCACATCGCTGGCAGCATTCAGGGCCAGCCTGGATGGAGCTCTGGGCACCCTGGTACGGTGGGAGGTGTCCCTGTCCGTGGCAGGGCTCGGAACTGGGCTCAGTTCCAGGTCCCTTCCAGCCCAGGCTGTTGCCTGTCCCTGCCCGCGGCAGGGGTTGGAGCTGGGTGCAGTTCTGGATCCCTTCCAGCCTAGGCCGTTCTGGTTCTGTGTACATGGTAGGACTTGGAACTGGGTTCAGTTCCAGGTCCCTTCCAGCCCAGGCCATTCCTGTTCCCTGGGAGAGGTTGGAACCGGGGGCAGTTCCAGGTCCCAGGCCGTTCCAGTTCCATGCCCATGGCAGAGGTTGGAACTGGGTGCAGTTCCAGGGCAGAGGTTGGAACTGGGTGCAGTTCCAGGTCCTTTCCAGCCCAGGCCGTTCCCAATCCCTGGCAGTGGCAAGGGTTGGAGCCGGGCTCAGTTCCAGGTCCCTTCCAGCCCAGGCCAGCCGTGGCACGGGGCCGCAGCGGCCCCTGCCGGGCCTGGCCGGCACTGCGGGCGGGCTGCCGCGCTCCGTGAGGGGCCGAGCTCCGGGACCGCTCCTGCGGAGAACCAGAGCCCTGCGAGCCCGTCAGGACCCGGGCGGGCTGTGTAAATAACTCGGACACCTGGTGTTTCCCGCAGTGAAAGCTCCGCTGTGCTGAAGGGCTCCGGAGAGGTCCCATGGGAGCTGTTCTTGCTCTCTCGGCGCTTCAGACCTGCCGCAACCCTTCAGACCTTTTCACTTTTAGTGAACACACTTTTAGGTGTTTTCGCGTCAATTAGAACGATTCCTTTCTTCTCTTGGGCTGGAAATGAGGTGTAGATTTTTCCAGGGAAACCTGAAGTGATTAGGGACTATTTTAGCACAGGTAGCTTTTTTCAGTAGTTTGTCCTAATGGCTGCAGTTCCTGTGGCAGATTCATACTAAGCTGCTTTCTGAATTTAAAATAGCCTGGGGTGGTGTTCTTAGCAACTGGTCTTTTTCCTCTGAAATTCACTTTGTCATTGGTACCACTGCCATGGCTCTGGCAGCATGTACCAGCTCCCAGGAAGAATTCCTAGGAAAATCAGTGGGGCTTTCTGAGACTCAGGTGTTCCTGTGAACAAGAGAATTTAGGATAGTTTATTAGCAGACATTTAAAAAAAAAATATGACATTGTGAATTTAGCCTTTCTACCTTTAAGGCTGTGTATAAATGGGAGGTTTGGGACAGCCATACAATGGAAATTTTCAGGAGCTTGTGTTGTAGGTCAGTTTGGTTTGTCTTAAATGTCTATAAAAATAGTACTTTTACTTATTTATATATTCACTTTTTATGCTAATGATGTCCAGCAGGAAAGAGAAAGAATAGATCATGAAATAAGGTTTAATTTGGGAGCCTAGAGCAGGTTAACTAGTAATTAGTGGGTTAGTAACTAACTGAGAGTTTCTTGCCTATTTGGAAGTGTGTACATATGAAGAAGCAACAGTGCATACCAGATGATCTGGCATAGCTGACGTCAAAGTTCCACAGAGATACTTGAGTAAGAAATAAAACTGCTGAATATTTTTTTACTCGTCCTAGCAAATCATAATTTTGACCTTATGTGCTCAAGAATAGCAAAAATAGCATGTGTAGCAAAGCTTGTCACAATCAAAGTATCAGCATCGTGATCTCATGACAATGGAACACCAAGTCTGTGGCTTGAGCTTTTCTGCTGGGTTTGAACTTGACCTGAAGTTCAGACCTGAGCTAGCTGAGGTCATTCTGGCATCCACCTGAAAACTGAGGCATTCAGGAGCTCCAGCATCCTCTTTGCTGCCTGCAAAAGAACGAAGAACAGATTAATCTTTATTGTGCTCACCTAGTTTGAGATTCAGTAGGCAGACCAAAGATTGCTTTAGTTAATTAGGCCCTCTAATTGGATTTTAAAAGTTATTAACCTTTCAAGTAGGATCTCCAGAGTGGCATGTCAGCATGTTCTAAGCTAATGTGCAGCCAGCTATTGGTTCCACTTGCAGGGCTGACAAGCAGAGGGCAGGCAGGGTTAGTTGCTCCTTGGGGAAGGGAGGGCAGGGAAAACTGTGTCCCTGCTCTGCAGTGGCAGGGGTGCAGGAGAGGAAGGTGATGCAGGTTCTCAGTGTACCCAAGTAGCTGCTGGCTTACATGCTCCATCACTTCTTGCTCATGGAACCAGCTGAGATTTTACAAGGAAAATCTTTCTCACAAAGAAGGTGCTTTTTTTTCTCCTTTGATGCTGTCTTGCCTTTGTGTTTGCTCCTCTTGTGGTATATATTGCATTTCTTCATCCCACAGACTACAAGGAGTTCTGCCTGAGATGCACATTGCAGAGTACTGAGAATGGCTGGCCAGACTGGAGGGGAATGTGTGTGTGAAAAGCTACAAATCAAAATAATATTATTTTCTGGGCATACTGGAAGGTATCATTAGACTTCTACAATTTTTGGACTGGTTCTGTGGGGAACTTTTAATTCTTGATGAATTTAAGTGGCCTTCAGTGTCTGTGATTCTATGCCACTCAGTCCCATGTGTGCAAGACCAAAATACATGAACATGTCAGAGATAACCTGAGATGTTTAGATATCATGACTTGTGGTCAAAGTTATAGAGATGGATGAATTTATGTTGCTGTAGCATGTCTACAAGAGCTTTCCTGCAAGCAGTTCTCCTTACCCAGCGTGCTTTAGGACTTGTGAAATTTTCTTTTTTTCCCAATGTGGAGTGTATGGTCATATGGGCAAGAAAGAAGACAGATGTGTGCTTACTCAAAGTTGCCCTATGAAATAGAAGCCAATGTACAGGAGAAAGTCCCTCTGATATTCAGTTTTCATATAACAAGGAGTTTAAACCCCCAGCTCTCAAGACCTATTGCATTTTTCTTTCTTGCCATCATAATTACTTTTCCATGGCTTGTAAGTTACTCTGTGAGAGCTTGAGACCTGAGACCAGCACTGAGCCATTTGTGTTCATGCTAAAGTGCTGCCATTTGATGGACTTAATTAACAGCAGCTGCTCCATGCTTGCTGCTCCCCTTCCTGCTGTTCATGCTGCTCATGCTCTACCTGCTCCAGAGAGCTCAGCCTGACTTTCCCAGCTGTGTCACACCATGCCTTGCTGGCAGCACGGCACAGTGCTGCCAGCCTGATGACGATGGACTTCTGTCAGTGCTCAAAGCTCCAGGGCTGACAGCAGACCCCAGCTGCCAGCCTGCTCTCTAGAACAGAACAGAAGAAAATGTGTCATGCTTCTGGTGCTGAGCTTTTTCCATGGTTTCACTTCCAAATGCTTTGCTGAGAAGCATCAGGACCTTTCTTCAGCTGCACATTGTATGTACTCACTGTGAAATATTCAGAGAGAAGAGTGCCAAATGGAGTTAATTTGTGCAGTAGTTGTACTCAACGATAACACTCAGTTCTTTTATCTTTGTTCTTTTTATTCAAATCTGCCGAGTTCCACCCCGAGTGAGAAACCTGTAGCTATGGAATTGCAGGCTGAGAGTTTTTCTTAATGGAGTACCTACACTGGTGGAAGAAGTAAAGTAAAAAGGACAATTTTCTTAATATAAACTCAAAAGCCCCAGTACTTTGCCTTCCCTTCTAGCTATATTGATGTCTTGTTGCAGAACCAAAGCATGCAGCAAATTGCTTTTTTTTTTTCCATCATAGTCATTATTCTTGCAGTTGGTAAACTCTTTCTAGAATATACTGGGAGGTTTCTGAACTGATTAGTTGTCCTACGTGTTAACACTAACATAGTGCAGTGCTATTCCCCCCTCACCTATCAAGGCTTGTAAGTCTTCTGTGTGGTTCATTCAGCAGAGTTTGTGCTGTAATGGAAACCTTCACTGGGAATATGTAGTTGTGACCTGTACAGTCTGAAATTACGCACATTTGGAAAAAATCTTAATGGGATATGTTGTCATGAGGGGTTATAAAAGCATGAAAAATAGATTGCTGCCCTATTCCTCCTCTGAAAGATTGATTATACGCTTCTTGGAAATGTGGTTTCAATTTTGGAGAGCCAAGTTGTGGTTTATGAGCAGGTACCCCAGGGCAAACCCAACCCTGTAGCAATTGGACCTGACACTCACTTGAGACAGGGAGGGCCACAGGACTTGGGGATGTGTAGTCTCATCATCACCTTGTGCTTTGTGTTAGAATATGTTCTTGAAACCCCAGCTGAGAGAAAAGTTCTGCTGTTAGTGTAGTAAAACCAGTGATGGTAAGAGTGAATAATGATCTTGAACATCTTTAAATTTTAAAAGACACAGTGGAGAAAGATGTGTCCTCCCCAGTGTAGGGAATGGAAGTTGAGCAGAAATAAAAGAAGGGTAAGGTTGAGCCACGTGTTTGAGGACTGTATTTCTATTTTGGGTGCTGTCTTCATTCTAGAACCACAAGTTTCTAGTGAAGCTGGTTGAATGGTCCTTCTTTCCCATTTAGGAAAACTGAAAATATGTTTAAAACCAAAAAGTCTTGAATATGTGCTATGAAGTCAGTCTTCATCTGCTTCTCCAATAGATCAAACAGAACAGTTGCTGTAATCTGGGATTGGCACAAATGAGTGTGGATGAATAGACATATATGCATGCATGTGTGTGTGTGCCTATTGTGATTCTTCCTTCACAAAGGAGAAAATGGAATGTGCTGCATGTACAGAAAAAGGCAAAACCCTTCAGACTAGCACTTTACCAGTCTTTGGATGGCTGCAGGCTGCCACTCCAGCAGATTTGTTTGCAAGGCCTTGGTACTTCCACTTAGAAAGCTGATGATCAATATTTTAGTTCAAAGAGACTCAAACCTCTGTAAGCACACAGCCTAAAAATAGGCTTGAAGGTATAAAAAACCTTAAGGGTTTTTTGCTTGTTTGTTTTGACTTCTGAAAAATTAATACTTTAAAAAATCTCTTTCAGAAGTAATGAACCATATAAAAAGC
Organism: Serinus canaria; assembly: GCF_022539315.1. Classification (NCBI taxonomy): domain Eukaryota; kingdom Metazoa; phylum Chordata; class Aves; order Passeriformes; family Fringillidae; genus Serinus; species Serinus canaria. The sequence goes on from NC_066313.1 coordinate 10,861,963, forward strand.
ATAAAAAACCTGTAAAAATCTATAGAGATCATAGGTCAAATACAAGTGTCCAGATTTTAGAGTGCTGTGTGGAGCCAACACTCTCCAGAATGTTAGTTACCATGGGTATCTGATATGTTCACATCACAAGTCTTGAATAATATTGTCACTTTATAAAGAAAATGTTACTTATGATTTAGTTGAAAGCAGAATAAGACTCATTTTAGGGTAACTGTAATGTCAAAGTCAATTAAAATTCAGGTTTATTATGCTGATATTAAAACTATTGGAGTGAGTGCACCACAGGGAATTGCTCACCTATTATCCAGTTCTGTTCTAAATGGAACTTCAAAAAAGCTATTTTTGGGGAGGTAAATGCTCAAGATAAAAGTGGACTTAACCTGTTATTTTCAGCTTCTAATTTGTACCTTTTTTTCTCTCTGTTAAAGCCTTGGTGTTCCAAGTGAACTGTAAGATTCCAGAGGTCAGAAGTGTTTAGTGTGTGGCTTTTTGCATGGCTACCATGGATCACTGTTTGCACAAACAACAGCAGCCACTTGGATACCAATGTAAAACACCCTTGCTCCAATGACCATTTAGTGGCAACTCATCCTAGGACCCAGCTTTTAGTCCTTATTTAGTTGTACTTCTCCTGAAGGAAGAAGAGGGGAAGAGGCTTTCTGTCATCACTCATGTCAGAATGAGCTGCTTTCCAGTCCTTTCAGTCCTGTTTCAGATTGCACAGAATATTGTGAGTTGGAAGGGACCCACAATGATCAATCAGCAAGTCCAGCTCTTACATGTATGGCCTGGGCAGGGATCAAAGCCACAGCCTTGGTGTTACTAACACAGTGCTCTGCCCAGCTGCTGAGCTGGCTCTCAGAGTCCTGCAGTAAATCAAACCACTGTGCTGGCTCCTCTTGGAAGCAGGTGGAATAACGAAGTCCGCAATAAACAGCTCCCATCCCATGATGCTCGGGAAGCTGAGAGGAAACAATTGAATGAAGAGTTGCTGGCATGGTACTGATGATGCTGCAGAAACCAGAGAGGCTCACAGGAGATGCTTTCACCCAGGGGATGTTTCCTTGCACTCTGCTGCGCAATTTCTGGAGGCAGTGATACAATCATAGTAATAGTAATTGCAATTAATAGTAAGGCCCATTGCCCCACCAGGACTACAGGGACTGATGAGTAAGGAGGATGGGCCTTAGCAGTCTTTAGCCATGATAGTTTTTGCTGCCAATGATGCCTTGTGAAGGCTGACCTAGAGCAGAGACTAGATGGAGCTAAAGAATAAAGTAGGTATTTATTAAGAGACCTCTAATAGATCCACCTTGAGCGGCACAACTCAAAATAGCCACAAAATGGACAACAGGTCACAGGGTCTCACACTTTTATAAGTTCTGGTCCATTAGCATATTGGAGTTAATTTTCCAATTACAGCTCCAGCCCATGAAGTCCCATCCTTCTTGTTTTCTCTCTTCATTCCACCGTTGTTCATGCTCTTGGGCCTGAGATCTAGATTTGTTGTCCTTGGGTCCCCAGCTAGAGAAAAAAATTGCTCTGTCTACCTATTCTGTGAAGAGAGTTTACTATTCCCTAATATGAAGCCTAGACTTACACACTAGAGCAGAATAGAATCTGAAAAATTTAAAAAGCTAAAATTGAGGCATCATCAAATGCTCCTTCTAAAATAAGAGTAGTGATATTGACAAAGTTATTACCATTTTGCTTTACAAACCAGTGCTGAATGACTCCTTTAAATCCCTCCTGCAGTCGTCAGAGCTAAATGCCCTGCTTGGTTTGGAAGTGGGGGAAACAAGCAGTTTTTGAATACTAGTTTTGGAAATCCTGCTCTTTCTCTAATTGTGGAAGGCAGAGAGCAACATTAGACACATGTGTAGAACATGACTTTTTTTTCCTTTCTCTGATGAAGTCCCAACTGCTTTTTCTAAAATCATTTCAGCACCTTGAGAAAAAGTTTTAAATTCAAGCACAGGGTAAAAAGTGTTTATAAAAGGAGTGCCAAAACTAGGAAAATGTGTAACAGCAGCAAGATGAAACTATGGATACATTGCTGCTGTGTTTTCTATAGATGGTATTCTGATTACTGTTACTTATTACTTATACAAGGTTATATTTTCTATTTCTCACTGTCAGAAAAGTTCATTAGAAAATAAATGCTATTACTTTGCTGTTAGAAGTGAATAAAACAATGAGGTTTTTAACTCTCATTTCTGCAAAATAAGAATGTAATCCACAAATACTTTCATAAATTTTTTCTTCTTATATAGATCTGCAAGTTTTGATAATACCTAAACAATGTGGGTGTTCTGTTTTATGGTGTTCCTGTGAATGTACTCATCTTCTAACAGTAATGGAGTGCAGAAAAGCTCTGGCTGTACTGTTTTAAATAAAAACTGTTGGGTTTTTTTTTAACTGTTCACTTGGGCAAGTCAGACTTGAATTGGGCTTTTAAACATTGACTTTTCAGAGCCTCAGTCAATTGAAAGACATTGATGAATTTTATTACATAGGCTTGGGAAACACTATACTCTTACTAGTTCAAAGATCTGATAATCCTATTCCTTAAAAAAGGGTTGGGGGTATTTTTGGGTTGTTTTTTCTTTTTCCCAGAGGACTGAAGAGACTAGGAAAAAATGGAGCAGTTTTGATAAAGGAAGGCTTGCTCTTCCAATAAAAATATTTTCTTGCTCATCTGATGTGAAGCAAGTGTTCATTAACCGCATAAACAGCCAGGATTGGTTCTCATATGATTTAGGTAAAATATCTTGTGGATTTTTTTTGCTAATAGAAGATGTAACTGGGCATTCCTTGATCCTACATAACAAAACATTACCTGTTCAGAATATACCTGCATGATTTTTGGGAAGGTAAGGCTACCTCAGAGCATTTGCAATGAATCAATGAAACTGATCATGGTATTGAAACAGCCCAGCTGGGTTAAGTTTCTGCTATAAGCAAACATTTTAAAACGTTTTTATTGCATCTTCTTAAGGCTTAAGTTTGTATAACATATAGCCACAATTGTTTAATTTTTGGCCCCCCACCAACTACTTCATAAGGTGTCACATGCTTTGGTTCAGTTTCCAGAAAAAGATTCCTCTTCCTAAATGTGTTAGGTGGTGATGAGATTATCTAATCTAATTTCTTCAGTTTTTCCCTCCAGCTGAATTCATTGTTCTGTGAGGAGTTTTCTTGTTGAGGTGGAGATAAATGAGTCCTATAAATCCAGGAGGGGTTTAGCCCTCCTGTAGCCCTGGAAAGAAATGCCTGCTGGCTCTGTAAGCCCCAAGGCTGCAGGGTGGTGGAAGCTGGGAGCAAACAGTAGAGTAAAAATCATGGTGGGCTTGCCTGTGTTACCTCTAGCACAGCATTTGGAGCAGGATATGGGGCTGGAAGAGCTTTTGACTCTGGCCCTGTAAATGTTGTTACCTGAGGGGTCTGAGCTGTCTCGCCTGCCCTATCCTGCAACGTGGACTTTTGTGGTGGCTCCTCTGACACAACTTGGGATCCCCCCAGATCCAGAAGGGCTGGGATGGGAAACTTCCCTGCACCTTCTGTGGCTGTTCTCTGCCCATTTCTGCAAGAGCAGGTGCACCTGTGCTCAGTCTTCCATGTAATTTGCAGACCCTCCATCAACAAGTGAAAAACCAATCCTGACAAGGTGCTTGGATAGGGGAGGAACAGAAAGTAATTAAATCAAGAAACTTCTGTGCCAGCTGTGCTTTGCAGTGCCTCTCAGCAGAAAGCATTTTTTTGTCTTTCTCTTGTCTAAACTAAGACTGAAATTTAATTTTAATGTCTTCTGGTCATGCAATACCCTGGGAATGAATCTTATGAAACAGCCTGTATCAGGCCTGTACAAATTGTAGACCTGCTTAATCTGTATGAGCTTTAACTTTGTTATGTTAGTACAGAATAATTAGTAGAAAACCAAAATTTTTCTAAGAGAATGGCAGTTCTGAGGCTTTACTTCACATATAGACTTGCAAGGCTTTTAGTGTCCTGTCAAGCAATCTGTCAGAGCAGGAATGTTGAGAGCATTCATTTTTTACTTCAGTTCTTTTCTTACAGGAGCTCAAGTGACTCCACTGAAACTCTGGCATATATCACAGACAAAATTGGGTCAGAAGAGAGCACAGAGGTACTGAACTGAAAAGAGATAAATTCATCTTTAGAAGAAAAAAGGAAGTCTCAAACTTCAAACTTGGGTTTAATTTGTCTCCTCCATGTAAGGTAAGACTTTTCCTAAGGGATTTTCCAGACAAGCTAATGGTGTCTTTGATATAAATGTACTATTAAGTTTTGTAGGAATAATGTTAATAATTTTTTTTTGTTGAGCTATATAACTTAAACTAACAGAAGAACATTATTTTTCCTAAAATTAAACAAAAGCAGCCTAGGGAAGACTCTGTCCATGTTTGGTCTTGTGTTTAGTATCCAGTCATGGAAGTTGCTGAGCACATTTAGGTAGCAGCAATAGTGGTGGGATTTATATCTCATCATTAATTGCAGGACCCCAATACTTGTATTTTGGTTACTGCCAGTCTGGTGATAAAGCTGATAGATCAAATTTGATTGTATGTATGACTGACTGGTGGTGTGACAGTATCTGATGTGAAAAATTGCAGCTTTCCAATTTGCATTTAAAGAAATAAATATTAGCATATTTGCTATAGAACATGCTCCTTGATTGCATAGGCTGTTACAATGTAAATAAGGTTTGATTTTTTTTTGCTGGGCCTGATGGAATATGTACATGCAGAAATATCACACTCCCAGGAAATAGCTTCTTGAAGAAGATGCCTCTGCCTAAATATCTTTCAGAACACATTGATGTATTTGCCACTTGCTCCTCTTCTCATGGAAATCTGATGTTACCCAGATATTTTTTTCTGGAGGAATTCTTCTTGTCTAAAAGCTTTTGCAAGCAATTAATTCTCCTGTGAGTTCACTGTCTAAAGCTGTAACACTATTGCCCCTATCAATCAACTGAATGAGAATGGGTAACTCCAGATTTATCGTTTAGTTATCATTCCAATCCCCCAGTAATTATTGAAAACTTTCTTACAACCAACCTACAAGTCTACAACAGGGGCATCATGGCTCACACAACAGCACTACATCCGACATTTAATAATTCTGGTGGATTATTATTTTGCAGCAGAAGGGATGTGGGGAAGAAGATTGGAAAGGAGAGGCAGGATACACAGGAGATGGTTTCTGACAATTTTTCTAGTGGTAATAATGTGTATCATGTACTGTGATTTAAGTATTAACTACAGTTAAAATAAAAATATTTAAATCCATCATGAAGGAAGTCAGGAAAACACATGTGGTTCCAGATGTTCTGTAATGTGTATCAAATCAAGGTTATGAAGAGAGCCCACATAGTCCAAGAGAAAAGAGATAGAAGAAAATTTGTCATTTGGACCCTAATACTGATTGCTCATAGTTGGGGTTAAATATAGTCATGTTTAGAAAGCCACCTAGAACTATTTTGAATACAAAAGAGATACTAGTTTAAAAAATAAAATAAAAAAAAAGCTTATCTGAATGAACATTTTGTTTTCCCTTATCTCTTAAAAACTGTGTGGGAGAGTACTGCTGTTATGCAAATTGTATTTGACAAAAGCAGTAGGTGCCTGTTTAAGAGCATGTCTTATTACCAAGTCATTTCTAATAATAGCTTAACTTTTGATACTCCTGATATTACAAATAGTTTTCATAAATATTTTATAACAAATTGTCAAATTCTTTTGTGAAAGCACTTAGTGTCTTACAGCCCAAGTGGCTGCGAATACAGTAACTTTTTTAGCTAATTTATTTTAAGAATTATTATTCTCATTTAGCACATACCCTGATAAAGTCAGATTCTGAAAGGTAAGGACAGACTTTTTATAAGGTTGGTAAATCAAAGTTAGTCTGTCAAGATCCTACTGTTATGGCTAGAACTTTTAATTAACTAGCTTCTAAAGAATTACCACATCTGCATATGGGAAGAATAAATCACTGAGGTAGAAAGCACAAGACCTTCTTAATGTCCTTGTAAATAACGTGGAAAATCTGAAGATTTGCCTGGAAGCTGTTATAAAAGAAAAACTAGTTTAATGTGGTGACCTGATTCTGTTCCTCCTGGTAACCTTGCTATAAGGTTTTAAGTCAGATGGAGCATATCTGAGAATATAACAGAAAGCAAAATAGATAATGAAGTGCTTTAAATGAAATGCAGAGAAATATTTGTAACTTTCAGTTTAGGGATGGGATTTTATTCTTGTTGTTGTGGTTTTTGGCCCTTCAAGTATGGTAAATGATTTTAGAGCATAAGTGTGTACATCAAAGTGTATTTGTTTTCATATACTGTCACTTAAATTTAAAAAATAAAAACCTGTGTTTTTGTGCGTTGGCATACAAATGTATGAGTGTGCACACACATTATATTTCATAGAGATGGAAGATAATGATTGTTTTCTTAAGGATAACAGATTGCATTTTAACACAAGCTTTAGGAACTTAATTATGTTTTTTTATCTATACCTACCCTAAATGGATGCAGCCATTATTTTCTTCAGATTTAATGAAATACATTAAACTACCTTTTCTTCATCTTAAGTATCAGCCTTGTTAGGTGCCACAGCTTAAAAATAGGACTGAGAAAAGCTGTGTCTCTTTAAGCAATAGTACATTTTTAAAGAATATGATAATGGGGATTACAGTAGCTCAAACTACTTTCTCTGATGCCAAATGCTAGAGCATTTATCTTTGAAATGCTCCCAAAGCTGCAGTTGCTCAAGGGCTATAAGGGGCAATCATTTGAGACAAGGAAAAGTCAAATGTCTCTTTTGAAGTGCCAAATAGTATTTTTTCAAACACTGTTCTCCAAATGGAAGATACGAGTTCAGAGTCTTTTGCAGGAGAGCTTCAGTGCAATGTTCACTTTGGAGGAAAGTCACTGTGGTTTAAGTGTAAGTGGTAAGGACTTTTTGCTGTACTAAATGAAAGAGCAGGGCTTCAAAGTTCAGTGTTTGCCTTGCAACAATTGCCACTTTCTGATGTCCAGACTCTGAAGTGAGTTTGATCTTTGCTCTCAAAATTACTCAATTTTGTCTCAGAGGTTGAAATTGTCAGAGAGAAGCCAGACCCTCCTTAAGCTGAATTCTAGCTTTCATTTCAGCAGACTACTTCCAAGTAGGAAATGTCAGAATGCCTGCACAGCTCTGCCTGGTACAAGTGGAGCTGATGGGAAATTTTCTAGTTAAAGAAACCTGATCTGATTCACAAGAAATCTTCCTGACCACCCTTTGGGTGAGTGTAAGAGGAGTAGAGAGAAAGGTTGGGCTGTCGGGTAGCAAGTAACACCATTGTGAAAACTCCCACCAGGAAGCTGAGGTTCACGTTGAGGTTTCAGCCTTGCCTGCATGAGTGGAGAGGCTCCCCAGCCACCAGGTATCCAGGCAGAGCCTTCTTGCGCTGTTTATAAGAAGTGGGATAGCTCCAGCAGAGCCAGAGGTACTTTCTCTAAAATTACTGGTGATCAGGTTACAGCTTGGGGATCTTGGAGATCAGAGTTCAAAACCTCCTTCTGAATCACTGAGAAGAATTCCCTTTTGGAACAGCTTGAGCACAATGTTTCTGTGTCATGTAAAATCACACTCTGAGCAAATCAGATGTGTCTCTGTGCCTCTGTCTCAGAAGGCCAGATGAGCCCTCAAAATCTGGGGCCATAATTGTGAGTGAATAGCAAAATCTCAAACTCCTTGATTTCTGTCCTGATGAGACTCTTGTTGTTCAGCTGTCGAACTGCCACAGGATTTCTCTGTTGGTCTGTAGGGCAGTCTGTAATAACACCACATGGCTATTGCTGACAGGGTGAAAAGGGCATGTGACCACATGACCTTCTCTTACCTCCCTCCTAGCTCTTTCAGAATGCCTGCTAAATGCCAGCCATTGCTGCCATCACCTGCTAGGAGTGAGTCAGGGTTATGGAGGGTGTTAGACTGACTATGAGATCCCAGCTTTGCCCTGAAAGGTATGGAGGTAACAAGGGAGGTGGAAAAGGAGGGAAGTGCAAAATAAGGCAAAGAAGTACAGATAATTTAAATATTATTCCACATACAGTGAAGTAAAAATTCCTTCATAAAATAAGGGTGGTCCCTACTAAGTGAACCACAAATTGGCTAAATAGAGGATGACTGCATGATAGTGGACTTCTGTGAACTGATTCTAATTTCAGTGAATGGGGCCCACTGTTCTCCTATAGATCAATCTGTTGTGAGACATCCATGTGACTTTAGCCTTGTTATCTTGTCTTCTTCCTTGCATCCTCCTTGCTTTATTTTCTCACTGTCCACTCCAGGCCTCTAATCAAACAGCTGCCACCTGCTCCTTGCCTCCTTGTCTGCCCTGCCTGTGCTACTGCTGTCAAGGACCACCAAATTGATCAGAGGAATGCAGCACCTCTCCTGTGCAGAAATGCTGAGTGAATTGGGATTGTTCAGCCTGGGAAGGCTCTGAGGTGATCTAATTTCAGACCTCTGTTGCCTGAAGGGAGTCTACAGAATGCATGAGGACTATTTACAAGAGTGTGTAGTGACAGCACAAAGGGGGAACGGCTTTAAACTGGTAGAAAGTAGGTTTAGACCAGATATTAGGATATAATTCTTTGCTGTGTGAGGCACTGGAATAGGTTATCCAGGGGACTTGTGGATGGCCCATCCCTGGAAGTGTTCAAGGCCAGGTTGGAGGAGTCTCTGAGCCTGGAGTTCTGGTCTAGTGACAGGTGTCCCTCTCCCATGTTTTGGAACAATATGAGCTTTAAGGTCCCTTCCTACCCAGACTAGGAAGTCAGACAATAACATTTGCCCATGCTGTACTCACGTGTGTGTTCATGCTTCAGTGATTTCAATAAAATTTAATTAAATTATTGCACTTTAAGTTGCAGAGGATTTCTAGATCAGTGGGCCTTTCTGTCTTTCTGAGGAAGGCCTATTTGAAAAATTACCTCTAAATATTTTTAAACGTCAAAATATACCACTGAATGAAGAGAAATTTCTTGCACTCAGGTAAGCATGTATTCCAGAACATATTGAAAAAAGACTTGGTGCAGTAAATGCAGTTTTCTGACATACACAAATAAAGGCAGCAGTGTTAACTGCAGTGCAGTGTGTGTGAGATTGCAGGACTGTAACCAGTCCAAGGTTCCTGGGACCACAGAGCCCAGCGTTCCATCCCTGGCAGTTACCAGCACTGGCTGCTGAAGGAAGAAAGTGTAACTTATCAGCAAACAGTAAAACTTCTCAGGAATATTTTCCTAGCCTTCAACAATTTGTGGTTCAGGAACTTTATGAACCAGGGGTGGCAACTCTGCAGTGAAAAAACAAATAGCTACACACTGAGTATTTATAGCGAGAGAGTCAACTCTCATTTAGCAAATGTTATATGAGCACATAAAGAAAGTCTGTTCAGTCTGTATATACAAATGAGATGGAGAATTAATTTTCCCATTTCCTGAATGTTTTACTTAAGAACATTTGTACTACTTTTAGTTAAATTCTGAAAACAAGGGTGAAGTTCCATGATAACGAGTGACTTGATAGGGGAAATCAGTCATATTTAAAAAAACATTAAGAAGTGTTCTGGGTATTGTGAACAGTGTTTTCTATTCCTGTTGCAACTCTAGTGTTCAAGGTGAGTAAATTTTTTTAAATCTTTGGGCCTGACCATTCATTTATAGGTGAATTGGTTTAGCATTAGTAAGGCATTTACTCCATCATGTAAGACAATAATACAAAAGTGAGGATGACCAATTATTCTGTTTATGTGATTTCATTGTAGGCACTGATATGCATCTCTGAAGAATACTTTCAGGCAGCCTGAATAGCTGTTTCATGCAAAATTTCCTCATGTGCTGTTTCTAAGAATCTTCTGACAAGTAGGTGCCTATTTTTAGTTCATTACTCTTCAAACTTTTATGTAAAAATATTCAACACAAAACTATTTCCTTCTTGTTATTGTTTTTATAGCAGAGATGCAATGAAAAGTAATAAGCAAAGATTAATTTGGGGTTTTTTTAGAGAGCAGGATGTAGAAAATGCATGTAATTTAATTGCTAATGCAAATCTCTCTGTATATTGATGATTTCATAAATGTATAATTGCGAATAATTCTGTGTATCAGTACTTCATCACTTTTGTGATCCAGTTTTAGACCATGGTCCTTAAAATTCAACCAAGAAAGATCATAGTAAGAATATTCTGGGAATCTAGTGCTTTCAGCTATGAACAAACACTTGGAAAGCTGGTTCAGGAAATCTTTTTAGAGATGCCTGGAGACCTTTCCAACTTAGCCTATCTGGAATCTGAATCTTTTCTAGAAAGAAGGAGATTTGTTCCAGGCCTCACTTCAGTGGTGACTATTTATACATTAGTCTGTTGTCTAAAAAGTAGAAGTAATATTGGAGTTTAAATGAATTTAAATTATCTTTCCTTCCTGCACAGGAGTGGCAAAAGGCCTGGTCCTCCTGCCAGCAATCCTTACAGATCCACCAGTTTTCATCTCCCAACTGCACACTAGTGCAGGATGGAAAACACTCCTGGTGGGGAAGGGTGTTCACTTGGATTGTAAGAGTGTATTGTAAGATGTGCATGTGTCTGGAATCCAGTCATTTCAATGCCTATGAAAATGGTCTACATGTCATTCCCTTTCCATAGAAGAAAGATGCTGTAGGCCTCCACTTCTCTGAGTGGCACAGGTAGAGATGCAGGTGTCTGTTCAGGTTTATTCCTGAATCAGCCTTTTGAACTCATGTGTGCCTCAATTCTAGTTCCTGATTTTTTTTCTCCCTTTAGATACCTAAATTGTCAGTAGATTTGGCCTCCAGTCTACTGTGATTATTCTTGTTAATGACAAAGTCCCTCTCCTCACACTTTGGCGTTGTTTGTGTAGATGTGATCAATTTATGCTAAATTTATGTAGTTAATTCCCTCTTATGCCTGGTTTATTTGTGACTTTTAAGCTTCTGTCAATGAAGAATTTTAGAGTAATACAGGAAAGCCATAACACTTAGAGACCTGCAAGGTGATGTGGATGGTCTGAGGCTGTAGTGTTCCTATTGCCATGGTTGTTTGCCAATCTCCTATCTTCTCTAATTGGAGCATAACAACCCTGGCCATTTATCATTACGCATTGCAACATCAGTCTCTGGCCTTTTCCTGAACTCTGAAGAATTGTGACTTTTCTTTGAACTCTCAGCTTTTAGTTCCACTGACCCTATGGCCCATTTATAACTGCTGTGCCATTTATCACTCTGGGGCTTAGAAATATGGTTTGGGGGAAAGACTCAAGTGCAATCATTCACACCTATGGCCTCTTTGTATTTGGACTTCACAGTTTCTGTGTAGTGTAACTGATAGGGAGAGATTAGTTACAAAACTGTAATTCCATTGAAGGATTGTGATAATACCCTACCATAAACTGTATATGATGCTCAAGAGGTTTGACATCATTGGGGTTCTGAGATTAAGTTACAGCATTTACTATTAGTCTCTGTCAGTATCTGTTTTAGAAGATGGTTTTGTTGCAACCCCAGCATAAAGTATAGAGCATTTTCTGAGTTAGGAGATTTGCTGTTGCATTAATCGTCTCAGAGTCCTGTTAATAGTTAAACTATAGCATGACATAAAACAGATTTGGTACAAAACAACAGAAATATTTATTTTTCCATGCTACAGAGGAATTCTCTGTACTGACAATCAACAAGGTCTTGGGATATCAATTTGAATCAGAACTTCTTCGGCATTTTATCTGTTTTGTGCGCTGAGAAAATAAAAAAAAAAAAATCAACATGTAAAACTCAGAGTTACTGATTAGCCTGAAGTATCATTTCTGGAAAGAAATCAGTGTATGTTTTAAAGGCAAAAAAACTTGACTTCTTATTCTTTTACATTACTCTCTCCCTCTACAGCTTCTGCTATTTGCACACACACACATACAAAGTTCCTGTTCCTGTGCCCCCAGGAAACTATGGCTTGCCCTTCCTTAAGCTTTTCTTCATGTCTTTCTTTTATCTGATTTTATTTTATTGCATTTCTCCCTCCCTCTACATTTTCTTGTAGTTTGTTCCATCACTTAATAGAGAAACTGCTGAGTATGTTGTGCTTTAGTGTGATTTTGGCCAAAGAATGCTTATTTTTAAAGTGATGTGCCCTTGCATAGAAGAAATTAGGAATTTAAAAGCCCATCGAAGTATGAAGTTGGGCATAGGGCTGAGAGATCTTTTCACAATTCATATGAGGGAAACTAGGTAAGGGGAGAGTTCAGACAGATGAATAGGTCCAAAACTTTAGGAAGAACTTTTTTCTTCTGAGAATAACTCTCCTGTTATGAGAGAAAGATCAGGATATTATATGAAAATTTGGAATTTTATGCCATGGGGAAAAAAAAAAAGTTTTCTTTGAAATGAGAGAAATGTTTATTTATTTCTTCACTACAATGTGAACCACTCAGGAGAATGATTAGAATAATTATTTCACTTGGCATTCTCTAATCGAAGACTCCCATTTTTATGTAAGAATCAAAAAGTTTATTCACTATTCTTCCTTAAACTTAATTTTGCCTCCTGTGTCCAGACTTCCTGGTTGGATGGTGTCTCCTGCCATTCCATCCCTTCATGAACACAACATTTCTGTGCTGTGTTATGATGTAGAATGAAAGGAAGGCTGCACAGGTGCCTGAGCCCTTTTCCTACTGCCTGCATTCAGTGTACTTTTTTTAGGGTAGAGAAATATTAAGTTCTTGCAAAGATTTCAATTTCAGCTAAAAAACTAGTAAAACAAAATATTTTAAGATAAATGTCAAATTTCACAGCAAAACTGTGCCAAGGCATCTGACAGCTTTCCTCGCATTTTCAAATCCACCTTTCTCTGTACTATAGAAAGTATAGAGTTCGACAGTAACTGTATAATCTATCTATTGCTCCCTCTCTGGTGCAACTTGAGTTTAGCATAAATTTCATGGAAATTTCCAAGTTTATTAGAAGAAAAAAGCAAGAAATAAGAGACGAACTGTCAAAAGGACAAATTAGCCAGAAATTTTCAAGCCACAAGAAAAAACTCAAAAAATCGTGGACATAATTTTTTCTTTTTCAGCTTTGGATCCCCAGTGCATATAGATAGTTTCTTGAAATTCTAACTAAAATATCTAATTTCCAGGTGAGACATAAGATTGGAGAGATGGGTTTTTTCCTTCAAACTCAGCACTTCCTGTTACTCAGCTGTAAGTAGTTACACACCAATATTCAAACTTTGCCTTCTTAGCTTTACATTAAGCTCTACAGTAATTACCATTTAGAATAAAGAAATGTTGTGGTACCCCAATGCAGCCATTGGTTAGAGTGCAATGGCACTTATGTTTAATTAGCAGATAATTGGTCATTAGTAAAGGTTGTAAGTACTGCAAGCCTTTGCTGTGTCGAAAGGGTTTCAATTTTCATCCATTCAGGACAAGGCACTTAGGCCACTTTGTCTCTGTATTCAAAGTTAGCACTCAAAGCCCTGTAAATCTTTGTTCCCCTCAAAGGCGAAAATGTAAATGACATGAACCAGTCACCATAAGATGTTTTGATGCTGGCCTGTTCAAGATGATGTTGTTTATACAGTGTTTCATAAATGACCTGGGTTTTAGTGTCATTTAAAATACTCCATTTAGTTTAAAAACTAAACTGAAGCAGAGACATAGAAGAAAGGGAAGGTTATTCTGTTTTAAATGTAGAAAAACTTGTCAATTGTTTGATGCTTGCATTATTTACTGGAAGCTTCTCTACTTGCTCTCTTAAATATTGTTTAGCAGTATTTAGTTAATATTTTTTGAAATTTCTATTTCATAAAGATTGAGACAAACATTTTGGTTGAAACTTCAATAGATTTGTTTTGGAGCCAATGTATTATGCCTGTATTATGTAAAACAGGGATAGTATTACTCTTCTTTCCTAAACAATGAGACACTGTGTCCTCTCATAAAAACAGAACAGAAGAAAATGAATATTGTTCTTACAGAGTTTGGAAAAGGGGTCTCAATTTATTTTTGTGAACAACTGATTGAGGATTTGATTGCGTTACGTAAAAGGTGGCTCTCCACAAGAGAACTGATTGAATAACTCTGCCTCTGTAAACAAAAAATTATTGTCTGTCTAAGAAGTAGGTGCATGCATTTTAGAGCTGCCTGGGTGAAGTGAATTTTAGTTTTTCATAAACAGTTCAGAGACCATTGGGTACTGGTCTGTGTATCATAGTGGTATAACATCATGCTTTTCAGATAGCCTCCAACCATGCTCTTCTTTTTGGGGAGTAACATTAACTTTTTATTCCTCAGGCAGTAGACCCCAGGGAATTTCCCTCTCACGTGTGCACAAGGAGAAATTGGGACAATTAAATTGCCTGTATTTTTCATTAGTGTTTTTTTCTTAGTGGTCTATGAAAAATTAAATAATTAAAATTGAACTATAAATAATATACTTATCTTGCTCTGCTGAGATGTGCAATATTGTCCTTCTCAGTAGGAGGACAATTTAGACTGTACATAAAATTAATTTTGCTCAGTTGTCCAGGAACTGAAAGGGCAGGTGGGAAAGGAGGGACCAGCACAAACTGCACAGTGGTGAAACCCAACTTTTAATTCACCAAACCTACCCTAGTTTCTGCAGCTTCATACAATTTAAAGAGGTTTTTTTCTATGGGTTTTTTGGTGGGTATTTTTTTTTCATATGGTTTATGTGATCTGTAATAGATAGTATTGCCCCTCACCCTCAGATTTGAAAAAAATTGTAGTGGCTGCTGACTACAGCCACTACAATTTTGTAATGTGCTTTTTTGTAATGTGCTTTTTTAACATCCTGTTCTTCAAATGTGATGTTCAGGAAAAAATCTTTTATTTTAGTGACAGCAAAATGCCTGCAGCTTGGATTCCTTGAAAAAGTGAAAACGCTTTGTGACATGAATGCAATTTACCCTTAACATTCTCTGTATAGTGCTCTCTGATCTGTTTGCTTCCCATGTACTTTCAACCCCATTGAAAATGCCTAAAGGTCCCACTTGATAACATTCGAGAGCCAAAGCATGCTGAACTTCTGAAAGATGATCAGAATGGTCTGCAAAAAAACCCATGCACCTGAGTGTTCAAAAAGGCTTGGGAGAGATTACTTTCTTCCAGAGCTGGATTGCAGTTTCAGATTTGATGATGGTTTCCCTGCTTGGATTTATATGTACGTATTGAGGATTCATTTTTGGCAGGTCTCTACTTCTGAATATTATGGTACATGCAAATTCAGATTTGAAAATGTATTTTGGAAGGTGGTATCTTGATTGATATTTCCTTAAGTTCCTTATTGTAGGAGAGCAAGAGGAAGAAGAATAATGATGCAGCAAAAATGATCCCACAGCTTTTATGTGGGAAGTTGTGAGGGGAGATTCTGACTCAAGAGGAAAAACAGGAATAGAGAAGCTAGTAATGGTGGAGCTGATTTTGGGTCTTTTTGTTGTATGTTTGTTTGTTTTGTTTTTTCCATAGTTGCTTAACTTCGTGTTGTGTATAAGTATGATTTTGCATATTAGTTTATTTTTTTAAATTATTTTTATGAAAAAAATAGAAAAGTTGGATCATTTTCCTTTAGTCAATTTCATTAAAAGCTGCCTATCCTAATACCTCCTAAGGGGGAAGCAGATGCTGCAAATACAGTAGGACATATTTAAATAAAATATCATCAGGGAAGGGTGAAAATTTTGTGTGAAATAGCATTATGTAGAAATAATAGGCAAGACTGTCCACTTGAAACAATTTGAGCACTGACTGTGTTGTGTTGTCCACAGATTTGCTCCATTTTGTGCTTACTTTGAATGCTTTTACAGCTTATCATAGCCTCTGTCCTGTGATCTACATTCAAGTTCAGCTATATTTAGAAAGCCTTTGTTCCCCTCTGCAAGGCAGTTCCATGTATAGACATATTGTCTAAAAGATATATTCTGTAGCCAGTTACAAATTATTCATCTTTTGAGCTTAGATGGAAAGAGTTTATCCATAACCACTGTCAAAACATTCTGGTTTACTACATGCCTTACATACATGCCTCCTTTACCACATGCCTCTTTCATACTTAGAGACCCTTACGAAAAAGTAATAAACACAGAAAGGACTGGAGTGTTATTTTTATTGTAGTTTTCTTGAAAACTCCACCCACAGTTATGTTTCTGCTGACTCACTTTATGTGGAAAGAGGCAAAACTTGATTTTTTTAATAGTCTCATTACACAGGACTCTGAGGTGAAAAAAAAATAGCATTGCTTATTTTGCAGTGAGAGCAGAATGAAACTCAGAAAAAAAATACAAAAAAACATGCAGGGGGATTTTCATGGCCTCAACACAAGGAGTTTAGATGATTAAAATGTTACAATTTCAGATTCTGAACACTCATACTTTAAGTTTCTCCATAGTAGTAGGCTCCTTATAAGTATCCTTGTATTTCAATAATTGAATAATTACTGAAAAAAATTGAAGATGCTGGCTGAAGACTTTGAGTTTTGGATATTAGGAAGTCTGCTTGTTCTTGAATTTAAAAAGGTAACATAAGAAATCTTTGGCAGAGATGGGAAAAACCTTACTGAGTTTCATTGTGTAGTTCAAGGCATCTCTATGTACACTTTGTTTTCCATGTAGTTTAAATCTATGACATGATCAGTGGATTTTTGGAAAATATTTTTTAAGTTTGGGAGTCCTACTGGTAGAGGACTACTCAAGGCCATAACCTCCACCTTATTTAAGCAGCTGGTACGTAAGGAAGTATGTCTTGGCTTCCAGCTTTGGATCTTACTGTTTTAACTTGAAAGAAACTTCTTACATTTAAATATTATCTACTGCCCTTTTTAAAGTTGTTTGTTGCTTGTATTTAAAGTATAAATAGTACTATTTCATTAAACTATTCTGGTCTAGAACCTTTATTTGTACCTTGCCCTGATCTTACTGTTAAAAATAAAACCACTTAATCCCAGCCTTGGAAATAAAAGACAAGACTTTGAAATGTTTGTTAGGCCTCAAAAGTCTTTGAACTAATCTATTTGACATTAAATATGCATTTTTGACACAATAGTGGGACTAACTTTCATACCAATATCATAATTAGTAGCAGGAATTTTACTGTGTTGCGTATAGTCAGAGAAAGTCATTACTTCCTAATCTTCTTTTCTGTTCTATGTTCACTCTTTTGTTCTTCACTCCTGTCGAATACCTGTCCTTCAGACTTTTCTCCACAATCCCCATGTGCACCATGTTTATAAATAGAGACTGTTGCAGCACTGTCTGTCAGTCTCCTAGCTTCTGTCTACAAATGTGAGCTTTGGCCATCACTTTTCTTCCTTCTTATCACTTTCTCCTTATCAAACACTTCCACTGGATTTGTAAATTTTCAGGGAAGAAACTGTTTCAGTTCAATAAGTAGTGCAAAATTGGTCTGAGACTTGAAAGGTTTTTTTCTCCCTTTGTTCTCTTTGCTGCATGCAGTGAAATTTTACTGCGTGTTTATTTTTGAGATTACTCAACTTGCAAAATCTGAAAAGGGACATGAATGCTTTGCTGTGAGAGGTGGTCCCCCTCTTTATGAGGATAAAGGAGAGGTGGTCCCTCTCCTTTATGAAGATACCAGAATGTCAAAGATGGGAGTGCTTGGATAGGCTTCAAGTAACAAAGTGTGAAAGGCACCACCACAAACACATTTGTTCTTAAAAACATCTGGATTTAGCACCTGCTTGTACTCTGCTGGAAATCTCGTGCCTGAGCATGACTTGTGTGGCTGGCTTGCACTGGACCTGCATCCCAGATACTCCAGATCCCCGCCTCCAGCTCTGTCCTCAGTGCATCACCATGCATGTCCTTTGGGAGAGTCATGCTTGGCTCCAAGTCTCCTTGTATATAACCTTGGGTGAGAAGTGGAAAGCCTCTCTTCTCGCCTGGCTCGGCAGGAATGCTGGCTGTGGGGCCATGGATGCACATCGGGAGCCTGCCCTGGAGCCTTTGAGCACACAAAGTTGCTTCTAGGTTTATTCCCTGCCCTCAGCACTAATACTTGTCCATGGTGCCCTCTGGAGTGATGTGTGGCTCCATGGAGAGCCACAGTGTGCCTGCTCTTCCCTCAAAGGCCAATATTTGGCTTTGTTGTTGTTTCCCAGTTGGTTCCCACAGGAATCACTCCCTCTGGAGCATGGTAGGGAGAGGCATGCACAGCAAGCTGTATCCTCGGGCATGGAGCTCTGTGGGTTTCTGAAGGCATAATTTTCTGTAAGAAATAGCTGTTGTGTATGAAACCAACAGATATAGAAAGAATTAAGTCTGGATAGCTTTCTTTGTTTCCTATCATTTGGGGAATTGTTGGGTTTTCCCCTACTGCTAAGTCAGTTGGAGAAACAAGGATCTCTCTGACCCTTCCTTATGGATATTTTTATAACCCATCAGACCTGAAGTTGTGTTTTTCTAATGTAAGAATCACTATATTTTTCTATTTCACATGCTTTTTTTTTCAATGAAATCTGAAAATTTCCAGATTTAAATGGTAGAACCTATAGTGTGTGGGAGCTTGTTAAATACAAAACAAAAGGACTATATATATTATTCTGAGGTAACCAAATGCTATAATCTCTATTTATGTGATGGAGAAATGGAGCCACAGACTTGTTCAAAACTGTAAAGAATTTGATATGCTACAGATTTTTAACACAGATTTCTTGGCCCTATGCCCCAACCACCAATAAATAAGG
The DNA here is from genome assembly GCF_022539315.1 of Serinus canaria. Taxonomy (NCBI): domain Eukaryota; kingdom Metazoa; phylum Chordata; class Aves; order Passeriformes; family Fringillidae; genus Serinus; species Serinus canaria. Next base: position 10,880,759 of record NC_066313.1, read on the forward strand.
CTTCTTCTTCTTAGAGCTCAAATATAGCTTTTGATCTAGTACTGAGGGAGAATCCTGCCCTTGATTTGAAGATGCATTTAGTAAGCTTGTGTTCTTCCATAACTGATTTGTGACAAGCAGATTTATCACCTTCTGTTATGTAAGAAGAAAGCTGGCATGTGAGATGCTCCATAAGTTGTAAGGGCAGGAAGGAGATCCCCCCCACACTCCCAGTTCAGCCTCCAAAGTGCCAGATTTTTCTGTGGGAGAATATGCAACATTTGGGTATGCACTGATATGAGCTTGCACCATTTAAATATCAGGTTACATCCAGTCATTCCATTCTGTTAAAATAATGCTGGTTTCAATGCTGTTCTTGTCAAATGCTCCTACCAGAAAAGTTCTTGCTCTCTGCCAAAGCTTTGGTTTCTGCAGCAGGCCAAGCCCTAGTTTTTCTAACAGCCCCATTTGCTGTGCTATGTCCAGACTTCGTGTTGTTGCATGGTCCAGATGGCTTCAGGTGGCTTTATTGAGAGTGTGTAGAGTACACACCTCCTGTGTCACTGGGGACTGGTTTCAGCTGCTCACTGTGTGTGTTACTACAGGATCTTCCCATTGCTGCTCCTCACAGTCACAGAATCATTTATGTTGGAAAAGATCTCCAGGATCATTTGCTTAAACCTTTGATTGAGCTCCGCCTTGTCAACCAGACCATGGCACCAAGTGCTATGTCCCTTCGTTTCTTGCACACCTCCATTAAGGATGACTCCCCTATCTCTCTGGGAAGCCCATTTCAATGTTTAGCAGTCCTTTCTGTTGGAAGAAATTCCTCCAGGTGTCCAACCTCAACCTTCCCTGGTGAAGCTTGAGGCCATGTCCTCTTCCCCTGTCATTGGTTGCCTGGGAGAAGAGACTGAGCCTCATCTCTCTTCACCTGCTTTTCAGGTATTTGTAGAGATGATAAGGTGTCCCTGAGATGACTCCTCCAGGAAGAACAATGCCAGCTCCCTCAGCTGCTCCTCATAGGACTTACATCTACCTTGAGTGTCTGTCGTCTCCTGGGATCCTGGAGCTGCCATGGGTTGCACCAGCTGAGACATCACCTAGTGTGTACTGATTTTGCGAGAGCAGTCTCAGCTTGATGAGCTCTGTCTTTCTATGTGTCTGATACAAGCAGAGTAGAACAATTCTATGTCTCACCTATAACAATTGTTTTAGCAAACACCAAAATAGCTCAAAATATTGGAAAAGTTTTGTGAGCCTCTCACAGTCTTAAATTGCTTTTACATAGTGAGAAAAGTAGTGAGCCTAAATGCAGCAATTCCAGGAGGTTTGATGTCACTCCTAATGTTTTAGCAAATGATGTGATTGCACTGAAATGCAGAATTACACATTTCAATTACAGTTTCCAGGCTCTAAGTTTTCCAGCCTCTTCCAGGATTTGTCATAGGGGAATTGGGCAACATTTGTGTTTTCTGGTTCAAACCTGGAAGGGTTAATCATTATTTCTGTAAGTACCTGAGATTTTAGCACTTGATAAGTTTCTTGCCTATTTCTAAATGCCACTTTAAACTTCAGATTAACCATCTAAACACTAAGGGCTTTAGGAACTCATGATGAGAATGTTTGTACCTATTGTGACTTACTTTTTCATTACCTTGACGGACGTTCGAAAATGAATATAGATAAATGATCAGAATAAAATGAGTGCAACAACTATGCCCTATATATAGTTTGGGAAGAAATAACCAAGCTGTAGAGGTGAGCTTCTTGCAACATTACAAAGTGCTTTGTTTCAACATCCTGTTTAGTTGCTGATAGTATTGCAGCTCTCTGCTACTATTACCTGTAGTGTCTTGTAAATAATGTAGAAAAGATGCTGGGAAGTACTTGTTCCATCTTTAAATTATTCGTTTTGGATTTGCTGATGTTCCACAATTTAGTCCTGCAAATGCTGAGGGTTTCCAGTAGAGGTCAGGATGACATTGTCAGATATTTTATAAGCGTGCTGACCTGAATAGGAGCCATCTAAGACTTTCCTTATTCTCACAGGCAAAACATTTGGGTGGGGTTTGTTTGTTTTACCTTTTTAATATGCAGATAAAGCACTGTATAATTATTTTGGTTTCCTCTCCAGACTTCATCAACAACTTTGCAAAGCTTGATAGCAAACATATCGAATTTCTTCAAAAAATGTGATGATTGGGAATAAGGGAAAACAGTGGGAAGGGGATGAGCCTGAAGAGCTAATGCTGCTATTGAGGTAAATGTCTGTTACAGTGCAAATGTTAAGGCTGGGGGACCTGAGAAATTGGTTTAGAATAGTTTTAATTTTTTATACTGTGTGTAAATTTGTACATATATATATATATATATATATATATATATATATATATATATATATATATATATACATATATATATACACACATATATATATATAGATATTTATATGCATATCACACATACCTACACAGATATATTAATCCATATCAGCATACATATATTTTTATCTAAGACTGTGATACACACATACAGCAGCAACACTTAAGCAGCCTTTGCTTTGGCAACTAATCTCTGCTTTTTCATTGTAGCTTCTGTCTCCTGGCTTTAGTAAAAGAACAGATCTGTCTGAAAAAGTAACCCTATGGAGCAGAGGAAAAAAGATCTTTTTGGATTTTCTTTTTCACCCACTCCAATTACTTGATTGGTTTTGCAGCATAGCCATAGCCATGCAAATAAACATGCCCACCCAGTGCACTGAGCTACTAGTGGAACAAGAACTGCCTGAACTGTCTTGGTGTCTGGAAAGAACTGAGAAACATAGTTTGTATTTTAAAATACTAAATCCTGTTCTAGACTCCAGAATACAGTTTCCTGACTGGGGTCGATTTTTTTGGCAGGTTCTATAATGCAGAACCACAAAGTCTGTGTAGCCTTGTGTACAATCACATCACAGAACCGCTTCACTTCACTTATTTTGCACAGTTCACTGCTGGCTGGCATTGCAGTATATGATTCTGTTTTCAGGTTTGTGTTGCATTAAGATCTCAAATATACCTACACATGTGGTCATGCATGCACTACACATAAAAAGTTACCCATGTTGTATTTAATGCCTTTTTGTGCTTGCAAAACTGTGGCAGTCAGGCTCCATGTACTCACTGGCACACTGGTTAGTGGCACATCAGCAATTTACAGGTTTCACACACAAGCCCTTTTGTAGGTTCTTCTTCTCTGGATGTGTGTAGGGGTCAACTCTTGCAATCCAGCCTTCAGTGGGCATCTACTGCAGGTGCACTCATGTCACCACTGTTCAAAGATACTTCAGCATCTGTGTTCCAAAAGAGATGGAGCAGCCTATTATTTGCTGCCCCTTAGACAAAATGGCTTTCTCCACTTTCTGTAGAAACCAACCACAACCCACGTGGATTTTTATCCAGGCCCCAAAATGCAGTTTGATTACCTAAACAGGACAAGATGATGTTCACCATCTCTGAGTATAGAAAGTGTTATGGAGGAGGATAAATAGCTGAGGGTGAGGTGCAATAAGCTGACTCTGAAATCTACTTTTCCTGATGTCTTCTCTAAATTATCTTGCCATTAAAGGTTTTATCAGACTGTGACGTACTTTCCAAGAGGAGTGGTAAAAGTTCGTATTGCTGGAGACATTAATAGCTAGACTGGAAAAATCACTTTGAATGCATATAGGGAATAAACCAAAAAGTTCAGGGAGATATATTAGGTAGCTTAGTTGGTCTTTTTTGATCTATTTATTGTGGCAAAATAAAATCAAATATCATGTTTTATCACTCCTGTTTTAGAAATTATTTTGTGTTCACATAGATCTTTCATCTTTGAATTGGAAACAAGGATATTTTGAAATCAAGCATTTCTGGATCAAGATGGCAGCAAATGAAATTAAGCAATGCTGTCTCATATTATTTGCCATATAATTTATCATAGCAGGCAAGCAGAGTTTACAAATTACAAGGTCACCTCACATTTTAGGGGTTTAGGTTTTCTTTCCAAAAAGGGAGTCAATTTCTTCCTAGTGATTCTTATCATTAAAGAAGTCTGCCTAACTGGGTGATGAAAACATATTCATTTTCACATAAATTCAGATAGAGGTTCATTGCTATACTGGGCATTAAATACAGTAATTGGGTAAAGAAGAGCAGTATTTTTCTTTAACTCTAGGATGTTTGGCCCATTAAGACCAAACTATTTCTTCTGAGATGAAAACTGTCTGTGTGCTTGAATTTCAGGTTTATCTTGACTAATCAACTGTTTCAAAAAGTAATTCTATAGCAGAAGTTCATAGTAGGCTTTATTTACTTAGTTTGCTTAAGTGCAATATTAAGTGAAGAGGTGTTTTTGGTGGACAGCACAGTGACCCTTGGGCTACTTGGGCTTTATAAAGAGCTTTACCTGAGACATCTTTAGGGTGTTTAGCCCAGCTGCTTTTTAGTTCTTGTCTGTCTTTGCCTGGTGTTTACACTCAGTATAGGAATACTCTCAGGTACTCCCAGCTTTTATTCTATTGGGTTTAAGCAAGCTGTGGTCCTGCAGAAGCCTTCCAGAAAAGAGTCCCACAACTCCCCTGCTTGCCCTGGTAGCTGTTTTCTGTCACCAGCCTGATTTTAACTCATCTCCCCCATAAATGTCACCCTTCCAGATTGGCCATGCACAGTGGCACTCGTCCTGTCTTGTTGCAAGCCCAGCTGGCTCTGAGCAAGGCAGTGCTGATGGTCACAGTACTCTGTCAAGCGGGGTACCAACACTTGAGTCCTTCTTACCTTCTTTTTCTTAACTAGCTGCCTTCTGCTATGCCAGAATACATGGCCTTTTCACTGACTACAAAGCTATCATCCCATTTTGCCATTTGGAGGCCTTAATCTCTTGTAATACTCCAGGTAAAACATTTTCCATAATCACTGGCATCATGTACATATTGTTAGCACCTAGCAGATAAGAAAAAAAGGGAGGATCTCAACTTCAACTTTGCCAGCTTCTAATCTTGCTTGCCAAGGTCCTCTCTTTTCTTGACTCTTGGGTAAGTTTTTTTTCTAGTTGGTTGTGTGATTTTTTTTTTGCTTATTTTATGCCAGTAGCTAGAAAACAACTCACTGTAGCTTATAGTTTCAAATTTTTAAAGAGAATAAAGATGAAGCATGCATTCTCTTTCCTGGTCAAAGCACAGAGTTAACACTATTAATGAAGAAGATATTAAAGAAATAAAGCACAAACGTATTTTTTCGTTCTGAAAAAAAATACCCACTTATTTCTGTAATATGCAAACTACTATTTTCCAGGGTAGTGTCTTAGGAATGTTCTCTGCTGAGGAAACACCTATCATAATTTTAGTTATTGTGGTTATTGCTGAGTAGTAACTCAGCACTGTTGCACTGTTTGTCTTCCAATTCCAATTCAAAGATCTGATTTATATTTGATTTTTATTACATATACATTGCAGTCTTACTTCACTTTTCTGAATTCCTTTGCAGAGAAGCAACAACATTTACACTCTTATTATTTTTAGTTTACTTTTGAAATATAAATTGAAAATGACACAGCATCAAGGGAACAGACTCAGCTCCTATCCTGTTTTTCTTCTGTCCAGATCCCTTAGCTGTAATTTTGAATATGGCCTTTTATAGTTCAGATCCACAAAGTACTCACACTTTTTACCTCTGATGTCCTAATAGCAGCCACTGAAGTATTTCTAAAGACATTTTCTTCTCTGTTTCTCAGCTAATGTAACCTTTCATGACAGAGTAGTCTCTCCTTATCCTGCTTTCAAATTTAGTTTGTTTAGTACATCACATTTTTAATAACCAAAAAGTTATGCATAAATGGCACCATTTTGATAAAAAGAATATAGTTTTTATCACTATTTTTAGATCATGGTTTGGTCAACAAATATAAGCTACGTGTATTAAATCTTGAATGGTTGAATTTGTGTTTTTGGGGAATCGTATGAGTATAAAAAAGATTAAATTCTATTGTGTCCAGATCTGCATTGAGCTCTTATTGTGTTTACTGTTGCCTCATTCCATATGCTATTTATTTATATGACCCTGCCTCCCAGTTAAATCTTCATTAACATCTGCAGAGGCTCAGCTTACTTTCATCCAACATGAAGGATTAGATGTTTCAATCCATATATATACATACATACATACAGACATACATGCACACACATTTTTAACTTACTTTTCTTCTGAACTTCCAAAAGAAACACAGAATTAATGGAAAACCCAGATGTGGAAATAGATGACAATATTAGAAAAACTTTGAGACTCTGAAGTCTGTTTAAGTTTTCCATGGCTTCTGTTTTATTTGCACTTGTTTTGTTTTGGATTTTTTTGTATTCATTGCAAATGTAAATGTGTATGACAATTTTCATCATACAGTATGGGACTGAATGCTGTCTGGAGTAGTTGGTCTTCTTCCAAAAAAGCTCTTATTTAATAAGTGAATGTCTTCAAAATCTCCTAATTGTGGTACTGATTACAATGGGAAGCAAGTGATCCACTTTACTGCTGTGCTGAAGGAAAATAAATTTACCTCTGCCATTAACACTTTAAGTAAATCATGGGTTGTACATGTTGTGTCTGTCTTCAAATGAACTTGCATTGAAACTCTGACTGTGTAAGAAGATGTAACAAATGCTCACTGGTATAATGTTCAGTAATGTTCAGTCTCTGTTCAGTACTGGAAGCACAGAACTAATGCCTAGAATACAGATACAGAGGCTGAATTGTTACTCCTAAGGACAAAAAAAAAAAAAAAAGAAGTATAATCATTACTTCAGGTCACCACTAAGGTCACTGACAGCACAGCATGGGGGATTCAAGTAGAGCAGCATGACTGCGACTCGCTCATGGCTGTGAAAGAGGTCTTTAGTCCCCATTGCCACTATGTGATTAAATTGGAAGACAGAATACATTCTTTTGTATTTACTTTTTTAAAAAGAAAGGAAAAAGAAAATTTCAAAACTGAAATTTGAAAAGAATCCATTATAAATAAGCATTGCTGTTGGTCCTACTGATTACAGTTCCATGAAGATTTTGTCTGTTAAATCAGGAAAATCAGGGGTGAGTGGGTTGGTGGGGAGACCCCTCTGCAGTCCATGCACTGCTTGGTTTAATAATTAGATATGGTCCTGTTGTCACACTGGAGTCCAGCTTTTATCATTCTTGGCAGACAGAGCAGAGCAGCACTCTGGCACTTGACCTGCCCATAAAAACTTGAACAGGAAACAGCAATAAATAATCCACTCAAAAGGCTCTTGAGAAAAGCATTGCACTTGATTCCTTATAGGAATTGCATGTTACTCCAGTGAGAAAATGGGCTCTTTCAAAACACAAGCTTTGTATTGTTACCATTTCTTAAATTTATTTTTTATGAATAAATGTCCTAATGGTAGCTTGCAATATAATTTTTTTGTGTTTAGAAGACCTGAAGGAGGCTTCAAAGTTGTTTCCAGTTTTATTCCTTTTAAACATAGAAATAAACTTACAGCATATACACACACATCCAAACAGCATTTCAAAAAAAGAACAAACCAGCCATGTCTTCCTCCAGAGTTGGTCCTGGCTTCTTTCACATGGGGACCCTGATTTTTCTTGTTCTGTTTTCCATGACAACCTTCATCCTGCTGAAGTGACCTTAGAGTTTGACCCCAAATCCCTTACCTCAGTCAGAACACCCCTCCTAACTTTAGGCCTGGTCATTGAAATTGGCATGAGGAGCAAAAACTGCTCCAGTTTCTCCAGAAATTTCTTTCCTCAGTTTTTGAGGGAAGTGGAAGCGTATTTCACGTCCTTCTGTAGCCTGAAAGAAAAGACTGATTCTGTTTGTATTTATCACAACCTATTTAAAGTCTTTGACAATGTGATCCATTCCACAAATATTTGCTTTAATCTCTGGTTTTTCTCATGAAGTAAATTAGAGAACTAAGAGAATAATTTGTAGTGGGTTTAGTCACACAGTAATTTTTTTCATATGTGTACAATAATCTGATTTTGCATGTTCATTTCAGCACCCTGAATGAATCTCTACTACTTGGTAAAGAAGAGGGAAATGTTTAATATTTGCCAAGAATAATTTGAGAAAACAGGGTTTAGAAAGATTAGTATCACATTTACCTTTAGTAAATTAAAATTGCAGAGTTGTTTTGTTGGGTTTTTCAGTTATTACTTTCATTCATTTAGTCTTTGTTTCCTGCTCTTCTAACTTTTAAGTAGACTAGGAAATTTTAGGAAAAAAACCAAAACAAATTTGTTCATTTTTTTAAGGTTTTATTTTCAATGAGATTAAATTATATTCACTTTTCCCACTCTTAAGAAGCCAAACTCCTGGATTTTCAACTGTTTAGATGGGTCAGTTTTATGGAAATTATTTTCTCAGCTTGCTGAAGATACATGTGTTTAAAGATCAGGAAAGTGATTGCTCAAACAAAAAATTCCATGATTTCTTTTTTCAACTTGTCAAGAATGTTATTTTTCAGAAAGAAACAGTACAAGATACAGAGAAGATTGATAAATTTCTAGATCTTCCAGTCTTGTGTCTGAATTCAAAAGTTGCAAAGATCATAAATCTTTGTTTTAGAGAGGTACAGAAACCAATGTCTCTATTTAGTTGTACTTTATTTTTTTTCCATTTATTTCTGCACTTTAGGATCCTAAAAAGCACCTAGAGTAACTAATGCAGAGAGGTACTTGGAACCAGGTTAAGAGTGTAGCAGTTTGAAAGAGCTGGATAAGTTGATTTCTTCTATTGCACATGTTAAAGGTGACAGTGAGGGCACCACTCAAATGGGCCCTGAACCATCTCAAGTCTTGAGCTGCAACGGGCTCCATCTTCTGTCTGTCCTTGCACACCAGGTGAAAACAGATACTTGGTACCACGAGATTCTTGGCCTGTCCTGTCCAGGGCCAGAGTTGGACTTGATGATTCTTGTGGGTCCCTTTCAACTCAGCATGGGACTTGCATGAATTTGCCCATTTTGCAAAGGGGCAAGGGAACTGGTGCTGACCAAGTGTGTGGTCACCACTTGCACCCTCAGTGAGCAACCTCATTGCAGCCATGCTCCTGCTGAGATTTGCAGGTAGGGCTGTCTTAGTGCACTGAAATATTGCATTTATATGCCTCACTGCTCACTCCTTTCTTTTTTTGTGTGCAGAATAATATGAACAGCTTGAATGCCTTGAAATTCTAGTAATCTGATTTTCAACCAGACTTAAATGCATTACTGATTTGGTAGCAAGGACAGGTAAAACTATTGTATTCTGCCTAGTAAATAGTTATTAGCATGTTAGTTATCTATTTAATTTTTCAAAATTTCCATTAAATGTTTCAAAACATTTGTGTCTGTGGCTTTTGCGAACATCTACCCTTGATGTATATCTAATTTATTTTTTGAGAGGTTTACCCTTCTACCAAGTATTTATTAGCCTACATGAAATTCATAGGCTAGTGGAAAACTCATTTATTTATTTACTAATTTTCTTGGTTATTGACTATGCAAAAGTTTCCACTAATGAGAATTCTTCCCTGTTGTGAATCATTAATACATTAAGTACACTTCAGATTCCTCCAGTAATGATACAATGAGAATTGCTTAGCTGATTTAAATGACACAGATGTAGTACTAATTATACATTTTAAATTGGCAACAAACACAATTAATTTACTGATTATCAAAAACAAAAGTAAACTTTTTTTATTATAGTAATTTGCTATAATTTATCACACAGCCATTTTCTTTGTGTAATATTTATGCATTTGACAAACCTACAAAGAGATATGTAATTAGACCTGTTTCATCCATCACTGGCTGCCTTTTAACCAGAGGTTTTACGTGAACAGCTTACAAAGACACTATGAGATTAACCAAATCATAATGGTGCCATCTTTTAAACCAACAAATATAGGATTTTTTAGGTAATTCAAGTGGATTATCAAAATTGAATTGTTTCATTTAACTTAGGTTCCTGAAGGTATTTTACAGAGCTGTTGTTTGGGTGGTGGTTTGGTTGTAGTTTAGCAGAACTCTCTGTGTTTGATTGCAAATTTTTTTTGTAAAAACTTGAAACAAAATTCTTTTATAGGCATTTTTGAAGGAAAAAGCCTCAAACAATGCTGCGCAGAATAAAAATCTTTATTCCCGCAGTAGCAACAACCCCCTCTCTAAATGCTTTGTGCTTGGGAAAGTTTGGAATTATTTGTCCATGGATTTGGGAAATCTAAAATGAGGCCAATGTTTTATTTTCATTTAAGGCTAGATTTTGGGCATTAAAAGCTGCAAGCATTAGAAATCTCCATATCAAACCCTGTCATCAAGAAATTTATTTGCCTGTTAAATACTGTCTTTAGAGACCTTCATCCAGGTGCCTATAGTGCCATCGAAACTTGCCAGATGTATAGCATCATTAAAATAGTTTTTGAAGTCTATATTAACATAGGATAGACAGAAATGTCTTGGAAGAACTTGTAATTTTTGGCTCTGGTATAATCCTTTTCACTAACTGTAGAACCAGGAATTAAAACCAACAAACCAGAAACCAAGCCCCCACCTTCCAGATTCCCCCTCTCTAAACCAATAGATGCAAAACTCTCATAGATGCTTATTCTGTATTTTCATGTCACTGGTCATTCTAGAGAAAAGTCACATTTTTATGGATTTAAAGGTCTTTCAGTTCATTTAAAAATTATGTACGTTTTCAGGTAGTGGCACTGTTGTGGCCAGTTTAGGCTAGAGAAGCAAATATTACCAGAACATGTGATGTCCTTTGATCTGTGTATTCATCATGCTTGGCATCCTTGTTTTAGTTGAGAGCTATTTTGTCTTCCATTGACTTTATCTAAGTCAAAAAATTTTGCCATTTGATTTTCTAGGTGTGTGATGGGTGCAAGGGAGTATGAAATCCCCTATTTGAAATGGAATTTCAAGACAAAAAATCCTACTCATCATGGTTTTTTTCACTCTGGAAATATTATTAATTTCTAGGAAATAATAATATATCTAAGTGGAACATGGGATCTCCTGAAGAGAGCACAGAATCTAGTTTCCTTGGACACCATCAACAGCAGGGAGGACAAGTGCCAACAGCAGCAGCAGAGTTCTTGTCCCAGGTGAGCACAGGTGCATTGGAAGGAGATGCATGTCCATTCTGTCTTCTAGAATGTTTATTTGCCCTTTATCATCTATCTACCTCTGGAATCACAGCCACCTCACAAGAACAACTTTTCCATTTGTTTTCTTTAAGTATTCCTAAAATACCCCCAAAAAATGCTCCCCCCCCCCCCGCCCCCAATTTGTCTTACATTTTCAACAATGAGTCACCTACTCAGGGAGGAAGAGATTTTATTTCTGTTTTATAAAATATCTATTTCTACATTTATTTAGTTCTTCTTTATTAAACATGAGTTTGGTGATGAACACTTCCACAATGTGTTTTCTTCCTAATTTTAATTTATTTGTCTTTCCTTCCTTTTTTTTTTTCCCCCTTTTCAGAAGGGAACATGTGTAGTGACAGGTGTACAGGTATGGACATGTAGTTATGTAATTACCTGGAAACAATTAAAATTCCCTTTTAAAAGTAGAAAATAGCAATTACATTATGTAATATAATTTTACTGTGCTGTACCTTTAAAAAGAAATATTTAGTTGTTCTTGAACTATTAAACTATATGTGTCACTGATTTATCCTGTTACCAAAAGGATCTCATGTATCACTTGGCAAAATGACAGCTTTCTTTCCCAGTCTAATGTATAATTGTGTTTTGTTAGCTGTTTTTGTTTTATAAATACTGTGCTAAAGGGATCTCTGAAGATCAAGATTTTCGATGCAGTATTTGTCTTTGCTGTTCTTTGATGTTGACCTTTATCCACTCCCCTCACAGCAACAAGCACAATATTTTGTTCTCAAAAAGTTACCAAATCTATGTCAGGAAAAAAAATCATTTATTTTCACATCAGAGTTTTTGCAAGCAGGCCAAATCCATTCCAGCAGATTCCTCACTGGAACTCTCCTGAAACAATTTTCCCAGAAAAAAATAGGCTCATGAAAATTTTATTTACTTGAAAATCTGCAGAGAGGCTCCAGTGCTCTCATTCTTCCTATGTTTGACTACACAAGCTTGGAACTCTGGCATTAGTATTTGTTATTTTTCCTTCTGACAATTTCCCCTTCTAGCAAAAGCAGTGACACAGTCTCTGCCTGTACATTTAGAATGAGAAGTTTCTCCTTAAGTAATACTTAATTTAAATCCTTCTTAATGAAATATAGTTGAATTATTTCTTATCCTATCTTATGGTAGTTATGGAAAGAAATTATTTGTTGCTTACTTTACAACAAATTCTAGATATTGTTCTTAAACACTCTGTTTTTAAGCCCTTCCTTCTCTTTATCTTGTCCTCATTATACTGAACATATCCAGCTGCCTTAGCCTGTTTTCTCAGATCCTGCATGTGAAACATCTTGTCAGTGGTAAGGCTTCCCTTGGGGTTCTCTGCAGCCTCTGTGCATTTCTCACAGAGAAATGGCCCAGCCCAGCAGTGTTTCAGCTCAGCCTCCTCATTTCCAGGACAGCAGAAAACTTCACGTCTTTCCCATGACACTTGAAAAATAATTTTTCAGATTGACATTTACTAGTTTTGCACCAGCATTCAGTTTTAGGCTTCTGTTCAGTTTGAGCTGCTACAACATCACTGTTTCAACTGCTGCTTAGCCAGGTAGCTAACATTTTGTATTATGTTTTAATTTTTTTGAAGTGCAATATTTGAATTTTGCCTCCATTGAATTGAATCCTGTGGATATTGTAACTCTGATCCGATTTCTGAAATTAGTGTGAAATCTAATCCTGCCCTCTACCCCTCCCAGCTCAGTGATAGCCAGAAATGTGGTAATATATTTTCCATCCAAGTGATAAATGAAAATATGTAAAGTTTATCAGATTTTTGCCAAGACCTTGCATGGTAGAACCTGCAGGTTTGGCAGTGAACCCTTTCTTTGGGAGTTGCCCTTCAGATTGCAGTGCATGGCATAGCTATTCTAATGGCTCAGAATTAGATGCATGTATGTTCTATTTTGAGGCTTACACCTAAGCAGATGAGGTGTAATTCTGAAAACTTTTCTCCTGGCAGTGCCTGAGCATACTGAGCTGGATGAAACTTCTGGAGGGTGAGCAAGCACAGAACTGTTCCTCAGAGATGTGCTGTAACAAGTGCAGGATAAGCCTGTTCTCCAGTCTGTCTTCCCAGTGTGACAAATTTCTGTGGTTTCATGGGCTGCAAAAACTCCATACCTAGACTCTATAATTTATACAAGAATATATTCTCAGCACATTTGAAAACTAAATAATCAAAATTATCTGAGCATAGGAAATTTATAGCCTGGCTTAGCTGTCCCCTTCTGGAATCTGGGTTTGCAACCTGATAGATTTTATAGCTCAGTGGACTCACTGATATAATGACATGGCCTTTTAGAATTGCCAGCTGTAGAACTAATTTTGGCTGGAGGAGTGGCCAGATGTATTCCTCACTGTCCTCAGTCTGAACTGGGTTAGTAGGGACTATAAATAGCTTCATAAATATTTTACTATGTCTACATTTTTGCACTGATGTAAAAGATAGGAGGATAGATTGTTCAGGTTCCTTGTGAGTAACACAAAACAGGGTCAATAGAAAAAATTACCCTTTCTTTAAATAAGTCAATTTTCTAATATTTCTATAATGTTTCCCCTATGGGCTGGCCAATGTTTGATAATAACACCATTCCCCTCTTCAACTGATGCAGGTGCTGTAAAAATGGCCATAAAAATGATGAGGTTCCTGTTGACTTTAGCCAAGAAAAGACTTTTTTAATGAGAAGATGAACACTAGAAGTATATTTGTTCAAACAAAAAGGGAGTATTTAATATCTCTTGCTTTGTTATCTGCTGATCTGAGTAGGAACCTCTGTTCCAGATTTAAATGCTGGCTTTCAACTGCAGAGAGGCATCTATCTATGTTCTCAATACAAATGCCTCCACCTGCCTTTAGCCAAGATTATTCCAGGCATGCCATTTAACTTAATCTCTACGGTTGTTCAATGGCAATTTATGGAACAGAAGGCAATATAGAAATAAAAATATAATCTACTTTCATTTGTGTCTCATGGCTGCAAGAAAGAAGAATTTACATTGTTTTGAGTCAGGGTATCTTTTTCTCACAATGTTAAAAAACACCCAAAATAAAAAGAGATAAACAAACAAAAAAACCCGGCTAGAAACTGGAAAAAGAAAAAGAACCATCCCCAGAAAGTGTCTTCCTGCTATTCTGGGTATTGAACTGGGAAATTTAAGTGGTAATCTACTTGCTTTTCATTTTTTAAATTCTTTCAAATAAAGCTAGCTTTCTTGTGCTCATTTTTACTTGTTTTAGAGAAATATATTTTAAGGATTTGTTACTAGAAAAATCTGTAGCAATTAGGTGAGGTAGGGTTCTTGATATAAGTTTTGACTCTAACAAACCTGAGCACTGTTCACTCCTTTCACAAATCAAGGAAGACTTTGTGCTCATTTGTTTAGTAAAGAGGGTTTAAGCATGTTCTCAAAATGTGGTATAAGGGAAATTGCTTTACTAATTTATAAATGCAGCCCTTAATTTCCAATGTGCAGCAACCTGTCCTTGTTATTATTCAGAGCAAAAATAGAATCTGTGACAGGTACAGGCCACAAAATCTGATTTTGTTTCATTCAAGAAACATTTGGCTATGACATATCTATAATCAGCTGGATTTGTGTTCCTTGGTTTTGGTCTTGGAGAGAAATCAAAATTGTCTTTTTAAATAGGCTCCTTGCCTGCTCTGCAATTCTTAGAGAAGGCCAAAACCCCCCAGATAATTATCTTTGTTTTCCCTCCCTGCAGGTTTGCTGGTTTATGTCATGGGTGTAACACAGGGATAAAAGTTATCCCACATTTCCATCGCATTTTAATGCTTTTTTTTATGTGTTAAAAGCACTGTCTCCTGCTCCAGTTAAAAATGTTAAGGAGAAACAGAAAGAAAAAAAGCTTTTTGGGTCTTTTCAATGAAGCAATTCTTATATAATCTATATATTGTCACCTCCCATAGTTTCTTATTTGAGTTTTTGTAAAGTTTCACTTATTTCTGATAATTTAGATTCAAACTAAGAACACTCAATATCCAGGGGCCTCTGATGGATGACCTAAACTGAGTAGTGAATGTATTTAATTTGTAACTCTGTCCATGTAAGTTTTTCTTTGGAGCTCTGTGATCAAATTTCAAATGGAGAAAAATAGAACATCTAAAATTTCTTATGTAAAAGACTCCATGTACTTTTCTTTTTTAAAGACAGCCTTTTGTCACTCAGACTTGATTTCCTTTATGTAAGTCATTTTACGTAATGTCATGCCGCTAAGAGAGGCTGATGTCTTGGAACATTCTTGGATTAGTCCTATAACATAAAACAGATTAATTTCAAGAGTTTCACATAATTAATTATGAGTATTATCTGGTTTTGGGTAATTTTTCAACTGAAATTTCATTCAACTTCATTGGTTAAAGCTGACTGTTTAAAAGCTTAGTTTTTCAGATTTGACTCCTTTGCTATGCCTTAAAGCACCCAAACAAACAGTGAAATGAAAGAAAACAGTCACAGGTTTGGTTCTTGGTGCCTCATGTTTTGGTACAGGGGACCAAGACTGACAGCAAGTATTCGACTGGACATCATATGGATATTTCTTCCATCCGGTTGCACTGGGAATAGGAATGAAGAAAATGCTGTGATAGTCTAGAAGGTTTATATCTGAATATTTAGGTGCTAAAAATTTCTTAAAATTGTTTTGGTTAGATATATGCACATAGGACTGACAGGACTCCTGAAAATACCTCTGAATATTGCTTTGCTGATTGGCAGCGCCTTTTCAACTGTTTATTTTACTTCTCTTTGAGAGATTTGTGCAGCTGGGGATGGAGAAGAAGGTTAAGGGATTGTTGCAGATGTCTTGTCTCAAACCTATATTCTGTCAAACAATAGCTGAAACTTCTTTAGTGTTCCCTGGGGCTAAAAAGTTGCAAAGACCTCTTTGAGCAAGCGAAACTTCACCAGTGTCAGAGCTCAAACTATTCTAACCCTCTCAGTTGTTTCCAAACAACTGGAAGTGTCTTGAGTGATAGAACTAAACCATCAGATCTAGGCTGGCATTTTTTCCCTAAGTAATACAAGTAGAACATAACATATATTTTGCACACAATGGATAAACACTGTATTTCATATAGACTGATCTGTTTGTTCTTTGCTTGAAGACAAACTCACCAGCTCTCAAGAAACAGATGCATGTTTGTCTTACAGCTATGGTGATTGTTAAATAAAGGAATAGGAAATAGGTTTTCTATGAATCAGATGAAAAATCAGCAGAGATTTTTATAAATACAGATGTAATTATTATATGAAGAATTTCATAGCCACAACAAGGGAAAAGTTTTCCATCAGGTACAGCTAATTCCTACAAGCCTAGATAAAATGTGAAGAAGAGCAAGCTCTGATGACATGCAAATCCTCAAGGATTGTGCAAACTGTCCCATATCTTTTGTCACTACTGATCAGAGTTGTTACTCAATAAAGTCAAAGAAAGGGAATTTAGGTGGGGACCTTATTCTATTATCTATGATATAACAATTTTATAATAAGATATAGAAGTGTGGTCAACATTTCAAAATTGAAAAAAGCAGACTTGTCCTTGTTCTCTCTTAATAAGTTTTCAATCTCTGGAAGTGGACTGGCATGTGTTAATGAAGCATGAGCCAATGTCAGATAGACTTTTAATTAATTGACAGTAACATACTTATTTCCTATCTCTGGCATGAAGCAGTCAATTTAATTTTGTAGAATAAGATGGAAAAAAATTATTATCAGTAGGGAGGATTCTCATTTAGGAATTCACTATTGGACAGCAGCCTTATGAAGGGGAAGTTACAGCACAGTTCTTAGAATCTTCTTCCACAAATGGTTGCTGGTTCCAAAAATTAAAAAAAAAAAAAAACTAATCTAAAATGTATTCAGTTGCCCTACCTTGGAAACTATGACTTGAAACTAAATAATGAAAACACAGAGAAAAGAGA
The DNA here is from genome assembly GCF_022539315.1 of Serinus canaria. Classification (NCBI taxonomy): domain Eukaryota; kingdom Metazoa; phylum Chordata; class Aves; order Passeriformes; family Fringillidae; genus Serinus; species Serinus canaria. Next base: position 10,897,873 of record NC_066313.1, read on the forward strand.
AACTCTTCACAGAAGGATATCAGCATTTAAGGAGTGCAAATGACTATTTTTATAGTTCTTCTGGAAGTGTTATGAGAACAGCAAAAAAAGAGAAAGTGGTGCATAAAAAGAAGTAAGATGGAGCAATACATGAAGAGAATGAGAGCAATGTACATGTCACCTAGGGTCCAGACTATTTGTACTGAGTTTTCTGGTTCATGTTTCCTGGTTGTTTGGGTTGTTCTGGTTTTTGAATTGATGTTGTTTAAGTGTTTGTTTGTTTTTATTGTTTGTGGGGTTTCTCTTTTTGAAAAAAAAAAAAAAAGGATTTACTGAAATTAACTTGCCCATTTAGGAAGTACTTGGGATATAAACTGAACATATTCAGAACATGGGTTTTGATGGATTTCCATGGGTTATGGAAAATAAAGTTCTAACGAGCTTTTTCCAACACAGAATGAGTGGTGGATATAAAAAGGACAGGGAAGATATAAAGGTTTATAAATCCGAGTTTTCGGTTCAGTTCTAATAAATACAAGTCTGACATCTAAAGAGTGGCTTTTTAGCGTTTTAGGCATTCAGAGCCTTCTAGGCCTCTTAAAAAGAGAAATCAATTGGAAAATGGTGGTGCCACTGAGACAGGCATTATTTGGAAATGAGCTTAGGATATTTTTTTATTTACTTTTTCAATTTATCTTTATTGCTTTAAAACAATAACAAACTCACAAAAAAGCAATTTTCTGAGGCATATGTAACTCTCCACCTGGAGAAAACATAACTTATCCTTTAATTCTTTCTGCGGTATTGCTCATAGATCAATTCTCTTTGTACAAAACTTTGCTGATGCTGTTGGTTTCTTTATAATACACTTTACAGCAGTATTTGATATTACTTCTGTCAGATGAATTTGTCCTGAGCTCAGAATTGCGCTGCAGTCTTTAAACTGATCTAGCAGCAGTGGTATGGACATCAATTATCATGCACTTCACTGAAATTAAGTCCAGCTTCTGCTGTTTGTAGTTTAACCTTCTCCATTTCTTACCATTTTCAGGGACTTGGTTCCATCTTCCATTACTCTTTTTTTTTTTAAATTAACTTTTTATGTTTATGCAGTATCCAGAGGCCAAGGTCCTGTTGTGTACAGGGTCCTGGATAAACATAGGGTTGATCACTGAACTTTGTGGAGCTGCAGAGTGTGTTATCAGTCCACGAGGAAGACGGCGTCCACAAGTTTAAAACAAGTTGTGCATTTCCTTTAATTTCAATCCTTTTCCCCCTCTTTTCTGGAAGACTGAATTTCATGCAGCTTTCTTTTTCATTTGGAGTCTCTTTCCCTTTTTTCCTTTTACATCCTCTTGCTGGGCTCACTGCAGCCCATGAGCTCCTCTGGCACAGAGCGAGGGAGCTGTACTGCTTCCCCTTTCTTGCTGAGACTTGTTCTCCCAGCTGGGTGCCTCTCTTCCTATCTGAAAACCTTTTTCTCATTTCCAGCTCTGTCCAGAAGATTTGATTAGCAGATGTGTGCACTTGTTTTCACTCATCTAGCTGCATTAATGGATGTGAAGCAGTAACCTCAACAGGTTTTCAAGTAAAATGTTGTTCTTGGGTAGTAGCAGGGGACAGGGAAAAGGAAAGAAGGATTGTTCATTTGCTCTGTCCTGAGTGCACAGAGTTATTTGGGACAAAACAATCCCTCTCTTTGTGGTGAACTTATGAAATGGTTGGATATGCTTTTTGATTAACCTTCTAATACCATGACTGGCAGGTACAACCATTTGCAGACAATATGGCTCACCCAGCATTTTACTGGAACATTTATGATACACTATGATATGAGTAACATGGTGGATACAGGCAATTATTATTGCAGCACAAGATAGATCTAGGTTAGGTTTTTTTGCCTTTCATTTCCATTTTAAGTGAAAGCAATTCTGGCTCCCTATTAGACTGTCCATGTCAGGAAAACTCGAGTGTTACACCTTCTCATCATATTTCCTGGTTTGCTAGAGTGTTATAATGAAAACTCTCAGAAGTTAATGCAGCACTTGAAACTGTGACTCTATTCAGAGTTCAAAAAATAATAAAGAATCGTGTTCCAGTGGGTGTCATCTGTTATCAACAGCACAATAAAAATGCAGCAACAAGAATAGTGACACTATCCATGTACCTTGCACTTCACTTCAGCTGGTTTGAGTTACTTTCAACTCTTATGTAAAGGATTTAATAGGTGAAAGCATTTAGCTGCTTGTGGTATTTGTTAGAAATGTAATCTGAGCTGCTTCAATGGAGGAACACCTGATCAAATTTTCAGTGACAAGAGACCAACTGTTTCAATTTTGAAGTCAGCGTTGACTTTTCAGCATGAGAAAACAAAGATGAAGTAATCCCTTGTTGGGTGTTCGCAAACAGCAGGGTGTAGCTTTCCCAACAGTGGCGGGGCAATGGGATGTGACACCTGAGAGGACATGGTTTGTGGCCATGTGAGACAGGAGGTGTTCTGAAGCTGGGCTGTGTAAATTTCCACACCAAAAGGCTGCACAGCGTTCCTTTGGAGATGCATGCATAAGACATCAGATGACATACACGCTGTACGTGTCACCTGACAATAATTAAGGGAACATGTTCACTTTTTTGTGTCAAGGTTTTGCAAGATTTGACTGCTGTCCATTGCTTTATTTGCATTTGTCATGTGGAGTTGCTCTGTTTTCCTGCACATAGCAAAAATGTATCACATAAGGGAGATTTCTTGACTGGTTTTAACCAGGCACACTTGGGTTTGAAGTATGACTTGATGTCTGCTACTAAGTATTGGAAGGGAGGTGTAAAATTTCCTTTCTCCTTTACCCACCTTCCACAGTAAAACAAGAAGAGTTTCTGGTACATTGAGTGCAGTGTGTGGGAGGAAAGGAGAAAACCAAGCAGCTGGAGTGCTTCTTGTGGAAAAAAAAAAGTTATTACTTCAAGTTCCAGAATTTGGGACAATATTCCTTGCATTTGGAAGATCATATATAGGAACAATCTGGGATCAATCATGTTGAGACATTATTTTTTATTCATGTGCTTCTGAAGCAAATCTTATCATTTACTGTCTCAGTGTCCATGCATAACACACATGGGAAAACATGTACCTTTTCCTGACAGCAATACACACTGGAGCTTTTTCAGTCCAACTCTAATCTTTTCCTTGCACATAAACGAATGTGTTTCTTGTTGCTGTATATAAATATTATCATTCCTGATATTTTTATCTGAGAGTACATTGAATCTTAGTCCTGGAATGAAATATTCTGCATCATGGAGATTGCTGGTGAGATGAGAGATATTCGTGGAAATGACTAGTTGTGGTTTATTGCAACAACAACAAAAAACCCAAAACAAAAACACAAACAAACCACAAAAACAGAACCACCCCAAACAAACAAACAAAACCTCCAAAGAAACAAAAGAAAACTCCAAAAAAACCAACAGGAACAAAATAAAAAGCAGTAAAAAGACCCATAAATCCTGTACTCCTTAGTGGGTTTAGAATTTGTTATTAGTTGGAAAGTGTCTCTGTATAAAACCTGCAGAAAAACAAGACACCCTGAAACATCAGTGGTATCAGTATCACTTATATAATGCTACTGTGATATAGCTTGTCAAAGGCCACAGGATGTCTCTTTTGAATTAATGCAAATATTAATCCTATAGAACCGCTGTGTCAAGGAAGATAAAATCTTCTCATTTCTGGAAAATCAAGTTTTGTCATCCCAAGTTACAGGCCAGAGTCAAACCTCTTCAGCCTCTGAAAAGCAGAGTTAAAATAGGAAAGACAGAAACAGAGGGCCAAGTGGATCAGAGCCCTTGAGAATTTTGTTTCCTTCCATTGCAAGGAAGAGAACACATTCAAAGCTCTGTGTTGCTTATATGGAAAGAAATTATTTGCTGTGTTTTTCATCATTATATTATGACGCAATGTGTGTGGAAGACTTGTGTTGATTTAGGCAGTAAGAGAAATACTCTTTGACCATGGGACAATTCTCAGTACTGTTCTGCCAAACAGAACAAGGCCCTGGTACTTGATAATCTCTTTCCTAGGTGATTATGCTTAAGAATGTGAGGATCTTTTATGGCGATCTTCTCTAAGGGAGGAAAAAAGTGCTGCAGTTTCAGCATATGGGACAGAGAACAGGCAGCACAACCCACTCCATGCCTTTCCTTGAAGTACTGAAGCCCACATAAAGGGTTCACTTACTGCAGCAAGGCATAGGCTCAGACATTGCACAGCAACACAGCACACATTAGTTTAATGCTCTGATTTTAACTTAGGATGATGTGTTCAGCCCATTTGTACTTGGAATGATGTGTTTCATCTCCACAGCCCATTTGTGCATCTCATGTGCATCTTGTTCATTTGGTCTTTACTTTGGGTTCTTTATGTGTTCATATTGTCTGCGTGGATTTCATGTCTGAAAGCCTATTTTTTGCAGAGGTAGTACTCCAGCTATATTAGTCCTTAGGCAAAATTGTTATAAGATGTGGGTATTCATATCATATATGTATTGAAGATTACTAGTTTTTTTTTTTTTTTTTCTGTACTAAATTGCAAACTGGTGCTTTGAATAGTGGTAGAAGTAGAATTCTTAGCATAAATCTCCTTGGTAATTAAGGTTTTTTTTTTTTGCAAATTGCTAGCTAAAAGCTCAATTGTGAGATGTTGAAAAGAATACAAATAACATGAGGTTTTCTTCCTGAATAGCCTGGATTTTTATTAGATGCTTCATCATTATTTTCCTCAGAAGTTAGGAAGATATGAATGTTATAATTGATGGAAAATGAAGCTTAATCCTTCCATATTAAGTTCTCTGGTGTTTTTGCTTGCTTCATTTTTCTGGACAGGCTGACACTTAAAGTGCATGTTGCACATATTTCTATGCCTGAATTTTGCCCAGTGTACAGTGATGGCATGAAGTGACATGTGAATACACCTGAAAGTCCAGCAGGACAGATAGCATTGCCGTCATATCTGAATCTCTATCCTGCCACTGCTTCTTTTTAAACATTTTATTAACCTCCCTGGCAGGAGACATAGTGGTAAAAACAAATTCAGAGCAGTTCTGTGCTCCCCCCAACGCTGAGATGCATGATTTCAGTGCAGTGTAGCTAAATCCCTAAACATCCCCCACTGATACTAATGGGAATCCCACAGTGAAATCCCTGAATGTTTCCTTGAGCACATATTCATTAGGAGTTCTTCTCCCATCCTCTCTCTCCCTCTGCTGCTTCAAATAGATGGCCAAGAGGTGTCTTGAAGCACAGCAAACGAAAAAGGCAAGAGTTAATACAGACACTGCCTTCTGAGTGACATAACTGTGCAA